>NC_045557.1:8820114-9450114 GCF_009769535.1 Thamnophis elegans | reverse complement strand
GCAGTAGTAGTAGTAGTAGTAGAAGTAGAAGTAGAAAAAGAAGAGGAAGAGGAGAAGGAGAAGTAGTAGTAATAGAAGTAGTACTAGAAGAAAAAGTAGTAGAAAAAGTAGTAGTAGTAGTAGAAAAAGAAGAGGAAGAGGAAGGAGGAGAAGTAGTAGTAGTAGTAGAAGAAAAAGTAGTAGAAGTAGTAGTAGTAGTAGAAGAAAAAGTAGTAGTAGAAGTAGTAGAAGTAGTAGTAGTAGAAGTAGAAGAAGAAAAAGTAGTAGAAGTAGTAGTAGTGGTAGTAGAAGTAGAAAAAGAAGAGGAAGAGGAAGGAGGAGCAGAAGGAGAAGTAGTAGTAGAAGTAGTGGTAGAAGAAAAAGTAGTACTAGAAGAAAAAGTAGTACTAGAAGTAGAAGTAGTAGTAGTAGAAAAAGAAGAGGAAGAGGAAGGAGGTGCAGAAGGAGAAGACCAATAACAATAACAACAACTGTGGGGTCCTTGGTGCTCTCTGAAATCTCTGCCGGTGGTTTTCCTGCAGGTGTTTCATGACCCAGCTAGGTAACATCATCAGAGCTAGAATGGAGGGGATTTTGCAGAAGGGAGGAGGAGGAAGAGAAGAAGTAGAAGAAGAAGTAGTAGAAGTAGAAGAAGAAGTAGTAGAAGTAGAAGAAAAAGTAATAGTATTACTTTAGTAGTATTACTTTAGTAGTAGTATTAGAAGTAGTAGTATTAGAAGTAGTAAAAGAAAAAGTAGTAGTAGAAGTAGTAGAAGTAGAAGTAGAAGCAATAGTAGTAGTAGTAGTAGCAGAAAAAGTAGTAGTAGAAGTAATAGAAGTAGAAGTAATAGAAGTAGTAGTAGAAGTAGAAGAAAAGTAGTAGTAGAAGTAGAAGTAATAGAAGTAGTAGTAGTAGTAGTAGTAGTAGAAGTAGTAGTAGTAGTAGTAGTAGAAGTAGAAGAAGTAGAAGAAGAGGAAGGAGGAGAAGAAGGAGAACCACAATAACAATAACAACTGTGGGGTCCTTGGTGCTCTCTGAACTGCCGGTGGTTTACCTGCAGACATTTCACGACCCATCTAGGTAACACTATCAGTGCTGGAAGGGAGAAGGGAAAAGGGAGGAGGAGGAGGACGACGCTAACTGAGGGGTCCTTGGTGCTGTCTGAGTTTGGTGGTTTTCTTGCAGACGTTTCATTACCAATGTAATCATCATCAGTGATGGGGGCGGGTAGGAGAGACAGCAAACCCCACTCCCCTTTAAAACTGATAGTGTTACCTAGAGGGCTCACGAAACGTCTGCAGGAAAACTGCCAAGCTCAGACAGCGCCCAAAAACAGGTCCATCCTCGAGGGAACCAATATTCTCCGTGGGGCCCTTGTTGCTCTCAAATGAGTTTCCCTGCAGGCATTTCCCGACCACGCTAGGTAACACCATCAGGGTCAGAAGGGAATCGAGCCGAGAGGGGTCGGGAGAAGCAAAGGCACGAAGGGCTTCCTCTCACCTGGCTGACATGCTGTGGGAGGCCGTTCCGAGGGCTCGGCGGCCCAGGATGCAAAGTCCGAAGCACAGGGTGACCAGGCGGGAATTCCACTCCCGGTCCACGGCCTGCAGGAGGAGGGAGACCATAGGCGGGAGGTGAATTTTAGGTCCACCGTGAACCCCTTCTCCAGAAATTGGGGGGGGGGGGACTTGTCAGGTTCCCAAGCCAGGTGTCAGATAATCCTCCTCCCCCCCTCTTCCCTCCGGCTCCCGATTCACCTTCTCCCTGCGCCCGGAGCAGTACTGAATCCAGTCGAGGTAGATGTTGCAGAAAGAAGCCAGGGAGATTCCCGCCATGCGGTGGTCGTAGTCTTCGTCAATGTTCAGGTTGAAGGTGGGGTCGCTGTCGGCGTAGTTGAGGGCGGTGCAAGGCCGGAGGGCTTCCTGGATGCCTTCGTTCCCCATCCACTCCTCCAGCTTCGGGGAGCAGGTCACGTAGTAGATGATGCTCTGCGGGGAGAGGAAAGGGGGCAGAGAGGGAGGGAAGGAAGAAAAACAGGGAGGGAGGGAGGAAAGATAGGTTGCGAAGAAAGAAGAGAATGGGATGGATGGATGGAAGGAAATGGGATGGAGGGGAAGTAAGGAAAGAAAAGAAAGAATGAAGGAAAGAAGGAAGGAAGGAGGGATGGAGGAGGAAATGGGAGGGAGGGCGAGAGGAGGGAAAATAAGGAAAGAAGGAGGGAAGATGAAGGAAGAAAGGGAGGGAGGTAGGGCATGGGAGGCAGGAAAAGAAGTAGGGAAGAAGGAAGGAAGGAAGGAACGAGGTAATGGGAAGGAGGGAGAGAGGAGGGAAAATAAGGAAAGAAAGAGGGAAGATGAAGGAAGAAAAGGAGGGAGGGAGGGCATGGGAGGGAGGAAAAGAAGATGGGAAGAAAGAAGGAAGGAGGTAATGGGAAGGAGGGAGAGAGGAGAGAAAATAAGGAAAGAAGGAGGGAAGATGAAGGAAGAAAGGGAGGGAGGGAGGGCATGGGTGGGAGGAAAAGAAGATGGGAGGAAGGAAGGAGGTAATGCGAAGGAGGGAGAGAGGAGGGAAATAAGGAAAGAAGGAGGGAGGAAGTAATGGGAAGGAGGGAAAGGGGAGGGAAGATGAAGGAAGGGAGGGAGGGAGGGCATGGAAGGGAGGAAAAGAAGATGGGAAGAAGGAAGGAAGGAAGGATGCAATGGGAGGGAGGGAATGAAAAGGGAGGAGGGAAGATGAGACGGAAGGAAGGAAAGAAAGAAAAAAAGAAAGAGAAGAGAAGAAGAAAGGAATGTGAAAAGGAAAGGAAGTGTTCAAGGGTTAAACATTTAAGAGCCAAGGTGGCGCAGTGGTTAAATGCAGCACTGCAGGCTACTGCTAGATCAGCAGTTCAGCGGTTCAAATCTCACCGGCTCAGGGTTGACTCAGCCTTCCATCCTTCCGAGGTGGGTAAAATGAGGACCCAGATTGTTGGGGGCAATATGCTGACTCTCTGTAAACCGCTTAGAGAGGCCTGAAAGGCCTATGAAGCGGTATATAAGTCTACTGCTATTGCTATTGCTAAACATTTAATCATCACTTGGGTTTGCTAATCACAGCAAGCTATAAAACAAGATTTCAGAAGACAATGGCTGAGGTCACCTTATGCTCAAACCACCGTAAACTTTAACAAAAAACATCTCTCTCTCCCTCAAGTTGCTGCGTCAAAATTCCATTTTCCTTATCCACCCGCAAAGGCCGCCCGCGATTAGGTTGTCTGAAGGAGGGAAGGGACAGATTTCTCATGGCGAGGGGGGGGGGGGGGACTTTATTGCAACCGGAAGGTTAAAAGTTGTGATAGGTGGCTGGGAGGTGAGTCAAAGGAAGGGCAGGCAAACCTCACGCTTCGTACAATTAAGGTTCGTGGCTGAAGGTTAACACAGATTTGGAAGGGACCTTGGAGGTCTTCTAGTCCAACCCCCTGCTCAGGAAGGAAACCCTATACCGTTTCAGACAAATGGATATCCAACATCTTCTTAAAGACTTCCAGTGTTGGGGCATTCACAACTTCTGGAGGCAACTTCTGTCCCACTAATTGATCGTTCTCACTGTCAGGAAATTTCTCCTCAGTTCTAAGTTGCTTCTCTCCTTGATTAGTTTCCACCCATTGCTTCTTGTTTTACCCTCAGGTGCCTTGGAGAACAGCTTGACTCCCTCTTCTTTGGGGCAGTACCTGAGATATTGGAAGACTGCTATCATCTCTCCCCTGGTCCTTTTTTTCATTAAACTAGACATCCCCAGTTCCTGCAACTGTTCTTCATATGTTTTAGTCTCCAGTCCCCTTAGGGTCACAACGGTGGTTAAGAAGACCCTGTGGAGTTTTAACGCTGGCGTTTTAAGACTTTGCAATCAAATCCCAATCTCAAGCTCGATCAAAAGAAGCGACGTAAAACCAAGGAGAAATTTCCTGACAGTTAGAACAATTAATTGGTTGGAACGACTTGCCTTCAGAAGTTGTGAATGCAGAAATTGTGAATGCTCCAACAGTGGAAGTTTTAAAGAACAAATTGAACAAACGTTTGTCTGGAATGGTACAGGGTCTCCTGCTTGAGCAGGGGGTTGGACTGGAAGACCTCCAAGGTCCCTTTTAGATTAGATTAAATTCTATTCTTATTCTATTCTATATTTATTATGTTATTCTATTCTATATTTATTATGTTATTCTATTCTATTCTATATTTATTCTATTAATCTATTCTATATTTATTATGTTATTCTATTCTATATTTATTATGTTATTCTATTCCATTCCATTCTCTTCTGAATTTTATTCTATTCTATTCTATATTTATTCTATTATTCTATTCTATTCTATATTTATTCCATTATTCTATTCCATTCCATTCTATTCTGAATTTTATTCTATTCTATATTTATTCCGTTATTCTATTCTATATTTATTCCATTATTCTATTCCATTCTAAATTTTATTCTATTCTGAATTTTATTGTATTCTATTGTATATTTACCGTATATACTCGAGTATAGGCCGACCCGAATATAAGCCGAGGCACCTAATTTTACCACAAAAAACTGGAAAAGTTATTGACTCGAGTATAAGCCTAGGGTGGGAAATGCAGCAGCTACCGGTAAATTTCAAAAATAAAAATAGATACCAATAATGTTTTTGAATATTTATTTCAAAGAAAAACAGTAAACTAGCGGTGTATTCAATGAAATACTTCACTCACCTCATGATGCTGATGTCCTGCTGTGATGATGATGTCCCGTGCAGCCGCAGGAGCGATGTCCCGCCTCCTATGACACACGGCACAGTGATTCCTATCATTGGATCACTGTACTAGAGGAGGTGGGACATCGCTATGTGGCTGCTTGCCATAACAAGGAGGAGGTGGGACATCGTTGCAGAGCGGCAGGAGGGGGAGGAAGGGGAATCGTAAGACAGCCCTGTATTACATTAGAACGTGAGGAGGGGGGATGGTGCGGTGCACGCTGCGCGGCAAACTGACACAGAGGGAGGGGAAACTCACAGGGGCACTGGGCCATTCACGAGTGTCACCCAGCGGCATGGCCCCGCCACTTTTTCTCCTCCATTTCGGGCAAATTTTTCACTGACTCGAGTATAAGCCGAGGCGGCTTTTTTCAGCCCAAAAAGTGGGCTGAAAAACTAGGCTTATACTCGAGTATATACAGTATTCTATTGTTCTATTCTATATTTATTGTTATTCTATTCTATTCTATATTTATTGTTATTCTATTCTATTCCATTCCATTCTATTCTGAATTCTATTCTATTTTCATTCTGTTATTCTATTCTATTCCTATTCTATTATATTCAGTATTCATTCTGTTATTATCTTCTCTTCTCATTCTGTTATTCTACTCCACTCCACTCTATTCTAGAAAGGCACAGGGTGTCTTTCTGGAGCCGGGGGGTGGGGTGGGGGGGTTTGTCTAGAAGACCTCCAAGATCCTTCCCAACTCCTGTTATTCTCTTATTCTATTCCCGGCTAAATGGATTTCCCGGAGCCATTCCCGCCTCCCCCCCCCCCAATCCCCCAATCTACGAAAGAGAAAACACCAGCAAGCTTTGACTTAAACGTCCTTGGCGAAAGACCTGGGTATCCGTATGAGAAAAGAAGATTCCTCACCTTCACGTAGTACGTGATGAGGATCTTCCGCAGGTCGAACACCTGCAGCATGGAGGCTGCGTTGTTGTCGCTGATGCTGTAGCCCTCCAAGACGTACTTGGTGGCCGCCACTTCCCAAGCCAGCCAGCGCTGCCCGAAGGCCGCGTTGAAGCTCAGCATGCGGGGCAGGTGACCCGGTTCGCAGCAGCAACAGGCTTCGTCCTCTTCCACGCCTTCCGTGATGGCTTCTACCTCCCGCTGCTGGCAGTACGTTCCTGGAAGGTTTAAAAAAAAAAAAACATAATTCAAATTTCTGGCTAAGATTTGAGACGGCGCACGGTCAAGAAGCAACAGTGAGAACTAGATTGTTGGTGGCGCAGAACTGGAAGAAGGAAGATTTGCCTACTCTCCAAGAATGGACGTTGAAAGTTACAAATTTAGCAGAGATGGCTAAAATATCGGCATATCTTAAGGACTGTTCAAATGAGTGTGGCACGACAAAACCGCGCTCGACTAAAGCGCGCCCGATTAAAGCGCGTCGCTGATGTCATCAACAGGGCGACAACAGCGAGCGCGGAGAAAGAAGGGCGCTTTAAATAGCGCTTTGAAAGCAAGCCGATTCAAGTTAAGGTAAGGGTTAGGTTTAGGGTTAGGTTTAGGGTTAGGTTAAGGGTTAGGATTAGGTTTAGGGTTAGGTTAAGGGTTAGGTTTAGGGTTAGGTTTAGGGGGGTTAGCTTTAGGGGTTAATTTTAGGTTTAGCGTTTACAGCGTGCTTCTGTCTCTGCGCTGTTGTCGCCCTGTGATGACGTCAGCTACGCGGTTTCGTCGAGCGCGCTTTAGTCGAATGCGGTTTTGTGGTGGAACCCAAATGAGAGCTATAAACGAGACTGGAAAAAATGGATTGACTATATTCAAAATAAAAATGGGTCTAGGAAATTTCAGGTAGCTTATGATTAAGATCAGGAATGATGCAAATTGTTTATAGTTAGCCTAGCAAGGAGGAGCTAAGCTCAATTTAAAGACGTTATTAATTTTCTACTCTCTCTTTAAGTATATTTTAAACTGTTTTTGTTAAAGATTTATACCTTGTATTGGAGCCGAGGTGGCGCAGTGGTTAAATGCAGCACTGCAGGCTACTTCAGCTGACTGCAGTTCTGCAGTTCGGCTGTTCAAATCTCACCGGCTCAGGGTTGACTCAGCCTTCCATCCTTCCGAGGTGGGTAAAATGAGGACCCGGATTGTTGTTGGGGGGCGATATATGCTGACTCTGTAAACCGCTTAGAGAGGGCTGAAAGCCCTATGAAGCGGTATATAAGTCTAACTGCTATTGCTATTGCTATTGTTCTGGGAAGTCAGGGGGGGGGAAGGTTGGGGGGGAGGGTGGGAGGGAGGGAAGTATACTAGCTTGGAGGAGGGGTGTTGGATTTTAAGGTAATATGACTGTACATGTATACTGCTATGCCTTACTTTTTTTCTTTTTTATGTATATTGAAATGGAATTATAAATACCATCAACACAAAAGGGAGTCTTCTCAGAAGCTGAAATGCACCAAGTGAATGAGAGGAAGAATGGGAAGCAGAGGAGAGAAGAAAGATAGGAAGAGAGGGATAGGTGAGAGGGCAAGGGGGGGGGAGATGAGGTGTATGAGGAGGAGTGGTAAGGGGAGAGAGGAGAAGGAGAAAGGAAGGGGAAGTAGAGTAGAAAAGGATGATGGAGGGAAGAAAGGAGGTAGAGAGGGGGAGGAGAGAGGGGGAAGAAAGTGTCGGATAAGGTATAAATATGGTGTATGGAGAACAGAAGAGCCAATAACTGGTTTTTCTTTCTTTCTTTCTTTTTTTAGTTGATGGCAAGATGAATTGATGTAATTACTTAATAATACAACATGATATTGGCTATGTGATAGTATAGATGTGATTATATGTTATGGAAATGGCAGAAAGTGAAGGGGAACTAAAGACCTTCCTGATGCGAGCGAAGGAGAAGAGTGCAAAAGTTGGCTTGAAACGCAACATTAAGAAAACTAAGATCATGGCATCCAGCCCACTCAATTCCTGGCAAGTAGATGGGGAAGAAATGGAGGGAGGGACAGATTTTATTTTCCTGGGCTCCAAGATCACCGCAGATGGGGATTGCAGCCAAGGAATTAAAAGACACTTCTTCCTGTGAAGAAAAGCGATGGCAAATCTAGACAGCATCCTAAAAAGCAGAGACATCACCCTGCCAATCAAAAGTGTGTCTATTCAAGGCTGTGGTTTTCCTAGTTGCAACGGATGGCTGTGAAGGTTGGACCACAAGGAAGGCTGAGCACCAAAGAAAGGAGGCCTTTGAACTCAGGTGCTGGAGAAGACTCCTGTGAGTCCCTTGGACTGCAAGGCCATCCAACCGGTCAGTCCTAGAGGAGATCCACCCTGGCTGCTCTTTAGAAGGCCAGATCCTGAAGAGGAAACTCAAAGGCTTTGGCCACCTGATGAGAAGGAAGAAGGACTCCCTGGAGAAGAGCCTCATGCTGGGAACGATGGAGGGCAGAAGAAGAAGAAGGGGATGGCAGAGAAGGAGGGGGCTGGATGGAGTCACCGAAGCAGTCAGCCTGAGCTTCAATGGACTCCAGAGGATGGGAGAGGACAGGAAGGCCTGGAGGAACGTGGTCCATGGGGTCGCGGTGGGTCGGACATGACTTCGTGACATACAACAATAAATCGTCTTCAGCTTTTTTATAGCTTCCCAGGGAGACCAAATCTGGTCTCCCTATCTTACCCCACCCAACCGCAGCTTCCCCCTCAGCTCACCGCGGAATTCGAGGCCTCGCAGCTGAAAGGTGACCAGGCCGTTGCCGATCTCGATCAGGTGAACGAGGCTGTTCAGGTAATCTGAGGCCAGGATGAAACAGTCCCCCGTGGTGTAGTTGCCCCAGCGTCCCAACACCAGGTCCCCGCAGAGGGTGTGTTGCAACGAGCGGGTCAGATGCTCGTAAAAGATGGAGTTCAGGTTGTTATCGTCAGCACCTGCAGGATGGCAGAAGCAAGGGAGAGGTGATCCCACCAGCTTTAGGTCTTCTGGGACATCTGCAGGTCATTCTGGTGGCATGGTGGCCTAGAGGCGGAGCTCTCGCCTCACAATCAGAAGGCTGTGAGTTCGATCCTAGGTAGAGGCAGCTACTTCTCTCTCTCTGGGCACAATGAGAATATATCTGCTGAACAAAACTCTGCCCTGGTGACAGGGACGGCATCTGGCCAGTAAACACTCAGCTCCATTCAGTTGCCCAGACTCCACCCCACGTGGGATTATGGGGCCTCACAATTAGGAGGCTGCAAGTTCGATCCTAGGTAGAGGCAGATATTTCTCTCTCTGGGCACAATGAGAATATATCTGCTGAATAAAACTCCACCCTGGCGACAGGGACGGCATCCAGCCAGTAAAACACTCAGTTGCCCAGACTCCACCCCACAAGGGATTATGGGGTTGTTAAAAGAAGATCTGCAGGTAGTCTTCGACTTACGACCTTTTTTAATGACTGTTGGAGGTCACAACAGCCCTGAAAAATGTGTCACCCCGTATTTATGGCTGTTTGTGGCATCCCACAAAATGCGGCCAGGTGACTGCGGGAGCGATGGCCCTGGGAGCTTCAGAACTGCGTCGTGAGTGCTTTTTGAGGGGTCCGTTGTTAACTTCCAATGGTCTTTAAGCAAACGGCCGTAAATCGGGGATGCCCCCGTGTCTTTCCCTGCGAGATTGCCAACGATATGGGCTGTCCGATCACCTACCAGGGTTGCGATCAAGCTGTGTGGCCAGTCGGGTGTTTGAATGATCCACTCTCTTGGTGCTGGGAAGAAGGAAGGAAGGACATGAGATCAGGAAGAGGCTATTCTTAAATTCTATTCTATTCTACTCAACAGGAATGTTGCTGCCCCCTTGTGGCTGCCTGAAGAGTTGCACCCTGCATATGATTTCCCAATTTGATTTCATGAATTAAGAGGCATCATCATCAAATCCTTAACTCCTTTCCCCAAAAGACAAGTTTAAATATCTGGCCCTCTTATATTCCTCCATTAAATTCTATTCTATTCTATTCTATTCAACAGGAATGCTGCTGCCCCCTTGTGGCTGTCTGAAGAGTTACCCCCTGCATCTGATTGCCCAATTTGATTTCATGAATTAAGAGAGGCATCATCATCAAATCCTCGACTCCTTTCCCCAAAGGACAGTTTTAATATCTGGCCCTCTATATTCTTCGATTAAATTCTATTCTATTCTATTCTATTCTATTCTATTCTATTCAACAGGAATGCTGCTGCCCCCTTGTGGCTGCCTGAAGAGTTGCACCCTGTATCTGATTGCCCAATTTGATTTCATGAATTAAGAGAGGCATCATCATCAAATCCTCAACTCCATTCCCCAAAAGACAAGTTTAAATATCTGGCCCTCTTATATTCTTCCATTAAATCATAAAGCTGTGGTCGCTGGCAATATTTAAATCAGTATTTCCCATACCACAGCTATTGTAAGCTGCCTGGACTTCGACTCCCAGAATTCCTCAACCGGCAGGGCGCTTGCTAAGAATTCTGGGAGTTGAAGTCCATCCCTCTTAAAACATGCGGGCTGGGCAATCTTGGGATTTTAAGCAGTCCAGACTGCTGAAAGTTGCTAAGGTTGAGAAACACTTCTAAATAAAAACAAAGGAAATGAAGCGGGGGGGGGGGGATAAAGATAAATGCAGGTTATTTGATAAAGTTAGTCTTCTGAGGCATTTACCCAGCATGCCAAAATAGCTGAAGAAACAGGAAGGGCTTCCTATTACTGCCTTTATTAAAATAAGATTAACTATTGTCATAGAAAAATGTGTGTTTCTAAGCATTTACAGAATGGTTCTTTTTACCATAGGATAGCAAAAAGTGGCAGAGGCAGATATCATTCTCTCTCTGGGCAGGATGAGAATATATCTGCTGGACAAAACTCCTCATTGGCAACGGGGAGGGCATCTGGCCAGTAAACACACAGCTGTATTCAGTTGCCCAGACTCCACCCTACAAGGGATTATGGAGCCTCACAATCAGGAGGCTGTGAGTTCCGTGCTAGGTAGAGGCAGATATTTCTCTCTCTGGGCATAATGAGAATATATCTGCTGGACAAAACTCCGCACTGGAGACAGGAAAGGCATCTGGCCATTAAACACACAGCTGTATTCAGTTGCCCGGACTCCACCCTACAAGAGATTATGGGGCCTCAAAATCAGGAAGCTGTGAGTTCAATGCTAGGTAAAGGCAGATATTTCTCTCTCTGGGCACAATGAGAATATATCTGCTGGACAAAACTCCGCACTGGCGACAGGAAAGGCATCCAGCCAGTAAACACACAGCTGCATTCCGTTGCCCGGACTCCACCCCGCAAGAGATGTTGTTGATGATGATGATAGCAAGCGGTGCTATTAGAACCCCTTCCTCCGATGAATGAAAGCAAATGAATTGGTCTGGAGGCCTTTATAACCTCGACTCACTTGTAATCGCGCTCCCAAAATTTGACGGGGCGAGCATAAGACATGATGAACACGGCGCTGCCCAGCAACGGGTTGAGGGGCGTGGAGAACAGCGCGGAGAGAACAGCCTGGAGGAAGAGCATGGCTGAATCTGGACAGGCCAGGGGTTAAGGACACATCAAGCAAACCAGAGGTAAGTCAGGAGGTTTCACTTCCGAAGCTCTCTGTTTATGGGCAGAAGGAAGGAGCTGGTGGTAGATTTGAACCCAAGACAAGCGCTTCGCAACCTTGACAATTTTAAGATGGGTTGGATTTAATTTTTCATGGCTGGCTGGGGAATTCTGGCAGTTGGAAGTCCACCCCCACTTTTCTATTTTTTGTTTTTTAATTAGTTTATAATATAAAATGCAAAGGTTATAAAAGAAAACGGTAGGAAAAATAGAGCAGGGGAAAAATTAAGAGAAAGTGGGGAAAGAAAGAAAAGGAATTTGGTGCAGTAGAATAAGAGTAAAAACTTTTTTTACTTTGACAGAGTAATATAAAGTAGTCATTTCTGTAAACAACAAGCCAATCTAATTTTGTAAAAGCCAAAACTCAAAAAAGTTTCAATTTTTCCCCCCAAACTCAAGCACAAAGTCCCGAAGTAGTTTTCAAAGTGGAAACAAAAATAATTCTGTTTTTTCTTTTCTTTTTTCTTTAATCAAAGCAGCCAATCTAGTCATCTCTGCTTATTCCGACAACTTTTGGCAGCCAGAAGTCCACCCGTCTAAAAGTTGCCAGAGTTGGGAAAACTGGGTTAGATAAAAGAAATCTGAATCCGAAACAGAATTGTAACCTGAGAAATCCATCCATCCATCCATACTTCCCTCCCTATGCCTTTCTTTCTTTCTTTCTTTCTTTCTTTCTTTTTCTTTTCCTTTTTCTATTCTTCTGTCTCTGTCCTGCCTTCCCTCCCTATGTCTTTCTTTCTCTTTTCTTTCTTTCTTTCCTTTCTTTTTCTTTTCTTCTGTCTGTCTCTTCCTTTTTTCTTCTTTCTCTTTCTTTCTCTCCTTTCTTTTCCTGTCTCTGTCCTTCCTTCCTTCCCTATGCCTTTCTTTCTTTTTTGCTTTTTTCCTTTTTATTTTCTTCTGTCTCTATCCTTCTTTCTTTCCTTCCCTATGTTTTTTTCTTTCTCTTTTTCTTTTTTACTCTGTCTATCCTTCCTTCCCTATGCCTTTCTTTTTCTTTCTTTTCTTCTTTCTGTCCTCCCCTCCTTCCTATGCCTTTCTCTTCCTTCCTTCCTTCCTTCCCTTGTCTCTGTCCTTCCTTCCTTCCCTCCCTATGCCTTTCTTTCTTTTTTCCTTTCTTCCTTTTTATTTTCTTCTGTCTCTGTCCTTTCTTTCCTTCCCTATGTCTTTTTCTTTCTCTCTTTTTATTTTTTTCTCTGTCTATCCTTCCTTCCCTATGCCTTTCTTTTTCTTTCTTTTTTTCTTTCTCTTTTCTTCTGTCTCTGTCCTCCCCTCCTTCCTATGCCTTTCCCTTCCTTCCTTCCTTCCTTCCTTCCTCCCTTCCCTTCCCTTCCTTGTCTCTGTCCTTCCTTCCTTCCCTTCTCGCCTTCATAAACAAATACATAAAAAAACAAGCAAACAAACAAATGCTGTCTTCAAAATTTCTTGAGGCCCCGAGTTCCACAGGTTATTTGCCCCTTTGGTTTTGGCGAGGAAAGGCAAATTCCTTCCTCCTTCCTCCCCTTCTTGGAAAAGGATACGTGGCACGGCGAAGGGCTGGGCGAAGGCATGGAAGGCTGAGCCCCAGGTGATCTGCCAGGGCGCGATGTACGTGAGGACAAAACGGAGCTTGTACAAGAGGTCCCACAGCTGGGGTTAAAAAAAGAAACAAGCAATGAAGACCACAGGAGAGGGGAGAAAAAGAGAACGTTGAGGATTTCACCTGTACATCCACAAACCCCAAGCACAGCTGTAAAAAGTGGTGGGATTCAATCGGTCCGCACCACTTCAGCCGAACTGGTTGTTAAATTGGTGGCTGGCCCCACCCCTTCCAGGATTCCCCCGCGTGCCCCTGTTTTGGCTCCCAAGAGGCTGCAGGGAGGCCTACTAGGCCCAAAATGGGGCGTGTTGGGGAGGCGGTCACACAGCCCTGGCCGTGCCCACAATGGCCACGCCCACTCACCCGGCCATTAGGGCAGAGAACCGTTTGTTAAATTGGTGGCTGGCCCTGCCCCGCTCTTTCCAGGATTCCTCCTGCGCCCCTGTTTTGGCTCCCAGGAGGCTGCAGGGAGGCCTACTAGGCCCAAAATGGGTGTGTTGTGGGGGGGGGGGCGGTCACACAGCCCTGGCCATGCCCACAACAGTGACGCCCTCCCATCCAGTCATTAGGGCAGAGAACAGGTTGTTAAATTGGTGGCTGGCCCTGCCCCGCTCCTTCCAGGAGTTCCCCTGCACCTGTTTTGGCTCCCACTAGGCTGAAGGAGGCTGAAGGCTGTCACACAGCCCTGGCCATGCCCACCATGGCCACGCCCACCCAGCTGATCATTAGGGCAGAGAACCGTTTATTAAATTATTTGAATCCCACCACTGGCTGTAAATCTCTGCAGGTCCCTGGTCTCTTCCTTCTAGATACTAAGGAAGCGGGGGGGGCGGTGGGGGACTGCCCCAAACCCGCACGCACCTTGCTAAAGAGAATAGACATGATGAAGTAGTCGGTGAGAAAACCCTCCGAATATTGTTTGTAGTCGAACTGGAAGAAGAGCACAGTGAAGCCCAGGGTGACGTACTGCTGCGGGGGGCAGCAGAAGGAACTCCGCAGAAGTTTCATGCCAGCCACGGTGAGGAGGAGAGCTCGGCACCTGGGGGGGATCGGATTGGGGGCAGGGAGGGGAAAGAAGGGGAGGATTATTACCTATCGCTCTTTTTAGGGGGGGGGGAAAGTGCAAACTTTTGAAAGATTTGCTTCCTTCCATTTATTGTGGCAGAGGTCGACATCCGAACAGAATAGAATAAGGAACAGCATTAAGAATAGAATAAAGACTAGAAGAGAGTAGAATTAAGGAATAGAATAGAATAGAGAATAGCATAGGGAGTAGAGTAGAGTAGAAGAATAGAATAGAATTAATGTAGAATAGAATAGAATTAATATAGAATAGAATAGAATTGATATAGAATAGAATTTATAGAATAGAATAAAACAGAATTAATATAGAATAGAATTTATAGAAAAGAAAAGAATAGAATTAGAATAAAATAGAATTAATATAGAATAGAATTAATATAGAATAGAATTAATATAGAATAGAATAGAATTGGAATAGAATCAATATAGAATAGAATTAAAATAAAATAGAATTAATATAGAATAGAATTAATATAGAATAGAATTAATATAGAATACAATATAATTAATATATAATAGAATTAGAATAGAATAGAATTAGAATTCAGACTGCAATGGGAATAGAAATAGAAATAGGGGCAGGACAGAATAACAATAGCACTTATATACCACTTCAAAGTGCTTTCCAGCCCTCTCTAAGTGGTTTACAAAATCAGCCTCTTGCCCCCAACAATCTGGGTCCTCATTTTACCAACCTTGGAAGGACGGAAGTCTGAGTCAACCCTAAGCCGGTGAGAATCGAACTGTTGGCAGTCTCCAGAATTAGCCTACAAATACTGCATTCTGACCCCTGCGCAACCATCAAGAAAAGCAGCCTTGTCCATAAGCCCTACCCTCTTTGTACGTGTGATGTGACGTCGCAAAACAACGAAAATTTCCTTGCGCTGAAGGCTTTTCCTCCTTTGGGCATTTTGTAATCTGATATTGTAAACTCTATTCTCTCTCTGGGCACACTGAGAATATATCTGCTGAACAAAACTCAGCAATGGCGACATGAGAGGCATCCGGCCATTAATTAGTTTAGTTTAGTTTAGTTTAGTTTAGTTTAGTTTAGTTTAGTTTAGTTGAGGCTTTTCCTCCTTTGGGCATTTTGTAATCTGATATTGTATCTCTATTCTCTCTCTGGGCACACTGAGAATATATCTGCTGAACAAAACTCCGCAATGGCGACATGAGTAGCATCCGGCCATTAAAACAATTCTGCTGGCTCCATTCACTTGGCAAGGCTCCACCCCGCAAGGGAATATGGGGGGACAGGGTTTAAAAGATGATGAAGTCGTCGGAAGCTCCTTTGTACGTGTGAGGTGATTTCCCCCCCCCCCACACACACACACACCACCATCACCAAAGGGACTGCAGGCTGGACTGGATGGACTTACGGAATGCAGAGCTTCTCCTGCCGAGGGCTGCTGACCCAATGAGCATCAATGGTCAAGGCGTTCAGCACCACAGCTGGGTAGATGACATACTTCTCGACGCACTGCAGCCAGGCGTACAGCTTCTCAAACCACATCAACTCCGCCGCACCTGGAAGGACGGGAGGGGGGGGGGAAGTAGAGAAGTCAAAAGAAAAGGATGGAGACCACCACATTTCCCCCATTTCAACCCCAAATGGTCTGCGATAACCCTGAGGCCGAGACAAGCTCAAAGCCCAGGGATGCTGCAACTTCCTAATCTATTCTACAATTCCTCTTAATCTACAGTCTGTTTAAGGTCCCAGAATACCCCAGCCAGCGTGTTTTAAGACAGGAGGACTTCAACTCCTAGAATTCCCCAAACACCCTGGTTTAAGATGGGTGGACTTCAGCTCCCAGAATTCCCCAGTCAGCCTGCTTTAAGATGGGTGGACTTCAACTCCCAGAATTCCCCAGTCAGCCTGCTTTAAGATGGGAGGACTTCAGCTCCCAGAATTTCCCAACCAGCATGGTTTGAGATGGGTGGACTTCAACTCCCAGAATTCCCCAACCACCATGATTTAAGATGGGTGGACTTCAGATCCCAGAATTCCCCAGCCAGCCTGGTTTAAGATGGGCGGACTTCAACTCCCAGAATTCCCCAGCCAGCATGCTTTAAAATGAGTGGACTTCAACTCCCAGAATTCCCCAGTCAGCATGTTTTAAAATAGGAGGACTTCAACTCCTAGAATTCCCCAACCACCATGGTTTAAGATGGGAGGACTTCAGCTCCCAGAATTCCCCAGTCAGCATGCTTTAAAATGAGTGGACTTCAACTCCCAGAATTCCCCAGTCAGCATGTTTTAAAATAGGAGGACTTCAACTCCTAGAATTCCCCAACCACCATGGTTTAAGATGGGTGTACTTCAGCTCCCAGAATTCCCCAGTCAGCCTGCTTTAAGATGGGCAGACTCCAACTCCCAGAATTCCCTAACCAGTCTGCTTTAAGAGGGCTGGACTTCAATTCCCAGAATTCTGGCCAATGGCCATGTTGGCTGTGGAATGCTGGGAGTTGAAGTCCACCCACTTCTAAATTGCTAATAGTAGACTCCTCTCTAGATGCAATCCTATTGGAAGTTTTCCCACAAGAAATTAAATTGGGATCCAGTTGGTGCCCAACCGCTGCCTTCACTTTCGACCAGCATGCCTAGTGTCGGGGATGAGGGGACAGTGGTAGAACCCAGAGCCTCCCAGGCCCTCCATTCACTTCCCATTCAGTGGTGCACTTACTGCGGACTTCGAACTGGCTGTATTCTCGCGGTTTCAGGACGGGCTGGGACAGGCAAAACCAGGGCAGCTGCTTCCGGAGTTGTGGCAGGAGGTAGTGGGTGACAAAACCCACCAATCCTGCCAGGGCATAGAGTACGTAGCCTAGAACAGACTGAGGAGGGCAGAATGAGAGAAACGCTATGCAGAAAAGGGAAGAAGAGAATTGGATAGGTAAAGGTCCCCCCCCCCCCCCCGCGCACATCTGTGCTAGTCGTTCCCGACTCTAGGGGGCGATGCTCATCTCCGTTTCAAAGCCAAAGAGCCAGCGCTGGCCAAAGACGTCTCCGTGGTCATGTGTCCGGCATGATTCAACGCCGAAGGCGCACGGAACGCAGTTCCCTTCCCAACAAAGGTGGTCCCTATTTTCCTACTTGCATTTTTAAATGCTTCCGAACTGCTAGGTTGGCAGAAGCTGGGACAAGTCACGGGAGCTCGCTCCGTTACGCGGCGCTAGGTATTTGAACCGCCCAACTGCCGACCTTTCTAGGCATTTTAGCCACTGAGCCACCTCATCCCTGGTACAGTTCTTAAGGGAATCACTGGAGTGGTTTTTATGTTAGTAAGACGGAATCTGGTTTCCCCATTGGCTATGCTTGTCAGGGGGGATCCCAAAAAGGGGATTGCATGAATAACAGAATAACCCGAATCAGAAAGGACCTCGGAGGTCTTCTAGTCCAACCCCCTGCTCCAGCAGGAAACTTTATATCAACCATGTCAGATAAAATGCTTGTCCAATCTCTTCTTAAAAACCTCCAATGTTTTTTACACCCACAACTTCCGCAGACAACCATCGCATGCGAGTCAGTTGCCAAAAGTCAGAATTCTAATCACCTGACCATGGGGATGCCACAACGGTCGTACGTGTGAAAAACGGTCATAAGCCACTGTTTTCAGTGCTCCTGTAACTTTGAACCGTCCCGAAACAAACTATAGCAAGTCAAGGATTCTCTGTAGAATCAGCATCCCACTGTATTATCCACAGGCCAAGCGGCTACCCCCTGCCCCCCCCACGCTCCCCCCTTTCCGTCCCTCCCCCTCAATGTTCTGATGTTAGGTACCTCGAGAGCGATGAAGACGGTACTGGCGCTGATGGCGAAGGTCAGCACGGCGATGATGAAGCACATGACGAGGTCGGAGTGAAGGATCTCGCGCTGCGTTGGGCAGAAGGATAAAAGAGGTATCATTGTCACAGTTGACCCGCTACGCGGCCGTACCCGCAGACAGCAGTAGCCAGTGTGTGCCGCCTGGAAACGCGATACAGGCCCAAGCGCCCCATGGTAATTGCCCGGGAATCTCCGAGGCAGACAGGCCGTTTCCAAAATAAAGCCAGTGCAACTGATTGGTGGACATTGGACATGGGGAGAGTCAGGGGGGGAAAGGAAACGTTTCTCCTCTGCTGTTTGCGCGCGAAAATATTAGACGTGGCTTTTCACCTTCTGCACCCATATGGCTTTTGTGTAAAATTTTCTCGGATGAAAAGAAATGTCCCAGGAGTTCCTTTGGCTGCTTAACACAGTGGGACGGATATGTTGAACAGCAGGAAAGGGGAAGCCAGAAGCTCTGGATGCGGAATGGAGCTTGGACACGCCTTTCCATCATGATTTCATTCCAGGATGTTAAACACAAGGCCCGCATCCAGGCCGCACGGGGCTTAGATCTAACTCACGGGGCCACAACAGCAAGGGACTGGCCCGGGGTATCTCTGCCAGCGAAAATGGGCTCCCAATCTCCGTTTTAGGCTGGGACGGCCCCCTGCAACCCTCTGCCAGCGAATATGGAGCCCCTTTTTCGGTGGCTGAGAGTTGCAGGAGGCTGTCCCAGCCGAAAACAGATTGGGAGCCCGTTTTTGCTGGCAGAGCGCTCGAGCCACCACAGGCGTCCCGACACAAGCTGGCATCAAGCTGGCGACACCAGGGGTGGGCTGCTGGGGGTTTGCACGGGTTCGGGCGATCCTCCAGCTAGGATTCTGCCCAGTTTGGCGAATCCCCAAATGCCACCCCCTAGCTGGCCACACCCACCCCTCCCCTTCCAGGAATCTCCACGCAGCCCGTTTATTATGCCAGGTAAGTGTAAGGCCTGCACGGAAGCTCAGAGAGGGGGAGAAAACAGTCCTACGGGAGATTCTGGAAGTGTGGAAACGGGCCAGTTTCCGGAGCCCAGGGGAAGCAGAGTGAAAAACACCTCCCCCCTCCCGGCGTAGGGCAGGATGCTGACTAGGCCACGCCCACCCAGCAATAAGGCAGCGAACATGTTGCTGCACTTTTTAAAAAAAATATTTATTTTTCTTACATAATAAAAAAAAAATTGTGACCAGAGTGTTGTCCGAATTCCCCCTTTAACATTCCCATCAAAAAACCACAATTCATTCAACATGATACTTCCATGATTTCTGATTTTAGCCGCTATTTTCCCATTTCTAATTTGTTAACACACAGAAACCGTATAGTTTTTCTTTCTCTTTAAAAAAATAAAATAAAAATTTCATTTCTTTTCCCTCTGTTTTCCATTAACAATATAGCAATAGCAATAGCAGTTAGACTTATATACCGCTTCATAGGGCTTTCAGCCCTCTCTAAGCAGTTTACAGAGACAGCACATTGCCCCCAACAACAATCCGGGTCCTCATTTTACCCACCTCGGAAGGATGGAAGGCTGAGTCAACCCTGAACCGGTGAGATTTGAACAGCCGAACTGCAGATCTGCAGTCAGCTGAAGTAGCCTGCAGTGCTGCATTTAACCACTGCGCCACCTCGGCTCTTATGAATATGAAGCTTCGAGTTTCAAATTTTCAAGTTTTACATAATCAACGTAACCTAATTATTCATCAGCTTTAAGGGTCTTAATATAATTCCCACACATTCTAATAAAACCATATTTTTACCTTGTTAACAATCTCTCTCTCTCTCTCTCTCTCTGCTGGACTCATATCATTCTGCTATTCTCCCATTTCTAAATATTCTTTTCTCTTTTCCTTCTTTTTATGTGTCTTATATCTTACATCTGTTGCTGCAATTTTGGAAGCCCACCTCCGGGCCACGCCCATCCTGGAAACATCCACCCTGCCATCACTACCACCACCACCCTCCAGGTCAAACACAACACTGCTGCGGCCCTCAATGAAATCAAGTATGACACCCCTGGTTTAGTTCCTCCTCCCCATTAACACCCCCCCCGCCGCCCCCCCAAGAAGGGATGGCCGAGATCCAGGTCTGCTTTTCAGGGCAAAGGCCTTCCTCACCAGGGAACTGCGCAGTTTCTCCGGGAGGGGATCCTTCACGCCGACTGGGGGATCTTCCATGTTGCGGTTTTCGAACTCGGGGAAAAGCTTGGTGCGGATCAGAGACCTAAAGGTCATCGGGGGCGGGGGGGGGGGAGAGGATAGAAAACCTGGTTTGTTGAATTCCGAAGCAGCATCCAAGCGACGGACTCTTGTCTTCTCCCTAGCGGAACCCCCCGCCCCCCCCCCGGAAAGGTTAGGGTGAGGGTGGGAGGGAGCTACAGACCAGAGGATGGTAGGGTCGCTGCTCTGACGGCTCAGGTGGTAGGACAGGGACACCAGGATGCCACAAAAGACCGAAAAGAGCACGGGCACATGCTGGTCACCCCATGGCACCTGGAAAGCGGGAAGAGAACGCAAGGGACGTCCGGCATGCTGGTGTTGGCAATGTCTCAACTCTACAAAGCGCAGGTTCGTTGGCAAAGCACAGCCCAGGTTGTGTATCCAGGAGCAGCAACAATTTATTTTAGAGTGTCTATGGAGATTCAGGTCCTGGCTGTCCCAAAGATGCTTTTTTCAGGCAGCAACTGGACTTTCTTGTTTTTGAAGACATTTCGCTTCTCAGCCAAGAAGCTTCTTCTGCTCTGACTGGATGGTGGGGAATGGAGGGATTGGTCCTCCTTGCAGGAAGCTGGTCATTTGCATCCTTTTAGAGGGTTGTTGAGGCCTCTTGGAGGTTTATCTGGGAAGGATTTATATTCCTTGTGGACAGCTGGTCATTTGCATCCTTTTAGAGGGTCGTTGAGGCCACTTGGAGGTTTATCTGGGAAGGATTTATATTCCTTGCAGACAGCTGGTCATTTGCATCCTTTTAGAGGGTCATTGAGGCTACTTGGAGGTTTATCTGGGAACGATTTATATTCCTTGCAGACAGCTGGTCATTTGCATCCTTTTTAGAGGGTCGTTGAGGCCACTTGGGGGTTTATCTGGGAACGATTTATATTCCTTGCAGACAGCTGGTCATTTGCATCCTTTTAGAGGGTCGTTGAGGCCACTTGGAGGTTTATCTGGGAAGGATTTATATTCCTTGCAGACAGCTGCTCATTTGCATCCTTTTAGAGGGTCGTTGAGGCCACTTGGAGGTTTATCTGGGAAGGATTTATATTCCTTGCAGACAGCTGGTCATTTGCATCCTTTTAGAGGGTCGTTGAGGCCTCTTGGAGGTTTATCTGGGAACGATTCATATTCCTTGCAGACAGCTGCTCATTTGCATCCTTTTAGAGGGTCGTTGAGGCCACTTGGAGGTTTATCTGGGAAGGATTTATATTCCTTGCAGACAGCTGCTCATTTGCATCCTTTTAGAGGGTCGTTGAGGCCACTTGGAGGTTTATCTGGGAAGGATTTATATTCCTTGCAGACAGCTGCTCATTTGCATCCTTTTAGAGGGTCGTTGAGGCCACTTGGAGGTTTATCTGGGAACGATTTATATTCCTTGCAGAAAGCTGGTCATTTGCATTCTTTTTAGAGGGTCGCTGAGGCCACTTGGTGGCTTATCTGTGTCCTCAGGGTCACCTGAGTGGTGCAAATGGTTCCTGTAGTCTGCAATTGTTCTCTGGAAATCCATTCCCCCTGAGGACACAGATAAATCTCCAAGTGGCCTCAATGACCCTCTAAAACAGTGTTTCTCAACCTTGGCAACTTTAAGTCCTGTGGACTTCAACTCCCAGAATCCCCCAGCCAGCACAGGACTTAAAGTCACCAAGGTTGAGAAACACTGCTCTAAAAGGATGCAAAATACCAGCTGTCTGCAAGGTATATAAATCCTCAGGTGACCCTCCTGAGGACACAGATAAGCCTCCAGTGGCCTCAACCACCCTCTAAAACAGGGATAGTCAACCTTTTTATACCTGCCGCCCACTTTTGTATCTCTGTTAGTAGTAAAAATTTCTAACCACCCACCGGTTCCACAGTAATGGTGATTTATAAAGTAGGGAAGTAACTTTACTTTATAAAATTTATAAAGCAAGAATTACAGCAAACCCCTACCGCCCACCATGAAAGCTGGAACGCCCAGTAGTAGGCGGTAGGGACCAGGTTGACTACCACTGCTCTAAAAGGATGCAAATGACCAGTTGTCTGCAAGGAGGATAAATCCTTCCATTCCCCACCATCCAGTCAGAGTGGAAGAAACTTCTTGGATGAGAAGCAAAACGTCTTCAAAATAAAAAGTCCAGTTGCCTCCTGAAAAAAGCACCTTTGGGACATCCATGACCTGGATGGCTGAAAATCTCTACAGAGTTTTAGCTATACAATTTGGGACGGACATCCTTTGAAGGGTGTGGGAGCATGAATGGATTTTCAGAGGGAAAAAAATTGCAGACTACAGGAGCCAGGAGCAGCACTCAGGTGACCCTGGGGACACTGATAAACCTCTATAGGTCACCTCAACAACTCTATAAAAGGATGCAAATGACCAGCTATCTGCAAGGAGGATCAATCCTTCCATTTTCCACCATTTAGTCAGAACTGAAGAAGCGTCTGGGATGAGAAGCGAAGCCTCTTCAAAGAAGACACAAATAAACCTCCAAGTGGCCTCAGCGACCCTCTAAAAGGATGCAAATGACCAGCTGTCTGCAAGGAGGATAAATCCTTCCATTTTCCACCATTTAGTCAGAACTGAAGAAGCGTCGGGGATGAGAAGCAAAACGTCTTCGAAGAAAAAACCAGAGTCCAGTTGCTTCTTGAAAAAAAAAGCACCTTTGGGATATTTTAGGATGTGTTTCCCCCAAAATCAAGCACTGAAGGGGGCTCAGGTGAGACATTGGCTCATTATGGTCAAACCTGGGGATTAAAGCATTGTTTTTTCATCCAATATTTTCTTGCTTTGGGGCAAGTCCACCACATATGATGGTATGAACCCAATGGTTGATTCCACTTCCATCATTTGGCAGATCTATCTTTATACATTTTGGGCAATCTTGCCGGTGCAAAATGTCAGCTCCACTGGGGAGAGGGGATATTAAAACATTGTTTTGGGGGGCTGACCAAAAAATAACTAGATAGTTCCCCCTCCTCCTCAAAGCAACCCTCCATCCCAGAGTTGATACCTTAATGGCTCCGAAACAGAACCCGTAGAGGAGGGCAGCTACGAGGATGCTGCGGAGCAGGGCGAACAAGGCGGTGAGTGGGCTGGTGGCAGCTGGACGTGGAAAAGGAAAAAACAGGGCAGTGAATAGCAAGTTTCTGCTTAACAGAGCACGGAACGCTGTTCCCTTCCCACCAAAGGTGGCTCCTAGTTTTCTACTTTCATTTGTTACATGCTTTCGAACGGCTAGATTGGCAGAAGCTTGGACAAGTCACGGGAGCTCATTCCGTTACATGACACTAGGGATTTGAACCATCAAACTGCCGACTTTTCTGATCCACAAGCTCAGCGTCTTGGCTACTGAGCCAATGCATCCCCTCTATTGTTACAGTTGTCAAATCCCAAATGTTGTGTCCTCACCCCCTTCCAAAAGGTCCCACTTCCCCCGAACCCTCTCCCTCCTCACCTGTCCCGCCGAAGATGTTCATCTCGACCTGTTCCAGAAGGTACATGAAGCAAGTGTTGACTTGCGGGAGAAGCCCGAAGAGGAAGATGGCGGGGAAGCAAAGAGTGAACACTGGGGAGGGAAAAAGAAAGAAAGAAAACTTAAAACCAGGAGAAAAAAATTAGGCCAGGGGAGATGTTACTGTTCTGACCGAGGCTTCCCGAGACCATAAATAAAACACTTTGTCCCGACAAAAACCCCTTTTATTAATTGACTGTGAATTCTGCTCCTTCACATCCAGCAAAGTCTTTCAAGGGAGGATTTACGGTCACAGACTTTATCTGGCTTGGAGAGCTGCCAGGCCGATATCAGCTTCCCAAGAGCATGACACAAACTCCTTGTCCCAAGAAAAAACCCTTTTATTAATTTACTGTGAATTCAGCTATTCACAGCCAGCAAAGCCTTTCAAGGGAGGATTTACGGTCACAGACCTTATGTGGCTTGGAGAGCTGCCAGGCCAATATCAGCTTCCCAAGAGCATGACACAAACTCCTTGTTGTCCCGACAAAAACCCCTTTTATTAATTGACTGTGAATTCTGCTCCTTCACATCCAGCAAAATCTTTCAAGGGAGGATTTACAGTCACAGACCTTATCTGGCTTGGAGAACTGCCAGGCTGACATCTGCAAAACTTGGCAAGGAGTCTTGGAGAGTCACCAACATATTAAGCGAACTGATGGTCTCCTGCAAACTCCACTCCCCTGCTGCTCCTCTTTTATTCCCTCTGGGAGGGGCCATTCACCATCCACCTGTGGCCTTACTCCCAATTTGACTCGTTATTTAGCTGTTCCCTTCATGTCCAGCCACTTTGCACATGCTCAGACTGGAAAGCAAACTCCTTGTTGTCCCGACAAAAACCCCTTTCATTAATTGACTGTGAATTCTGCTCATTCACATCCAGCAAAGTCTTTCAAGGGAGGATTTACAGACACAGACCTTATCTGGCTTGGAGAGCTGACCCAGGTTCCTCCCCAACCTCCTCACTGTCCGAATCTGCTGCCAGCTCCACCGGCGGGCCACAACAGTTACCAGGAGTTGCTTAACTCGATCCGAGCTCTCCCAACCCCGCAATCGGTCGCATACCGATAGCCACATCCCGGGTGCAGTAGAAGAAGTCAGTGGAGAAGAGGGTGACGTCGTAGAGGACGATGGGAGGGAAGGGCCCGATCCGAGCACACAGGTCCAGCAGCCAAATCAAGAGGCAAGCCACGCAGAAGTAAACTGGCCGGCTGTAGGCAATGATCCAGTTGTGTCCCTGCCAGGAGAAATGGAAGCTTGAAAAAGCTTTGGGAATGTGGCTGAGATTGATAATGCTCAGGGCCTGGTGCAGAAAGAACTGGGTCACCAGCTCCCCAGCCAAGAATTTGTTTTAGGTCAAGTGTTTCTCAGCCTCAGGAACTTTTAAGATGAGTGGATTTCAATTCCCAGTATCCCCCAGCCTGCATGCTTTAATGGATGGACTTCAATTCCCAGATTTCCCCAGCCAGCATGCTTTAAGAGATATGGACTTCTACTCCCAGAATTCCCCAGCCAGCATCCTTAAAGATGGGTGGGCTTGAATTCCCAGATTTCCCCAACTATAATGGTTTAAGAGAGTGAGGGCTTCAACTCTCAGAATACCCCAGTCAGCATCCTTAAAGATGGGAAGGCTTCACTCCCCAGAATTCTCCAGCTAGAATGGTTGAAGAGATTTGGACTTCAACTCCCAGAATTCCCCAGCCAGCATCCTTAAAGATGGGTGGGCTTCAAGTCCCAGAATTCCATAGCCAGCAAGCATTGAGATGGGTGGACGTCAACTCCCTGAAGTCCCCAGCCAGCATCTTTAAAGATGGGAGGGCTTCACTTCCCAGAATTCTCCAGCTAGAATGGTTTAAGAAAATGAGGGGTTCAACTCCCAGAATTCCCCAGCCAGCATCCTTAAAAGATGGGAGGGCTTCACTTCCCAGAATTCTCCAGCTAGAATGGTTTAAGAAAATGAGGGGTTCAACTCCCAGAATTCCTCAGCCAGCATCCGGTAAGGTGGGTGGGCTTCACTTCCCAGAATTCCCCAGCTAGAATGGTCCAAGAGACTTAGAATTCAACTCCCAGAATTCCCCTCCAGCATCTTTAAAGATGGGTGGGCCTCAAGTCCCAGAATTCCCCAGCCAGCAAGTTTTAAACCAGTGGTAGTCAACCTGGTCCCTACCGCCCACTAGTGGGCGTTCCAGCTTTCATGATGGGCGGTAGGGGTTTGCTGTAACTCTGCTTTATAAATTTTATAAAGTATGTGTTGTTATGTTTATGTTTATTGGTCTTGTATGCCGCCCACTCCCGAAGGACTCCGGGCGGCTTACAATAAACAAGGGAAAGGGGATAAATAGACAAAACAACACTTTAAAATACACAACGTTCACAGTTACTGTGGGGCTGGGTATTTCAAAAGCCCCCCGGCCTGCTGGAGCAGCCAGGACTTAACGGCTTTGCGGAAGGCCGGGAGGGTAGTAAGGGTCCGGATCTCCACGGGGAGCTCGTTCCAGAGGGCCGGAGCTGCAACAGAGAAGGCTCTCCCCTGGGGAGTCGCCAGCCGACATTGGCTGGCAGATGGAATACGGAGAAGACCCAGCCTGTGAGATCTGATCGGTCTATGGGAGGTAATCGGCAGGAGGCGGTCTCTCAGGTCATGGTGATTTATAAAGTAGGGAAGTAAAGTTACTTCCCTACTTTATAAATCACCAGTACTGTGGAACCGGTGGGCGGTTAGAAAATTTTACTACTAACAGAGATACAAAAGTGGGCGGTAGGTATAAAAAGGTTGACTACCCCTGCTTTAAACGATATGGAGGGGCAGCCCTTGAAGAGCATTCGGAGACTTCAGCTTGTCCAGAATGCAGCCGCGCGAGCGATCGTGGGTGCACCTCGGTTCACCCACATAACACCTATCCTCCGCGAGCTGCACTGGCTGCCTATTGGTCTCCGGATACGCTTCAAGGCGCTAGTCGTCACTTATAAAGCCCTTCATGGTATTGGACCTGGGTACTTGAGAGACCGCCTGCTGCCAATTACCTCCAATAGACCGATCAGATCCCACAGATTAGGCCTCCTCCGAATTCCATCCGCCGGCCAATGCCGACTGGCGACTACCCGGAGGAGAGCCTTCTCTGTGGCTGCTCCGACCCTCTGGAACGAGCTCCCTGTGGAGATTCGAACCCTCACCACCCTCCAGGCCTTCCGCAAAGCCCTTAAAACCTGGCTGTTCCGACAGGCCTGGGGCTAAAGAGCTTTCCCCCCCCCCTCGAATGGTATGGTTGTTGTGTGCTTTTAAATTGTGTATTGTTCTGTTCGTCTTTTTTATCCCTTATCTGTACCCCCTTCCCTGACTTGGATTGTGAGCCGCCCTGAGTCCCCTTTGGGGAAAAGGGCGGCATATAAATGCAATAAATTCAATTCAATTCAATTCAACTTGACTGGGGAATTCTGGGAGTTGAAATCCTCACCTTTTACAGTTGCCACTGGTTGTGCAACACTGCTTTAACCCCCCCATTTTCCACACCTGCCTCTGTTAAACCTGTTCAATTTTCTCCTAGCTAATACTCACATGCATTGGGGAGGCCGCATCTGGCTGTACGCTCTGGAGAAAAGGAGATAAAGGAGAAAAAAATGGTTAGGCCTTTGTTCACCATGATCCCGTAGCTCTTATACAGTGTTTCCCAAACTTTTGACATAGGTGTACCCCTTCTATAATTTTCGTAACGCTGAGTACCCCTCATAAAAAAACATGTGCTTTAATAAAAATCAAAATATATTTATTTTTTCATTTTTTTGGTACATAGGCAAAATAAACGAAAGTTATATTATATTGTAAAATGTGTTTTTATTTTCCATATTTCATTTTCATACAGCCACATATATACTGTGCATAACCAGGGCCATACAACACTAAACAATAAACACAGCAATTCCTCTTGTCAACAATACCCCCCAAAATAGAAACCCAATATACCTCTTCGACCCTCCATACACCTCTTTCTTTCGCCCCCCTCCAACTTTCCATCTTCCCTCGAAAGTTATATTATAAAGAACATTTATTTGATTCAATGAGAAGGAGCAAATTGTTTTATGTTGAGATGACAGATCCTCATAATTTGGTTCCCTGGTTGTTAATTTTAATCTGAGATGCGGTTCCACGTCCAATAGTCTGCTCCTTTTTTTCGATTTAATGTCTACAAATGCAGAAAAAGCAACTTCGCATAAATATGAAGTTGTAAAAACTGCGATACGCGCCTATTCCTTTCCTTGTTCTGTAGGCGCAGCTAAGCACGGTGCAGTGGATATTCCCACGTGATCCCCACCAAACTCCGGTGCAACGTGTACCCCCCACCAAACTCTTCCCATACCCCTGGGGGTACGCGTACCACACTTTGGGAAACACTGCTCTTATATAACAGGAAGGGGAATTCGACCCAACACAGAATTATAAGATAGATTTTTATGTACCTCTTAAGGTAAGGTCTGATACTCAAGGAAAGGGCGGAGGGCAGGTTTTCCCAACCCCCCAAAAATGTGGACTTCAAAACCCCCCAGAATTCTGGGAGTTGAAGTCCACACTTTTTGAAGCGGCTGAGGGTCAGAAACGCTGGTATACAAACACTGCTATAGGGCACTGCTACTTTGACTGCAAAATCTTGTTTTTGTATTGCAAGGAGGTTGGAGAAAGACAAAAAAAATAATGATTACACGATAACTGGGACAATGCAACAGTCAGAAAGACATGCCAGTGGCCAAGGGCCCATATTCTGATCACGTGATGTGGAGATGCTGCAACAATTGTCATTGTGAAAAATGGTCATGTAACGGAATAGAATAGAACAGAACAGAATAAGGAATAGAGTAGAGTAGAATAGAAAATAGAATAAAATAGAATAGAGAAGAGAAGAGAGAGTGGAATGGAATAGAATAGAATAGAGAGTAGAATAGAATAGAATAGAATAGAATAGAATAGAACAAGGAATAGAGTAGAGTGGAGTAGAGTAGAGTAGAAAATAGAATAAGGAGTAGAGTAGAGTAGAGTACAGTAGAGTAATATAGAACAGAATAAGGAATAGAGTAGAGTAGAATAGAATAGAAAATAGAATAAAGAGTAAAGTAGAATAGAATAGAATAGAATAAGGAGTAGAATAAAGTAGGAGTAGAATAGAATAGGATTCTGAATAAAATGGAATGGAATTATAGAACACAATAGAACAGAATGTATATAAAAATAAAATAGAAAAGAGAATATAAAATATAGAGAACAGAATAGAATTAGCACTTAGACATACCACTTCACAGTGGTTTACAACCCTCTCTAAACAGTTTACAGATTCAGGGAAGGAAGGAAGGAAGGAAGGAAGGAAGGAAGGAAGGAAAGAAGGAAGGAAGGACAGGCAATAGCACTAGCACTAACACTTAGACTTATATATCATGTCACAGTGCTTTACAGCCCTCTCTAAGCGGTTTACAGAGTCAAGGTAGGTAGGTAGGTAGGTAGGTAGGTAGGTAGGTAGGTAGGTAGGAAGGAAGGAAGGAAGGAAGGAAGGGCAATAGCGCTTAGACTTATATACCGCTTCACAATGCCTTTACAGCCCTCTCTAAGCGGTTTACAGAGTCAGCCTCTTGCCCCACACTATCTGGGTCCTCATTTGACCCACCTTGGAAGGACAGAAGGCGGAGTCAACCTTGAGCCTGGTGAGATTCGAACTGCCAAACTGCAGGCAGTGGGCAGCAGAAATAGCCTGCAGTACTGCACTCTAACCACTGCACCACTGCAGCTCTTGGTGAGACCGGTGTGATTTTGCCTCGAAACCCTGGCGGCTATAGTTGGGTGGAGGAAACGGACGGACACCCACCCGGAACAGAAACTCTGAACCACCCTGCCGGAGGCTGGAGGGGGGGGGAGGGAGGGGGGAATGAAGCCTTCGCCTCACCTTGAGCAAAGAGTACTGACAGCTGGCGATGACCACACAGAACTGGAAGACCCAGATGTCTTGGAAGAAGCCCTGGAGGAGAAGGAGGTAGCCTAGGAAGGCCACCAGGGTCACCAAGAAGACCACAAACATGTTCTCGGCGACTTGACGATTCCTGGAAGGGCAGAAAAAAGAAGAAAGCGAGGCTAAAACAAAAAAAACTTTCCAGCTCGCTCTCCAGCAGAAAAATAGCAATAGCAATAGCAATAGTTAGACTTATATACCGCTTCATAGGGCTTTCAGCCCTCTCTAAGCGGTTTACAGAGTCAGCATATTGCCCCTAACAACAATCCGGGTCCTCAATTTACCCACCTCGGAAGGATGGAAGGCTGAGTCAACCCTGAGCCTGGAGAGATTCGAACCGCTGAACTGCAAATAACAGTCAGCTGAAATGGCCTGCAGTACTGCACCCTAACCACTGCACCACCTCGGCTCTTTAGAAAGAGGCCACAGTTTTTCATAAATAACATATGCAGCGGCTGGGATTTCTCCAAATTTTTAGGGGGTGGGGTGGGGGACAGAGAGAACAAAGGAAAGTAATCCTGGGCTCACAGTTCACACACCTTTGCTAAGTTCTCAAACTTAGCAATAGCCCTTAGACTTATATGCCACCTCATGGTGCTTTCCAGACCTCTCTAAGCAGTTTACAAAGTCGGCCTCTGGCCCCCAACCATCTGGGGCCTCATTTGACCCACCTTGGAAGGACGGAAGGCTGAGTCAACCTTGAGCCAGTCAGGATCGAACTGCTGAACAGTGGGCAGAGTTAGCCTGCAATACTACATTCTAACCACTGAGAAGGAAGAAAATGGCAGTAGCACTTAGACTTATATACCGCTTCATGCTGCTTTACAGCCCCCTCTAAGCGGTTTTACAGAGTCAGACTACTGACCTCAACAATCTGGGTCCTCATTTTACCGACCTCGGAAGGACGGAAGGCTGAGTCAACCTGAGTCAAGCCAATCAGGATCGAACTGCTGGCATTTGGCAGAGTTAGCCTGCAATACTACATTCTAACCACTGAGAAGGAAGGAAGGAAGGAAGGAAGGAAGGAAAGAAGGAAGGAAGGAAGAGGCTGGATGGAGTCACCGAAGCAGTCGGCCTGAGCTTCGATGGACTCCAGAGGATGGGAGAGGACAGGAAGGCCTGGAGGAGCGTGGTCCATGGGGTCGCGATGGCTCGGACGCGACTTCACAACTAACAACAACAACAGTGTGTGTGTGTGTGTGTGTGTGTGTGTGTGTGTGTGTGTCGCTTTTTGTGTTAAGAGACAGCCCAGAAAACCCTCACCGATCCAACAGAGCCAGCAGCGCCAAACGGTCATAGCGGACTCGCATCCAGTGGCCGGGCAGGAGCCAAAACTTGTAGTATTGTCGAGGGTGACACTTGTCCTCGATCATGAGGGTGTTTTCCTGGGACTCGTGAAGGGATTCTTGGTCCAGAAGATCAAACTGGAAAAAGAAAAAGAAGGGGGGGGGGAGGGAAATGTGGCTATTCCATTTCACATCCTCAACACAAGGAAAGTATAACACAACTGCTTCTCCAAAAGGCAACTGGACTTTTTTTGGGGGGGGGGGGTGTTTCCCCCTTGAAATCATTTCCCTTCTCGTCTTCTTCTTCTTCTTGGGCCCTCTGGGTGCCAAAGCACTTCTGGGACATGTCAGGACTAGAACTCAAGATTCTCCTGCTCAAAGTCACTCAGTCAGCTTTGATGCCTAAAGGGGAACTAGAACTCATTTCTCTCCTGGTGATTGGCCCAGTCACTTAGCCGGTTTTCATATCTGGGGTGGGGCAAGAACTCACTGTCTCCTGGTTACTTGGCCCAAAGTCACCCAGCCGTCTTTCCTGCCTAAGGCACTAGAACTCACATCCCCCATTTTCTAGCCTTGTGCTTTCACTCCTAAGCCAAAGACATACTCGGTTGGGACCCGCCAGCGGCCAGAGGAGCAAATTCAGACAGTGAGGATGGTTGGGGAGGAACCTGGGCCAGTCCTGGAGTCTGGGGAAGGCTCTGAGGAGGGCTCTGTGCCGGAGGCAGAGAGGGGGCCAGGGCCGTCCGACAGTTATCAGCTGCCCTTGGAGTGAGACATCAGTGAGGCAGAGGAACAGCTGGAGCCTGTTCCCAGTGTGCCCATGCGCAGAGCTGCCAGAAGAAAACAGCAGCTCAGAAATCAGGATTGACTTGCGAGTAAAAAGCACAGGTGGACGGTGAATGGCCCCTCCCATAGTGAACAAAGAGGAGCGAAAGGGGAATGGAGTTTGCAGGAGACAATTAGTTCAGTTCATTAGGGTGAAGATCTGCTCCTGACTTCTTGCCAAGGAATTGCTGATACAGCGTGGAGTTTAGAAGATATCGGCCTGGCAGCTCTCCCAGCCTGATAAAAGTCTGCAGTTGTGAAATCTCTTGAAAGACTCTTGGCCGGGACTTTGCTGGAGAGGAATTCCCTTTCACCTAAATAAAAGGGGCTTTATCGGGACGAGGAGTCGGCTTTGTGCTCTTGGGAAGCCTGGACGATTGAGACCCTCCATAGACATTTGACAAGCAGCGTTTTAAGGAGCCCGGAGCAGACTTTCCGAGCCTCCCGTTCTCACCTCTGGGATCTCCAGCGGCACCCGGCGCACCTGCATTCCCTGGAGGACCACGGGCCGCGGCTGCAGCAGGGAGAGGGCGGGGGTCCCCTCGGGAACTTCCGCGGAGTTAAAACTGGAGGAATGCGAGTGCCTGTCCCTGCCAAGGTAAAGAGAGAGAGATGAGATGTTTTTCACACTTAGGACTGTTACAGCGTCCCCGTGGTCAGGTGATCAAAATTCAGAGGCTTGGCAACTGGCTTGTATATACCAGGGTCGCAGTGTCCCCCGAGGAGGGGGGGTGTCACGTGATCCCCTCACTTCTACGGAGGAACATTTTGGAAGCTTGAAAGAGAGACTCACCAGCCGCTGTTGGTGGCGTGTTCCATGCCCACTTGCTGGCCCACTGGGTTCTCGTAGCCGCCCCCGGCAAAACCGAAAGTGTAAGAGCGCCTGACGCCTGGACAGAAGGAAGAGAAGAAGTGAGCCATGTGGAGAGACTCCTGTTGCAAGCATTTGTTGTAGCCCGCCAGTGGCGGCAGACTCAGACAGTGAGGAGGGTTGGGGAGGAATAAGGGCCAGTCCTGGAGTCTGGGGAAGGCTCTGAGGAGGGCTCTGTGTCGGAGGCAGAGAAGGGGCCAGGGCCGTCTGACAGTTATCAGCTGCCTTCAGAGTCAGACATCAGTGAGGCAGAGGAACAGCTGGAGCCTGTTCCCAGTGTGCGCATGCGCAGATTTGCCAGATGAAGGGAACAGCTAAAGAACAGGGGTCGACTTGGGAATAAAGCCACAGGTAGACGGTGAATGGCCCCTCCCAGAGGAAGTAAAAGAGGAGCTGAAGGCGAGTGGAGTTTGCAGGAGACAAATTACTTCGCTTAATTGGTTCGTGACTCCTCCGAGACTCCTTGCCAAGTCCATTCCCGGTCCCTCAGACTGTTGGGGCCCTGGACCAGCTGGGTGGGTGTGGTTAGGTGATCATGTGACTGGGCGGGAGTGGCCAATTTAGCAGTCCATTAAACAATACAAATTAAACTTAAATTTCTTATGCTCCTGGGGGAGGAAAGCAGGTTAGTGGAGCGCTGTGGCTGCCTTTTTGTGTGTGTATGAGGGATTTGTGTGTGTGTTCGTGTGTGTTTGTATGTGTCTCCGTCTCTAGGTGGGGCGATGGGCAGCCTCGTAGTCCCACACAGGCCAGATTAATGGCTTCAGCGGGCCATATCCAGCCCATGGGACGTAGCTTGAAGACCCCCTGCTGTAACGTCTGTGCTCTGAACAAGTGCCCCCCCCTTCCCCACTCACCGCTCTCATCATAGAAGTAGTGGACCGCCCCTTCTGAAGTGTCGTCAAAGTTGCAGGCTTCATGGATGGCGCCGCGGGGCAGCAGGAGCGAGCTGGCAAACTGAAGGGCGGAGGGCAGGGTCAGCGCCCGGGAGTGAGAAGAGGCTCGGCCTCGCTGGAGGTCCTGCAAACTGACCATAAAGGATAGAGGGTATTGAGATTTAAAGACAGAATCACAAATTGAGGGCCCGCAAGGATGTATAATTATATAAATATAATGATGAGAATAGCTGGGAATTGTAACCAGGTCTACATCTTGGCCAAAACTAGGCTGGGGGAGGGTTTAAACGCATAATGACTATATATGTATAGTCTATAGGTTTATATAGTAGATTAAGGGAATTGTAATGACGATTGAACAGGAAGGATTGCCATTTATAGACAATTAAGGGTAATCTAAACCCAGATAAGGAAAAATGGAGAGGGAACATGAAATATACTTACAATGGGAAACTATTGAGATTTAAAAATAGAATCACAAATTGAAGGCGTGTAAGGATGTATAATTATATAAATATAATGATGAGAATAGCTGGGAATTGTAACCAGGTCTACATCTCGGCCAAAATTAGGCGGGGTGTGTTTGTGTGTTTAAAAGCATAATATGTATACTTTTTTGTTCTCCCTTTTTTTAAAAAAGAGGAAGATATATGTTAAAATTAAATATGTATACTGAAAAGGAATTATAAAGACCATCAACATAAAATGGAGCTCGCTCAGAAGCTGAAATACACCAAGTAAATGAGATGAAGAGTGGGAAGTAGAGGAGAGAGGTAGGGGAAGAAGAGGGGGATAGGAGAGAGGAGGGGGGAAGAGGAGGAGAGAAAGGAGGAGTGGAAAGGGGAGAGAGGAGAAGGAGAGAAGAAGGGGAAGTAGAGAAGGGAAGGACGACAGAGGGAAGAAAGGAGGTAGGGAGGGGGAGGAGAGAGGGGGGAAGAAAGGGATGGATTGAATCAAGAAAACTGCTTTAATTCAGTAGCCAAGTTCAGTAAAGCATCTAAAGTTTGGGGTAATCTTTAGGAAACTGTATTGGGCCGACTTTCACCAAAAAAAACCCCTTTCCTTCCGGGTGGGGAGAAAAATCTTCCCTTTAAATAATGGGGCAGAAAAGGAGGAGAGAGGAAGGGGAAGTAGAGAAGGGAAGGACAACGGAGGGAAGAAAGGAGGAAGGGAGGGGGAGGAGAGGGGGGGGGAAAGTGATGGATAAGGTATAAATACGGTGTATGGAGAACAGAAGAGCCAATAATTGTTTTTGGGAGTTGATGGTAAGGTGAATTGATGTAAACATTTAATAATAAATGGAGCCGAGGTGGCGCAGTGGTTAGGGTGCAGTACTGCAGGCCACTTCAGCTGACTGCTATCTGCAGTTCAGCGGTTCAAATCTCAACCGGCTCAGGGTTGACTCAGCCTTCCATCCTTCCGAGGTGGGTGAAATGAAGACCCAGACTGTGGGGGTGATATGCTGACTCTGTAAACCGCTTAGAGAGGGCTGAAAGCCCTATGAAGCGGTATGTAAGTCTAACTGCTATTGCTATTGCTATAATACAATACGATGTTGACTATGTAATAGTAGACATGTGATTATATGCTATGAAAATGGAAAAATAAAAACTTAATATGCAAAAAAAGGATGAAGGGTGTGTGTGTATGTGTGTGTGTGTGAGAGAGAGAGAGAGAGAGAAGGAGGGAGGGAGGGAGGGAGGGAGGGAGGGAGGGAGGGAGAGAGAGAGAGAGAGAGAGAGTGAGAGAGGGAGAGGGAGAGAGAGAGAGGGAGAGAGAGAGGCTGGACAGCACCAGCTGCAGAAGGGGGCAAAAGCTGTTTGCAGAAGGGCTTACCTCGGGGGAGATCCCATCACGGAGGATGGCGGGGTGGGATTGCTGCCTGCGTTGTGCCTCCGTCGCATCGCCTGCACCCGCTTGATGTTGCTGGATTGGTCTGTCTTGGTTAGCTCCTCCCCGGGGGCAGCTGGAAGAGAAAAAAGTTCTTCTGACCCAGCCTTCCTTCAAAAGCACGAAGCAGAGTCTTTGCAAAACCCCTTTTATTTACACGACTGTGAATTCCTTTCATTCCCAGTCAGCCAGGCTTCGCAAACAGTCTTTCAGAGGAATGTTTATCCACACGCACCTTATCTCGCTTGGAGAGCTGCCAGATACCGTATTTTTCAGACTATAAGACACACCTTTTTCCCCTCAAAAAAGAAGCTGAAAATCTGGGTGTGTCTTATACACAGAATACAGCATTTTTGGCTGCCCGAAACTCCGCCCCCTTCACCAAAATGGCCATGCAGTGCTTGTAGAAGGCTTGGGGGCTGGAGAGAGCAGATATGAGTGAAAAATGGGGCGTTTTTTGCCGCTCCTTCCCCAGCCCCCAGCAGCACTCTATAAGCTTCCTAAAGGCTATCCATGCTCTTTCTTGGAAAAAGAAATGGGCCCGTTTTTGCAAAAATTGGGCCGTTTTTGGGAGGTTTGCAGAGCGCAAAAACTTTTTTTTTTTAAAAAATCCTCTTCAAAACTTTGCTGCGTCTTATACTCCGGTGCATCTTATACTCCGAAAAATACAGTAACTCGTTTCCAAACGCAGGGCAAGGCAACCATTGGCACAGAGTCTCTTATAGTGACAAACAGAACTTTCTGCTCTTGAAACGACCGAAGGGACGGATTGTTTCTTGCAAAAGCCCCCTCCCCATTCGCTCCTCTTTTGTCTCCTCTGGGAGGGGCCAATCACCTCCAAGGTGTGGCCTTACTCCCAAGTCGACCCTGCTTTCTGAGCTGTTCTTGTCTTCTGGCTGCCCTGCGCATGCGCACACTGGGAACAGGCTCCAGCTGTTCCTCTGCCTCACTGCTGTCTTGCTCCCTCTCTGCCTCCGACGCAGAGCCCTCGTCTGAGCTTTCCTCAGTCCCCAGGACTGGCCCATGTTCCTCCCCAACCTCCTCACTGTCCGACTCTGCTGCCAGCTCCTCTGGCCACAACAAAAGCTGAAGCCGAAGTGTGTGTGAAGGGCTGTGCACTGCTGAAGAACGACAGGTTCAAATTTTCTCCCCTGATCAGCTGAGCTTCGTGGCCTGTGTTTGCCATGGGGTTGTTTTCTTGCAGGCATTTCATGACCCAACTAGGTAACATCATCAGTGCTGGTAGGAAGTGGGGTTTGTAGAGAGGAGGAGGAAGAGGAGGTCATCTATGGGGTTCTTGGTTCTCTCTGAGCTTGCTTGTTTTCTTACTGTTGTGGCCTGCCAGTGGCCAGTGGAGATGGCAGCCGATTCGGACAGTGAGGAGGGTTGGGAAGAAACCTGGGCCAGTCCTGGAGTCTGGGGAAGGCTCAGATGAGGGCTCTGTGTCGGAGGCAGAGAGGGGGCCAGAGCCATATGCCAGTTATCAGCTGCCTTCGGAGTCAGACATCAGTGAGGCAGAAGAACAGCTGGAGCCTGTTCCCAGTGTGCGCATGCGCAGAGTTGCCAGACGAAGGGAACGGCTAAAGAACAGGGTTCGACTTGGGAGGAAGGCCACAGGTGGACGATGAATGGCCCCTCCCAGAGGAAATAAAAGAGGAGCAACAGGGGAGTGGAGTTTGCAGGAGATCATTAGTTCGCTTAATTGGTTCGGGACTCTCCGAGACTCCTTGCCAAGTTCTGCAGATCTCGGCCTGGCAGCTCTCCAAGCCAGAGAAGGTCTGTGACTGTAAATCCTCCCTTGAAAGGCTTTGCTGGAGGTGAAGGAGCAGAATTTACAGTCAATTAATAAAAGAGGGTTTTGTCGGACCAGGAGTTTGCTTCAGGCTCTTGGGAAGCCTCGGTCAGAACACCCTATTCCCTTCCAGCACTGATGATGTTCCCTAAGTGGGTCATGAGATGTTTGCAGGAAAGCAGCTAAATTCAGATACTCCTACCAAGGATCTCCCCCCCCCACCCCCCCCCCCACCCACATGTCAACTCTGAGTTACAACTATTCCCTTCTGCAGGGAGCACAATCACATTTGGGGGCCTCACCTCCTCCGATAGCTCCCTCGGCTTGCAACTCTCCCCGCCAGCCGGGCTGGTTAGCCGACTGGCTGCGCACGGCACTGCCCATCTCCAGCTCCCCGGCCAGCTTCCCCGCGTGAGACTCCAGGTCCGACTTGGAGACGGTCAGAGCGCCCGGCGGCTTCCCTTCGGCCAGCTGGCTGCTGCCATCCATGCTGAGCACCCGGGCGTGGGTCTTGGCGCTGGTGGTGCTCCCGGTGCGCTGGGCGTAATGGCAGGGCTTGGGGGGCAGCGTGGAGCTGTCCGGCGGAGGGGGAGGAGGGGGCTTGGTCTCGGCCACGGGGAGGCTATGCCGGCTGTGCTGGGCCGGGGCGTGGCGCTCAGGAGAGTAACAGGAGGTGCTGGAAGAGGTGTCCGAGCTGTAGTTGTGTTGCGAGTGCAAACTCGAGGCCCGGCTAAGGTCGCTGCAGTCGCTGGAGTCCTCGTCGGCGAAGAACCCTTCGTTGTAGGCCTTGCTATCCAGCAAGGTGAGCATGGGCAGGTAAGTGCTGCCGTGTTTCCGAGAGAGGCGAGGTCGGCTCTTCAGCCCCAAATCCTTCGGCCGGACGACTTGCTCCGGCTTGGCGGTGCCCCACACCTCGGCGTCCCCTTTGACCGTCTCCAGGGAGTTGAAGGTATTCTGGGTGTCGAAGCTCAACTCCCCCAGGAAAGCCAGCTCGGGCGAACGAATCAGCTCGCTGTCGGACAGGGCGTCTGTGTCGCTGCCGCCGTCGGCCAGGGGAGGCGAAGAAGGCCCGGCTTCCTCGCCCGGGACCCCCTCCTCGTGACCTTGCCCCAAGGAGGGGCTGTCCAAGTGGGTGGAGTTGGTTTTCTCGCTGCGGTAGCTACTCAAGGTGCTGGGGGTCTCCTTATCGGTGCCGCTGAAGCAGCTGTCGGACGAGCCGGCCTTGTGGGGCCCGTCGGGCCGGGGCTCCAGAGGTTGGTACGCGCCTGCGGAGTGGTGCTTCTCCCGCCGGCTGTGGCTGCTGGACTCCGGCAGGGCCAGGCTGAGAAAGCTGTGGCCGAGCTCCTCGCTTAAGCTGCCCTTGAGGAGCGGGCTGAGAGGGGTGTCCCCCACGCTCTCCGACTCGCTGGGCGTCCAACGTGGGGCCTGAGCCCCGTCTCTGCCTGGGGGGGATTGCTCGGAGGAATCGGTGCTCTGGACAGAGGTCTGAAGAGGTAGAGATGGGGGCTGCTTCCGGAGGCTGGAGGAGGGGTCTCCTTTGGGAATCGAAATCAGGGTGGGCTTGGGGGCTTCCGAGTCTGCAGAGGGCGCTGGAGGCTCGGCTAGAGAGAGAAGACACAGTTAGGCTCACATTTCCCCCAAAAATGTGAAGGTGAAGGAGGGGAAGAAGCCAATTTATTAGATGTTTATATCCTGCCTTTATTAGTTTGATCCATAAGGGAGTAAACATACTTAAATACTCCTTTCTCCTCCTGTCTTCACAACAACCCTGTGAGGTTGATTGGGTTGACAGAGAGTGAGTGGTCCAAAGTCACCCAGATAGCTTTCATGCCTCAGGAAGGACTAGAACTCACTGTCTCCTGGTGATTGGCCCAAAGTCATCCAATTGGCTTTCATGCCTATGGTGGAACTAGAACTCTCTGTCTCCCAGTTTCTCCTGGTGATTGGCCCAGTCATCCAATTGGCTTTCATGCCTATAGTGGAACTAGAACTCTCTTGTCTCCCAGTTTCTCCTGGTGATTGGACCCAAATCACCCATTTGACTTTCAAGCCTATGGTAGAACTAGAACTCACAGCCTCCCATTTTCTCCTGGTGATTGGCCCAAAGTCACCCAATTGGCTTTCAAGCCTATGGTAGAACTAGAACTCACAGCCTCCCATTTTCTCCTGGTGATTGGCCCAAAGTCACCCAATTGGCTTTCAAGCCTATGGTAGAACTAGAACTCACAGCCTCCCATTTTCTCCTGGTGATTGGCCCAAAGTCACCCAATTGACTTTCAGTCCTATGGTAGAACTAGAACTCACTGTCACCCAGTTTCTCCTGGTGATTGGCCCAAAGTCACCCAATTGGCTTTCATGCCTATGGCAGAACTAGAACTCACTGTCTCCCATTTTCTCCTGGTGATTGGCCCAAAGTCATCCAACTGACTTTCATTCCTATGGTGGAACTAGAACTCACTATCTCCTGGTGATTGACCCAAAGTCACCCAATTGGCTTTCATGGCTAGAACTCACTGTCTCTTGGTGATTGGCCCAAAGTCACCCAGCTGGCTTTTGTGGCTCAGACGGGACTAGAACTGCCTGTCTCCTGGTTTGTAGCCTAGTGCCGTAACCACTAGTCCAAACTGCTTCTCTTTTTACCTTTTGAGCCATTTTCCCCACCTTGCCTGGCGTTCCTTCCTTTTCCAAACCCATTTGCCAAGTTTCTAGGACTCACCGTGACTCTCCGGGGAGCAGCACTGAAGCATCTCTCGGTCGGCGGCTGTCACGATGACGTTGTTGCTTCCCTGTTCTCGGACGAGCTCCTTGATATCTGCGGGAGAAGATCTCGGGGTATGATTTCATTCACTTCCCTCCTCTCTCTATTGCTCCCTCCTCGACTTACGACGACCACCACCCAAACAAATTACATTAATTTTGAATTCCTCCCCCTCCCTCCGACCCGCATACCTTTTCCAGCTGTTTCACAATCACAGAGGATTTCAACTCTGCTCTTGCCTGCCATGATGAAAATGTAAAAATGTAAAAGGAAAAAGGCAAGAGCTGCGGAGGTCAGGCTGGGTTAGCTGCTGCCAGAGCCTCCAATGGATGACTCTGCTTAACTGTTTAAAAAAGCCTCTAAAAAAACGCCCTCTACAGGAGGAGGCGAGAGAACCACGTGCCTCATCTACATAAGGAATTTCTCGGCTTTTAACCCTTGCTTAACTCTGCTCGAGTGGTCATAAAGTCAGACTAAATGAGGCACGTGGTTCTCCCGCCTCCTCCTGCAGAGGGCACTTTTTAGAGGCTTTTTTAAACAGTTCAGCACTAAGCAGAGTCATCCACCGTGACTCTGGCAGCAACTAGCTCAGCCTTTTTCCTTTTACATTTTTTTTCTTTTCATGATGACAGTGGTGAGGCTCTGCCTCGCCTGACTGCACGTATTTCACGGTGGGGAAGACCTTGGGGGGACTTAGCGCTTCTGACCACCCAAGACTTCCCCTAAAGGATTCTGGGAGTTGAAGTCCGTCGGTTTCCAAGGGGCCATAGCTGCTCACCTCTCTTGCAAAAGTAACTTGCACAGCATGTCTCTTGATCTGGTTTTTACCCTTCCCTTCCTAACTGGTTTTAACTGGAGGAGGGGGGGGAGACATTGTGGCCCCTGCCGTCCTCCGCTGCTTACCTCGGACAGGGCCTCCGTCTTCCAAGTGGGGCAGCAGATCCTAGGAGGCAAAAAAACAACAACACAACAACATCAGGAAACAAAACCTCAGTTGTCTTGAAAAGAATTCTACAGAAAAGGATAGGGAAATTTCCCTGCAGGAGGAGCCATCTTCCAATTTTTTTTTTTTTAATTTTCAGATTGGCATCTACAGAGGGATGTCCAACCTTGGGCAAATTTTTAAGACTTGCGGACTTCAACTCCCAGAATTCCTCAGCCAGCCATTCTGGGTGGGGTAATTCTGGGAGTTGAAATCCGCAAGGTTTAAAGTTGTCCAAGGTTGCATACTTGTGATCTACAGTAGCCCAGAAAATTCCAATCCTGGCAGAACAGAAGTTCCTGGGAGCACGAAAGGAGCTCGTTATATTTATATACTAGCCGATAATCCGGCGTTGCCTGGGTATTTATTTACAACTTCTGGAGGCAAGTTGTTCCACTGATTAATTGTTCTCACTGTCAGGAAATTTCTCCTTAGTTCTAAGTTGCTTCTCTCCCTTATTAGTTTCCACCCATTGCTTCTTGTTCTGCCTTCAGGTGCTTTGGAGGATAGCTTGACTCCCTCTTCTTTGGGGCAACCCCTGAGATATTGGAAGACTGCTATCATGTCTCCCCTGGTCCTTCTTTTCATTAAACTAGACCTACCCAGTTCCTGCAACCGTTCTTCATATGTTTTAGCCTCCAGTCCCCTAATCCTCTTTGTTGCTCTTCTCTGCACTCTTTCCAGAGTCTCCACATCTTTTCTACATCGTGGTGACCAAAACTGGATGCCGTATTCCAGGTGTGGCCTTATAAAGGCCTTATAAAGTGGTATTAACTTCTCACATGATCTTGATTCTATCCCTCTGTTTATGTAGCCTAGAACTGTGTTGGCTTTTTTAGCTGCCGCTGCACACAGCTGGCTCCTATTTAAATGGTTGTCCACTAGGACTCCAAAATCCCTCTCACAGTTGCTACTATTGAGCAAGGTACCACCTATACTGTACCTGTGCATTTCGCTTTTCTTGGCTAAATGTAGAACCTTACTTTTGTCTCTTGAAAAAGAACCTTTGAGACATTCGACCCAAACTTTCTCTCCCTTACCATGACTTGGTTGAAGCCGAAGACAGAATGCTGCGAACTGCATCTCACCGGCGGGGTGGAACTCACTTTACGGAACACGGTCATCTCAACGCCTCCTGGGTCCCTGCAGAGAAAAAGAGGAGGAAGAGGAGGGATGAAATCCAGTTTCCGTCCCCCCCTCAAAAAAAAAATGAATTCCACCTTGGAGACAAAAGCTTATAAATCTCAGAACCGGCTCCTTCACCCCAGGTTGGAAATTATTCTCTAAACTGGAAAATCCAGGTAGTGCTTGACTTATGACCATAACTGAGCCCCAAATTTCCATTGCTAAGCAAGACCGATGTTGAGTTTTGCCCCATTTTACCACCTTTCTTGCCACAGTGGATCACTGCGGTTGTAAATTAGAAACACGGTTGCTAAGTGAATCACTGCAGTTTTTAAGTTAGGAACACGGCTATTAAGTGAATAACTGCGATTGTAAGTTAGTAATACAGTTAAGTGAACCACTGCGGTTGTTAAGTTAGTAACACGGTTGTTAAGTGAATCACTGCAGTTGTTAAGTTAGGAACATGGCTATTAAGTGAATCACTGCAGTTGTTAAGTTAAGAACACGGCTGTTAAGTGAATCACAGCAGTTGTAAAGTTAGGAACACGGCTGTTAAGTGAATCATAGCGGTTGTTAAGTTAGTAATACAGTTAAGTGAACCACTTCAGTTGTTAAGTTAGTAATACGGTTGTTAAGTGAATCACTGCAGTTGTTAAGTTAGGAACACGGTTGTTAAGTGAATCACTGCAGTTGTTAAGTTAGAAATACAGTTAAGTAAATCATTGCAGTTGTTAAGTTAGGAACACGGTTGTTAAGTGAATCACTGCAGTTGTTAAGTTAGGAACACGGCTGTTAAGTGAATCATAGCGGTTGTTAAGTTAGTAATACAGTTAAGTGAACCACTGCAATTGTTAAGTTAGTAACACGGTTGTTAAGTGAATCACTGCAGTTGTTAAGTTAGGAACATGGCTATTAAGTGAATCACAGTGGTTGTTCAGTTAGGAACACGGCTGTTAATTGAATCACAGCGGTTGTTATGTTAGTAATACAGTTAAGTGAATCACTGCAGTTGTTAAGTTAGTAACACGGTTGTTGAGTGAATCACTAGTTGTTAAGTTAGGAACAGGGCTGTTAAGTGAATCACTGTGGTTGCTAAATTAGTAATACAGTTAAGTGACTCACTGCAGTTGTTAAGTTAGTAAAACAGTTGTTAAGTGAATCACTGCAGTTAAATTAGGAACAGGACTGTTAAGTGAATCACTGCAGTTAAGTTAGGAACAGGACTGTTAAGTGAATCACTGCGGTTGTTAAGTAAGTAATACAATTAAGTGAATCACTGCAGTTGTTAAGTTAGTAACACGGTTACTAAGTGAATCGGGCTTCCCCGTTGAAGGTCTCCAAACGGAATGACATGACCCCCGGACACTGCAACGCTCAGAAATACGAATCAGTCGTCAAAGCGTCTGAATTTGGATCACGCGACCAAAATGGGGGGGGATGCAAAATGGTCGTAAGTGTGAAAAACGTTCCCAAGTCACTTTTTTCAGTGCCGTTGTAACTTCGGGCAGTCCCTAAATGAAGTGTTGCAAGTCTGCCCGCACTTATGGCCTGTTCTCACCTGGTCAAATTGTCATCGTCAGCAGCCGCCCTCTCGTCGAGCTTACCGGATTCCACCAGAACCGAATTTTTCTCCACGATCTCCCCCTGGTCGAACATGGTGTGCAGACGGTAGTTGACGGTTTTAACCGTCGTGAAGAAGACGGCCACCGCCGTGCAGTAGATCCCGGCGACCATGAGGCTGGGAGGCATCACCTGCCAAAGGAGAAGCTCACTAAGTCAACGCGGGGAAGTCCTCCACATACGACCACCACCGCCCCCCCCAAAAAAAATGTGTGCTGTGAAGCGAGGAATTTATTAAGGGAGTTCGGCTCCGTTCCGCCACTTTCCCCTGCCCCGGTCGTTAAGTGAATCGCTGCAGTTCTTAAACGGGTAACCCGGTTGCTAAGTGAATCTGGCCTGGTCAGAAGGTCGCTAAAGGGGATTACATGACCCCTTGACCCTGCAAAACGGTCGTAAAGGTGAGTCAGTTGTCAAGCCTCCAAATGTAAATCACGAGACTGTGGAGATCTGCAACGGTCGTAAGTGGGAAAAGTCACTTTTTTCAGTGCCGCCGTAACTTCGAACAGTTACTAAATGAACTCTCATAAGTTGAGGACTACCAGCATGGTGTCTCACATCTGGCAAACAGGCACCTTTTCCTTCTGTGTCCATGAAACGCAACTGAGACATCTACGAAAAACGACAGCCGATTGGGCCTCTCTGAAACCAACTTATATATATAGGAAATCCTCAATTTACGACCACAATCGAGGCCAAACTTTCATTTGCTAAGCGAGACGGTTGTTAAGTGAGTTTTTCCTCCATTTTTACGACCTTTCTTGCCACAGTGATTAAGTGAATCACTGCAGTTGCTAAGGTCGTTAAATGAATCTTGACTTCCCCATTGACTATGCTTGTCAGTGATGGCGCAAAAGGAAACCACGTGATCCTGGGACATCGCAACCGTCGTAAATGTGAGTCAATTGGCAATATCTCAGGGGCTGCCCCAAAGAAGAGGGGGTCAACTTATTCTCCAAAGCACCTGAGGGCAGGACGAGAAGCAACGGATGGAAACTAATCAAGGAGAGGAGCAACCTAGAACTAAGGGGAAATTTCCTAACAATTAACCAGTGGAACAGCTGGCCACCAGAAGTTGTGGATGCTCCATCACTGGAGGCTTTTAAGAGATTAGACAACCATTTGCCTGAATGGTATAGGGTTCCTTGTTTGAGCGCCCGGGGGGGGTGGACTAGAAGACCTCAAGGTCCCTTCAAACTCTCTTATTCGGCTATTTCTGTTAAGGATTATGGGGCTTCCATAAAAGAAGAGGGGGAGTCAAGCTATTCTCCAAAGCACCTGAGGACAGACAGGACAAGAAACAACGGATGGAAACTAACCAAGGAGAGAAGCCACCTGGAATTAAGGAGAAACTTCCTAACAGTGAGGACAATTAACCAGGGGAACTGCTTGCCACTAGAGGTTGTGGCTGCTTCATCCCTGGAGGCTTTAAAGAAGAGATTGAACGTTTGTCTGAAATAGCATAGGATTTCCTGCCTGAGCAGGGGGTTGGACTAGAAGCCCTCTAGGGTCCCTTCCGTCATTCTATTAGTCTGAAGAATTGGACAACCATTTGTCTGAAATAGGGTACCCTGCTTGAGCAGGGGGCTGGACTAGAAGACCTCCAAGGCGCCTGCTATTCCCTTAAATAAGGCTGGTTCTTGCTGCGCGATTCACAGCAACTCTCAAACTCATCCCAGTTCTTCCCAGTCTGGATTTTGTTCTGGGGGAAACGGACGGAGGGATTCATGGCGTGGGTCCAAAGATTTGATTGTAAGGATGGGGTTTCCCACCCCCACCCCCCATCACGGGTTCACAGAGTGGCTAAAATGGACGGGGCAGAAAAAGAGGATTTTGAGCTCCCCCACCGTTGGAGAGCCAGGAGCTGAGATGCATCTCTGGGTAGTTCACAGCTCTTAATCTAAAATAGGGGTGTGAGTGATTCGGACTGCAGTGTCGCACGTTGTAGGCTGCCCAAAAAAAAATCTCACACACACACACACACACACACCAACTCTTCAAAATCCTAAACAGGAGAAAATTCCAGAAGTATCTCAGGATTGTACAGGTAGTCTTCGATGCCCAACATGCCAGCAATTAAAGAAAGCAATAGTTAAGTCACGTAAGTCCACCATCTTAAAGGATTCTGGCTGGGGAATTCTGGGAGTTAAACTCCATATATCTTAAAGCATGCTGACCAAGGAATTCTGGGAGTTTGTCCACTAATTTAAAAAAATGCTGGCTGGGGGGATTCTGGGACTTGAAGTCCACCCATCTTAAAGCATGCTGGCTAAGGAATTCTGGGAGTTTGTCTACTAATTTTAAAGCATGCTTGCTGGAGGGGGATTCTGGGAATTGAAGTACACCCATCTTAAAACATGCTGGCTAGGCTAGGGAATTCTGGGAGTTAAACTCCATATATCTTAAAGCATGCTGACCAAGGAATTCTGGGAGTTTGTCCACCAATTTTAAAGCATGCTGATCAAGGAATTCTGAGTGTTGAAGTCCACACATCTTAAAGCAAGCTTGCTGGGGGATTCTGGGAGTTAAAGACCATGCATCTTAAAGCATGCCAGCTAAGGAATTCTGGGAGTTGAAGTCTTAAAGAGCCGAGGTGGCGCAGTGGTTAAATGCAGCACTGCAGGCTACTTCAGCTGACTGCAGTTCTGCAGTTCTGCAGTTCAGCTGTTCAAATCTCACCGGCTCAGGGTTGACTCAGCCTTCCATCCTTCCGAGGTGGGTAAAATGGGGACCCAGATTGTTGTTGGGGGCAATATGCTGACTCTGTAAACTGCTTAGAGAGGGCTGAAAGCCTTATGAAGCGGTATATAAGTCTAACTGCTATTGCTATTGCTATTAAACTTGCTAAGATTGGAAAACACTGAATTAAGAGGAAATGTTAGACAGCGGTGCCTCTTAAAAAAAATGAAAAACCCGCTCCTGAGTCACTATGGGAAATAACATTTCAAATCAGGGATGGATTGCTCACTTGCCCCTTTCTTTACCTTTCGCTGTCGCTCCCAGACATTTTTCCTGGCTTCACAACTCTGAAAATTTTTACTCAACCCCCAGTTCCTGGGAAAAAGGCGGTTTGTTATGACTGCTTTAATCCTTTCATGAATACAGCGAAGGGATGGCCGGCACTGTTATTTTTAAAATTCAAAGAAACACAGAGCTGGAATTCCCACCTCTTAGTCTAGGCAGGAACCCAACTCAAAGTAATCCTCAAAACGATTCGTCCAACTTTTGGCTTAAAAATACAGGAAGTCTCGTCTTACAATTCGTTTAAGGACTGTTCAAAGTTGCGACGGCACTGAAGAAAGTTAACTTTTGGCCGTTTTTCACACTGACGACCGTTACAGCATCCACCACCGGATCAAAATTTAGATGATTGGCAACAGGTTCCATATTTATGACGATGTCCCAGGATCACGGGATCCCTTCTTGCGACCTTCTGACAAGCAAAGTCAATGGGGAAGCCCGATTCACTTAGCAACCTCGTTACTAATTGAACAACTGCAGTGTTTACCTTAACCACGGGGGCGAGAAAGGTCGCAAAATTCACTTTTAAAATGTTGGGCTCTCCATTGTGGTCACAAGTCAACCTATTCTACAGTCTCTTTTTGACCTGGGATTTATGTAATCTATGGTTAGCTGATAAAAACAGGCGTCAGAAACAGGGAAATACAAGGAAAGGATCAATGATAGCAAAAGCAGTAGCAATAGCAGTTAGACTTATATACCGCTTCATAGGGCTTTCAGCCCTCTCTAAGCGGTTTACAGAGTCAGCATATTGCCCCCAACAACAATCCGGGTCCTCATTTTACCCACCTCGGAAGGATGGAAGGCTGAGTCAACCCTGAGCCGGTGAGATTTGAACAGCCGAACTGCAGAACTAGCAGTCAGCTGAAGCAGCCTGCAGTGCTGCATTTAACCACTGCGCCACCTCGGCTCAATGATATAAGGGAAGTAGGTTAAAATGGTTCCACCACAAAACTGCGGTCAACTAGAGCGCGCTCGACGAAACCGCGTACCTGACGTCATCACAGCGCGACGAAAAAAGCACGCTGAGAGTGCTAAAGCTAAAATTAACCCCTAAACCTAAACCTAACCCCCCGAAACCTAACCCTAAACCTAACCATTAACCTAACCCTAACCCTAACCCTAACCCTTAACCTAACGCTAAACCTAACGCTAACCCTTAACCTAACCCTAAACCTAACCCTAACGCTTAACCTAACCCTAAACCTAACCCTAACCCTTAACCTAACCCTAAACCTAACCCTTACCTTAACGTGAATCGGCTTGCTTTCAAAGCGCTTTTTAAAGCGCCCTTTTTTCTCCGCGGTCGCTGTTGTCGCGCTGCTGATGACGTCAGCGACGCGCTTTAATCGGGCGCGCTTTAGTGGACCGCGGTTTTGTCGTGCCACGGGTTAAAATGGATAAGTAAAGATCATCATCCTCTTCGTTGCTGTTGTTATTATTATAGAATCAATACAAATGAACACGGTTGTAAATATTTTGATTGCCATCTCCTAAAACTATTTGTACCCAGACAACGCACTGTTTAATGGAAAATGGAATTTGTATGGGTTATAAAATAAAAATACTTGATGGGGGAAAAAAAAACAACTTTGTTATTAAAACGACAGTGATTCACTTACTGTGGCAAGGAAGGTCGTAAAAAGAGGCAAAACCCATTTAACGAATGTCAACAACAGAAACTTGGGGCTTAACCATGGTCGTAAGTCGAGGACTTCCTGTATCAAAAGGGGAAGCTACCACGCCTGGGGGCTGCCGATACCATTGTTCAATTCCTCTTCGTATACAGGGAAATTATTTTCCCACTATCATGCAAGTTGGGCTCTGCTTCCTGTTAACTAAAACCCGCTATTCCGTTTCTTGCGTTTTGGAACAAGAGAGAACAAGTTTCAACCTTCCTCTCTAGGCAGCGTCTTCCCAAACAAAGAGGACCCGTTTGTTTGAAGAGGACTAGTGTATTTCCCGTTTAAAAAACAACAACATTCTCTGAAAAGTGGAAAAGATTAAACTGAAGCCTCGATTCGCACACTGGACACACACACACTCTTTAAATTGTCAAAATTCAGCCCTCGTTTCTACAAAATCCCATATTTGTCCCATGTTTATCCTGCCTTTACTTAAGACAGGGGGCAAATGGAATACTTCTTCCACTTGGGAAGGGGGGGGGATGCTGGCGGTTTGCACAGGTTCGGGCGAACCAAGAGTGGCGGTTGTGTGAGGCTCCGTCCGCCCACCCAGACATCATCAAGGCACGCATGCACGCATGCTCCTGCTACCAAATTGGTAGTGAAGAATATAGAATATCATTGCTGTTCCACTTCCTATTTTTCCCACAACAGCCCTGTGAGGTGGGTTGGGCAGAGGGAGAATGATTGGCCCAAAGTCACCCAGCCGGCTTTCATGCCTAAGGCGGGACTAGAACTCTCTGTCTCCTGGTGATTGGCCCAAAGTGACCCAGCCGGCTTTCAGGCCTAAGGCGGAACTAGAACTCACCTCTCCTGGTGATTGGCCCCAAATCATCCAGTTGCTTTTCATGCCTAAGGCGGGAATAGAACTCTCTGTCTCCTGGTGATTGGCCCAAAGTTACCCAGCCGACTTTCATGCCTAAGGCAGGAATAGAACTCTCTGTCTCCTGGTGATTGGCCCAAAGTGACCCAGCCGGCTTTCATGCCTAAGGCGGGAATAGAACTCTCTGTCTCCTGGTGATTGGCCCAAAGTGACCCAGCCGGCTTTCATGCCTAAGGCGGGAATAGAACTCTCTGTCTCCTGGTGATTGGCCCAAAGTGACCCAGCTGGCTTTCAGGCCTTAGGCGGAACTAGAACTCACCGTCTCCTGGTGAGTGGCCCAAAGTCACCCAGCTGCCTTTCAGGCCTAAGGAAGAACTAGAACTCACCTCTCCTGGTGATTGGCCCAAAGTCACCCAGCTGCCTTTCATGCCTAAGGCGGGACTAGAACTCTCTGTCTCCTGGTGATTGGCCCAAAGTCACCCAGCTGCCTTTCATGCCTAAGGCGGAACTAGAACTCACCGTCTCCTGGTGAGTGGCCCAAAGTCACCCAGCTGCCTTTCAGGCCTAAGGAAGAACTAGAACTCACCGTCTCCTGGTGATTGGCCCAAAGTCACCCAGCTGCCTTTCATGCCTAAGGCGGGACTAGAACTCTCTGTCTCCTGGTAATTGGCCCAAAGTCACCCAGCTGCCTTAAGGCGGAACTAGAACTCACCGTCTCCTGGTGATTGGCCCAAAATCACCCAGCTGCCTTTCAGGCCTAAGGCGGAACTAGAACTCACCGTCTCCTGGTGAGTGACCCAAAGTCACCCAGCTGCCTTTCAGGCCTAAGGAAGAACTAGAACTCACCTCTCCTGGTGATTGGCCCCAAATCATCCAGTTGCTCTTTGTCCTAAGGTGGAACTAGAATTCACTAACTCCTGGTGAGTGGCCCAAAGTCACCCAGCTGTCTTTATGATTTCCCTATTTCGGCTTCTGACTTTAGAAAAGCCATTTTAATCCAGGCCACGAAAGCCAAACTCTGAACCAGGGCAACTAACTGATATTAAAACCCAACCTTTCCAGAACTTTCAGCGTCCTTATTGATTCCTTAATGCACTGAAATGATTTATCGCTTGTATCTTTTATGTACCCTGAGAGCTTATGCCCCGAAGACAAATTCCTTGTGTGTCCAGTCACACTTGGCCAGTAAAGAATATTCTATTCTATTTGATGTTTATTTGATGTCCTGTTCGATGTTTATTTTCGCCCCTCGTTCAAACAGGACGGGTTCCAGAAATCAGATATTCTGGGCACCAACCAGACAGGAGGCTCAGAAAGGGGGGGTTGATTAAGCTGTTTTTATTACAGCCAGTCCTCAATTCTATGGCCAAAACGGAGCCCAAATTTGCTAAGCGAGACACCCGCTAAGTGAGTTTTACCCTGTTTTACAACCTCCCTTGCTATAATATTTACAGAGAGCCCTAAGAAACTAGGTTGATGAGTTAGTCAGATGGTTCTTAAGTGAATCTGGCTTCCCCATTGACTCTGCTTGCCAGAAGCTTGTAAAAAGTGGGGATTTCGTGACTGCGGGACGCCGGTCATAAATACAGGTCAGTTGCCAAGCGTCTGAATTTTGGTCTCGTGACCTGGGGATGCGACAAGGGCCCTGAGTGTGAAACATGGCCCAGAAGTCACTTTTTTCAGTGCCGTGGTAACTTTGGTCACTAAATGAACTGTCGTAAGTCGAGGACTACCTGTATCACCCTCAAAAGATATATATATATATAAAAAGCCATTATTTCTGCCATAGGAATTGCTGTGGACTCTTTAATCTCCGGTCTTTCCATTCTGTGCTGTCCTTATTTCATGGCATGACGCACCCGCGAAATTGCATTCTCTAAGAAGCCACATCCAACACAATTTAGGAAATGCAATCATCTCCCAGAGCCAAGAACAGCCTTGAATACAGGGAGCCCTCGACTTACGACCACAATTCCTTGCTGTTAAGTGAGACATTTGCTAAGTTATTATTATTTTGTTGCTTTGCATGGAGAGCTTATGCACCAGAGACAAATTCCTTAGGTTTCAAATTGACCTATACCAGTGATGGCTAACCATTTTGTCCTCGCGTGACCACACCCACAATGCAATGCGCCCCGCAATCCTGCGCATGAGTGCACAACACACACACACCATACCCCCCCGCCCCGTACATGTGCATGCCCCCCGCTCCCCTACACATGCCCTGTTTTGGGTCTAGCAGACCTCCCTGAAGCCTCCTGAAACAAAAAATGAGGCATGTGGGAGGCGCACCACACATCCCACGCTCCCACCTGCCCCCCGTGCATGCACACGCAACCCCCCCCCCCACACTCCCTGCACATGAACATGTGATCCCCGTGCCCCATGCAGGCACACGGGTCTCCGGCATGTGTGGCAGAGACCCCAAAACCAGCTGGCCGGTGGGAGGTATGCGCGTGCATGCACTCTGGAGTTGAGCTGGGCGACAGCTCCGTTGCCCGTAGAAATGGCTCCATGTGCCACCTATGGCCTATACATTGTTCTTTCTATTTCTATTTTCGTTTATTTTCTGTATAAATGTGTTTTTATTTTCCATTTTCATTTTCGTACAGTCACATATATACTGTGCATAACCGGGGCCATATAACATTAAACAATAAACACAGCCATTCCTCTTGTCAACAATACCCCCCAAAATAGAAACCCAATGTACCTCTTCGACCCTCCATACACCCTTTCTTATGCCCCCCTCCAACTTTCCATATTTTTCGTTTATTTTCTATGAATCTTCTCCTAACAAGATTTATCACATCGACATCTAGAACTCTGCCCTTCCACTACACAGGTGGTCCTCGGCCTACGACCACAAAGCAGCCCAACACGTCTGTCGTGAAGTGAGACATTCGTTAAGTGAGCATTGCCCCATTTTATCACCTTTTGTGCCACCGTCTTCAAGGGAATCACCACAGTTGATAAGTTATTAACCTGGTGAAGTGAATCTGGCTTCCCCATGGACACTGTCCGTCAAACGGTCGCAGAAGGGATCACAGCGACATGGGATAGGGGCCCCCATACTAATCTGTGTATGTTAACCCTTCAATGCACCTTGCATCATATAAATGCCGCAACTGTATGGCTTACTGAGTATTATTGTGGTTTTCAAGCCTCGTGTATTGTTCCAATGTTTATCATGTTGATTAGTTCTTGCTGCCCAGCTTGTTTTGAAAGTTTCAACAATGATGTTGTTGGAAGTGCCAATCAAATAAAGATATGTTTCACTTTATCGACCATTTACGTTGTGGCCCGCCAGAAGAGCTGGCAGCAGATTCGGACAGTGAGGAGGTTGGGGAGGAAGATGGGCAAGTCCTGGAGTTTGAGGAAGGCTCTGAGGAGGGCTCTTTTTTTTAAACTTTTGTATTATGTGTTTCTTTTAATGTTGTACTCCGCCCTGAGTCCTTGGGAGAAGAGCGGCATATAAATCTAATAAACCTAAACCTAATCTGTGTCGGAGGCAGAGAGGGGGCCAGGGCTGTATGCCAGTTATCAGCTACCTTGAGAGTTAGATATCAAAGAGGCAGAAGAACAGCTGGAGCCTGTTTCCAGTGTGCACATGCGTAAAGTTGCCAGATGAAGGGAACAGCTAAAGAACAGGGGTCGACTTGAGAGTAAGGCTACAAGTGGATGATAAATGGCCCCTCCCAGAGGAAATAAAAGAGGAGCGAAAGAGGAGTGGAGTTTGCAGGAGAGACAATTAGTTTGCTTAATTGGTTCGTGACTCTCCGAGGCTCCTGGCCAAGTTCTGCAGAGATCGGCCTGGCAGCTCTCCAAGTCAGATAAGGTCTGTCACTGTAAATCCTCCCTTGAAAGACTTTGCTGCATGTGAATGAGCAGAATTCAGTCAATTAATAAAAGGGCTTTTTGTCAGGACAAGGAGTTTGCTGCATGCTCTCAGGAAGCCTAGATCAGAACAATTTACATTTTAATTCCTGTGAGTTGTCGCCATAGGGGTCCGGGTACACTGCTTTGCCCGGGGGCCCATAATGCTGTTAATGCTGCGCCCTCCAACCCCCAAGCCCCCAGACTCACCATGTAGAGCAGGAAAGGGAGGACGAGCAGAAAGATCCAAGTATAGAGGTGAAAGCAGTTGGAGAAAGTGCTCTGATGCGGGTCGAAGAACCAGCCGCCGGTCAGCGAAGCCCAGACGCCCTGGCGTAAGATCTGCAGGACCTGCGACCCCATATCCACGGTGGGGCTGCCTCTTCTCCTCCTTCTTCTTCGCCCTCTTCCTCCTCCTCTTCCTCCTCCTCCTCCCGAGGGAACACCACTGGCCAGCTGGCGCTCCCAGGGGCCTTCATTAAGGCAGCTTGAGTCCCATGATCTGGAAGGGCTGGGGAATCCAGTACCTGCCTCTCCCCGGCTGGGGAGCCCCCCCACCAGCCCTTCCCGGGCTGCCAACGGCTCTCCAGGGGCCTGGGTCGACCCTGCAGGGCTGGCAGGTGGAAAGGAAGCCCCCTCACAATTTGAGACACCCCCTTCTGGCTCTTCCGCAGCCCCGCCGCTCAGGCCATGGGGGTGCTCCGAGAAGGACCCAGGGGTAGCCAGACAAGGGCTGGGAGGGGAGGCCGCCCCCCAAAAGGGGATCCCAGGCAGCAGGGGTGACCACAGCCCCCCAACACTGCCTACAAGGGGAGGCCCCTCCAGGCCTGGGCCATGGGAGCCTCTGCCAGGATTGGGGGTGCTAAGGGCCAGGGGGGAGAGCCGGCTTCCAATTCCCGGGGGTCCCCTGGGGAAATTGGGGGGCGCAGCATGGATCCTCGAACCACCCTTCCCTCCCCTGGGCGACCCAGGCGTCAAACGGGTCCGGGACTCGTTCACTTCCGGGGTCAAGGGTCAGCCCCGCTGGGCCTTTAAGGAGCCGAGGGGAACTCTCGGCGCTGGAGCCTCAACAGGGATTGGGGAGGCCGGAAGAAGCGCCCGGGCAGCTGCAGGGGGAAGCGGCGGCACTGCGCATGCGGGGTCCTCTCACGTCCGCTTTCCGGACCGGAAGTCGAGGCGATAGAAGTGGAAGGAAGAGGGGGGAGTCGGCGGCGGGCCCGCGTAGACCTATGAAAACAGAGAGGGGAGAGGCAGAAAAGAGAGACGGGGCGACGTGAATGCGGGTTCCGTTTTTCAATGGCGCACGTCAATTAAAGCCATTAAGCAGTTTGCAATAAGCCCGAGGCAGAAATGAAGAGTGGGGGGGAAAACTACTTTTCCCTAAATCGGTGCAAATGAAATTCGGGTGTGCTTTGTATTTCATTTTTGTGTTTTTAAATTTAAGTTATTTTCTATTGAAACACGTTTGATATATAGTTTTCAGACTGCAGGTTCAAAATAATATATGAAAGATGCGAAATCACATTATAATATATGTGTATGTGTATGTGTAATATAATGTGAGTTTGTATACTTTATATGTTTATACAGTAAAATGGTTGTGCACTGACAAATAATTCAATAATTCAATGTATACACACATACATATACACACAAAAACAGAATTACTTGTATATTAATACAAGTAAAGCAAAAACGCACACAGACAGGCGTTTATATTTGCATATACTGGGAAATCTTTTTTAAAAAGTAGAAAAATAATCCTGTAAATGAAAATAAACAAACATATATAGCAAAGGTGTATTTGTATATGGGTGTGTATCGGGATACTACATAAAGGATAAAGAAAGGTTAAACTATATGGAAGAAAACGTGTTATCTAGAGAAAAATATTTGTGCACAATAAAGTTCTTTTATTTATACAGAAAAGTATGAGTAAACAGTACACAAGAAAGCAAAATTGTTTGCACTATATCCATATTATGCATAATATATATATATATATATATATATATATATATATATATATATATATATATATATATATATATATATATAGGTCTCTAGTTGTTCGGGTTTTCTCCCGCGTAGAATTGGAGATGTCTTGGCGACGTTTCGACGAAGTCACATTCGTCATCTTCAGGCTGCTGCTGACTACTTCAGGTTTGGTGTTCCTGGAAACACCAAACCTGAAGTAGTCAGCAGCAGCCTGAAGATGACGAATGTGACTTCGTCGAAACGTCGCCAAGACATCTCCAATTCTACGCGGGAGAAAACCCGAACAACTAGAGACCTACATACTAACACCCGCGAAAACCTCAGAAAACATATATATATATATATATATATATATATATATATATATATATATTATATATATATATATATATATATATATATATATATATATATATATATATATATATATATCAGTGTAGATGGAATAAAATCTTATGCCATATCTGTAAAAATATAAAAGTACGTACAGATAGGATTTATAGCATAGCATATAGCATATAGCATGTACCCTAGCCTTAGAATGGAATGGAATGGAATGGAATGGAATAGAATAGAATAGAATAGAATAGAATAGAACAGAACAGAACAGAACAGAACAGAATATAATATAATTCTTTATTGGCCAGGTGTGATTGAACACACAAGGAATTTGTCTTTGGTGCATATAGCCTAGCCTAGCCTAGCCTTAGAATAGAATAGAATAGAATAGAATAGAATAGAACAGAACAGAACAGAACAGAATATAATTCTTTATTGGACAGGTGTGATTGAACACACAAGGAATTTGTCTTTGGTGCATAAGCTCTCAGTGTACATAAGGAGAATAAAAATACATTCAAGAACAATAAAAATCACTTAGCGATAGGCAAGGTTACTAATAAGCTATCAAATCCTACTGGGAAACAATAAAAAATATAAATTGAAAGATACAAGCAACATGGTTATAGTCATAAGTGGGAAGAGAGAGGTACTAGCAAGGAAGAGAAGAATAATAGTAATACAGCCTTGACAGTATTGTGGGAATTAGTTGTTAAGCAGAGAGATCGCATTCGCGGGGGGGGGGGGGAACTATCCTTATGAAAGCAAAGGTATGAATTGATAACACAAAATATGCAAAGGCTATGTGAAAGGATATAAACCACGTGCATGCATTATTGAGAGAGAATAAACCGGTAAAAATATTTAAATTAAAATATAAATGTGTGTACTGGTAATACTAAAATACATTGCAGGATTATGAATTGTTCTTCCTACAAATGTAATCCAGCCAGCACCAGCACCACAAGGTTGGTGCAAATTGCACTACTCCTACAATTCAGTCCAATTCAATCGGGAACAGGCTGCAATTCAACGGGGCAAGGATGGTAAATAGGAATTCTCACTTTCCTACCAGGGAGAAAAACAAATTGTTTCTAAGTCGTAAAAGCAACCCAGAAACATTCCACCCAGATAATGAAATGACCCTCTCTTATTTACTATCTCTAGCTGATAACTGTTTCTACTGTCCGTCCCAACAGACTTCACGCTTCCTTATCCACCGTTTAAAGAAAACGGAGCTGCGCGTGCGCGAATGACTTCCACGGACCCAAATGCGCATGCGAATCAGATCGGCCGACGGAGGACGGGCGGACTACTTCTTCCAAGGGAGACCCTCGTGACAACGCGCATGCGTGAATTCTCTGACGTTTAATTGCTCTGGTATCTTTACTACAAAGGGCGGGCATTTTAGTGTTACGCTACTTGCTATTGGGTGCGTTCCCTTTGAGTGGCGGTCTTGTCCCCCAATGAGAAATTCCTGGCTTTGGAAGTCATGAGCCGTAGCTTGGTACTTACTGATGTTATGTTAATATTAATTGCAAATTTACGCTAAATCCCCAGGCTGGCCTGAAGGTCTCCACGACGACCACTGGATGGCAGCAGAGATATAGAAAAGAAACGCTGCCACCATCTATTGGTTATCTCAAAGTTTGCATGGCAAAATAATAATTTTATTTACCATAGCTAGTATTTTTTAATACTTACTTACCTGTCATAACCATTGCATCATCATTTCGGAGCTATTTCCTTAAGCGAAACACCAAAAAACAGAATTATGATTTTCTACCAGCTTGACCACTGCTGACCAGTGGTAGCTAATGGAGGGACCTGGGCTAGGGTGGCATCAGTCAACTAAACCTCTGGGCAGGGCTGAAGCAACCGCAAATTCCCCAAATTTCCCTCCCCCCCCCCCCCAAGAATCATGGATCCCAGATTTTAGACACCTTCTGTAAATTTGAATAGGACAAGACAGGACAGAATAGTATAGGAATGGAATGGAGTGGAATGGAATGAATAAGGAACAGAATAGAATTAGAATAGAATAGAATAGAAAAAATAGGAAGGGAAGAGAATAAGGAACAGAATAGAATAAGAATAGAATTAGAATAGAATAAATAGGAAGGGAAGAGAAAAAATAGGAAGGGAAGAGAAAAAATAGGAAGGGAAGAGAAGAGAGAGTAGAATGGAAAGAATAGAATACAATAGAATAGAATAGAAAAAATAGGAAGGGAAGAGAATAAGGAACAGAATAGAATAAGAATAGAATTAGAATAGAATAAATAGGAAGGGAAGAGAAAAAATAGGAAGGGAAGAGAAAAAATAGGAAGGGAAGAGAAGAGAGAGTAGAATGGAAAGAATAGAATACAATAGAATAGAATAGAAAAAATAGGAATGGAAGGGAAGACAAGAGAGAATGGAATAAGAATAGAATGGAATGGTATAGAATTAATAGGAATAGAATTAGGATAAAATTAGGATAGAATAGAGAATAGAATAGAATAAGAATAGAATAAGGATAGGAATAATAGGAATGGAGTGGGATGGAAGGGAAGAGAAAAGAGAATAGAATACAATAGAATAGAGGAGAAGAGAAAAAATAGGAATGGAAGAGACGAGAAGAGGAGAATGGAATAAGAATAGAATGGAATAGAATAGAAAAAATAGGAAGGGAAGGGAAGAGAGAATGGAATAAGAATAAAATGGAATAGTATAGAATTAATAGGAATAGAATTAGGATAAAATTAGGATAGAATAGAGAATAGAATAGAATAAGGATAGAATAGGAATAATAGGACTGGAGTGGGATGGAAGGGAAAAGAGAATAGAATACAATAGAATTCAATAGAATAGAGGAGAAGAGAAAAAATAGGAATGGAAGAGAAGAGAAGAGAGAATGGAATAAGAATAGAATGGAATAGAATAGAAAAAATAGGAATGGAAGGGAAGACAAGAGAGAATGGAATAAGAATAGAATGGAATAGTATAGAATTAATAGGAATAGAATTAGGATAAAATTAGGATAGAATAGAGAATAGAATAAGAATAGAATAAGGATAGAATAGGAATGGAGTGGGATGGAAGGGAAGAGAAAAGAGAATAGAATACAATAGAATTCAATAGAATAGAGGAGAAGAGATGAGAATAGGGAAGAGGATTAGTAAGAATATAATATAATTAAAATAGAATAGAATTCTTTATTGGCCAAGTGTGATTGGACACACAAGGAATTTGTCTTTGGTCCAGATGCTCTCAGTGTACATAAAAGAATTCTATTCTATTATTCTATTCTATTCTATTCCTATTCTATTATTTTTGTATTCCTTATCCTATCCTATCCTTCTTCTATTCTTCAATCGGAGTGCCCAAGTTTGGAGCAAACCCAAGCATCGCCTCCGAGACGAGGAGCGCTGTGCGCCCCGGAGGCTGGCGCCGCTCCCTCCAGCTTAGCCAAGCGGGCGAAGGCGGCACTGGGCTCGGCTCCAGCCCGGGGCCAGCCTCGCCTTGTCTTCCGTCGGAGAAGGGAGCGCCAGCCAGCCGGAGAGACCCGCCTCCAAGCGGGGCAGTCCCAGCCGGGCAGACCCGCCTTCGCCTTCCCTGCCTTTGCCCGCCTCGCTCTGTCCGGCGCTCCGAGGGAAAAGACCGCTCCGCCACCGGGGCGAAGCCGGGCAAACGAGCCGTCGGGGCCGCCTTTGGCAGAGCCGGATCGTCCCCCGCTGCCAGCCGGGATCTCCGGGGAAGGATCCTGGAATCCGCTCCTCCCTCCACGGATCGGATCCTTCGCGGGGAGGGACGAGGAAGCCACCGAGATCTACCCGGGGCCTCCGCCCGCGCCCACGGAAGAGGAAGAGATCGCGGCGCCCGCGGGCGCCAGGGAAGCCTTGGAGGGCATGTAGAGCGCCTCTGGGTTGCAGACCTGGATCGTCTTCCCCGATGGGAGGGGGTTTGAGCTGGCTCCCAGCTCTCCCCGTGGTCTCCCTTCCGCTGGGGGTCCATGTTCCTAGACCCAATGAGGCCGGGAGGGCACGATGGAGCCATTGAAAACCATGTTCCGGAAAGCCCCTCTGGTGGGCGGCTGGGGTCCAGGCTCCCGAGTGGGGGGTCCCTCCGGAGTCGGGGGTCCCTCCGCTTATGCCAACCCCGTCTGGAGGGCGTTGTTTGACTACGAGGCCGCCAGCACGGATGAGCTGACCCTGCGCAAGGGGGACTTGGTGGAAGTCCTGTCTTGGGACTCGGCCATCTCTGGCGACGAAGGCTGGTGGGCCGGCAAGCTGAACGACCGAGTGGGCATCTTCCCGTCGAATTATGTCTCGCCCAAGACGGCGGCCTATGTGGCACCCAGCGACCCCCCCGAGGCGGACTTTCGGGACCTGACGCTGGAGGAGGTGATCGGGGTGGGGGGCTTCGGGAAGGTCTACCGGGGCAGCTGGAAGGGGCAGTTGGTAGCGGTCAAGGCGGCGCGCCAGGACCCGGACGAGGACATCAGCACCACGGCCGAGCGAGTGCGTCAGGAGGCCCGTCTCTTCGCCATGCTCAAGCACCCCAACATCATCGTCCTGAAGGCCGTCTGTCTGCAGGGGCCCAACCTGTGTTTGGTGATGGAGTACGCGGCTGGAGGGCCGCTCAGCCGGATGCTGGCCGGACGCCGCATCCCGCCGCACATCCTCATCAACTGGGCAGTCCAGATCGCGCAGGGCATGGAGTACCTTCACTGTGGCGCCATCGTGCCCGTCATCCACCGGGACCTGAAATCCAACAACAGTAAGTCTTGGGGGAGAAATCTGTCTAGATTTGAACCCGGGTCCGGCTACAGGGGCCACAACCGAGCAGGATGGTGGCTCTCAATTCAGGCTGCCTCTGAATTGTTTTAACCCCCGCTTTCTTTAATTGACTAAGTTAACTTTTAACTAGGATAGGTGGCTCAGTGGCTAAGACTCTGAGCTTGTCGATCAGAAAGGTCGGCAGTTCGGCGGTTCGAATCCCTAGTATAGATCTCCTGCGTGAGCAGGGGGTTGGACTAGATGACCTCCAAGGTCCCTTCCAACTCTGTTACTGTTAAAAATGTTGAGAACTCCACATGGATTGTTCCTGCCATTTTTTACAGGTAGTCCTCGACTTACGATCCAAACGACTGTTACTAAGCGAGACATGTTTTTAGTGCATTTGGTCTCATTTTACGGCCTTTCTTCCCACCGCTATTAAGTGAACCGCTGCCGGTATTAAGTTGGCTTCCCCGTTGATTTTGCTGGTCAGAAGGTCCCCAAAGAGGATCATGGGACACGAGAAACGGAAACTGTCATAAATACATGCCAGTTGCCAAGCACCCAAATTTTGGTCGTATGACCACAGGGAACGGTCACAAGTGTGAAAATCGTTCATAAACCACCTTTTTCAGTGCTGTCGTAATTTCGAATGGTCACTAAATGAACTGTTTTAAGTTGAGTGCTACCTGTATCCATATTTATACATTATTTATTTATTTATTTTATTTATTTACCTAGCTTTTTATCTTTTAATCTTTCTTTTTGGGGGGTAAAGAAAGATTAAATCTGCCATCTGCCTAGAGAAGTCAAAACAGCAGCTGGGCCAATCAAAGTCCTGTGTTCAAATTGCGCGGGGAAGGCAGCCATTTTGAAGTTTTTGACCTCTCTGTGCACTTTCCTACATCCAGGAAACTCAAAATAAATTCTAATTTGGGTCGTTCATATTCTTTTTTGTTCCCACCCACAGTTTCGGGATTTCTCCGTTCCACCTGGGGTTGCTTGAAGGAGTCCCTTGAAATGTTGGGGTGGCGTTCTAACGCTCGTACCCCCATCTTGCTAAACCCGTATAAAGCGACATTTTCAAGTCATTTCTGAGAGAAAATGTGGGATCCAGCACAGATTTGATTGAGATCAAATTCTAGATCCTTGCTTCTCAAGTTCGGGCATTTTAAGATGAGGGGACTTCAACTCCCAGAATTCCCCTGCCAGCTACGCTTACTGGGGAATTCTGGGAGGTGAAGACCATTATAAAGTCTCTAAGGTTGAGAAACACTGCTCTAGATTAATGTTTCTCAACCTCGGCCTCTTTAAGATGACAGACTTCAACTCCCAGAATTCCCCAACCAGCCATGCTTGCTAGGGAATTCTGGGAGTTGAAGTCCATTCATTTTAAACTCTCTAAGTCTGAGAAACAATGTAGATCGATGTTTCTCAACCTCAGCCAATTTAAGATGGGGAGACTTCAACTCCCAGAATTCCCTAGTAAACATAGCTGGCTGGGGAATTCTGGGAATTGAAGTCCATTCATTTTGAAGTCTAAGGTTGAGAAACACTGCTTTAGATCAATATTTCGCAACCTTGGCCATTTTAAGGTGAGTGGACTTCAATTCCCAGAATTCTCCAGTAAACTTAGCTGGCTGGGGAATTGTGGGAGTTGAAGTCCATTCATTTTAAAGTCTAAGATTGAGAAACACTGCTTTAGATCAATGTTTCTCAACCTCAGCCATTTTAAGATGAGTAGACTTCAACTCCCAGAATTCCCCAGCCAACTATGCTTACTGGGGAATTGTGGGAGTTGAAGTCCATTCATTTTAAACTCTAAGGCTGAGAAACAGTATTTATCAATATTTCTCAACCTCCGCCATTTTAAGATGAGTGGACTTCAACTCCCAGAATTCCCTAGCCAGCTATGTTTACTAGGGAATTCTGGGAATTGAAGTCCACCCATCTTAAATTGGCCAAGGTTGAGAAATAGTTCTGGATCCAGATCAAACTTTGCCCCCTATACATGAGCCTCCCCCAGCTTTCCTGAATCTGAGACAAGCCTGCCTCTGAGCATACACAGAGTTCTCTCTTTCCCTCGCAGTTTCCACTTCACTGGGATGGGCCCCAGGCAGGATTTTCTAAAGCAGAGTCGGGCATACATGAGGGAAAGACCCAGCCCATCCTCTTTGCCCCCCCCCCCCCGTGTCCTCCCCACATGGCCCTGTGTTCTGATCCTGCAGTTTGCCACTAGCTGATGATTGAAGTTGAACCCAGTGACCCCGCGAGGAGGAAGTGACAGTGATGGCCGCCTCTGGTTTCCTCTCCTCAGGGCGAGATGCCTGTTTTTCTTTCCATGCAAAACAAGAGCGACCGATTTCCGCTGGAAACCGGCAAGGGAGGCTCTTGCAAATGATTTCCAACGTGTTGCAAAGTAGTAGAAGGGGCTAGCTTGTGTAAACTCAAGTGTGCGCGAGGGGAGGGGTGTTCCATAGGATCTGGGGAAGAATAATCATAAAAATAATAATAATAACTTTGCACATGTTTGCATGTTGCAAATGTTAGAATCTGGGGTTGCCAGGTAGGCATGCAAATACAGGTAATAATCGACTGACTGCTCAAAGTTATAACGACTGAAAAAGGTGACTTAGGACTGTTTTTTCACACGTTGAGCATCTCCCACTGTCAATGCGATTTACATTCCGATTCACTTAACAACGGTGGCGAGAAATGTCGTAAAACGGGGAAAGCGTCCTTTAACAACTGCCTTATTTAGCAAACAGAAATCTGGGGTTCAGTTGTGTTTAGAAGTCAAGGGCTTCCCTCTCAATAAAATCAGGGTCTCTTCCTGCAAAACCTCCTTCTGAGCTAGAAAACTCACTCCCTTAAGCTGTAGTGATCATGGAACTGCAGTGGGAAAGGATATCAGAGGTCATCTAATCCAACCCCGCTCTCTCGTCAGGGTAGGATTTGCCAAAGCATGTTGGATAAGATAGTAAGCTATATTAGGCGAGAACTTCCTGAGGGTAAGATGTGTGCAACCATAAAATAGGTTGTGGGTTCTCCAACTCTGAATTTTTAAGGAAGAGGCTCTCATGAATAATTTAATGGGGTGGGCTAGATGATCTCTGGCGTTCCTCCCAGGCCCAAAACACTGTGATTCTAAGAGGTGCCCCAGGAGAATGTTCTCTGGATTTATTTTAAACTGTTTTAATTCCGAAGCATGACCTCCCACCCATAACCCTCCCGACGTGCTGAACTACAGGTCCCATCATTCCCAACCAAACCTATCAGAAGTTGCAGGTCTGTTTGATGAGGGATGCTGACACAGTTGTGCTCCAGTTTGTTTGGGGGTACTAAATTGTGCTGAAATGGTTTTCCCAAAATTGCATTCCCCCCCCCCCCACTCCAGCTTCATCATTGTGACCGATCCTGGCTCAAGAGCGGAATTTGAACCCAGGTTCAAAACCTGATAAGAGGCATATATCTAGAGGGATTGGGGGGGGGGGGGAATGTTGAGCAAAACCTGGAAAGGATTGGCTGCAAATTTCCCTTTTCATCGGGACGCTCACTGGCTTTGCACAAGAGAATATTTTGTGCAATAAAAATTAAATTTTACAATAATGTTCATGATTTATCTATTCCAGCTTAATACCAATAACTTAAATATCTAATACTATAATAATCCTCTTCTTAATTTATTTAGCGCTATTAATCACGCTAACTCTATGGGTGCATTTTTACCCAGCTAGTTTTACTTCTAATTCTTTTATTTATTCTCTAACCATCGGTCAAATGACTCCTATAGCATTGACTCATATTTATGACGGTTGCAGTGACGAGCGAAGACAATGGGGAAGTCCGATTCACTTAACAACGATGTTCCTCTCTTAATAACTGCGGCGATTCGCCTAATCTTCTTGCTATGGCAAGAAAAGTTTGAAAATGGGGCAAAACACGCTTGACCACTGCCTCGCTTAGCAATGCAAATTTCGGGTTCAACTGTGGTCGTAAGTCGAGGACTCCCGGTATTTAACAACAGCTTGGGGAAAACTATTTCCCAGTTTGGAAAACGTACTATAGGTAGCCCTCAACTTAGAAAATTTGGGAGCACAACTTCCACTGCTATAAGCAAGGGAGTTGAGCCTCATTTTATGACCTTTTCTTGCCACAGCCGTTAAGCAAAGCACTGAGTTGTTAAGCGAGTCACGCCATCATTAAACAAGCCTGACTTCTCCCATTGACTTGGCTTGTCGGGGGAGGTTGCAAATGTTGCTCCTATGACCCCGTGAATGCCGTGTCCGTCGTAAATGTGAGCCCAACGTTTCTGTTGTTACAGTAAGCATTTTTTAAGTGACATTTGCCCCCTTCTACGACCGTTCGTGCCGCAGTTGTTAGTGAATCATTGTAGCTGTTAAGAGAGACACTGAAGCCGTCATAATATGAATCATTTGCCTAGCGCCTCGATTTTGATCACCTGACCACGGGGATGTTGCAAACGGTCGTAAGTCTGAAAAACAGTCCTAAGTTGTTTTTTTTTCCAGTGCCCTCGTAACTTCAGTCACTAAGTGAACTGTTGCAAGTCGAGAACTACATGTGGTTACCAAGGGCCTGAATTTGAATCAATTGCATCCAACATTTCTGTTGTTAAGTGAAACGTTTCTTAAGTGAATTTTGCCCCACTTTACGACCTTCCTTGCGTTTGTTTTCCTCCAATCTTTCTGATGAGACAATTAGGTGAATGTATGAATACACAATATTTGCAGGAACTTGAATTCAGTTCAGAAAAGATTTTGGCTTGCTCTTTATCTCGACTTTTGGGGAAAAGTTGTTTGATCATGAAATTAATATCCTTTCAGGCTGCAGGGCAACAGGGAGAGAATAATTGAGTGAAGGCAGACATGAGATTAATCTCCTAGACCAGACGTCTGTTTTCTTCAGCCTTCCTCTTTATAAGGGACTGGATTGTTATTTTTTGGTTCCCTAAAAATCCAAAATGGTTTCTTTTTTCGGCCTTCCATCCTTGCCCTGTCCGTAAAACGGAAATCTCGTGAGCAGGGGTTGCTTAGATGCACTCGTTGTGTAGACAGCAAAACTTCTAGATTTCTTTTAAAACACGGTTTACACAATCCTCGCCCTTCCTGTTGTTAGAAAGATGGTTCGATCCTGCGTAGGATTCGAACCCGGGGCGTTGTGGAATTGCGAAATGACTCTAGGAAATTGTTCTGGCGTAGGCTTCCCAAGAACAAAGGAAAAAAAACCCCTTTTATTAATTGACTGTGAATTCAGCTCCTTCACATCCAGCAAAGTCCTTCAAGGGAGGATTTACAGTCACAGACCTTATCTGACTCAGAGAGCTGATCTCTGCAGAACTTGAGAAGGAGTCTCGGAGAGTCACGAACCAATGAAGCAAACTAATTGTCTCTCCTGCAAACTCCACTCCCCTTTCGCTCCTCTTTTATTCCCTCTGGGAGGGGCCATTCACCGTCCACCTGCGCCTCGACTCCCAAGTCGGCCCTTGTTCCTTCGCTGCTCCCTTCATCTGGCAACTCTGTGCATGCGCACACGGGGAACAGGCGCCAGCTGTTCCTCTGCCCCACTGATATCCAACTCTGAAGGCAGCTGATAACTGTCGGACGGCCCTGGCCCCCTCTCTGCCTCCGACACAGAGCCCTCGTCAGAGCCTTCCGCAGACACCACGTCACCAGGGGGGAGATGCTGCAATGGTCGTAAGTCTGAGGACCGGTTGTAAGTCACTATTTCAGTGCCACAGTAACTTTGAAGAGTTGCCAAACGAATCATTGTATATCGATGAAGAACTTATAGCAAAAGTAGCAAGCCACTATTTTCGGAGGGTAGAGACAGAGATGACTTCAGTGATTGTATTCAGCCGGTTTGGATCGGTGCAATCGAACCGGTTGTGGCAACCTGCAGATGGGCCCGAGGTGGCGCAGTGGTTAAATGCAGCACTGCAGGCTACTTCAGCTGACTGCAGTTCAGCAGTTCGGCTGTTCAAATCCCACCAGGCTCAAGGTAGACTCAGCCTTCCATCCTTCCGAGGTGGGTAAAATGAGGACCCGGATTGTTGTTGGGGGTGATATGCTGACTCTGTAAACCACTTAGAGAGGGCTGAAAGCCCTATGAAGCGGTATATAAGTCTAACTATTGCTATTGCTATGCCGTCCTATTTAGCCACATTATCTAAGCCGCGCGCGAGCAAAGTACATGTGTGGAAGGTCGTGCGCCCGAGCAAAGCGAAGCACATTTTCGGTGCGCGGCGAACCGGTAGTAAAATGACCTGAAGCCCGCTTCTCGGTGGCTTGCTATAAATTTAGGTTCTCGTGGTGTAAACAATCACAATTTTTTTCCCCTCCACTTCCGATCCGGCAGGTTTTTAAAAGGATCGTAGAAAAACCGGTCGGACGTGTTTATCAGAAATGAAAAATGGGACAGTCAAAAGGATCCTTTCAGCCAATCGGAGGTCATGTAGTTACAGGGCCTTATTTTCTTTTAACCCCCCGAAATAAACACTTGGTCTTATTTTTGGGGAGGTCTTATTATTTTTGGGGTGCAGGAGGGGGCGAGCGTGGTCACCTCCTAGCCGCTGCTGTGTTGCGATATTTTCGGGGAGGGCTTATTTCAGCCCATGCGCTCAAAATCCCGATTGGGCTTATTATCCGGGGAGGTCTTATTTTCGGGAAAATAAGTGTAGGAAAGTCAGAATTTAAAATTTAATTTATAGCAGACGTACTTATCCATTACAGGCAGTCCACAATTTTCTTTCCCTGCTGAGCCACACATTTTTCTTGCTTAATGAGACTTATTTTTAATTTTGCCCCGTTTTTACAACCTTTCTCGCCGTCGTTAAGTGAATTGCTGCGGTTGTTAAGTTAGTGATACAACTATTGAGTGAATTTGGCTTGACAGAAGGTCGCAAAAGGGGCACAGTAACCGTCATAAATATGAGTCAAATTGCAGATAATAAGCATGTGAATTTTGATCAGATGCTGCAGCCGTCATAAGTGTGAAAAATGATCAGAAGTATAGGATAGAGGGTCATAAATCTATACCGTTTCAGAAAAATGGTTGTCCAATCTCTTCTTAAAAATTTCCAGTAATGAAGTACCTACAACTTCTGGTGGCAAGTTGTTCCACTGGCTAATTGTCCTCACTGTCGCGGAATTTCTTCTTAATTCTAGGTTGCTTCTTACCTTGATTAGTTTCCATCCATTGCTTCTTGTCCTGCCTCCTGGTGCTTTGGAGAACAGCTTGACTCCCTCTTCTTTGGGGCAGCCCCTGAGATATTGGAAGACTGCTATCATGTCTCCCCTGGTCCTTCTTTTCATTAAACTAGACATATTCCCAGTTCCTGCAACCGTTCTTCCTATGTTTTGGCCCCCAGTCCCCTCATCCTCTTTGTTGCTCTTCTCTGAGCTCTTTCCAGAGTCTCCACATCTTTTTTTTAATATCCAGGCGGCCAAAACTGGACGTGATATTCCAAGTGTGGCCTTATAAAGCAATATTAATACCATTTGTGGGGCTCCGTGTATGAATTTGGCCATTTTCGTTGCAGGAAGATAACGCTTAGAATGATGAGGGTTTTCCTGCTGGGCTGGGGGGGGGGTTGGACTAGATGACCTACATGGCCCCTTCCCACTCTGTTATTCTGTATTCCCTTGTTAGTCTTAGACTGGGATACAAATCCAGAGTCAGTTTCAAGATATATATATGTATGTATGTATGTATGTATGTATGTATGTATGTAGGTAGGTAGGTAGGTAGGTATGTAGGTAGGTAGGTAGGTAGGTAGGTAGGTAGATATAGATATAGATATAGATATAGATATAGATATAGATATAGATATAGATATAGATATAGATATAGATATAGATATAGATATAGATATAGATATAGATATAGATATAGATATAGATATAGATAGATATATAGATATAGATGATATAAATATAGATATAGATGATATAGATAGATGGATGGATGGATGATGATAGATAGATAGATAGATAGATAGATAGATAGATAGATAGATAGATAGATGTTGTATTTGAGCTGATAAATAAATAAAGGGAGACTAGTATAGATCTATTTCAAGCTATTTAGCTCTCATCAGTTAGCCATTCCCTTAGTGGGATTTGAACCTGTGCTGTATTACATATTAAGCAGTTGTGTTAACCACTAAGCCACAAGGTTCTCCTCCTTTATCAGCTGAGCCAGGGAAATATGTAATACAGGACAGGTTCTAATCCCAGTAAGGGTATGGCTAGCTGATGAGAGCTAAATAGCTTGAAATAGATCTATACTAGTCTCCCTTTATTTATTTATCAGCACAAATACAACACAAAGGTAACAAAGGCAACAGTAAAAATACTGGGTTTCTGTCATGATGGTCTTTTGTGACAAGCCGATAGACAGAGAATGGAAGCAGTCTGCTTCCTCCCATATTTGGGCATACCAGGGGTTGTGACACTAAATACATACCTACTTCCCTGGCTCAGCTGATAAAGGAGGAGAACCTTGTGGCTTAGTGGTTAACACAACTGCTTAATATGTAATACAGCACAGGTTCTAATCCCAGTAAGGGTATGGCTAGCTGATGAGAGTTAAATAGCTTGAAATAGATCTGTACTAGTCTCCCTTTATTTATTTATCAGCTCAAATGCAACACAAATGTAACAAAGGCAACAGTAAAAATATTGGGTTTCTGTCTGGATGTCTCTTGTGATGAGCCGATAGACAGAGAAAGGAAGCAGAATGCATACCAGGGGTTGTGACATTAATACATACACACACACACACACACACACACACACAGACAGACAAAAGATATAATTTCGAGATTTGACTTAGTTCAAATTCACACCGGTGCACTGATCTCAAATGCTGTCCCCACCTTCTCCTCCTGTTTTCAGGAGTTGGCAAGCACAGGAAATTGTGAATTTGGGGAGGGGGTGGCGTGTTGTGCCGCCAGCAGCGCAGTAGCTGCATCCTCTCCCCTCCCTCCCCCTCTCCCCCCCTCCCTCCTTTCCGCTTTCTCAGCTCTCCACGGGAATCCAGCTTCACCAGTTGCTTCCTTCCTTATTGCTGGTTTCGCGGAGGGATTGCGACACCAAAGCAGCTTTCGTTGCCTTCCAGCAAACTGGGGGGTGGGGGGTGGTGTGTGAGGAGGGGGGGAGGCTGTCCTCGCAGACGGGCACTGCAGTTTACCGGAAATGTTGTGAGCTCTCTTATTTATGGCTTTTCAGGCGTTGGAGAGGGAGGTAAATTCATGAGGTCTAGCAGCGTTGCGTTTTTTTAAAAAAATTGTTTGTTGAATTGGCGGGTTTGCCTATTTCGGCGATAAGGTGACTTTTCGTCCCTTTTCTTTTTCGGCCCTAAAAATATTCCTCCGGACTCTGGCGGGAAATTCTAAGCGGAGAGGGAAGGTATTAAAACTCTACTTCTATAAAATAAAATAAAAATAAAAATCCCCACTTCAGCAGCCTTCAACTCACACACACTTTCTCCGTGGCTGAAATCTTCTAACTGGAGCAGAAGAGGTGGTCCTCGACTTACGACCACAATTGAGTCCAGCATATCTGTTGCTAAGCAAGGCAACGGTTCAGTGTGTTTTGTCCCCCTTTTGCCACCTTTCTGGCCACCGTTGTTAAGTGAATCACAACAGTTGTTCAATTAGTCACATGGTTTGTTAAGTGAGTCTGGCTTCCCCATGGAACTTTGCTCATCCGAAGGTCGCAAAAGGGGGATCGCGTGACCGCCCCCCCCCCCAGGACCGTCATAAATAAGGACCGTTTGCCAGGTGTCCGAATTGTGATCCCCTGATTGCGAGGATGCTGCGACAGTCATAAGCACGAATAACGGTAACAAGGAATCTTTGCCATACTTCAGACTGTCACTGAATGAATGGTTTTAAGTCAAGGAATATCCGTACTTTGGGTGGGTGGATCGGTGAAGGGGAGGGGGGTCAGGAAAGGATCCATTGCCGCTCTCTGCACATGCTCCAAGATTCCGCGATTTATTTTTGTTTTTAAAAAAGAAGAATTTGGAAAAAGCGCAGCGAACAGAAACCGAGAGGATTAGGAGACTGGAACTTAAAATATATACCACTTCACGGTGCTTTACAGCCCCTCTCTAAGCGGTTGACAGAGTCAGCCTCTTGCCCCCCAACAATCTGGGTCCTCGTTTTACTGACCGTGGAAAGACAGGAAGGCTGATTCAGCTTTGAGCCGGTCAGGATTGAACTGCTGGCCCTGGGCAGAGTTAGCCTGCAATACTGCATTCTCACCACTGGGAAGGAAGGGAGGAAGGAATAGCACTTAGAATCAAGATCACGCGAAGTGTTAATACCACTTTATAATGCCTTGGTAAGGCCACACGGGGAATACGGCATTCAGGTTTGGTCCCCAGATGTAAAAAAGATGTTGAGACTCTGATGAGAGCTAAATAGCTTGAAATAGATCTATACTAGTCTCCCTTTATTTATTTATCAGCTCAAATACAACATCTATCTATCTATCTATCTATCTATCTATCTATCTATCTATCTATCTATCTATCTATCTATCTATTATCTAATTAATGTATGTATGTATGTATGTATGTATGTATCTATCTATCTATCTATCTATTATCTAATTAATGTATGTATGTATGTATGTATGTATGTATCTATCTATCATCTATCTATCTATCTATCTATCTATCTATCTATCTATCTATCTATCTATCTATCTATCTATCTATCTATCTATCTATCTTGAAACTGACTCTGGATTTGTATCCCAGTCTAACACTAACAAGGGAATACAGAATAACAGAGTGGGAAGGGGCCCTGTAGGTCATCTAGTCCAACCCCCCCCCCAACCCTCATCATTCTAAGTGTTATCTTCCTGCAATGAAAATGGCCAAATTCATACACGGAGCCCCACAAATGGTATTAATATTGCTTTATAAGGCCACACTTGGAATATCGCGTCCAGTTTTGGTCGCCTGGATATTAAAAAAAAGATGTGGAGACTCTGGAAAGAGTGCAGAGAAGAGCAACGAAGAGGATTAGGGGACTGGAGGCTAAAACATAGGAAGAACGGTTGCAGGAACTGGGTAGGTCTAGTTTGATGAAAAGAAAGACATGGGGAGATGTGATAGCATCTTCCAATATCTCAGGGGTTGCCCCAAAGAAGATTTGGGCGTCAAGCTATTCTCCAAAGCACCTGAGGACAGAACAAGAAGCAATGGGTGGAAACTAATCAAGGAGAGAAGCAACTTAGAACTAAGGAGAAATTTCCTGACAGTGAGAACAATGAATCAGTGGAACAGAATTTGCCTCCAGAAGTTGTGAATGCCCCAACACTGGAAGTTTTGAAGAAGAGACTCGGCAGCCATTTGTCCAGAATGATAGGGTCTCCTCTTGAGCAGAGGGTTGGACTAGAAGACCTCCAAGGTCCATGGTTGCAGGATTTGGGTACGGCTAGTCTAGTGAGAAGAAGGACCCGGGGGGGGGGGGCTGATATGACAACAGCCTTCCAGTATTTGAGGGGCTGCCCCGAAGGAGAGGGGCTCAAATTGGTCAGCCTCTTCTCCAAAGCATCTGAAGGCCGGACAAGAAGCAACAGATGGAAACTAATCAGGGAGAGAAGCAATCTGGAATTCAGGAGAAACTTCCTAGCAAGGGGAACAATTAACCAGTGGAAGAGCTTGCCACTGGAAGTTGTGTGTGCCCATCACTGGAGGATTTTAAGAAGATACCAGAAAGTCACCTGTCTGAAACGATATAAGGCTGTGGTGGTGAAACTAGCAATAGCAATAGCAGTTAGACTTATATACCGCTTCATAGGGCTTTCAGCCCTCTCTAAGCGGTTTATAGAGTCAGCATATTGTCCCCAACAACAATCCGGGTCCTCATTTTACCCACCTCGGAAGGATGGAAGGCTGAGTCAACCCTGAGCCGGTGAGATTTGAACAGCCGAACTGCAGAACTGCAGTCAGCTGAAGTAGCCTGCAGTGCTGCATTTAACCACTGCGCCACTAATGCACGCATGTCCAAAGTGACATACAAAGCCATGTCTCCTGGCACTTGCGGCCTTGCCTGTTTGTCTTCCGGGTTTCTGGCTGGCATGCACACGCAACGATCAGCTGACCTTCGAACATGGGGCACTGCTGAAAAGTGGTGTGCCCGTGCGTGCTGGCCAGCGGATCATCGGGCATGCGTGTGTGCTAGAACCCAGAAGTTGGGCTTTTCCAGAGGGCGGGACATTTCCGCAAGTGCCAAAAATACAAATAAATACAAATACAATAGCAGAGTTGGAAGGGACCTTGGAGGTCTTCTAGTCCAACCCCCTGCCTAGGCAGGAAAGCCTATACCATTCCAGACAAATGGCTATCCAGCATCTTCTTAAAGACTTCCAGTGATGGGGCATTCACAACTTCTGGAGGCAACTTCTGTTCCACTGATTCATTGTTTTCATTGTCAGGAAATTTCTCCTCGGTTCTTTTTTTTGTTGTTAAAAATTTTATTGTTTTTATTAAACAAAAACACACACAAAGAAAGAATCAACTTTCGTTACATCTTGTAGAAAGCGTGTCGATTGGTTATAGGTACTTTCCGTGCGTTTCTTCCACAATCATTACATATACTTCATGCAAATTGAGTTGTACATTTTAGAATTTATGTATTTTACTATCACTGTACCACAATTCTCATTTGATTACAGTGAACTTAAACGTGTTTTTATCTAAAATCGTTTGTATTTGAAGACACAACCACCTACTGGCATACATTCACAATCTCAATGAGTCTTCCACAACTTGACATCTTTATAACATATTCTAAAACAAAGTAAGTTAGTAGGATATCTAGCATCTAGAAATGTCTCCTCAGTTCTAAGTTGCTTCTCTCCTTGATTAATTCCCAACCATTGCTTCTTGTTCTACCCTCAGGTGCCTTGGAGAATAGTTTGACTCCCTCTTTTTTGTGGCAACCCCTGAGATATTGGAAGGCTGCTATCATGTCTCCCCTAGTCCTTCTTTTCATTAAACTAGACATACCCAATTCCTGCAACCGTTCTTCATATGTTTTAGCCTCCAGTCCCCTAATCCTCTTGGTTGCTCTTCTCACAACTCTTTTCACAACAAGTTCCCACAACTTCTGGAGGCAAGCTGTTCCACGGGTCAATTGTCCTCACTGTCAGGAAGTTTTTCCTTAATCCCAGGTTGCTCCTCTCCTGGATTAGTTTCCATCCATTGCTTCTTGTCTTGCCTTCAAGATGCTTTGCAGAATAGCTTGACTCCCTCTTCTTTGGGGCAGCCCCTGAGATATTGGAAGACTGTTATCATGTCTCCCCTGGTCCTTCTTTTCATTCAACTAGACATACCCAGTTCCTGCAACCGTTCTTCATATGTTTTAGCCTCCAGTCCCCTAATCCTCTTTGTTACTCTTCTCTGCCCTCTTTCCAGAGTCTCAACATCTTTTCTACATCGTGGCGACCAAAACTGAATGCTGTATTCCAAGTGTGGCCTTACCAAGGCCGTATAAAGTGGTATTAACATTTCATGTGATCTTGATTCTATCCCTCTGTTGATGCAGCCTAGAACTGTGTTGGCTTTTTTGACAGCTGCTGCCCACGGCTGGCTCCTCTTTAAATGGTTGTCCAAAAAAGGTTCACCATCCCTGGTATAGGGTTCTCCTGCTTGAGCAGGGGGGTTGGACTAGAAGACCTCCAAGGTCCCTTTTTCCAGCTCTATTCCGCCGGACCGATTGAATTAGCCTCCTTACAAAGCTGGCTAGTTGGAAGCTGGCTAGCGGTGGGAGATGTGCTGCTCAAGGCCATTTCGTGGCCTTTTTTCTTTTCCCAGAGGGAAGAACAAACAGTGCAGGAAACAATGCCCTGTTTTTCATGCGAGGGAGGGGGGTTAATTGGGAGAGAGGGGGGGTGTCCCTTGGCTTCCTCCAACTTGCTTCCTGCCAGTTTCCCCCCCACCCCCTTTCCTGGCTTCCTCCGTCCTAGGGAGGACCCGGCGGCGGGGAAGGGAAATTTGAAGAGCAGCTGGGGAAAGAAAGGTGGACGGAGAACCCCGTGGCTGGCTAGGTCCACCCTCTCCATTGCTCGGCAGAACAATAGGCCGATTCTCCGGCCGGCTTCAGACACAATGGCCGGTCCAGTGCCAACGCCTCTCGGCGAAATGTCTGCCTTGCCTACGGATTGTGGGAATGGAGCCCAAGCAGACTCTGGGTTCCTTTCGCTGGGGTGTTCGACATTATAAGGGTCGTTCGTTCTGCCGGTGATGGGGTGTTTTTTGGGGGGGGGCGTTGAAATCAAGAGCGGCAGGGCCCCTGAGCACGTGCAGAGAGCTTGCAACTTCCTTCCCCAAACCAGAATGCTGTCGTCCTCCGGTTACGGCGTTAAGTCCTTGACTTAACGGCAGTTCGTTTCGCGACCGTGTCAAAGTCACAACGGCGCTGGGAACAAAAGGGACTTATGACTGTGTTCCGCACTTACGGCCATTGCAGCATCCCCGTGGCCCTGATGGTTGCAGTGTCCCCGGGAGGGAGGGGGGGTACTGCGATCCGCTTTTGATGAGCGAAGTTAATGGGGAAGCGGGATTCATTTAACCATCGTGTTTTTAATTCGACAACTGCCATGATCCACTCAACGACTGTGGAAGGAAGGTAGGAAAACGGGGCAAAGCTCACTTAACAACTGCCTCGCTTAACGACAGAAATCTTGGCCTCTTTTGAGGACTACCTGTATAGCAATAGCAGTTAGACTTATATACCGCTTCATAGGGCTTTCAGCCCTCTCTAAGCAGTTTACAGAGTCAGCATATCGCCCCCAACAACAATCCGGGTCCTCAAATAGCAAATCAAAAGGGTTTTTAAACGGTTTTCTGCAAAAAAAAACCAGCGTCTCACTTAGCAACATAATTTGGGGGCTCAATTGTGGTCCTAAATTGGAGGCTAACTCTTATCAATCTGGACAAATATGTTGTCCAGTCTCTTCTGAAAAACCACCAGTTATGGAGCAGTCGCAACTTCTGGTGGCAAGCTGTTTCATGCTTACGACCACATGGCAATGGTCTCGTATTTATGACAGTTGAAATGTCCCGGGGGTGTCACGCGATCCCCTTTTGCAACCTTCTGACAAGCAGCCTCAAAGCCAGGTTCATTTAACCGTGTCGCTAACTTAACAACGGTACTGATTCACTTAACAACTGGGGCGAGGGATGTTGTAAAATGAGGCAAGCAACACTCGGTTGACTCGGTTAGCAACAAAAAACATTTGGCCTCTGTTGTGGTCATAAGTCGAGGACTAGAGTGGCCACTGCCAGAACTAAAAATAGATGGGTGTTTATTTGTTTATCTCTTTGGCTGTTTTGTTAATAATAATATATTTGATGAATGAGAGGCTCAACAATTTGTAAGTAGATTTAATAGTTTAAGCGTTTGAAATTCGTTTGGCCTGTTTCCCAACATTGCTGTAATAATTATACTAATCAGTAATTCAACCAGGATGGACGTAAAATATATACAGTACGTGTTAGAAGTTGCTTAATATCCTTTTATTTTGTTAAAAATGTCTTTTTAAACCTTTTTGCTGTTTTCTATTTTAACCTACTTTGAATGAACTAACATTCTCTGAGAAATACGGCAGAGATTTAGCTCCAGGACAGGGCCGAGTCTCCTGCTGGAGCAGAGGGTTGGACTAGAAGACCTCTAAGGTCCCTTCCGTTTCTGTTATTCTGTTTCCTACTCAAGCTGTTAACGCCAATGTAAATCGGAGCTTGGGACGGCTTCTGCCCTCTGGTGTGCCAAGAATGCAAAGGCATCTTGGCACAGGGAACTAAACTGGCCAACAGAGGAAACCTTTCTGGCTGCAAGAAATTGCGACGGAGGGTGGCTTCCCAGAGAATGTATTAAAATTGAGTGAAGCCGGGTCAAAATGAGAGAAAAACAGGGTGAAATTAAGAGCTGGGCAGGATCCGTGTTTGAAAAGGAGAGAAAAGGACTACCCTGGTTGCATTCGCACAATCATGAACCAGTTTGGCGAAAGGGTGGCTCAGTGGCTAAGACGCTGAGCATGTCGATCAGACAGTTCGGCGGTTCGAATCCCTAGCGCCGCGTAACGGAGTGAGCTCCCGTTCCTTGTCCCAGCTTCTACCAACCTAGCAGTTCAAAAGCAGGTAAAAAATGCAAGTAGAAAAATAGGCACTACCTTTGATGGGAAGGGAACAGCGTTCCGTGCGCCTTCAGGGTTGAGTCATGCCGGCCACATGACCCTGGAGACGTCTTCGGACAGCGCTGGCTCTTCGGCTTTGAAACGGAGGTGAGCACCCCCTGCTAGAGTTGGGTGCTCATCATGAGCGGTGCTCATCTCCATTTCAAAGCTGAAGAGCCAGCACTGTCCGAAGATGTCTCCGTGGTCATGTGGCCGGCATAACTAAATGCCAAATGCACAAGGAACGCTGTTACTTTCCCCCCAGAGGTGGTTCCTATTTTTCAATTTGCATTTTTTTTACCTGCTTTCGAGCTGCTAAGTTGGCAGAAGCTGGGTCAAGTAACGGGAGCTCACTCCGTTAGGTTGTGCTAGGGATTCGAACCGCCGAACTGCCGACCTTTCCGATTGACAAGCTCAGCGTCGTAGCCCCTGAGCCACCTTTATGTCATCTGGACATAATGTCCGTTCGCTTACCGTGTCACTAATTTAAGAAGTGCCCCCATTCACTTAACAGTTGTGGCAAGAAAGATGGCAAACATGGGGGGCAAAACTCACTTAACAAATATCTCGCTTGGCAACAGACGTTTGGGGCTCAATTTGTGGTCGTATGTCGAGGATTACCAACACAGGGAAGAGTTTCCAGAACAGGCTGCTTTTAAAAAAACAAAACCCACATCTTGCCTCTTTCTGGGGTTGTCTGAAAGCGTTCTCTTTTTCCTTCCACAGTTTTGTTGAGTGAATACGTGGACGACGGCGAGGTCAGTGGGAAAACTCTCAAAATCACCGATTTCGGTCTGGCCAGGGAATGGCACAAAACCACTAAAATGAGCGCAGCCGGGACGTACGCCTGGATGGCCCCGGAGGTCATCAAAAACTCAACTTTTTCCCGGGGTAGTGACGTCTGGAGGTAAGTTGGAGCGAAAGAAAGGAAGTTTTTGGACGAAGGGGGGCGTTTGAAACCTATTTGGCCACGGAGCGTGCTCCGTTGAAGAATGTGATTGATGACACAACCCGGAAGGAGGCGAGAAACAGGGTCATAGTTGGGCTGTAAATTACGGGGGTTAGAGCTGACTTCACTCTGGTACATGCTGACGTATTGCTCCTTACTGGATTTCTTTTGAAATTTGGCTGAAGGCTCATGAGTTCATCAGGGCATCCTGGGAACCCTGACAACACATTTATGATGGTTGCAGTGTCCAGGGTGTGTGTCACGTGATCCCCTTTTGTGACTTTCTGACAAGCCAAGTCAATGGGGAATCCAGATTCACTTAACAACCATTTTACCAACTTAATCTACTACGGCGATTCGCTTAGCAACAACTGTGGAAAGAAAGGTCGTAAAATGGGGCATAATTCACAAATGTCTCACTTAGCAACAGAAATTTCCGGCTCAATTGGGGTCGTAAGTCGAGGACTACCTGTATACCACTTCATAGTGCTCTTTATAGCCTCCTCTGAGGGGTTTACAGAGTCAGCCTATTACCCCCCAACAATCTGGGTCCTCATTTTACCGACTTCGGAAGGAAGGAAGGCTGAGTTAACCTTCAGCCCACCGGTAACTACTAATGGGGGATTATTCCTCAACTTATAACCGTTCATTAAATGATGTTTTGAAGTTTTGCCCCATCGCTTGAGGCTTTTAAGAAGAGACTGGACAGCCATTTGTCTGAATGGGAGAGGGTCTCCTTCTCGAGCAAGGGGCTGGACTAGAAGACCTCCATGGTCCCGACCAAATAAATATTTGTAAGTTGGGAACCGCCTGAAATCTTTTCCCTGTTTTTTCTTCTTCCAGTTATGGGGTGCTCTTGTGGGAACTCCTCACCGGCGAAGTTCCATACCGGGGAATTGACGGGCTGGCCGTGGCTTATGGGGTTGCCGTCAACAAACTCACACTCCCGATACCATCTACGTGCCCTGAACCCTTTGCCCGTTTAATGACAGGTAAGTGAAAATATCTTGGAGGTCGGCTTGGTGATTTTGAAAAGAGCCCTGGTAAATTGGGACAAAAACTCTCTTTTGAAATGTTTCTCTCCTCTTCCGTTAACCCAGTTGAAATCTACACTTTCCGCAGTTACAACCCAAGAAACTAGGGAGGGTCCCTTCTGAACCTGTCCATTGTGCAGCTGAGGGCTAGGATGCCTCTTATTAGACCCGTTCCTTTAGCAGCATCTCTTCACCCCATCTCCCAAGGTCTTCCCCACATATCATTCCAGCCGTCTCCTATACAGCCTGAGAAACTAGGGAGGGTCCCTTCTGAACCTGTCCATTGTGCAGCTGAGGGCTAGGATGCCTCTTATTAGACCCGTTCCTTTAGCAGCATCTCTTCACCCCATCTCCCAAGGTCTTCCCCACATATCATTCCAGCCGTCTCCTATACAGCCTGAGAAACTAGGGAGGGTCCCTTCTGAACCTGTCCATTGTGCAGCTGAGGGCTAGGATGCCTCTTATTAGACCCGTTCCTTTAGCAGCATCTCTTCACCCCATCTCCCAAGGTCTTCCCCACATATCATTCCAGCCGTCTCCTATACAGCCTGAGAAACTAGGGGGGGTCCCTTCTGAACCTGTCCATTATGCAGCTGAGGGCTACGCTGTCTTTTAGCTGACTGTCCCCTTGATAGTATCTCTTTGCCCCATCTCCCAAGGTCTTCCCCACATATCATTCCAGCTGTCTCCTATACAGCCTGAGATACTAGGGAGGGTCCCTTCTGAGCCTCTTGTCCTGCCTGTTACCCAGCTGAGAGTTACACTGCCTCTTATCTGACCATTCCTGTGCTCTTCCCAACATACCCTTTTTCAACCTAACCCACTCTGAACTCTTTTCATAGATCTACATTATCCTCTCCCCCCCCCCCGCCTTTATAGCCTGAGAAACTAGTGAGAGTCCCTTCTGAGCCTTTCGCCGTATCTGTTACATAACTGAGATCTATGCTCTCTTATCTGACCATTACTGGCCAGGTCTCCTCACTCCGTCTCCCAAGGTCTTCCCATATACCAATCACACATACTTGCTTAAACTCTTGTCCATATATCTATCTTCTCCTTACCCCTATACAGCCTGAGAAACTAGGGAGGGTCCCATCTGAGCCTCTTTCTCCATCCAGTATGCAGTGGAGGGCTACGCTGTCTTTTAGCTGACTGTCCCCTTGATAGTATCTCTTTGCCCCGTCTCCCAAGGTCTTCCCCACATATCATTCCAGCCGTCTCCTTTACAGCCTGAGAAACTAGGGTGGGTCCCTTCTGAGCCTCTTGCCCTATCTGTTACACAACTGAGATCTATGCTCTCTTATCTGACCATTACTGAGCTGACTGTCCCCTTGATAGTATCTCTTTGCTCCGTCTCCCAAGGTCTTGCCCGCATGCTAATGAAAACTCCTCTCTCTCTCTCTCTCTTTTGTTTTCCTTCTTCCGCCGCCCTGCCGGGTCGGTCCCACCAGAGTGCTGGCAGCAGGACCCCCACGCGCGCCCCAGCTTTGCCTCCATCCTCGACCAGCTGACGGTCCTCGAGACGCAGGTGTTGCACGACCTGCCCCAAGAGTCCTTCCATTCCATGCAAGACGACTGGAAAGTGGAGATCCAGGATATGTTTGACGAACTGCGGGCAAAAGAGAAGGTGAGAATCAGAGGGGGAAGGCGGGGGGGGGAGGGATTTCCCTTCCCCAGCAGCAGGGGGTTGGATTAAACCAGGGGTCCCCAACCTTTTGGACCACTAAATTCATAATTTTAAATCCCGTGGACCACTAATATGATCTGCCTAATGACCGGCTGTGTGGGCATGGCTAGATGATCATGTGACTGGGTGGGCATGGCCAACTCGATCTCACCTCGCCCCTCCCAGCCCCTCCTTGCCTGCCTGCCCGGGCTCCTTAGGGCCCCAACAGGAAGCAGTTGCCGGAACTAAGCAGCCACCCGGAGAAAGAGTTGGCAAAAGAGCTCAGTTCAAATTGGATCTGACCGAGAAGGAGGCTCAGCAGAAGCACCTCACTGAGGACTAGGAGCATGGGCTTCCCAAGCAGAGGGAAGACCTGCGGGAGTGCAAGGCCAGGTGCCGGCGCCTGGAGGCTCAGCGGGCTGAGATGGTCAGCCAGTTCCAGCCATGATTCAGTCCCACTGGAACGAGGCCCTCCAGCTCTTCGCCACCAGCGGCGCTTCCCTCCAGCCTTCGCCTAAAGCCCCCCACCAGGAGGTTGAAGCAGACCCCAAGTTAGAATTTCTGCCCCCCTCCGACCCACCCAAAAAGACCCTGAAGGGGGAGACTCTCTGCAGCAACACAAGCGTCCATTGCACGTATCCGTCCCAGGAACCGTAGTTTGAGGACCCCTGGATTGAGTGCAATATAAAAAATGCAAATAATTTTTCAGTGGTCCACCAACATTTTCTCGCGGACCCCCCAGTGGTTGTTAGCATGGTTGTTCAGGGAACATGGGCTTCCATGGACTTGTCAGAAGGTCGCAAAAGGGGGATCGCATGACACACACACACCCCGGGACACTGCAACCGTCATAACTACGAACCAATTGTCAAACATCCAAATGTATATCAGGTGACTATGGGGATGCTGCAATAGTTGTATGAAAAAAAATCACAAATCCTTTTTTTTAGTGCCGTTGTAACTTTAAACGGTCACTAAACAAACTGTTGTAAGTTGAGCACTACCTATAGGTGGGACGGGAGGCCACTAGGAAATCACTCCTTTAAGACAAGGATCTGCATCAAACTGTAGATCACATCATGACTGGAGGATCCAAAGATCTCCGGGAGGGGGGGGGAACGATGACCGAGAGTTTCCCTCCCTCACAGATGGGGGATTGTTCGGGATCCCTTTCTCTCCCCAGGAGCTGTTGAGCCGGGAGGAAGAGCTGAAGCAGGCAGCCCTGAAGCAGAAGTCCCAGGAGGAATTTCTCCGCCAGCGGGAACACGAACTGGCCCAGTGGGAGCTGGAGGTCTTCGAGCGCGAACTCAGCCTCCTCATCCAGCAGATGAACCGCGATCGGCCGCACGTGAAGAAGCGCAAGGGTACCTTCAAGCGCAACAAGCTCAGAGGAAGGGACAGCGATCGCATCAGCATGCCGCTCGGTAAGAAGGCTGGTTGGGAAGCCGAGCTCTGGGGAAGGCTGGGTGGGCTAGATCCCGCCTTGATCCTTCTGAACGCTGGAGGGGTGTGTGTGTTATTTTACGAAAGACAGATTTGGTATTTGTTGCGGGTTGTAATGGCAACGGACCAGCATTCTCGGGGATTCTGGGAAGTAAATACGGTGTACTGAGGGATTCTGGGAAATGAATGGGGCACACACAGAGATTCTGGGAAATACATTCTGGGAAATAGGCAGGAACTCTGGGAAATAAATACAGGGCACGTGGGAAACCAGGGAAATAAACATGGTGCACTGAGGGATTCTGGGAAATAAATGTGGCACCCCAGGGATTCTGGGAAATAAATGTGGTGCAATGAGGGATTCTGGGAAATAAATGTGGTGCACTGAAGGATTCTGGGAAATAAATATGGTGCACTGAGGGATTTTGGGAAATACAAATTGATGCCCTCGGGGATTCTGGGAAATACATATGGTGCACTGATGGATTCTGGGAAATAAATGCTGCGCCAGGGATTCCGGGAAATACATATGGTGCACTGAGGGAAATAAATGTGATGCACTGAGGGATTCTGGGAAATAATTGTGGTGCCCTCAGGGTTTCTGGGAAATAAATGTGGTGCACTGAGGGATTCTGGGAAATAAATATGGTGCCCTCGGGGATTCTGGGAAATGTGGTGCACTGAGGGATTCTGGGAAATGTGGTGCACTGAGGGATTCTGGAAAATCTGGTGCACTGAGGGATTCTGGGAAATCTGGTGCACTGAGGGATTCTGGGAAATGTGGTGTCCTCAGGAATCCTGGGAAGTAGGTGTCTCCCGCTCACCTGTCAGGAGACCGATGTCAACGTCTAAAGCATTTCCACGACTACTATCAACTTGAGAAGGGAGGAGAATTCCATGCATACTTTTGGCTAGAGTAAAGTCTCATATTGTAACTGAGATGTGAAGGCGCATGTCCAGAACCCTGCCATAACATCTGGTTGGCAAATGTGATTGACAGATTGAATGTGATTGATAGTAAAATCCAGAGGGGAGGGGACACAGGGGTAAAGTTCAGACGCCATTAAGTGGGATTCAGTTTAGGCTCCGCAGAAGATCAAGCCAAGATGTTGATCCTAATAAATGAAATTTTTTTGTTTGAACTTTGTCTCGAGGCTTGTAAATTACTTAGGTCATCTCTTGGGAACTTCACAGAGAGCCTAAACCATGTTTGATCTGGTCCCAATTAAAGATGGCGCCCAGATTCTGGGGAAGGCTCTGATGAGGGCTCTGTGTCGGAGACAGGCTCTTATTTTCTTTGACACACAAAATAAGTGTTTATTTCAGCGCATGTGCTCAAAAGCCCGATTGAGCTCATTATCCGGGGAGGTCTTATTTTCAGGGGGGAAACTGGGTAGATCTGACTCGATCAGCTTCAAGGTGGTTTTCACGGACTTTCTCTCCTTTTTTCCCTCCCAGATTTTAAGCATCGCATCACGGTTCAAGCATCCCCAGGGCTGGACAAGAGGAAGGATTTTTTCGATGCCGGCGCGGGGGGCTCCCCCACATTCCCACGCTTTCGAGCTATCCAGTGTGAGTGGCGCAAGATTTCCCTCCGGACGAATCCCCAACGCACATCTCAACAAGCTTAGATGCCGATAGAGGCAGTCCTCAACTTTATGACCAATCGGATCACATGGCGGCAGGGATGCTACAATGGACTTAAGTTTGGGAGAGCCACTTTTTTTCAGAGGCTTCGTAACTTTGAACAGTTTGCGAAATGTGGGGTCCTTGGTGCTCTCCGTGCTTCGTGGTTTTCTTGCAGACGTTTTATTACCCATCTAGGTAATATCATCAGTGCTAGAAGGGAGTGGGGTTTGGAGCATTAATTTAGCAACTGATAGAATAATTGTAGCTCAGGGGTCTTGGGTGCTCTTTAAGCTGGATTGTTTTCTTGCAGACGTTTCTTTACCCAGCTAGGTAACATCATCAGTGCTAGAAGGGAGGAGAATTTTCTCTCTGTGAGCATTGATGATGTTACTTAGTTGGGTAATAAAATGTCTGCAAGAAAAACACCAAGCTCAGAGAGCACCAAGGATCCCACAGTTGTTCCTCCTCCTCCTCCTCTTCTCCTTCTTCTCCTTCCTCCTTTCTCCTCCTCCTCTTCTTCTCCCCTCCCCCTCTTCTCCTTCTCTTCTTCTTTTCCTTCCTCCTCTTCTTCTCCTTCCTCGTCCTCCTCTTCTTCTCCTTCTTCTCCTTCCTCCTCCTCATCTTCTTCTCCCCTTCCCCCTCTTCTTCTCTTCTTCTTCTCCTTCCTCCTCTTTTCCTTCTTCTCCGCCTTCTCCTTCCTCCTTTCTCCTCCTCCCCTTCTTTTCCCCCTCTTCTTCTTCTCTTCTTCTCCTTCCTCCTCTTCTTCTCCCTCCTCCCCCTCTTCTTCTCCTTCTCTTCTTCTCCTTCCTCCTCCTCTTCTCCTTCCTCCTCCTCCTCTTCTTCTCCTTCTCTTCCTCCTCCTCCTCTTCTCCCTCCTTTCTCTTCTTCTCCTCCTCTTCTTCTCCTTTCTCCTCTCCTTCTCCTTCTCTTCTTCTCCTTCATCCACTCCTTCTTCTCCTCCTCTTCTTCTCCTTCCTCCTTCCTCCTCCTCTTCTTCTCCTTCTCCTCCTCTAATTTTCCTCCACCCCACCATTCTAGCTCTGATAATATTACCTAGTTGGGTAATGAAATGTCTGCAAGAAAACCACCAAGCTCAGAGAGCACCAAGGCCCCCACCGTCTTATTTCTCCTCCTTTTCCTTTTCCTCCTCCTCTTCTTCTTATCCTTCTTCCTTTTCCTCTAATATGCCAACCCTCCCTTATAGGACTGATGTCGTTACCTAGTTGGGTAATGAAACATCTGCACGAAAACCAAGCTCAGAGATCACCAAGGGCCCCCACAATCCTCCTCCTCCTCCCTTCGCAAACCCCACTCCCTTCCAAGCCCTTCCTTTTCCTGCAATACGTAAACACCCCCTCCCTTCTAGGACTGATGAAGTTACCTAGTTGGGTAATGAAACGTCTGCGAGAAAACCACCAGACTCAAGAGAGCAGCCAGGACTCCCCCGTTTTAGGAACTATTCAAAGTTATGAAGGCCCTGGGAATAAAGGGACTTGGAGACAGTCCTTAAAACTTAAGCCCGTTGCACCATCCCTGCGGTCCCGTGATGGAAATTCAGGTTCTCGGCCCCCGGGCTCACACTTCCAACAGTTGCAGGATCCCGCAGTCTGTTGATCACCCTTTAGGATCTTCCCGGCCTGTTATGACATTTTTACTCTCCACCACTTCCAGGCTAAAAACCGTCATCAATTTGCCACCAAATAATAGTATTTTGGAGATGAGCTAAGAATGGATTGCGGCGGTGATGGGGTTTTATTACTGTTGTGGCTAGCACGGCTGGCAGCAGATTCGGACAGTGAGGAGGGTTGGGGAGGAAACTGGGCCAGTCCTGGAGTCTGGGGAAGGCTCTGATGAGGTCTCTGGGTCGAAGGCAGAGAGGGGGCCACAGTTATATGTCAGTTATCAGCTGCCTTCAGAGTCAGAGATCAGGGAGGCAGAAGAACAGGTGGAGCCTGTTCCCAGTATGCACATGCACAGAGTTGCCAGACAAGGGAACAGGTAAAGAACAGGGATCGACTCGGAAGGAATGAATGGCCCCTCCCAGAGGAAATCAAAGAGGAGCGAAAGGGGAGTGGAGTTTGCAGGAGACCATTAGCTCTCCAAGCCAGATAAGGTCTGTGACTGTAAATCCTCCATCGAGAGACTTTGCTGGATGGGAATGAGCAGAATTCACAGTCAATTAATAAAAATAAAAGCAGCGGGGAAGGCTGGATTTCCATATTTACTCCGCTGATTCACTTAGGGACGGCAGCCAACGAGATCATAAGATCAGACACGCTCCCTTATTAGGTCCTGACTCCATTGCTTAGCCACGAAGGGTCCAGTCCCAATGGTGGTTGTAAGTCAAATGTGATTTTTACTTCTTAGAGGAAGAGGGGGACACCCCCTAATACAGGGGTATCAAATTTAAATCCAGAAGAAAAAATATAATACATATAAAATGGGGGGGGGGAAGGGGAATTCAAGAGTAGGGAATAGAAGGACGAACAGAAAACTGATGAAAAATGGAACGTCAAAGAGAGCAGGAGATGAGAGAACATGGCTAGGAAGGGAAAGAAGAGATGCATTAGAAAATGAAATATGTTAATACTGCTAATGATATATAGTTAAATAAAATAACATTGTGAATTGTGGATAGCAATAGCAATTAGACTTATATACCGCTTCATAGGGCTTTCAGCCCTCTCTAAGCGGTTTACAGAGTCAGCATATTGCCCCCAACAACAATCCGGGTCCTCATTTCACCCACCTCGGAAGGATGGAAGGCTGAGTCAACCCTGAGCCTGTGAGATTTGAACAGCCGAACTGCAGAACTGCAGTCAGCTGAAGTAGCCTGCAGTGCTGCATTTAACTACTGTGCCACCTCGGCTCTTGGATAACCAATTAAGTAAAATAGTTTAATGAAAAGAAGGACTAGGAGAGACATGATAGCAGTGTTCCAATATCTCAGGGGCTACCCAAAGAAGAGGGAGTCAAGCTATTCTCCAAAGCACCTGAGGGTAGAAAAAGAAGCAATGGGTGGAAACTAATCAAGGAGAGAAGCAACTTAGAACTGAGGATAAATTCCCTGACAGTTAAAACAATTAATCAGTGGAAGAGAAGTTGCCTCCAGAGGTTGTGAATGCCCCAACACTGGAAGTCTTTAAGAAGATGTTGGATAGGCATTTGTCTGAAACGGTATAGGGTTTCCTGCCTAGGCGGGGGGTTGGACTAGAAGACCTCTAAGGTCCCTTTCAACTGTGCTATTGTATTCTTGTATTCTTTTAAAATGCTGGTTATATTAAAATTGAAATTTTTTTTTGAAAATTTTATTAATTTCATATATACATTCACAATTATATGATCTCATAACTGTTATTAATAATATGTATTTATAACAATTTTCCCCTACAGTTGACAATATACTTGAAATTGCTTTCTTACCATCCCATAACTCCATCTTATCTTACAATCTCTCCTTCCTTCCCTCCTTTCTTCTCTCCTACTCTCCTTCCTTTCCTCCTTCCTTCCCTCCCTCCTTCCCCTTTCCCTCCCCCTTTTCTTCTCTCCTTCTCTCCTCCTTCCCTGCTTCCTTCCCTCCTTCCTTCCCTCCTTTCTTCCCTCCTTCCTTCTCTCCTACATTCCCTCCTTCCTTCCCTCCTTCCTTCCCTCCTTGCTTCCCTCCCTCCTTCCTATTAAAATTTAATTTGATGATATACGCTACCTACAGAAATTAGAATAACAGGTGGAAAAAATGAAATGATAAATTCGGTATATGGTTCTGAAAGGGCGAAAAACGATATTGTCTATGTGTTAAGACAAATTCAAGAAGGAAATAAGGGAAGAAAATAAGGGGGGCTGAAATTGGAATGGTAATATGACACAAATTATGCATGAGAGAGAATGTAAAAGGGGGGGAAAGCTTTGTAAAAAGAATTTAAAATTTGTAACAAAAAATTTAAAAAGTTATTGCAAAAAAAATAAAAAAAGAATTGTATGATTTGTTTAATGGCAAATTGTTTGTCTGTCCTCCCCGCAGTGGAACCGAGTGAGAACGATCAGAACTGGAACCGGCAACTCCCCCGTCGTAGCGATGAGACCTGGAATGGCCATACCAAGAGCCCGGGCTCCCCTAAAATGCCCGAGGGCAGTACGCAAAATGGCAGGTAGAGAGCATCTATCTCACCCTCTTCACCACTGGCCAGAGCCAATCCCCTTCTACCAATGAATAGGGTATTTTTGCAGCTCAATTTAGGAAGCAGAGTGGGGTGTCCGCATCTTGTGACATTTCTTCCCCACAAAACAAAATGAGTAGTCCTCGCTTAACGGCCGTTCGGAGTTATGACAGATCTCCCCACAGTCTCGGAATCGCATCTGAGTCGTTTGGCAACCGTTTCTCATTCAGGACGGTTCGCAGTGCCTTGTGGCGTGTGATTTTGGGTGGGTTTTGTCAAATTCCAGCATTGACTTAGAATAGAATAGAATAGAATAGAATAGAATAGGATTCTGAATAGGATAGGATAGAATAGGATACGTTACGATAGGATATGATAGGATTTTGAATAGGATAGGATAAGATTCTGAATAGAATAAAATAGAATAGAATAACAGAGTTGGAAAGGGACCTTGGAGGTCTTCTAGTCCAACCCCCTGCTTAGGCAGGAAACCCTACATTACTTCAGACAAACGGATATCCAATCTCTTCTTTAGAACATCTGATTCATTGTTCTCACTGTCAGGAAATCTCTTCTTAGTTCTGAGTTGCTTCTCTCCTTGATTAGTTTCCAACCATTGCTTCTTGTTCTGCCCTCAGGTGCTTTGGAGAATAGCTTGACTCCCTCTTCTTTGTGGCAACCCCTGAAATATTGGAAGACTGCTATCATGTTTCCCCTGGTCCTTCTTTGCATTAAACTAGACATCCCCAGTTCCTGCAACCGTTCCTCATATGTTTTAGCCTCCAATCCCCTAATCATCTTTGTTGCTCTTCTCCGCACTCTTTCTAGAGTCTCCACATCTGTTTTTATATCATGGCAACCAAAACTGGATGCCGTATTCCAAGTGTGGCCTAACCAAGGCCTTATAAAGTGGTATTAACGCTTCACCTGATCTTGATTCTATCCCTCTGTTGATGCAGCCTAGAACTGTGTTGGCTTTTTTTCTAAGAAGCAACTTAGAACTGAGGATAAATTTCCTGACAGTGAGAACAATTAACCAGTGGAACAGAAGTTGCCTCCAGAAGTTGTGAATGCCCCAACATTGGAAGTCTTTAAGAAGATGTTGGATAGCCATTTGTCTTTAACGGTATAAGGTTTCCTGCTTAGGCAGGGGGCTGGACTAGAAGACCTCCAAGGTCCCTTCCAACTCTATTTATATACCGCTTCATAGTGCTTCACAGCCCTCTCTAAGCGGTGTACAGTGAGCCTCTTGCCTGCAACCATCTGGGTCCTCATTTTACCGACCTTGGAAGGACAGAAGGCTGAGTCAACCTGGTGAGATCCAAGCTGCCAAATTGCAGGCAGCCGGCAGTCAGCAGAAGTCGCCTGCAGTACTGCACTGCGCCACTATGGCTCAAAGTCGCATTGCGCTCATTCCAGCCTCCACTGATACAGATAGTCCTCAAACGTACGACAGTTCATTTAGTACGATGAACCGCTGCAGGAACTGGGCATGGCTAGCCTAGGGAAGAGAAGGACCAGGGGAGACAGGAGAGCAGCCTTCCAGGGGCTGCCCCAGAGAGGAGGAAGGGGGTCAAGCTATTCTCCAAAGCCCCTGAAGATCAGAGAAGGAAGAATGGATGGAAACTGAACAAGGAGAGATTCAACTTAGAAATAAGGAGGAATTTCATGACAGGGAGAACCATCAACCCATGGAACAGAAGTTGCCTTCGGAAGTTGTGGGAGCTTCATCCCTGGAGGCTTTCAAGAAGAGACTGGGCTGCCCTCTGTCAGAATTGGTGTAGGGTCTCCTGCTTGGGCAGGGGGGTTGGACTAGATGACCTCCAAGGTCCCTTCCAACTCTGTTAACCTGTTAAAAGTTTTTTTAAAATTTTTATTTCTCATATATACATTCGCAATTATATGATCTCATAACTGTTATTAATAATATGTATTTGTAACAATTTTTCTCCCCTACAGTTGACAATATACTTGAAATTGCTTTCTTACCATCCCATAAACCCATCTTATCTTACAACAATCCTACTTCTTCTTCCCTCCTTCCTTCCCTCCTTTCTTCTCTCCTTCTCTCCTTCCTTTCCTCCTTCCTTCCCTCCCTCCTTCCCCCTTCCCTCCCTCCTTTCTTCTCTCCTTCTCTCCTTCCCTCCTTCCTTCCCTCCTTCCTTCCCTCCTTTCTTCTCTCCTTCTCTCTTTCCTTTCCTCCTTCCTTCCTTCCTTCCTTCCCCCCTTCCTTCTCTCCTTCATTCCCTCCTTCCTTCCCTCCTTTCTTCTCTCCTTCCTTCCCTCCTTCCTTCCCTCCTTTCTTCTTCTCTCCTTCCTCCCCTCCTTTCTTCCCTCCTTTCTTCTCTCCTTCTCTCCTTCCTTCCCTCCTTCCTTCCCTCCCACCTTCCTTCCCTCCTTTCTTCCCCCCTTTCTTCTCTTTCTTCTCTCCTTCCTTCCTTCCTCCTCTCCTTTCCCTTCTCTCCTTCCCCTTCCTCTCCTCTACCCTGTTAAAAGTTAACAGCCCACAGCGAGCATCAGAATCAAACGGAGAATATAATAAAAATATTTTTGGTGGATTTGGTGACTCCCACGGACCAGCGTTTTCAGAATTGTCACCCAATCCTTGTTTCTCTCCGTTGCAGGAGGAGATCGCGGCCCGAAGAAACAACGTGGTATGTAGATCCGGCTGGTTCCCCTGTTCACTCACCGCTGCATTCTCAGTCCAACCAGAACGGTAAGTCTCTTCCCCCTCCTTTTGATCTGTTTCACTGCAATTACTGGCAGTCCTCAACTTACAACCGTTTCGGTTAGTGACTGTCCCACGTTTTGGCCCGGGTATTTATTTACCCTAATCCTGTATTAGATGAGAAAAGGAATGAATTATATCTTTAGTGTCAAGTCAAAGTCATTCACTATAGATATAATTGGTTCCTTTTTATTTTAGCGGCCCAGGCATTCCAGAGTTATAGTGGAACACACACACGAACTTGAATGCACACTATCACTGTCAGAAGTACTCTGATTTGACACTATAGATATAATTGATTCCTTTTCATTTCAGCGGCCCAGGTAATCTAGAGTTATGCTGGAATACACACACACACAGACACACACACACCCCGAGGGGTGTTAGGGGTATTGTATTTGTATTTGTATTTATTTGTCTTGTATGCCGCCCACTCCCGAAGGACTCCGGGCGGCTCACAACAGACAAGGGAAGGGGAAAACTGGACAAAGACAACACTTTAAAAACAAAAACCGCAACATTCACAATTTCCGTGGGGCTGGATATTTCACAAGCCCCCCGGCCTGCTGGAGCAGCCAGGACTTGGTGGCTTTGCGGAAGGCCGGGAGGGTAGTAAGGGTCCGGATCTCGACGGGGAGATCATTCCAGAGGGCTGGAGCTGCAACAGAGAAGGCTCTCCCCTGGGGGGGGGGGGGTCGCCAGCCGACATTAGCTGGCGGATGGAATCCGGAGGAGACCTAACCTGTGAGATCTAATTGGTCTGAGAGAGGTAATCGGCAGGAGGCGGTCTCTCAGGTACCCAGGTCCGATGCCATGTAGGGCTTTATAGGTAGCGACCAGCACCTTGAAGCGGATTCGGAGACTAATGGGTGGCCAGTGCAGCTCGCGGAGGATAGGTGTGACGTGGGTGTACCTGGGTGCACCCACAATCACTCGCGCGGCTGCGTTCTGGACTAACTGGAGTCTTCGAACACTCTTCAAGGGCAGCCCCATGTAGAGCGCATTACAATAATCCAGTCTTGAGGTCACAAGGCCGTGAGTGACTGTCTGAAGGGCCTCCCGATCCAGGTAGAGTCGCAATTGGTGCACCAGGCGAACCTGGGCAAAGGGTGTCTTATCCCCTACAGTATTTCTTTCCAGAGAGTAAGCCATCTGTGTACCAAGTTTCGTTGAAATTGAAATTGCTTGAGGCGTTCCAGGGTTATGCTGGAACACACACAGCCATGTTTATATATATATAGATATTATGACGCTGGCTCTATTCCAAGCCAAAAATGAGCATTTCTCGGTTTTAAACGACAGAACTTATTTTTCCTCTTCCCTCCTCTTTATCTTTCCTTTTATGCTGTGTCTTTTTTTAAAAATATATTAAAAAGAGCAGCTTAATCTAGTGTTTTTTCATTCTGGAAGCCCGTCAGCCGGAAAAGCAAGGTTAAATCTTTTAGAAACAGGCTAATGAGGAGGTTAAACCCAATCGAATCTGGGTTTAAATTGGAGTTTCATTCAAATTACAGCTTATCTTTTTTTCCGCCGTTTCATCCTTCCAGGCGACGTCGCCGGCAACTCTGCGGAAACCGAGGACCAGACACTGGAAAGGCCAAACGGGCCCCGGCTCATCCAGAGGGTTTTACTCAGGGGTTCAGCCTTGCTGGCTTCCCTGGGATTGGGCCGTGAGTTGCCGGCCCCCTCTTCGGAGGGGCCCGTGGAAGGGCCAACTTCTCGGAAGCTGTCTCCCCAAAGAGACCCCACTCCTGCTCTACAGGTGGACACCTGCAAGGATGAGGCTGCCACGGATCTCCTCATTGACCTGGCTTCGGTGGGGGACAGGACGGCCTTGCCACCCCTATGGATACGAGAGTCACCCAGGGTGCCACAGACCGTGGAAGGACGGACCACCAAGGCCCAAAAGTGGGGTGAGTGACAGCAATCCATCCTTCTTAAAGCATGCTGGCTGGGGGATTCTGGGAGTTAAAGTCATGCATTTTAAAGAATGCTGGCTGGGGATTCTGGGAGTTGAAGTCCACCTATCTTAAAGCATGTTGGCTGGGGGATTCTGGGAGTTGAAGTCCACCCCTCTTAAAGCATGCTGGCTGGGGGATTCTGGGAGTTGAAGTCATGCATTTTAAAGAATGCTGGCTGGGGGATTCTGGGAGTTGAAGTCCACCTATCTTAACGCATGCTGCCTGGGGGATTCTGGGAGTTGAAGTCATGCATTTTAAAGAATGCTGGCTGGGGGATTCTGGGAGTTGAAGTCCACCTATCTTAACGCATGCTGCCTGGGGGATTCTGGGAGTTGAAGTCATGCATTTTAAAGAATGCTGGCTGGGGGATTCTGGGACTTGAAGTCCACCTATCTTAAAGCAAGTTGTCTGGGGAGTTCTGGGAGTTGAAGTCCACCTATCTTAAAGCAAGCTGGCTGGGGGATTCTGGGAGTTGAAGTCCATCCATCCGTAGCTTAGAGATGCACCCGAATGTCTTCCCTCAATCAATCGCAGCTTTGCTCTTCCTCTCTTCCCACAGATGGCGCCTTCCCCTCTCCCTCCTCCCCCCGCAGCCCCCGCTCCCCTCGCCCCTCCCTTCACCCCACCCTCATTTCCCGTCCCCGTCCTTCCCCTATCCGCAGCCGGATCGACCCCTGGAGCTTCGTCTCATCAGGATCCCGGGCCTCACCAGCAGTCACCCCAGTCCAGTCACCCCGCCTGGCTCCACGACAGTTCAAACCACTCGGTCCCGAAAGCACCAACCCTTTCGGGGCGCCCAATTCGGACCCCTTCACCTGGGGGGACTTTTTGGTGCCCGCCGACCCTTTTCTGGGGACCTCCACCCGGGCAGCCCCAGAGACACTGAGCCCTGCAGTTTGCTGGACCTCCAGACCACTCCCACCTCCGCAAGAGGATTTGCCAGCCGCGTCCTGGTGGGGGGAGACTTCCTGCCCCCCGGGAAGCACCGTCCCCAAATGACCAGGGACACGCGGTTTCCAGAACTACGCCTGCCGGGCTTCGCGGGACGGGACTGTGGCCAAAGATGTGAGGACCAGAGAGGCGGCTGTTCTACAAGGAAGGACATTTTAAAACAACAAACTCGGGACCTCAGTGGTGAAAACTGGGGGTCACGCAAAGAGGGGCTCACTTCCTCCCCGCATCTCTGCTATGCAATGAACACTAAGCCGCCGCAGCCAGGGGCGGCTCGCCTTGTGGTGCCCTTTCCCCGTTCCCATCCTGGCTCCTCCTTATAGGCAGCTATCTGGGGTTCTCGCCTCTGCTCCCTTTCTCACGCCAGAGGGTCCTTCCCCGTTTCAGGGTGGGGGGGGGGAAACGACACTGGGATCGAGAACACCCCCACGGTCCCGGTTAGCTTTCCGTTCCCTTCCAGCTCTCCTCCTTCTCCCCACACACCGGAAAGAAATTCCAGCAATAGCAATAGCAGTTAGACTTATATACCGCTTCATAGGGCTTTCAGCCCTCTCTAAGGGGTTTATAGAGTCAGCATATTGCCCCCAACAACAATCCGGGTCCTCATTTTACCCACCTCGGAAGGATGGAAGGCTGAGTCAACCCTGAGCCGGTGAGATTTGAACCGCCGAACTGCAGAACTGCAGTCAGCTGAAGTAGCCTGCAGTGCTGCACTCTAACCACTGCGCCACCTCGGCAAATTGACGCCTCTGTGCAACGTTTGTCTTTTTGCACACCAAGGACGAGAGGGGCTGAGGAGCAAATGAGGAGGGGGTGGGGTTTCCGTGCAGCCCCTCCTCGGCCCTCGTCTCGAGGCCAAAGCGAAAAGCAGAGGGAATTCCCACGCAACCAGCAAGCACCATCCAAAGCACTTTTCGAGTGTGCGACTCTACTGTGTCTTCTTTCCCCTACTTGAAAAATTCACACGTGTGCCGGGCTCCCCCTGCTGTGACTTCCTCCTCCGTATGTGCACGCACACACTCACTCCCCTGAGCAGGGTAGGGGGAGCCAACTGTGTTCAAGGACCGTCCTAGCACCGGGCGGGCCGAGCCTGTGAAACGAGACCAAATAAACCTCCGGATATTGCCAGCCGGCGGAGGTGTCTGTTTGGGGATTCGGATCGGCCACACGCAAAAAGGAAAAAAAAAAGGGGGGGGGAGGATTGCGCATGGAGTTGGGTAGCATCCAGTTGCAACAGCACTTAGACTTATATCCCGCTTCACAGTGCTTTACAGCCCCTCTCTAAGCGGTTGACAGAGTTGGCCTCTTGCCCCCCAACAATCTGGGTCCTCGTTTTACTGACCGTATAAAGACAGGAAGGCTGATTCAGTTTTGAGCTGGTCAGGATTGAACTGCTGGTTGTGGGCAGAGTTAGCCTGCAATACTGCATTCTCACCACTGGGAAGGGAGGAAGGAAGGAAGGAATAGCACTTAGAATCAAGATCACGTGAAGGGTTAATACCACTTTATAAGGCCACACTTGGAATACGGCATCCAGTTTTGGTCGCCACGATGTAAGAAAGATGTTGAGACTCTAGAAAGAGTGCAGAGAAGAGCAACAAAGAGGATTAGGGGACTGGAGGCTAAAACATATGAAGAACAGTTGCAGGAACTGGGTATGTCTAGTTTCATGAAAAGAAGGACTAGAGGAGGCAGGATAGCAGTCTTCCAATATCTCAAGGGCTGCCACAAAGAAGAGGGAGTCAAGCTATTCTCCAAAGCACCTGAGTGTAGAACAAGAAGCAATGGGTGGAAACTAATCAAGGAGAGAAGCAACTTAGAACTGAGGAGAAATTTCCTGATAGTGAGAACAATTAATCAGTGGAACAGAAATTGCCTCCAGAAGTTTTGAATGCTCCAACCCTGGATGTTTAAAGAAGATATGGAATAACCATTTGTCTGAAATGGTATAGGGTTTCCTGTCTAGGCAGGGGTTGGACTAGAAGACCTCCACGGTCCCTTCCAACTCTATTTATATACTGCTTCACAGGCCTCCCTAAGTGGTTTGCAGAGTCACCCTCTTGCCCACCCCCCAAAACTGGGTCCTCATATTACCGACCTCGGAAGGATGGAAGGCTGATTCAGCCTTGAGCCGGTCAGGATCGAACTCCTGGCAGTGGGCAGAGTTAGCCTGCAGTACTGTATTCTAACCACTGGGAAGGAAAGGAAGGGAGGATACCAATAGCACTTAGACTTATATACTGCTTCACAGTGTTTTACAGCCCTCTCTAAGCAGTGTCAGCCTCTTGCCCCCAACCATCTGGGTCCTCCTTTTACCGACCTCGGAAGGACGGAAGGCTGAGTCAGCCTTGAGCCTGGTGAGATTCGAACTGCCAAATTGCAGGGAGCCGGCAGGCAGCAGAAGTCGCCTGCAGTACTGCACTGCGCCACCATGGCTCAAAGTCGCATTGTGCTCATTCCATCCTCCACTGATACAGATAGTCCTCGAACATATGACAGTTCATTTAGTGACCGTTCAAAGTTCCAAGAATGCTGGAAAAAGCGACTTAACGACCATTTTTCACAGTTACAACCCCATGCTCATGTGATCGGAATTCAGAGGCTTGGCAACTGCTTCCTACTTACGACCATTGCTGTGTCCCCCAAGGTCACATGATTTCCCCTTTTGCAACCTTGGGACGAGCCAAGTCGAGGGGGAAGCCAGATTCCCTTAATGATGTGAGTGACCGGCTCATCAACTGCTATGATTCGCTTAACAACTGGGGCAAGTAAGGTCGTAAAACGGGGCAAAGCTCGCTTAACAAATGTCTCGCTTGAGGGCGGGGTTTGACGTCACGATGACACAACACGCAATCTTGGAGCTCCAGGATTGCTATCGATATCTGCTGCTGGATTCAAGGACTTAAACCTGTGTTGGCAAACGTGAGGGACTAGCTCCTTTATCCACAGCGGATCCTGTCTGAAAATGCAGATTTAGGAAGCTGGAATTTCTGTGGCTTAAAGGTCACTTTGTCCCATTTGATTTTCCATCCTTTTTTTTGTTTCTTCTTTTTGCCGTGGTTGTTAAGTGAACCACGGCGGTTCTTAAGTGAACCACGGCGGTTCTTAAGTGAATCGTGCGGGTCACTTAATTTTACCTCTGAGGCTGTGAATCCATTTGCAAAAATGAGTGGGGGGGGACCTGGCTTTTTGGGGAAGGGACAGGTTTGCCCTCGTCGGCTTAGGCGAAAGCCTTGGAATAAATTGACATTTGTTGATGAGGCCACGTGGCTTCTTACCATGAGTGAGTAAAGGAAAGGATATGGTTACAATTTGATAAGGAATTCCTCCCCCAAATAATTTACACAGCCTTTGTGCTCCGTGGCAGCTGGTTATCTTCCTCTTAACCAACTTTCCAGGATGTCTGGAGAGGTCCCCAAAATCTCCCCCACCCCCCAAAGGAAAAACATCAGCCTGCACAAGAATAGTCCTTCTAATATAAATATAGATTAGCAGAGAGGAACTCGTAACGCTCGTATATAAAAGACTGCATCTAAAACACAGCATCCAGTTTTGGTCGTCGCATTATAAAAAAAGAGGTTGAGACTCTAGAAAGAGTGCAGAGAAGAGGGTTCTACCACAAAACCGCGGACGACAAAATCGCGGTCGACGAAAGCGCGTATGTGACGTCATCACAGCGCGACAAAAAAGATCGAAAAATGTAAAAAGAAAGCTAAAACCTTCCCCTAACCCCCCCAAACCTAACCCTAAACCTAACCCTAAACCTAACCCTTAACCTAACCCTAAACCTAACCCTTAACGTAACGAAAAACCTAACGCTAACCCTTAACCTAACGCTAAACGTAACGCTAACGCTCTAACCCTAACCCTAACCCTTAACCTAACCCTTACCTTTATGTGAATCGGCTTGCTGTAATTTAATTTTTATTTCAATTTTTCGATCTTTTTCGTCGCGTTGTGATGACGTCACATACGCGATTTCGTCGACCGCGCTTTTGTGGAACGCGCTTTTGACGGGTCACAGAGAAGAGCAACAGGGATGATTAGAGGATTGGAGGTTAATATATAGGGTCTCCTGCTTGAGCAGGAAGTTGGACTAGAAGACCTCCAAGGCCCCTTCCAACTCTTATCCTGTCAATAGAATGGAATAGAGCTGGAAGGGACCTTGGAGGTCGTCTAGTCCAGCCCCCTGCTCAAGCAGGAGAATCTATACAAGTGACTGCCTAGAGAAAAGAGGGACTGGGGTGGGGGGTCGGGATATGACCGCAGTATTCCAGTATTTGAAGGGTGGATCAGAGCCTCCAGCATCAGGCGCATCCCCGTCTAAAAGGCGTGATTTCCTAGTGGCCCCCCATCCCACCTACAGCGACCCCAAAGGGTGGACCAGAGCCTCCAGCAGCAGGAGCATCCCCCTCTCGAAGGCGTGATTTCCTAGTGGCCTCCCATCCCACCTACAGCGACCCCAAAGGGTGAACCAGAGCCTCCCGCATCAGTGGCATCCCCGTCTCGAAGGCGTGATTTCCTAGTGGCCTCCCATCCCACCTACAGCGACCCCAAAGGGTGAACCAGAGCCTCCCGCAGCAGGAGCATCCCCGTCTAAAAGGCGTGATTTCCTAGTGGCCTCCCATCCCACCTACAGCGACCCCAAAGGGTGAACCAGAGCCTCCCGCAGCAGGAGCATCCCCGTCTAAAAGGCGTGATTTCCTAGTGGCCTCCCATCCCACCTACAGCGACCCCAAAGGGTGGACCAGAGCCTCCAGCATCAGTGGCATCCCCGTCTCGAAGGCGTGATTTCCTAGTGGCCTCCCATCCCACCTACAGCGACCCCAAAGGGTGGACCAGAGCCTCCAGCAGCAGGAGCATCCCCGTCTAAAAGGCGTGATTTCCTAGTGGCCTCCCATCCCACCTACAGCGACCCCAAAGGGTGGACCAGAGCCTCCAGCAGCAGGAGCATCCCCGTCTCGAAGGCGTGATTTCCTAGTGGCCTCCCATCCCACCTACAGTGACCCCAAAGGGTGGACCAGAGCCTCCAGCATCAGTGGCATCCCCCACTCGAAGGCGTGATTTCCTAGTGGCCTCCCATCCCACCTACAGCGACCCCCAAAGGGTGGACCAGAGCCTTCAGCATCAGTGGCATCCCCGTCTCAAAAGGCGTGATCTCCTAGTGGCCCCCCATCCCCTCCTTCCACTTAGTCCTCGACTTACAACCGTTTGGCGTCCCCCATCTCCGAAGGGCCGCCGGGCGAGGGGAGGGCGGGGCGGCGGGCGCGGCTCACCTGCCAACTCAGCTCACCTGGATGGAAGAGGCGGCGGGGCGCTTCGGGCTCCTGCTGGCCGCCTACGGGCTCTTCTTGCTGCTGGGCGCCGCCGCCTTCGTCGCCCTGGAGGCGCCCGCCGAGCGAGCCATGCTGGACGGCTTGAGGGCCGCCCGCGCCTCGCTCCTGGCCGAGCACCGGCTTTGCCTGGCCGAAGAACAGCTGGTTGGGCTGCTGAGGCGCGTCCTGGCCGCCCGCGGCTACGGCGCCTCCGCCTTGGGCAACGGGTCGGCGGACCCCGCCTGGGAGTTCACCTCGGCGCTCTTCTTCGCCGCCAGCACCCTCACCACCACCGGTGAGCGCCTTCCCACGTGCGCGCCTGACACGCGTCAGCCCGCCCAGCGGAGGGGAGAAGGGTGGGAGGGGGCAAAGGGGCGGGGAAGGGGGAAGGTGGGCAGCCATAGGTTGGGTCTGCGCAGGGCAGGTAGACGGAAGAAGAACGGACTGGGAGGGGACCTTGGAGGTCTTCTAGTCCAACCCCAGACCAAGGTGGGTCTGTGCAGGACAGGTATCCGGAGAATAACCGACTTGGGGGGAATCTTGGAGGTCTTCTAGTCCAACCCCAGCCCCAGCAGGATACAGTCTACTATTCCGGACACTGGTTAATTGTTCTCACTGTTAGGAAATTTCTCTTTAGTTCTACATTGTTTCTCTCCTTGATTAGTTTCCATCCATTGTTTCTTGTTCTCCCTTTGCGTGGCTTGAAGAATAGGTTTTTAATCAGAACAGAGCTGGAGGGGACCTTGGAGATCTTCTAGTCCAACCTCCTGCTAAGCCACTTTAGACAAACTAATCTCTTTTTAATCCACTCGGAGAGTTTGCTGAATTAATGACGCAGAAGGCTCTAGTCCCTATGGTATAAGATGTTCCGATCAGCATCATCTGATTTGAACGACACCCTTCTTATGAAAATAAACTTGGTTGCTGGGGGCGGGAAATAGGTTAAAAATCTAATTCTTTTTTCCCCCACTTCCAGTATATATTTCTGACAAGTTTGTCAGATTTTTCAGAGTTCTGGACCCCAAATTTTGGAAAAAAGGCAGAAGAATAACCCTTATGAAATGGAATATTTTCAAAACAGCCATTATTTTTTTGGTCTCCGTTTCCTTGCAAAACAACAAGTTAATTCTGGATGGGCCTGCCTTAAACAATATAATTGTTTTGAAATGAATCAGCATTAAAAACGAAGAAAAATTAAGATGCCAGTACAGGTAGCTGGTGCATATCTTGGCAACACACATTGCCAGCTTCTCTCCTGCTTCCGATAAGTGGCAACTTAGTGAATCAGAATAAATATTCCACCCTGATTTTCTGGAAAATCAAATTGCAGAATAATTAATTTAGCAGCCATTTGATGTACTAGCTGCACTGGAAACAAAAACGACTTCCAACCGGTCCTCGCAGTTATGACAGTGTCAGCATCCTCATGGACAAAGGATGAATATTTGGGCACTGGGCAACTGGCGTATATTTAAAACGGTTTCAGCTTCCCGGCTGGCTTCTCACAAGCAGAACCAATGGAGGGAATTGGGTTCATTTAACGACTGTGTGGTTCACTTAACAACTGCAATTTGCTTAACAACTGTAGCGAGAAAGGTCATGAGATTGGAGGCTGCTCACTTTTCCCACTTATCAGTCACTTGTCTGAAATGGTATAGGACCTCCTGATTGAGCAGGGGGCTGGACTAGAAGACCTCCAAGGTCCCTTTCCAGATTCTATTGTTCTGTTCTGTTTTAATTTCCATTTCCATTTATTGTGTTCTAATGTGTTCTGTTCTGTTGTACTCTAATTCTATTCTATTCTATTATATACTATTCTATTCCTATTAATCCTATTCTATTCTATTCCATTCCATTCCTATTATTCCTATTCCATTCCATTCCTATTATTCCTATTCTATTCCATTCCAATTATTCCTATTCTATTCTATTCTAAACTGTACTATAGTATTCTATTCCATTCCAATTATTCCTATTCTATTCTATTCCATTCCATTCATTATTCCTATTCCATTCTATTCTAAACTGTACTATAGTATTCTATTCCATTCCAATTATTCCTATTCTATTCCATTCCATTCATATTATACCTATTCCATTTCATTCTATTCTAAACTGTACTATAGCATTCTATTCCATTCCAATTATTCCTATTTTCTTCCATTCCATTCATATTATTCCTATTCCTATTCCATTCTATTCTATGCTAAACTGTACTTTAGTATTCTATTCTATTCCATTCCAATTATTCCTATTCCATTCCATTCTATTCTATAGAGTACTATAGTATTCCATTCCATTCCTATTATTCATATTCTATTCTATTCTAAACTGTACTATAGTATTCTATTCCATTCCATTCCAATTATTCCTATTCTATTCCATTCCATTCATATTATTCCTATTCCATCCTATTCGATTCCAATTATTCATATTCTATTCCATTGCTATTATTCATATTCTATTCTATTCTAAACTGTACTATAGTATTCTATTCCATTCCATTCCATTCCATTCCAATTATTCCTATTCTATTCCATCCTATTCCATTCCAAATATTCATATTCTATTCCATTCCTATTATTCATATTCTATTCTATTCTATTCTAAACTGTACTATAGTATTCCATTCCATTCCATTCCAATTATTCCTATTCTATTCTATTCCATTCCATTCATATTCCTATTCCATCCTATTCCATTCCAATTATTCATATTCTATTCCATTCCTATTATTCATATTCTATTCTATTCTATTCCATAGTATTCTGTTCCGTTCCATTCCTTTAAGGCAGCTACTTTGCAGTAGGCATAAACTGTATTCTGTCCCTTGCAATTCCCATCAAAATTGAGAAATGCCCTTTTGTTCCAAATGAACAAAAACATAGGATGCCCTTGCCTGGAATTATTTCTGCTAACGGCTGGCTGATGTCAAATGCCATATTTCTTTCCAGATGTGGCCCTTGGCATTAAATGCCAGCTTCAGATACAGCTAGTCCTTGACTTACGTTCTATTCATTTAGCGACCGTTTGAAGTTCCAGACAGCGAGTCCAGAAATTAACCAACAAATTAGTTGATGAGCTACAGTTAACCCACCAGCCCGGATTCATAACGGCAGTGATTCACTTAACAATCGTGGCAGAGGAAGGTCGCAAGACGGGGCGGAACTCACTTATCGACTGTCTTGCTTAGTAACAAATACTTTGGGCTCAGTTGGGGTTGTGTTTCAGCCAAATCAAGTGAATTGGGAAGCCTTTTTTTATTTGCTATTGAACAGGAGGGCACATTCGGGGGAAGGTCACTGAGGCCCGCTGGCTATCCTGTCCCTCTTATTATTATTTTTGGAAGCAAGCAACTTAAATATCTGGCATTTAGCCAGGCCAAAGAACATCAAACAGCATCGGGCTTTAAGAACAAATCCATTGTGATTTTCCAGGTGGGGAATCGCGGAGTAGAATTTGCTCCTTTGACACTCCTACCCCCCTATCGAGAAAGAGTCAGTTCCTGGAAAAGAGAGAGGTTTTTATATTTACAAAATTTCGCTTGTAACACCAGTAGTGCTCAATGTAGGACCACAATTGAGCCCAAAATAAAATGAGACGTTTGTGAAAGTGAGTATTGCCGCATTTTACGACGTTTCTTGCCACGTTTGTTAAGGGAATCACTGCAGCTGTTAAATGACTAACACTTTTTGAGTGCTTTGGAGAATGGAATGGAATGAAATAGACTATATTAAAGAATAGGAATAGAATAGAATATATTAAAGAATAGGAATAGAATATACTAAAGAATAGGAATAGGAATAGAACTATATTAAAGATTAGGAATAGCAATAGAATAGACTATATTAAAGAATAGGAATAGGAATAGAATATATTAAAGAATAGACTATATTAAAGAATAGGAATAGGAATAGAATAGAATAGATTAAATAATAGGAATAGGAATAGAATAGAATATATTAAAGAATAGAAATAGGAATAGAATAGACTATATTAAAGAATAGAAATAGGAATAGAATAGACAATATTAAAGATTAGGAATAGGAATAGAATATACTACATTAAAGAATTGGAATAGGAATAGAATATAATATATTAAAGAATAGGAATAGAATATATTAAAGAATAGAATAGACTACATTAAAGAATAGGAATAGAATAGAATATATTAAAGAATAGGAATAGGAATAGAATAGATTAAAGAATAGGAATAGGAGTAGAATAGACTATATTAAAGAATAGGAATAGGAGTAGAATAGAATATATTAAGGAATAGGAATAGGAATAGAATAGAATATATTAAAGAATAGGAATAAGAATAGAATATATTAAAGAATAGGAATAGGAATAGAATAGAATATATTAAAGAATAGGAATAGGAATAGAATAGAATATATTAAAGAATAGGAATAAGAATATATTAAAGAATAGGAATAGGAGTAGAATAGACTATATTAAAGAATAGGAATAGGAGTAGAATAGAATATATTAAAGAATAGGAATAGGAATAGAATAGAATATATTAAAGAATAGGAATAAGAATAGAATATATTAAAGAATAGGAATAAGAATAGAATATATTAAAAAATAGGAATAGAATAGAATATATTAAAGAATAGGAATAGGAGTAGAATAGAATATATTAAAGAATAGGAATAAGAATAGAATATATTAAAGAATAGGAATAGGAGTAGAATAGAATATATTAAAGAATAGGAATAGGAATAGAATAGAATATATTAAAGAATAGGAATAAGAATAGAATATATTAAAGAATAGGAATAGGAATCAATAGAATATTTTAAAGAATAGGAATAGGAATAGAATATATTAAAGAATAGGATTAGGAATAGAATAGAATAGGATTCAGAATAGAATAGGATTGAATTCAATAGGATTCAGAATAGAATAGGAATAAGATTCAGAATACAATAGGATTTAAAATAGAATAGGAATAGGATTCAGAATAGAATAGGATTCAGAATAGAATAGAATGGAAATAAGAAAAGGAAAAGGAAAGGAGAATGGAGTGGAACGGAACAAAATAGTTGGCAGGGACCTTAGAGGTCTTCTAGTCCAACCCCCTTTTCAGGCAGGCGACCCTACACTCCGTCTTCTCTGCGACAGCCCCTCAAGTACTGGAATACAGTTATCCCCTCTCCCCCTAATCCTTCTCTTCACTCAACTAAAATCAGGACTCTCCAAACTTGGCAACCTTCGAGACTCATTGGCTAGCTGAGCCATTCTTGGAAGCCCGCGAGTCTTAAAAGCTGCCAACTTATCGGGAGACCCCTGAAGTAGACCTCCCCGGATCCCTCCATCATTCGTTGTAGAGTTGAGCCTCCAGACTTTTAATCCTATCTTGTTCTTCCTCCTCCTCTCGATTCTAGGTTATGGAAACGTGGTTCCCCTCTCGGACTGGGGCAAAATTATCAGCATCCTTTATTGCTTTGTTGGGATCCCGGTAACCATATTGTTTGTCCGGTGTCTCCTCCGCTACCTGTTGCCCATCCTAATGCACCGGCCGGTGCAATACATCCACAGCCGCTGGGGCTTGCCCCGGGGACACGTGGCCCTGGGACACTCCATGGGGATGGGGATGGCCACCCTGGCGCTCTTCCTGGTCATCCCGGCCGTCTGTTTCTGGATCTTAAAGGACAACTGGACTTTCTTGGAATCCGTCTACTTCTGCTTCATCTCGCTCAGCACCATCGGCCTGGGGGATTTCGTCCCCCGCCTCATGTCTCCCCCATCGCTACACGGGTTTTACGAGCTGAGCATCACGTGTAAGTCACCCGGTTAACTGGTGTGTGTGAGTGGGTGTGTTGGCAGCCAGGAATAAGTGTCAGGAAGAGTCCTTCATATGACTTTTCCCCCTGTTGGTTTGATTTGGAGGATCACCAAGGTCCAAGAAGCAGAATTACAGTAAGAGGGGAAGGGAGACCTTTAAAAGATTTATTAACAGTTGGAAGGGACCTTGGAGGCCATCTAGTCTAACCCCCCACCCAAGCAGGAGACCCTTCGCCATTTCTGACAGAGGGCAGTAGAGTCTCTTCTTGAAAGCCTCCAGGGATGAAGCTCCCACAACTTCCGAAGGCAACTTATGTTTCAATGAATATAGATTTAAGAGTTGGAAGGGACCTTGGAGGTCATCTAGTGCAACCCTCCACCCAAGCAGGAGACCCGACACCATTTCTGACAGAGGGCAGTAGAGTCTCTTCTTGAAAGCCTCCAGGGATGAAGCTCCCACAACTTCCAAAGGCAACTTCTGTTCCATGGGTTGATGGCTTGGATACTACAGCTTTATAGATTATTGGAGTTGGAAGGGACCTTGTAGGTCATCTAGTCCAACCCCGACGTCCAAGCAGGAGACCTACACTGTTTCTGACAGATGGCAGCCCAGTCTCTTCTTGAAAGCTTCCAAGGATGAAGCTCCCACAACTTCCGAAGGCAACTTCTGCTCCATGGGTTGATGGTTCTCCCTGTCAGGAAATCCCTCCTTATTTCCAGGTTGAATCTCTCCTGGGTCAGTTTCTATCCATTCTTCCTTCTCTGGCCTTCAGGTCCCTTGGAGAATAGCTGGACCCCCTTCCTCCTCTCTGTGGCAGCCCCTCAAATATTGGAAGATGCTCTCCTGTTTCCCCTGGTCTTTTTCTTCCCTAGCCCAGTTGAGATTAACAGAGTTGGAAGGGACCTTGTAGGCCATCTAGTCCAACCCCTTACCCAAGCAGGGGACACTACACTATTTCTGACAAATGGCTGTCCGGTCTCTTCTTGAAAGCTTCCAGTGATTAAGCTCCTACAACTTCCCAACTTCTGTTCCATGGGTTGATTGTTCTCACTGTCAGGAAATTCCTCCTTATTTCCAGGTTGAATCTCTCCTTGGTCAGTTTCCATCCATTCTTCCTTCTCTGGCCTTCAAAGGTGCTTTGGAGAATAGCTTGACCCCCTTCCTCCTTTCTGGGACAGCCCCACCAATATTGGAAGATGCTCTCCTGTCTCCCCTGGTCCTTCTCTTCCCTAGACTGGCCAGGCCCAGTTCCTGCAACCTCCTGGCGAAGGGCACCCCAAAATCCAGAGCCAGCCTGCAAAGTAGACTACCCCCCCCTCCCCAGTTTTTGTGAGAACTTCCAGGGAAGCCACCTGAAGCCCGCAGAGGGAGTAAAACGGCCCAACGCACCCAAGTCCATTCCCGAACTTCTGGTTTGTGCTTACGGTTCAGGGAAGCCAGATGAAAATGAAGGCGGAAATCAGAAGAATTAAAGAATTAATCTTCCAGAAGATTATAATAATTCTATTATCATTTTTAATATTATAAGATTATTATAATCTTTGGGAAGATGGTTCCTATTTATGACGGTTGCAGAGTCCTGGGGTCATGCGATCCCGTTTTTGCGACCAGCCAATGTTGGGGAAGCCAGACTCACTTCGCGAGCGTGTTACTAAACGAACAACGGCAGTGCTTCACTTAACAACCGTGGCAAGCCCTGTCGTAAAGGGGAAAGAAACTCACTGAAAAGGCTTCGTTCCTCAAAGGAAATTCTGGGCTCAGTTGTGGCCGTAAATTGAGGACTACCTGTACAAAGGGCTGTAGACTACAACTGGGAGATTAAAAATACATTCTGAGTCACGCCTGGTTTGCATCTGAACAAATCACCAGGAAATGCCAGGATTATAAATTTGGCTGCCAGGCTGGAAAAAAAAAGATTTTTGGAAAGAGGCCAAATTAAACGGCTTCCATGCTCTGGTCCAAAAAAAGTAAAGCTGCATGGAAATGTCTTATAATCATAGAACACATTTGGAAGGGACCTTAGAGGTCTTCTAGTCCAACCCCCTGCCCAATACTATACCATCCTGGGCAAAGGGTTGTCCAATCTTTTCTTGAAGCCTCCAGTGAGGGAGCAACCACACAACTCCGGGAAACAAGTTGTTGTCTTTATCAATTACATCTGTCTTTCTTCGATCTTAAGTCACTTATCATTCAAAGTGACAATAAAGTTTATCTATCTATCTATCTATCTATCTATCTATCTATCCACCCACCCACCCACCCACCCACCCACCCACCAATATCTATCTATCTATCTATCTATCTATCTATCTATCTATCTATCTATCTATCTATCTATCATCTATCTATCTATCTATCTATCTATCTATCTATCTATCTATCTATCTATCTAATTTTCTATTTTTATGCCTTCTATCAATCTCTCCTATCTCATATATCTATCCATCCATCCATCCATCTGTTATCTATCTATCTATCTATCTATCTATCTATCTATCTATCTATCTATCTATCTATCATCCATCCATCCATCCATCCATCCATCGGTATTTATCTATCCATCCATCCATCCATCCATCCATCCACCCACATCTATCCATCCACCCACTCACACACCGGTCTCTCTCTATCTCATCCATCCATCCATCCATCCACCCACCCACCCGTGTCTGTCTGTCTGTCTGTCTATCTATCTATCTAATCTAATTTTCTGTCTATTTTCTATCTATGTCTTATATCAATCTCTCCTATCATATATCTATCCATCCATCCATCCACCAGTTATCCATCCATCCATCCATCCATCCATCCATCATCCATCCACTCACATCTATCCATCCATCCACTCACTCACTGCTCTCTCTCTCTCTCCTATATCCATCCACCGGTATCTATCTATCTATCTATCTATCTATCTATCTATCTATCTATCTATCTATCTATCTATCTATCTATCTATCTATCTACCTACCTACCTACCTACCTACCTACCTACCTACCTACCTATCTCATCCATCCATCCACCCACCCACTCACATCTATCCATCTATCCATCCACCCACAGCTATCTCTCTCTACTATATCCATCCACCGGTATCTATCTATCTATCTATCTATCTATCTATCTATCTATCTATCTATCTATCTATCTATCTATCTATCTATCTATCTATCTATCATCTATCTATCTAATTTTCTGTCTATAGTATCTATGATACAGAATCATAGAATCCTGGGGCTGGAAGGGACCTTGGAGATCTTCTAGTCCAACCTCCTGCTCGAGCACAAGACCTTTCACGAGTGTCCAACCTTGGCAACTTTGTGGACTTCAACTCCCAGAATTCTCCAGGCCTCCAACTTTGGCAAGACTGGTGGACTTCCAATTCCTAGACTTCCCAATGACTTAAGGTCCACCAGTCTTAAGGTTCCCAAGGTTGGACCTCCCTCCCTTATAACCATTCTGGGTTGTCCAATCTCTTCTTCGAAACCTCCAGTGATGGAGCCCCCACAACCTCTGGTGGCAAGCAGTTCCACTGGTTAATTGTCCTCACTGTCAAGTAATTTCAAAATCCCTTTTGTCTTCTTTTTTCCCTTTTATAGGTTACCTACTTAGCGGATTGCTAGCCATGCTGGTGACCCTGGAAACAATTTACCAACTGCAAGAAATCCGTGCTCTTGTCCGTTTCTTTGCTCCGTCCCGCAGAGCGACGCTGAAGGAGGAGGATCGTGTGGGAATCGTCACCAGGGATCAACTAGCATTGACCTCCAATCTCGGAGCCTGTTCCCCCCAAACTTTAACCGAAAGGGGAGCCCCTTAAATGTGTTCCTCTCACCGCACATTCACCGCACTCCCAAATCTCTCCAATGCAAGTAATCCTCGACTTACGACCGCGATTGAGCCCCAAATTTCTCCACTAAGTGAAACATTGGTTAAGTGAGTTTTACTCCATTTTACGACCTCTCTTGCCATAGTTGTTAAGTGAATTGCTGCATTTAAGTGAGTAACATGGTTGTTAAGTGAATCCTCCCCATTGACTTTGCTTCTCCAAAAGGCGAGCCCATCGACTCTGGGGCACGACAGCCGTCATAAATATGAGTCGGTTGCCAAGCATCTGAATTTGGATCACGTGACCATGGGAATGCTGGAATGGTCGTAAGTGTGAACAGCATAAGTCACTTTTTTTTCTGACAAGCAAAGTCAATGGAGAAGCCAGATCCACTTAGCAACCCCGTTACTCACTGAACAACTGGAATGATTCACTTAACAACCGTGGCAAGAAAGTTGGTGAAGTGGAGCAAAACTCACTTAACAAATGTTTCATTGAGCAACAGAAACATTGGGCTCGATTGTGGCCGTAACTTCGAGGACTACCTGGAGTTTTTTTTCCCCCAGTTGTAACTTTGAACGGTCGTTAAATGAGTGGTTATAACTCAAGCCTGTACAATTAGGATTGAATCTGTCCTGGGAATGAACCAGGGGTGGGTTCCTGCAGGTTCTAACCTCTTCTATAGAAGAGGTTCCACAAATCTAACGTGCTGTTTAAGAACCGGTTCCAGCTCCCTCCCCCTGCCCGTCCGCACCACGCTTGCCCCACCCACCGCTTACTGATTGGCTGGCTCACCAATCGCCCCGTCCGCCTCTTAAGAGTCCTATCTACTGTAAACCTTACAGTCTTAAAGCTATCAAGTTTGAACACCCCTGGGGTTTTTTTTCTAAAGGGTTAGGGGTGCAAGCATCTTGTAACTTGACAGCTTTAAGACTTGCACACTTCAATATCAGAGTTCCTGAGCCAACATGACTGGAGGAAGAATTCTGGGAGTTGAAGTCCACAAGTCTTAAAGCTGTCAAGTTTGAACACCCCTGGTTTTTTTTTTCCTAAAGGGTTAGGGGTGCTGAGGGTCTTGTAACTTGACAGCTTTAAGACTTGCACGCTTCAATGCCAGAGTTCCTGAGCCAACGTGACTGGAGGAGGAATTCTGGGAGTTGAAGTCCACAAGTCTTAAAGCTGTCAAGTTTGAACACCCCTCCTGAGGATTTTTTTCTAAAGGGTTAGGGGTGCAAGGGTTTTGTAACTTGACAGCTTTAAGACTTGTATGCTTCAAATGCCAGAGTTTCTGAGCCAACATTTCGGTTGCTAAGCAGGAGTGTTGTTAAGTGAGTTTCACCACATTTTACAAGTTGGCTATCCCCACCCAGACACATGACTGCCAAGCAACTCCCACTTGGTCACCTGGCTGGCAAGCCACTCCCACCCGGTCACATGGCCGACAAGCCACTCCCACCCAGTCACATGGCCAGCAAGCCACTCCCACAAAGCAGACCACACCTCTAGAAGAGGTTCTAAAAATTTTTGAAACCCACCACTGGAATGAACCCACCCCTCCCTCTCTCCATCATCGCCCGTCGTTCGTATTTTCAAAACATTTATTCTGCAGTCCAGTACAAATTTAGTGCAAATACTCAAGAGCCCAACTTTTAGGAAGAGGTGGGCATTAAGCTTTGCCCGTCACCCCGATTGGCACTAGGAGCATTCAAGGCACTCGGTGGCTTTGGTACCATCCAGCGTGGATCGTTTTGATTTAAAAAACAAAAAACAAGGAAACATTCCAAAAGTAAAATGCTGCTTCGGGCAAAAAGCTTGATCATCAAAACGGGAGGAAGGATCCGATTTCGAACTCAGAACCGCCTGGCATGCACGCAGGAGCTCACACACAACCCAATAAATAATTTCTAAATACAGATTGTTGCAAATCTTTTTCCCCCCAGACCGAGAGAAAAATCTCCTAGCGAAAGTTTGGGTCCCCCCCCCCCAGAATTGAGATTCCCACTTAAAATCTTAAGTGCATCTCAATTTATTCTCCTCCCCCCCCCCAAAAAAAAAGTGGGGGGAAATCCACGGAGCCTTTCTCTTGGGCACGAACAGAGAGCAGCAAGCCGGAGCAGTGTCGGAAGGCAGAAGATCATTGGCGGTCCAGGAAACTGTGGGGCTTTCCCCTCCCCACACTGCAGGGGTGTCGCGGGAGCTCAGCTGACGCGGCATTTTTCCCGCCGACTCATCTTGTCGCGCCTCTGCTTTAAGCCTCGCTCCAGTCGGGCGTCTTCTTCCAAAGCTCTGGATGATTTCAGGGTGCGACAGGAAGGGAGACAGGAGGGGAAAATTGAGAGAAAGCTTTGTTAGGTGTCCACCCTTCTTTTTATTTCGTCATTAGGTTTTTATTTTAATTTGTTTAGGCATTTATATCCCACCTGTGTTGCTTTTAGAAATAACCCAAGGAAGGGAACGTATCTAATATTCCTTTCTCCTGTTTTTCCCACAACAACCTTGTGAGGTGGGATGGACTGAGAGTGTCATTGGCCCAAAGTCACCAAGCATGCCAAAGACGGGACTAGAACTCCCAGTCTCCTGGTGATTGGCCCAAAGTCACCCAGCTGGTTTTCATGGCTAAGGTGGGACTAGAACTCCCAGTCTCCTGGTGATTGGCCCAAAGTCACCCAGCTACCTTTTAAGGCGGAACTAGAACTTACTGTCTCCTGGTGATTGACCCAGTCACCCAGCTGGCTTTCATGCCAAAGGCAGGACTAGAATTTCCAGCCTCCTAATGATTGGCCCAAAGACACCGAGCTACCTTTCATGCCTAAGGCGGGATTAGAACTCACTGTCTCCGGCTGATTGGCTCAAAGTCACGCAGTCAGCTTTCATGGCTAAGGCGGGACTAGAACTCACCGTCTCCTGTGATTGGCCCAAAGTCACCCAGGTACCTTTTAAGGCAGAACTAGAACTCACTGTCTCCTGGTGATTGATAGCTTGGAGGAAAGGAAGGAAGGAAGGATAGGAAGGGAGGGAGGGAGGGAGGGAGGAGAGATAGCTAGGAAGGAAGGAAGGAAGGAAGGAAGGAAGGAAGGAAGGAAGGAGAGATAGCTTGGAAAGAAGGGAGGGAGAGAGAAGAGATAGCTTGGAAGAAAGAAAGGAAGGACGGATAGTTAGGAAGGGAAGGAGGGAGGAGAGATAGCTAGGTAGAAAGGAAGAAAGGAAGGAGAGATAGCTAGGAAGGAAGGAAGGAAGGAAGGAAGGAAGGAAGGAAGGAGAGATAGCTTGGAAAGAAGGGGGGAGGGAGGAGAGATAGCTTGGAAGAAAGAAAGGAAGGAAGGATAGTTAGGAAGGGAAGGAGGGAGGAGAGATAACTAGGTAGGAAGGAAGAAAGGAAGGAGAGATAGCTTGGAAGGAAGGAAGGAAGGAAGGAAGGAAGGAAGGAAGGAAGGATATAATGAAAGTGAGGGAGGGTCAGAGGGAAGGCCCCTTGAGGTCAAACACAGCCTGGATGAGGCCTTCAATTAAATTTGAATTTGACACCCTTGTGCTACATGATAGGAATCTTAAACCATTTTTTAATCTTTCCTACATTGGGGGGAAAAGAATGAAAACTTTCCACAGGAAAAACAAAGGTTTCCACAGGAAAGAACTAACCTGATTTTATTAAACATCAAGGCTCTAGACCTCATTATTGAAAGACTTTCTCGACATATCTCTGATCTCTCCTTGACAACACCATTCCTACGGTTTTTGTGGGATGGGAGGCGTTTGGCAAAGATGGGTGAGTTGAGTTTGGCCCAAACTTGTATATCATTCTATTTTAATTTGAAGGAAAATTAGATTAAGTGCCAGTTCCTCAGGCCCTTCAAAATTCCTTGCTTTTAAAAAGCAACTACAAATTGGAAGAAGGCTTTTGGAAAGCCAATGACAGAACATTGAGAGGTTAACAAGGAATACCCCACACACATTAGTTGTATTTCTTGTGGCTAGAATATTTGGGCTGTGGAAAAGAAAAGAAAAAAGGAAAGGAAAAGGAAAAAGAAAAAAGAAAGAAAAAGAAAGAAAAGAAAAAAAAGAAAAGAAAAAAAGAAAAGGAAAAAGAAAAGGAAAAGTAAAGGTGACAGATTTATACGATCTGAAGAGAAACCAGAGTAAACTGGTTTCTCTTCAGATCGTATAAAGAAAAAAGAAAAGAAAAAAGAAAAATAAAGGAAGGAAAGAAGAAGAGAAAAAAAGAAAAGAAAGAAAGAGGGGAAAAAGGAACAAAGGAGGAAAAGAAAAGAAGGGAAGAGGGAGAGGAAAGAATAAGGAAGAGGAAGGAAAAGAGATAAGAAAAAAAGGAGGAAGGAAGGAAGGGGAAAGAAAGGAGAAATAAGGAAAGAAAGGAAAGCAAAGGAGAAGAAAAGAGAAAGGAGAGATAAGGAAAGAAAGGAGAGAAAGAAAGGATAAAAGAGAGAAAGAAAAAGAAAAGGAGAGAGGAAGGAAGGGTAGAGAAAGGCGAGAGAGAGAAAGAAGAAAATAAGGAAGAACGGACATACAGAAAGAAGGAAACAAGAGAAAGAAAGAAGGAAAGGAAGAGCGTAGGAAGGAAGACAAACGAAAAAGAATGACGCCAACTTACATACGCTCTTTGATATCCAGATCTCTGACTAATTCATCACGCTGATTCACCAGTGAGACCAGTTCTGCCAGGAGGAGTTTCTCCTGTTGCCGCTGGGCTTCTGTTTTGAGCGAGTCTGCGGAGCAGAAAAAAAAACAGGCTTTCCATCAAGTTGTTCTTTAAGTAGATTTCCTGGCTGCCTTTCCCAATTCATTCAGGAAGAATATATAAACAGCGGAGTAACTTATTTTTTTCAATTCAGAATAGAGCTGGAAGGGACCTCGGAGGTCTTCTAGTCCAGCCCCCTGCTCAGGCAGGAGACCCTATACCCTCTGAGACAAATGGTTGTCTAATCTCCACTTAAAAACCTCCAGTGATGGAGGCAAGTTGTTCCAGATATAATTTACTTTTTGGACTTCAAGAAGGCATTCGATAAAGTAGACCACGACCTTCAAGTTGATAAGATAGAAAAAGTTGAGTTAAACAGCGCCACCACCTGGTGGATTCTAGTCCAACCTCCTGCTCAAGCAGCACACCGTTCTCTCCTCTTCAGAATAATAGACTTGGAAGGGACCTTGGAGATCTTCTAGTCCAACCCCCTGCTCAAAGAGGAGACCTTGCTTTCCTTCTCCTTCTTCTCCTCAGAATAATACACTTGGAAGGGACTTTAGAGGTCTTCTAGTCCAACCCCCTGCTCAAGCAGGAGACCTTTCTCTCCTCCTCTGAATAATAGACTTGGAAGGGACCTTGGAGGTCTTCTAGTTCAACCCCCTGCTCAAGCAGGAGACCTTTCTCTCCTCCTCTGAATAATAGACTTGGAAGGGACCTTGGAGGTCTTCTAGTCCAACCCCCTGCTCAAAGAGGAGACCTTGCTTTCCTTCTCCTCCTCAGAATAATACACTTGGAAGGGACTTTAGAGGTCTTCTAGTCCAACCCCCTGCTCAAGCAGGAGACCCTATACCATCTTAGACAAATGGCTGTCCAATCTCTTTTTTAAAATCTCCAATGATGGAACACTTGCAACTTCTGGAGGCAAGTTGTTCCACTGATTAATTGTTCTCACTGTCAAAAAAATTCTCCTTAGTTGGATATCATTTACTTGGACTTCAGTAAGGCATTTGAAGGCATCTTTCCTTTTCCTCCTCCTCCTCCTCCTCCTCCTCCTCCTCCTCCTCCTCCTCCTCCTCCTCCAAATAACAGAGTTGGAGGGGACCTTAGAAGTCTTCTAGTCCAAGCCCCTGCTCAAACAGGAGACCCTTCTTTCCTTCTGCTCCTCCTCCTCCTTAGAATAATAGAGTTGGAGGGGACCTTAGGGGTCTTCTAGTCCAAGCCCCTGCTCAAACAGGAGACCCTTCCTTCCTCCTCCTCCTCCTCCTTAGAATAATAGAGTTGGAAGGGACTTCAGAGGTCTTCTAGTCCAACCCCCTGCTCAAGCAGAAGAGCTTTCTCTCCGTTTTCTTCTCTTCCTCCATTCTCCTCCTCCGAATAATAGAGTTGGGACCTTTGAGGTCTTCTAGTCCAACCCCCTGCTCAAGTAAGAGACCCTAGATTATTCCAACTCTTGAAACCACCCTCTGAAAGGCTGAAAAAAAAATAGCAGGGAAAGGGTTAACCTGGTTAAAAAGCAGCCTTACATCAAAAGTGAGGGATTTCAAACATAACAAAACAGGAATTGAGAAAAGAGAACCAAAACATGGACCCTCCCTGTTTAAGAAATGTCAAAAAGGCCCTGTGTCATAGATCACTATCTTCGGGAGCCAATAAACAGAGAGTAGGGTCAGCAGCTGGGAGGCGGACCTGTGTTTTATTCCCACCCTCCAACTTCTTGATCTGAATGACTACAACTTCCTTGTAAGGTAGGCCCTCTGGAGACACAAATTCCAATCTTGTGTTTTGTGTTCCAGGAAGCTACAATGAACCTTAGTGCCCAGTTGTTTTTCTTTCTTCTTTCTTTCTTTCTTTCTTTCTTTCTTTCTTTCTTTCTTTCTTTCTTTTTCTTTCCTTCCTTCCTTCTTTCTTTTTCTCTTTCTTTCTTCCTCTCTCTCTTCAAGTTTTAAAAAGTTATTAAATATAAAAAAATTCCATTTCAACATACAGTGTGTTGTCTGAGTCCAATTAATTTTGGGAAACAGTAATCATAATAACAATAACATTCATAACATTCATAACAACATAATAATAATATTTGCTTGCCCATTTTAATCATCCTTCCTTATGTAATTCATCATTCTCTTAGGCTTCCAAATTTCTAACTTCTCTTTCTGCTAGTTCGGTAAAGGTTCCCCTTGCACATCTGTGCTAGTCGTTCCCGACTCTAGGGGGCGGTGCTCATCTCCGTTTCAAAGCCCAAGACCCAGCGCTGTCCGAAGACGTCTCCATGGTCATGTGGCCGGCATGACTCAACGCCGAAGGCGCACGGAACGCTCTTCCCTTCCCACCAAAGGTGGTTCCTATTTTTCTACTTGCATTTTTGATGTGCTTTCGAACTGCTAGGTTGGCAGAAGCTGGGACAAGGAACGGGAGCTCACTCCGTTACGCGGCGCTAGGGATTTGAACCACCCAACTGCTGACCTTTCTGATCCAACAAGCTCAGCATTTTAGCCACTGAGCCACCGCATCCCCTTTCTGCTAGTTAGCCATTGATAAAATAAGTCCCATGTTAAAAGGGATTCCGTTTCTCTTTAATTTTAAGTGTTAATCCATCCATTAGTGCACATTCTAATATATATATTTTATTACATTTTCCTCTGTAGGGATCTCTTCACTTTCCCGGTGTTGTGCAAACACAATTCTAGCTGCTGTTAACACATGTAAAATTAAGTATGTATTCCCTTTATTGTATTTTTCCGGTAAAATGCCCAGCAAAAATGTTTCTGGTTTTAGATCTCGCGCCCATTTTTCACTCGAGGGGTGTGTATGTGCCCCCCGATTCCAGGCCTCACCTTCCATCGCCATTATGGTGCGAAGTTCACGGCTCAGGAGTTCAAACCTTCTTTCCAAGTCTTGCTCTTCAATCCTGAAAAAATACAAGCAGGCCTGTTTTGATCCAGGCTTCCTTAAAAAAAACATGAAGCAGAGTCTTGGTCCTGGCAAAACTCCTTTTATTTACACAACTGTGAATTCCTTTCATTCCCAGCTAGCAAGGCTTGGCAAACAGTCTTTCAAAGGAATGTTTATCCACACGAACCTTATCTCGCTTGGAGAACTGCCAGATAACTAAATTCCAAATGCAGGGCAAGGCAACCCTTGGCACAGTCTCTTATAGTCACAAATAGAACTTTCCACTCTTGAAACGACCGAAGGGGCGAATTGTTTCCTGCAAAAGCCCCCTCCCCATTTGCTCCTCTTTTGTCGTCTCTGGGAGGGGCCAATCACCTCCAAGGTGTGGCTTTATACTCCCAAGTTGACCCTGCTTTCTGAGCTGTTCTTGTCTTCTGGCTGCCCTGCGCATGCACACACTGGGAACAGGCTCCAGCTGCTCCTCTGCCTCGCTGCTGTCTAACACCCTCTCTGCCTCCGACGCAGAGCCCTCGAGTGAGCGTTCCCCAGCCCCCAGGACTGGCCCATGTTCCTCCCCAACCTCCTCACTGTCCGACTCTGCTGCCAATTTTGCTGGCTGCCGGCAGGTCACAACAAGGCTCAATTCCAGGAGGATCACACAAAATCGGGGTGCAATACATGTGGGGGAGGCTTCAAGGAATGGACAAAATGGGGGTGTCTCATTTAAAGATCCACCCCCCAAACCACGCAAAGGAAACTAAGATGCCATAATGTCTTGGGTTTTAATCTCAACAGCAAATAGATTTAGTTCCTTGGCTTACAGTCATTCCTTTGAATAACAGCTCAACATTTATTTCCAGTTATGGTGAGCCTTGGGAAAAGTGACTTGTAACTGGTCCTCGCACTAACGACCACTGCATCACCCCCGTGGTCCCTTGATTGCAATTCGGGTGCTTGGCCACTGACCGGCATTGATAACGAGTCTTGTAGCCAATCATGTAATTACGATTTGTAAAAGTTAACTGGGGGAATCTGGATTCACTCAGCAAACGCGGGGATTCGCTGAACGATTGTGTATTTCATTTAATGACGGCATGATTCACTTGGTGACCATAGTAAAAATGCTCGTAAATCAGATCCACTCGCGTGATGGCCATTTTGCGAATGCACTAAATAACGGCAGAAATTACCGCCCTGATTACGGTCGTATGCCGAGAACTGCAGGTCGTCCTTTGACTTATGATCACAATTGACCCCCCCGGATTTCTGTGGCTACGTGAAACGTTTGTTAAGTGGGTTTTGCCGCTGAATGCGTGTTACAAGTTTTCTTGCCACGGTTGTTAAGTGAATCACAACGTCATGCGGTTGTTAAGCAAATAGGGTTTCCTCGTTGATGCTGCTTGGGAGAAGCTCTCAGAAGGGGATTACGTGGTCCTGGGATGCTGCAGCCATCATAAATATGGGCCCATTGTCAAGCATTTGAATTTTCATCAAGTGACCATTGGGATGCCACAACGGCTGTTAAGTGTGAAAAATGGTCGTAAGTCACTTTTGCCAGGGCTGTTGTAACTATGAACAGTCACTAAATCAACTGTTGTAAGTCAAGCACTACCTGTATCGTCTTCTTTTAGCGACGTCATGTCCTGCGGGGTGGACTCTGGGCAACTGAATGGAGCTGAGCGTTTTACTGGCCAGATGCTCTCCCCGTTGCCAGTGCGGAGTTTTGTTCAGCAGATACATATCTCATTGTGCCCAGAGAGAGAAATATCTGCCTCTACCTTGGATCCAACTCACAGTTCCCTGATTGTGGGGCCCCATAATCCCTTGTGGGGTGGACTCTGGGCAACTGAATGGAGCTGAGCATTTTACTGGCCAGATGCCCTCCCCGTTGCCAGTGCGGAGTTTTATTCAGCAGATACATATCTCATTGTGCCCAGAGAGAGAAATATCTGCTTCTACCTTGGATCCAACTCACAGCTTCCTGATTGTGAGGCCCCATAATCCCTTGTGGGGTGGACTCTGGGCAACTGAATGGAGCTGAGCATTTTACTGGCCAGATTCCTCCCCGTTGCCAGTGCGGAGTTTTATTCAGCAGATACACCACACCACTCCAAGGACTACCTGTATATAGAATTGTAACTGAACGGTGCTTGTTCTTTCTCCTACTCACAACAGCTGTAGCTGGTCCTGTCGTCGGATCAGGGCGTTCTTCTTATTGACCAGGGTGAACCATTCCTGGATCAGTTCTTCCTCCTTCAATTTATCTGCACCTAATAGGGAAAACAAGGAGTGACTGAATGGGTGCCCGATGGCTTCTAGTGCCTGACCCCATCGGTCTGCCTGAACCTCTCGGCATCTAACTTCGACCCCTGCAGAGAAGATCACTTGAGTTACTCCTCCACTTATGACCACAATTGAGCCCAAAATATATGTTGCTAAGCGAGACAGCTGCTAACAGGAGTTTTGCCCCATTTTACGACTTTCCTTGCCACCGTTTTTAGGAGAATCACTGCAGATGTTTAAGTTGGTAACACAATTGTTAAGTGGAACTGGTTTCCCCGTCGGGACTTGGCTTGTCAGATGGACGCGAATGGGGATTATAGCAATAGCAGTTAGACTTATATACCGCTTCATAGGGCTTTCAGCCCTCTCTAAGCGGTTTACAGAGTTCAGCATATCGCCCCCACAGTCTGGGTCCTCATTTCACCCACCTTGGAAGGATGGAAGGCTGAGTCAACCTTGAGCCGGTGAGATTTGAACCGCCGAACTGCAGATAACAGTCAGCTGAAGTGGCCTGCAGTAATGCACCCTAACCACTGCGCCACCTCGGCTCAGTGTGATCCCGGGGATATGGCCACCGTCATAATCTTATTGCATTCTTTGACAAAGTGAGGAAAATTAGTGGACTGGAGGAATGCTGTGGATATAATTTACTTTTGGACTTCGGTAAGGCATTTGATAAAGTAAACTTGATAAGGCAGGAAAATGTGAGTTAGGCAGCATCGCCACCAGATGGATTCTAATTCAACCTCCGGCTCAAGCAGGAGAACCTTCTCTCTTTCTCCTTCGAATAATAGAGTTGGAAGGGACCTTGGAGGTCTTCTAGTCCAACCCTCTGCTCAGACAGGAGACCCTATACCATCTTAGACAAATGGCTGTCCAATCTCTTTCTAAAAATCTCCAGTGATGAACCATCCACAACTTCTGGGGGCAAGTTGTCCCACTGATTCATTGTTCTTATTGTCCCGGCAGGCCTGGGACTGTTGACCTCATTGTTGAGGTCCAGCCCCGAACTGAAATGAATGTATTTGTGTTGTTTTTAACTTGTCTTGTTTTATTTTTATTTTCTTTTATTTCCTTTCTTTCCCCTTCTGTAAGCCGCCCGGAGTCCTCCGGGATTGGGCGGCCTATAAATAAACTTAAACTTAAACTCCCCCTCTGGAAATCTCTCCTAAGTTCGGTATCATTTACTTGGACTTCAGTAAGGCATTTGATAAAAGTAGACCACAACCTTCAACTTGATAAGATAGGGGAAAAAAATGTGGGTTTAGACAGCATCACCCCCAGATAGGAGCCAGTTGCCAAGTGTCCAAATTGTGATCGGTCGTAAAGTGTGAAAAAGGATCACGAATGGCCGAAAGGCAAGGACTACCTGTATTCCTTTTTCACATGGATGACAAAAATTATCCCTTTTTTCATGTTGGTGGATGTATGCATGGAAGGTAGGGATATTCAGTATGGGAAGTGGGCAGAGGGGGCTTCCTGACCCAGAGCGGGCAATTAATTTTCACGAGAGGAACTGGAACAGTTCTGGATGGCCAAACCAATAGGAACATCTACAAATTCCTGCTTAGCTTTTTTCAAATCAGCTAAGGTGTGCTGGGGGATACTGCAAATTATCCTCTGTGATTATACTTTATAACTCCTTAAATTTAGGAATGATAAAGAAGCGACCATCCTGGGCTGCCTATCTGGGACCGTGGCACGACAAAACCGCGCTCGACTAAGCCGCGCCCGATTAAACCGCGTCGCTGACGTCATCAACAGGGCGACAACAGCGAGCGCGGAGAAAGAAGGGCGCTTTAAATAGCGCTTTGAAAGCAAGCCGATTCAACTTAAGGTAAGGGTTAGGTTTAGGGTTAGCTTTAGGTTTAGGTTAAGGATTAGGTTTAGGGTTAGGTTAAGGGTTAGGATTAGGTTTAGGGTTAGGTTAAGGGTTAGGTTTAGGGTTAGCTTTAGGGTTAGCTTTAGGTTTAGGTTAAGGGTTAGGGTTAGGTTTAGGGTTAGGTTAAGGGTTAGGTTTAGGGTTAGCTTTAGGGTTAGGTTTAGGTTTAGGTTAAGGGTTAGGGTTAGGTTTAGGGTTAGGTTAAGGGTTAGGATTAGGTTTAGGGTTAGGTTAAGGGTTAGGTTTAGGGTTAGGTTAAGGGTTAGGTTAAGGGTTAGGTTTAGGGTTAGGTTTAGGATTAGGTTTAGGGGGGTTAGGTTTAGGGGTCAATTTTAGGTTTAGCGTTTACAGCGTGCTTCTGTCTCCGCGCTGTTGTCGCGCTGTTGATGACGTCAGCTACGCAGTTTCGTCGAGCGCGGTTTAGTCGAACGCGGTTTTGTGGTGGAACCATCTTGGACTGCTGAAATATAGCCCAATTATTTCCCCCCAAAACTGAGAATATTTTAAATTGTGGGCCCAAAAGTGGATCCTTGCACTGTCCCACAATTCAGACAGCAGATGGCAGCAGAATCCCAGAAATATATTTGTATTTTCCTTTTTCTGACATTACAAAGTCGACTAGCGACCAGGGTTTCACTCCCACAAATTACAGGTAGTCCTCAACTTACAACATTTTTTGGTGACCCTTCAAGGTTGCAACAGCCCTGAAAAAAGCGACTTACGACTGTTTTTCACGCTCACGACCATTGCAGCCCACCCAAGGTTCATGCAATTTATACTTGGATGCTTTGACAACTGGCTCGAATTTATGACGGTCCCAGCGTCCCAAGATTCCCCCTTTAGAGATCTTCTCACAAAGGGAAGGCAGATTCACTTAACAACCGTATTGCTCATTGAAGAACGGCAGGGATTCGCTGAACGAACGTGGCGAGAGAGGTCGTAAAACGGGGCCAAACCCAGTTGACAGAGGTCTCCCTTAGCGACATAAATTCTGGGCTCAATTGCGGTTGTAAGCCCAAGGACTAGTTTTCTCTGCTCCTGGCTGTAAGCTGTTCCAAGTCAAGGAGCCTTTGGCAATTGACCGACAGTGAATTTGTCAATGCCGATGGCGGTGTCCAAGTTGGTGCTCCAGAACTTTTGGGATGATACCCAATGTTCAGCCAGTGTTCTGACCCAGCTCCCCAAGCAACACAAAACCGTCTGTAGTTGAAGCAATGATTCCTTTATTGGGAGCACCAGCAGCCCCGCAAAAGGTTTCTCTCTCACCGCAGGCTAACAAGTACGTCCGGCAGGGAGATGAATAGTTGTCTTCCCCATCTATTCATCTCCGCCCCCTGCATTTTATCCCCAGAGCTCGGGTGGGGCTTGCTAGCAGCGGGGGCTCTTCCGTCCCAAGGACCGGCCCATAGATTTCCACTACTCTCCTCTCCTCTGTCACATCTATTCATCTCTGCCCCCTGCCTTTTCTCCCCAGAGCTCGGGTGGGGCTTCGCTAGCAGCGGTGGCTCTTCTGTCCCAAGGACCGGCCCATAGATTTCCTCTGCTCTCCTCTCCTCTGTCACATCTATTCATCTCCGCCCCCTGCCTTTTATCCCCAGAGCTCGGGTGGGGCTTCCCTGGCATTGGTGGCTCTTCCGTCCCAAGGACCGGCCCATAGATTTCCACTGCTCTCCTCTCCTCTGTCACTTCTATTAATCTCCGCCCCCTGCCTTTTATCCTCAGAGCTAGGGTGGGGTTTTGCTAGTAGCGGTGGCTCTTCTGTCCCAAGAACCGGCCCATAGATTTCCACTGCTCTCCTCTCCTCTGTTACATCTATTCATCTCTGCCCCCTGCCTTTTATCCCCAGAGCTCGGGTGGAGCTTCACTAGCAGCGGTGGCTCTTCCATCCCAAGGACCGGCCCATAGATTTCCTCTGCTCTCCTCTCCTCTGTCACATCTATTCATTTCTGCCTTTTATCCCCAGAGCTAGGGTGGGGCTTTGCTAGCAATGGTGGCATCTATTCATCTCCGCCCCCTGCCTTTTATCCCCAGAGCTCGGGTGGGGCTTCCCTGGCATTGGTGGCTCTTCCGTCCCAAGGACCGGCCCATAGATTTCCACTGCTTTCCTCTCCTCTGTCACATCTATTAATCTATGTCCCTTGCCTTTTATCCCCAGAGCTAAGATGGGGCTCGCTAGCAGTGGTGGCTCTTCCGTCCAAGGACCGGCCCATAGATTTCCACTGCTCTCCTCTCCTCTGCCTTTTGCCCATTTGTGCGACAGGCACTGGACCCAGCTGTTCCTCCTCCCTCTCTCCCTCCCCCCTCTCTCTCTGTCTCCCAGCTGCTGATGCTCCTTTTGCCTTACCTGTTTGCATTAGAGCCCGCAACTCCTTCTCCACCACCGCTGCCCGCCCGTCGATCTGCTTCTGTTCGTTCTCCAACGCCCGCAGTTCGGCGACCACGTACTGGCTGGTGTCTTGAAATTTCTACAATCAAGCAAAGGAAGGGCCAGGTAGTCCTCGACTTACCACCACACTGGGAACAGGCTCCAGCTGTTCGTCTGCCCCACTTATGTCTGACTCTGAAGGCAGCTGATAACTGTCAGACGGCCTCAGCCCCCTCTCTGCCTCCGACACAGATTCCTCCTCAGAGCCTTCCCCAGACTCCAGGACTGGCCCAGGTTCCTCCCCAACCCTCCTCATTCTCTGAATCAGCTGCCAGCTCAGCTCTGTTATTCGAATCAAGAAAACTGCTTTAATTCAGTAGCCAAGTTCAAGAAAGCATCTAAAATTTGGGGTAATCTTTAGGAAACTGTATTGGGCTGACTTTCACCCCAAAAACCCCCTTTCCTTCCAGGGGGAGAAAAATCTTCCCTTTAAATAATGGGGCAGAAAAGGAGGAGGGGGAGAGGAAGGGGAAGTAGAGAAGGGAAGGACGACAGAGGGAAGAAAGGAGGTAGGGAGGAGGAGGAGAGAGGGGGAAGAAAGTGATGGACAAGGTACAAATATGGTATAGAGAGAGCAGAAGAGCCAATAATTGTTTTTGGGGAGTTGTTGGCAAGGTGAATTGATGTAAACATTTAACAATACAATACGATGTTGGTTACTTAATAGTACACTTGTGGTTATATGTTATGGAAATGGAAATATAAAAAAACTTAATTAAAAAAATAAGAATGGGACAGAAAAGCATGTGACTCCTGATTTTAAAAATGAAGCTTCTAGTCCTCAGGACTAAAAGACTTTTTTTTTTAAATAAGAAAGAAAAACATCTTTCATTTGCCTTGCCTCGTTTTGCAACGTGACAACCAGAATTCCTCCTCACAAAGTTCTCGCAATTCGGTTGTGAAATGAATTGTTTCCTCTCCTGTTAAACAGACTGGACATCTCAGGAGGGGGGGGGAGGGAAAGAAGCTCATTCTCCCTGAATTTGAACCCGTGATCACAACAAATAGAGCCCTGTTCGTTTTTTCCCCTGCAGCCCAGCAACCACAAAGAAAGAAAGTCAACAACAATTGCTCCATTTCCACATGATTTGACAGCGGTCATGAGACGCCCTTCACCAGAAGCTCGTGTTCTCAGACCTCACGAGGGCTAGAAACTTTCCGGGTTCGAAAAAGCTGAATTTCTGAAGGGATTTTTGAGCTTTCGCCAGTTTTGCAAGTACCTTTACAAAAATCCCTGGCCTGAAGGGAAATTTCTCATTTGGTTTTTGAACATGTTGTGCAAACCCGGAAGAGAGATTTGAATGTGTGTGACCAGCAGAATGGGCACCATAAGGGGTTGGACTAAATGATCTCTAGGTATACAGGAAGGCTTATTTAGGATGGCATTGGGGGGGGGCAGAATTTCAGGTGCTAAGCCAGGTGATTAAGTGAGTCACTCCATTTTACAAACTTTTTTTTCCCCAAAAAAATACTTAAGAAAAAAACACGGCGTTCATTAAGTGAATGGTCATTCACGAAAACCATTTAAATGTTACGTTTGAAATTAAATTCATTTTAACGCTAGATTTTTAAACCTAAGTTAAAGGTAAAGGTTCCCCTCGCACATATGTGCTGGTCGTTCCCGGCTCTAGGGGGCGATGCTCATCTCCGTTTTAAAGCCGAAGAGCCAGCGCTGTCCGAAGACGTCTCCGTGGTCATGTGGCCGGCATGACTCAACGCCGAAGGCGCACGGAACGGTGTTACCTTCTCACCAAAGGTGATTCCTATTTTTCTACTTCCATTTTTTAACCTGCTTTCGAACTGCTAGCAGAAGCTGGGACAAGTAACGGGAGCTCACTCTGTTAGGCGGCACTAGGGATTCGAACCGCCGAACTGCCGACCTTTCTGATCGACAAGCTCGGCTTTTTAAACTTCAGTTTAATTTAAATGTATTTTTTTTAAAAAAAGAAAGTAAATTCTGTGCAAAGCTACATTTTTAAATTTAGATTCATTTACATCTTAAATCTTTTACATTTTAATTTGAATGTGATCAGATATTTGGTGCCTGGCTTTCAAATTAATACCAAAAATAAGGAACTTTGGACATGAGAATGCAAAATAAACTGCTCAGATGTTAAACTTTGTTTTACAATTCCTGTTTTAGATGTTAAACTGTGTTTTACAATTCCTGTTTTACAAAGGGCCAGGCCACCAACTTCCTTCCTGTCCAAACTTCCTGGAGTTAATTTTACATCTGGATTTTTTTTTAAAAAAAATTTTTTGCAGCTCAACCTTGTGGTTCCATGTTGCAGAAATGAATTTTTTTCATATGTTTATTTATATCTTGCCTTTATAATTTTTACAAACAACCCAAGATGGTGAATGTATCCCATATATATATATATATGGCTCAACTGATAAAGGAGGAGAACCTGTGGCTTAGTGGCTAACACAACTGCCTAATATGTAATACAGCACAGGTTCAAATCCCAGTAAGGGTATGGCTAGCTGATGAGAGCTAAATAGCTTGAAATAGATCTATACTAGTCTTCCTTTATTTATTTATCAGCACAAATACAACACACACACACACACACATATAATATTTCTTCTGTTGTTTTCCCCACGACAAAGACAACCCTGTGAGGTGGGATGGGCTGAGACAGAAAGAGGGACTGACGCAAAATCACCTAGCTGGATTTCATGGCTAAAGCAGGACTAGAACTCACAGTCTCCTGGTGATTGGTGAAAGTCACCCAGCTGGCTTGGATGCCTAAAGCAGGACTAGAACTCCCAGTCTCCTGGTGATTGACCAAAAGTCACTCTGCTGGCTTTGATGCCTAAAGTGGAACTAGAACTCACTGTCACCTGGTGATTGGCGAAAGTCACTCTGCTGGCTTTGATGCCTAAAGCGGAGCTAGAACTCCCAGTCTCCTGGTGATTGGCCCAAAGTCACTCAACTGGCTTTCATGGCTAAGGCAGGACTAAAATTCACATCCCCCACTTTCTAGTCTCGTGCTTTTACTCCTGGGCCAAACTCTTACTCTCTCCCCCCCCCCCCAAAAAAAAACCCCATCTACTCTCCCCTCATTCTGCCTCTTACTGGAATTTCTTCTTCGTGGTGGCTGTTTTTCATTTCAGAGTCGAGAGTTTGCTCCCGGTAAGGAATGACGGGAGAGGCTGCAAAGAAGAAAGCAGAAATTAGCCTTGGCAATTTTTAATAGTATGTCCCATGTGTCCCCCCCCCCCTTGTCTCATGACGCAAACCCATTTTCCTAGGCCCGTTGTGGCGAACCTATGGCCTCTGTGGCACCCGAGCCATTTGTTAGGGCACGCGAGGCGTTGCCCTGTCAGCTCCAGCGCGCATGCGCTGGCCAGCTGACTTTGGCCTTCTTCTAAGGCCGTTTTTCGCCCTCCAGAGCGCAAAAAAACGCCCCTACGGGCAAACTAGAACTTCAGGAAGAGACTCCTGATTTGCTCGTAGGGCCGTTTTTGGCCCTCCGGAGGCTTCCCTGAAGCCTCCGGAGGGCCAAAAACGGCCCTATGAGCAAACCGGAAGTCACCGTTCCTAAACTTCCAGGTTGCCCGTAGAGCCGTTTTTCGCCCTCCGGAGGCTTCAGGGAAGCTACTAAAGTTTCCCGAGGGCTTCCCGGGGAGCAGGGTCTTTGTCCTCCCCAGGCTCCTAGAAAGCCTCTGGAGCCTGGGGAGGGCGAAAAAAGCATGGCAAAAGCAGTTGGAGAGTGCTGGTCGCGTGTGGATGTGCGGGGGGGGTGGATGGGTGTAGGCACACCTGCGCACGCCCCCCCTGCCCTCCCCCCGCTTTTGGCATGCGATGCAAAAAAGGTTAGCTTTCACTATCCTAAGCTGTTGCCCTCAATAACATTCATTTCCAACCCTTTTGTAGATACTCCGTCCCAACTCACCTTGTTGTTTCGTTTGCCGGGATTTTGTCATCTCGTTGCAAACATCATCCTGGAAGAAAAGAGAATAGAAGGCCCTGATTCTCAACCCAGAGAGCATTCGATCCCAGCAAACCAAAGGCAATCCTCCACTTACAACTGTTCGTTCAGTGACCATTCAAAGTTACAAGCCGAGTTAAGAGCCGAGGTGGCGCAGTGGTTAAATGCAGCACTGCGGGCTACTTCAGCTGTTCAAATCTCACCGGCTCAGGGTTGACTCAGCCTTCCATCCTTCCGAGGTGGGTAAAATGAGGACCCGGATTGTTGTTGGGGGCGATATGCTGACTCTGTAAACCGCTTAGAGAGGGCTGAAAGCCCTATGAAGCGGTATATAAGTTTTACTGCTATTGCTATTGCTACAATGGTCCTGGGGGGAGGGAAGGACTTTGGCCCGTTATTCACACTTACGACCGCTGCAGCATCCCCCATGGTCCCGCGATCGAAATCCGGATGCTTGGTGACTGACTCATATTTATGACGGTAACGGGGTCCCCGTTTGCGATTGTCTGACAAGCAACATCCAGGGGCAAATCAGATTCTCTTAACCACCGGGGTACTCACTTAAGGACTGCAGTGATTCGCTTAACAACCGTGGGAAGAAAAGTCGTATTGTGCGGGCGCAACAAGTTTTGTCACACAGGCAACATGAATTTTTGGCCCAGCGGTGGTCATACGTTGGGGACGAGCTATATTAACTTCACAACAGCAGTGATTCACTGAACAACGAGGAAGGTCTTAAAACGGAGCAAAACACATTTAACAACTGTCTTGCTCAGCAATGAAAAGTTTGGGCTCGATTGTGGCTGTACGTCAAGGAATACTTGAACCCCAAAAATCAACAATGTGTTAACCCAGTCAACACAACTATTTTCCAAACCGCCCTCCGGGCATCACTCACCGCCATCCGTCGCGGGCTAGATTCCTCCGTCGGCCCGCCTCCTTCTGCCTCCTCCCCCGAGAAGGACCCGCTCTTCATTCGTGACCGTCGCTTCTTCACCAGGTCTGCGTCGCGCATGTGAGTAAAGGCGGACTTGATGGAGTGGGCCCGGGGTGGCGGTACGGGACCTGTGTTGCCCGCCGAGGGGGCGCGCTGAAGGGGACGCTCCACGCTGCCCCGGGAGGCGAGCCGTTTGAGCCGGGGAGGTGCAACCACCTTCTCCTCCTTATCGATCTTCTCTATGTCTGCCTCGCATTTCCCAGAATCCCCTGGCTGGTCCTGGCTGGGGACACCTGAGGAGCCATTAGCCAGTCCATTCCCATCATGCCTTGGGGTTTCACCCCCAGAATCCTCCCGTTCCAAAGCTGGAGGGGCCCCGTTGATCAACCTGTCGGGTTTGGAGATGTCCGCTAGAAGACGCGGCGAATTTGGGCTGATCTCGTCGGCCACGTTCTTGCGGGGTTTATAATCCACCGGATCAAGAAATACTGTTTTCTTTTCTTCGGGGGCAACTCCATTTTTGACTTCTGGCCCTACGGAGATGACACTGCTGGTCGCTCCCGAGCCATTCAGCTCCGCGCCCGGCTGCGCCTCACTCTCCTTGTGGGGGACAGTCTCTGCGACGGCTTCATTCCCAGAATCCTTTGCCTCGTTTGCCTCTTCAGGCTTCCCAGAATCCTCCAGGAGATCAGAGTCCCCTTCTGCTTTCTGCCTCTCCTCCAATCTTGCTGTTTCCCCAGAATCCCCCTTGGCATCTATTTTCCCAGCCTTCTCCGCGTTTTTTTGCAGATGTTGGGAGTAAAACACAGCAGGGTCGACGGATCCCGAGGGATCTGTGTCAAATTTGCCCACTTTGTAAGTGGTCTCGCTACTGTGGCTGGCAAACTGTACCACTTTGAGTTCCTGTCCAGTGAAAAAGGCCCGTATCTGGCAAAGGTACGTCATGACAATCAACCGATCCGGCACCGTCAAGAAGACCATATCTGCCGGGTCCATCAGCCGCGAGATGCCCAGGGTGGCAAAGCCGTCAAAGGCCTGAAAAGGGAAGGAGAAAACTTACGATCACAACTGCGCTCAACGTTTCTGTTGCTGAGACATTTCTGAAATTCAGCCCCATTTCACGACCTTTGAAGACTACCTACATTAATTTTATTTATAGTTTTTTTCTTTAACATACATGATTACATAATGTCTAGTTTAATGCAAAGAAGGACTAGGAGAGACATGATAGGAGTGTTCCAATATCTCAGGGGCTGCCCCAAAGAAGAGGGAGTCAAGCTATTCTCCAAAGCACCTGAGGGCAGAACAAGAAGCAATGGGGGGAAACTAATCAAGGAGAGAAGCAACTTAGAACTGAGGATAAATTTCCTGACAATTAATCAGTGGAACAGAAATTGCCTCCAGAAGTTGTGAATGCCCCAAAACTGGAAGTCTTTAAGAAGAGGTTGGATAGCCATTTGTCTGGAACGGTATAGAGTTTCCTGCCTAGGCAGGGGGTTGGACTAGAAGACCTGCAAGGTCCCTTCCAACTCTGCTATTGTATTGTATTGTTTTGTATTATATTGTATTACTTAGTGAACAGTATATTGTCTGGGTCAATTTACTTTATGTACAATACTAATAACAATACTAATACTGTTTGTATACATAGTACTTCGCTTCTAACTTCTAACATTTACGTATACTTAGTAATTGTAGTAAGTTATATTTATGTGATATCCACATAATATCTTCCCACTTTCTAATTGCTACCTCTGTTTTCTAATTTTTAATAAAAATGAACCCCATGTTAAAAAGTATTCTATATCTATCCATCATCTACTGCCCTTTTTAGTATTTCAACTCTTATTGACTTTTGGCGTAATCTTCCAACTTCTAACATTTACATATACATAGTAATGATAGAATAACAGAGTTGGAAAGGGATCTTGGAGGTCTTCTAGTCCAACCCCCTGCTTAGCATTAAATCCTACGCCACTTCAGACAAATGGCTGTCCAACATCTTCTTATAAACTTCCAGTGTTGGAGCACTCACAACTTCTGGAAGCAATTTCTGTTCCACTGATTAATTGTTCTGACTGTCAGGAAATTTCTCCTTAGTTCTAAGTTGCTTCTTTCCTTGATTAGTTTCCACCCATTGCTTCTTGTTCTGCCTTCGGGTGCTTTGGAGAACAGCTTGACTCCCTCTTCTTTGGGGCAGCCCCTGAGATATTGGAAGACTGCCATCATGTCTCCCCTAGTCCTTCTTTTCATTAAACTAGACATACCCAGTTCCTGCAACCATTCCTCCTATGTTTTAGCCTCCAGTCCCCTAATCCTCTTTGTTGCTCTTCTCTGCACTCTTTCCAGAGTCTCAACATCTTTTTTATATCATGGCGACCAAAATTGGATGCAGGATTCCAGGTGTGGCCTTATAAAGTGCTATTAACCCTTCACGTGATCTTGATTCTATCCCTCTGTTGATGCAGCCTAGAACTGTGTTGGCTTTTTTGGCAGCTGCTGCACACGGCTGGCTCATATTTAAATGGTTGTCCACTAGGACTCCAAAATCCCTTTCACAGTTACTACTATTGAGCCTATTATAGTGAATTATATTATGTGACAGTACACTTAATGATGTTTTCCCAATTTCTGAAATAGCAAAGATGGGATTAATATATAGCCAATGGTATATATGCAATATAATGCGAGGGATATAAATTAAAATTACTAATGGAGGACTAATTAAATGAAATGTTTATTATACAAAATTAAACTTGAGGATATATGTTATTAATAGTAAAATAGAATAATAAATGGAAATGAGATGTTAAATTTGATTATTTTTGAGAGGCAAACAATGATACTGTCTAATATTAACAAGAAATTAAAATTAAGTGGGAGAATATGTAATAAAAATAAGATGAGCAAAATGTAAAATGGAAATATGATGTAAAATGTACTATGGATACAGAAGATGTAAAGGGGGGGACAATACTTTGTTTATAAAAGGAGTTAAAATATCTAACAAAAAATTAAAAAAAACTTTGTTTGAAAAATAATGTTTTCCCAATTTCTAATTTCTACCTCTATTTTCCTGTTTTTAATAAGACAAATCCCAGATTGAAATGTATTCTATATCTATCCATCATCCTGCCACGCGACTCTTAATGACAACATTATTTAATATAATCTGTGCTCCCTTCACCCCAAAATGTTCCCCAAGACTCTTCTGTGTGCGTGGATCTCTCAAAAGTCTGCCCATTTTACAGGTGGAAAGACTGAGGCTGACAAAAGAGGGCAAAATTGTCCATTAACCCCCCAAATCTGGATTGCTCACTTCTTCATTTTCTCATCTCATTTCGGAGAACGAATCTGAGAAAAGGAGAATGAGAATGATTTTTGGCCACTGGAAGGAGGGAAGGGGGGAAACCAGCGTCTTTCGCAACCGCTTGACAAGGTGGTGTAGCGAGTTCGAAGCCCGACTCACCAATTTATTGTTCTCTTTGATGTCGAGGGGATCCAGAGCTTCGTAGTTGCTGAAGAGAAAAGAAAGTAGGGGGAAAAAATGTGAATATTGTTGTAAATATTCTCAGATAATTCATTTCTATTGGGTAGAGGGGGGCTGGAAGAGGGAAATACAGGCTGTCCCGACTTATAGCAGTTTGTTTAGTGACCATTCAAAGTTACGACGGCACTGGAAAAAAGGGACTCGGGACTGTTTTTCACACTTACGACCATTGCCACATCCCCATAATCGCGTGGTCAAAATTCAGACCCTTGGCCACTGACTCATATTTATGACGGCTGCAGTGTCCCACAGTCACGTGATTTTGCAACCTTCTGATAAGCAAAGTCCATGGGGAAGCCGGGTTCATTTAACAACGGGTTTTCTACGTTATCAATGGAAGTGATTCACTTAACGACCGGATTTCTAACATCAACTGGAGTGATTCACTTAATAACTGGGTCTAACTTATCAATGGAAGTGATTCACAATGACCGGATTTCTAACATCAGCTGGAGTGATTCACTTAACAACTGGGTTGATCTTATCAATGGAAGTGATTCACTTAATGACCAGATTTCTAACATCAACTGGAGTGATTCACTTAACAACAGGTTTTCTAAGTTATCAATGGAAGTGATTCACGTAACGACCAGATTTCTAACATCAACTGGAGTGATTCACTTAACAAATGGATCTGACTTATTAATGGAAATGATTCACTTAACGACTGGATTTCTAACATCAACTGAAGTGATTCACTTAACAACTGGGTCTAACTTATCAATGGAAGTGATTCACTTAACAACCAGATTTCTAACATCCACTGGAGTGACACTTAACAACTACATTTCTAACTTATCAATGGAACCGATTCACTTAACAACCTGGTTTCTCCTCAGATCGCCGTAACAACCGAGGCAAGAAAGGTTGTGAAACGGGGTGAACCTCACTGAACGGACGTCTCGCTTAACGACAGAAATCAGGGCCTTCGTTGTGGTCACAAGCCGAGAACTACCCGAAATGTTAATACCGACTGCAGATCAGTAAACTCTGTTGGATACAGAGTGGGGTTTCTCGACACAACTCACATCTTCTCGGGATGGAAGTGGTGCAGAATGGCACAGAACGCCAGACCATTGCGCCAGGACGTGGTGAAGTTGGTCACACGGACTCCCCGGTGGCCGGCCGTCACTTCCTGGCACCACTGTAGCAAGCAATGGCTGGAGTTTACCAGAGTGGGGCTGCTGAGGGACTCTGCCTGAAGAGAGGAGAAGCCAAAATTAAAATTTTATTGTCCTGTACCTGCTGCCAAATGGTAATAGTTCAAAAAAAAAAAGAAAAAAGGATGAGATGGATCTTTAAGGATGTTTTAAACCAGTGTTACTCAACCTTGGCAACTTGAAGATGTCCGGACTTCAACTCCCAGAATTCCCCAGCCAGCGAATGCTGGCTGGGGAATTCTGGGAGTTGAAGTCCAGACATCTTCAAGTTGCCAAGGTTGAGAAACACTGGTTTAAACTTTCTTAAAGCAGCGGGAGCTGTAAAGCTCTTCCAAAGACGGGAGAGGAAGCCATCAAAGAAAGACCCTTTGGGGTCTCTGCCCTTTCTCGGACCACACACCCGCTGCCCTCCCTCCCCTCCTTGTGGCATCGCCAACATCGCCGTTGTGCCCAGGCCGAAGCCACCATCCATCCAACCCAAATTAATGAAATGCTCGCAGGGCTCAAGGGAAGCAACCACAGAGGAAAAGAAGGGGACGGACCACGGCTGTCTATACCTGGTCTTTCCCTTCGGGTCCCAAAGGGGGGGCTGTGCCACAGGACACGGGGCTCAGCACCGGGGCTTCCTGGCAGGGCCCAGCACTCCCACAGGGACCTGGGGCAGGCAGGGCAGTATCCTGACATGCAGGCGGGCTGGAGGCGTGGGGCGTGACCGCTTCTGTCTCCGTGGGTCGCTGGGTCAAACCATCCCCTTCGGAAGGACTCTCTAGGCTTCCTTCTCTGTGGTCTGGCAGACTTTGGCTGGGGGGGAGGTTCCGGGAAGACTGTAGGGGATTGCCAGCCCAAGGTGACCCTAAGCCCCCAGCCTCTGGACTGTCCGGCCGTGTTTGGCTCAAAGCCTCCGGGCTCCCATTCAGAAGGACGTTGGGGTCCTCCAGCATGGGACCTTCTAGGACTTCTTCTGAACATTTCTTCCAACCGTCATCTTGGCCTCCATCCTCGATCACAGAATGCTCCATTTCAGGCGTCTGCTCCACATCCCGCTCGGAGACTCCACTTCCTTCTGCGTTCCTCTTGTCCTTGGCTCCCTCGTCCTCTCTTTCCATCTGGAGCGTTGGCTCTTCTAGAGGGCTTTGGGGTGCCACGTCCCTCTCAGTTTTCCTAACTTCTTCCAGGTCAGGCACAACAGCGGGAGGGCAACGGGGCGTGTTCCTCAGGGACTCCCCGGCCATGTCTTCACTACCCATCTTCGACGGCGAAGAGAGAACCCGCCTGCTTTCCTCGTCCTCCATCACCAGTGAGGAGGACGCAGGAGAAATTTTGCCCTGAGGAACGTCAACTTGCGAGGAGCTGCCGTCTGCCTCATCCACGATCCGGAGCACCTCTTCTTCAAGAAGGGTTTGTGTGGGAGGTGCGAAGGGCTCGTCTCCTCTCCAGATTTCCTGCCTTTCCACCTCACCCTCCTCCTCCTCCTCTTCCTTCTCAGCTGGAAACTCCAAAGCCCCTGCCTCAGTGCCCCCCAACCTGTCTTTGGCCAGTTCTTCTTTCTCCGTGACCATCTCTGTGTCTTCCACCGGTTCTGAGGGAACGCCATCGCTCGAGGCTTTCAGAACAGCGGTCAACACTTCTTCCGCCCCATCCTGGATTTCGCCAGTTGTCCCTTGCCGAAAATCCCACGCTGCCGTCGACGGGCCCCCAAGAGAAGGAGAAAGCGCCAGGTACGCGGCATCTGAAGACAATCCTTGGGAATCCGGCCCGCTGTGGAGAACGACCGGATCGGGTTGGGCGAGGGCCGCGTCCTCCATAAAATACATCACCACGGGTTGTCCGGACGATGGCGGAAAGGGAGCCACTGCGCTGAGACTCTCGTATCCTGGTTTTTCCAAGGGTGGGTTATCCAGGATAACAGGCGCGGGAAGAGGAGGAACTAGGTTATCTTCCAAAATTGTGGGGGTCTCCACGGCAGGCATTGTGGGGTCCGAGGACCCCGTCGCCTTCCCCAGTTTGCGTTTCCGCACGGGCGCATCCTTGGGTGTAAACGGCGGTGAAAGGAGTCTTTTCACAGATTCCTTCGGCGTACTTTTTCTCCTGGGGGGTGGAGAAACTGCGCGGTCCTCTCTGGGTTTCCAGATATCAGTTGGCCTGGAGGATGGGGGGGAAAAAAGAGAGATATTCTGAATTTGGGGTCCCCCAATGGTTCCTGTAGTGAACAAAATATGAAAGAACTTAATTTTCTTTTTTTCCATTCTAGTTTTTATTTTTTTAAAAATAGTACAAATAATACATATTATAGGAACAAAGCGTTTTCCTCTTCTCATTTATAAGGTCCATTTTACATCATAGAAAATAAGAAAGGAGAATTTGGTGAAACTGAAGGGGCAATTGAAGATATTGTTTATGTAGTAAATCACTTTCAGCCAGATGATTCTCTTCCATTATTTTTCATCTGTACAATTATTTTTTCTTACTACATAAACAATATCTTCAATTGCCCCTTCAGTTTCACCAAATTCTCCTTTCTTATTTTCTCCATGGATTTATTTTACTACAACCAGTGTATATATCCTCTAATTCAATTTAAACCTAGAGAGCGTTTCTTTCAATTTTTTTCTACGCTTAACAATATACTGTAATTTCTTTATTTCTTAATTAGCTACATAACCATCTTACTACTATACCCTTTAGTCCATTAATGTAACTTTTTTTCTCCCTCTTTTAGCCATTTTCTTTTGGGCTCTCAAAAATTCCACTTTTAATTTTTTTTTTCTTCTTCCTCCCCACCATTCCCCTAACTACATTTTTCCTGTTTTTGTGGTTATTATATCTTTTGTTCAGGGTATTTACTTTTATTATTCTAGTAACTTTCCCCAGGGTTTTCCCTGTTCTTCTCCTTTCCTTACTAACCTGTGGTTTTTTGGGAGATCTCCCCTTATCTCTGCTTTTTCTTCGTGACTATAAATCCCAATGAAATCTTCTATCTGCATTTTATTTTCAATTCTTTTTTTTACCACCTTATCTTCCTGTATCTCCTATTTCTTGTTCCATAAGTTCCCTTTGATTTTCTAGCCTTTATATTAAAGAACTTAATTTTCATTGAGTTGGAAGAACAGGAGAGAGAATCTCAGCCCCCAATGAATGACATTTAATTAAAACGGGGGCTTCTATTCCCGAATTCTACTTCTCCTAGAGACAATTCAAAGATAAATTCTTCCATCTGACTATGGCCAGGTAGTCCTCCATTTACGACTGGTCACTTAGTGACCTTTTGAAGTTACGACTGATCTCCCTATGGCAATCAGACTGGACTTGCGACCGTTTGCCACATCCCGTAGTCACACAATTGTGTGCGATCACGTTTTCGACTCCAAAACTGGTAGTTACTTCTGATTTTTTTGGCAAAAACTGGCAATGGCGTTTCTTTTACGACTGCTGCAAAAAAACCTAAAATTGGGTGACTTGCTTTACAACCGAGATAGGAAGGTTCCATTGAAGTCGGATCTCAAGGACTATAGGTAGTCCTCAACTAATGACCAAAACTGAGCCCAAATTTCTGTTGTGAAGTGAAACGTTCGGTTAAATGAGTTTTGATCCTCTTTGTGACTTTTCGGGCGGCGACAGCTAAGCGGATCGCTGCGGTTGGTAAGTCAGTAACACGGTCGTTAAGTGAATCTTGACTGGGCTTGTCAGAAAGTAGCAAAAGGTGATCACATGACCCCGGGTTACTGTTACGGTCGCAAATATGGATCAGTCGCCAAGTGTTTGAATTTTGATCACTTGATTACGGGAATGCTGCGATAGTCGTAAGTGTGAAAAAGAGTCCCAAGTCACTCTTTTGAGTGCCACTTCAAATGGTCACTAAACAAATCGTTGTAAGTCGAGGACTACCTGTACTGTAGGAAACATGGACGATTTCTCCCCCCCCTCCTTTTCACACACCCCCCCCCGGAAAGTCTGCAGTGTTTTTTTCTTGTTTTGTTTCTTCATTAAAAGGGGAAAATGCCAGTTCTGTTTTTCAGGGGAGTTTCAAGGCTACAAATCATGCAACAATACTTTTGTGACTTTTATATATTGCACAACGTGATATGTCCTTGTTGGTTTATTTTCTGTTTCGTTGCTATCTAAAATAACATATTTTGAGTTGGGCAGTTTGGTGGGTGGGTGAATGGATGGATGGATGGATGGATGAGCAGATAGATGATATGATAATCAGTATGGGGCAGTGATGAAGCCATCAAGGTAAAAAGTAGGAGACCTTGAGTTCTAATCCCCCCCCGTCAGGCCTGCAGCCATCTTTTCTTTTGGATCTTTGGCCTGCCACACTTTCTATTATTCTACTATGCCTTTTCTACGGTGGGAAAATGGGAGGTGGGGATTGTACGGAGTTAGATGGTATGTAGCCATAACAACATTCTTTCTAGAAATCCAAGGTCATCCTTTGTCTCTGCACCTCTGCACCTGACCAGAACTGGATGGGTGGAAGCTGCCAGCGTGGCAGTGGAAGATTGGACCATGGGATGGACTTGTGGGTGTGGGGGCAAGATCTTGAACTTTCAACTGGGTGGGGAAAACCGGGAAGCTTTCAGATTTGGGTTTTCCCAGATGTGCCAACATGGCTCTCTAAATAAATTGGAACTTTGAGGAATCCTTTGCCTCGGACTCTGATTTACTTTCGGAGGCTATTTGGAATCCTGGCATTAACCCAAATTACATTAACCCGAATCCCCCCATACTCTGACGCCCACCTTGGGCACAATCCCAACTGGATTGCCAGCCACTCTCTTTCAGCCTTAGGAAAGAGGCAATGGCAAACCACTTCCACAAATCCTTGCCCAAAAAATTGCAGGGATTGGTCTCCAAGATTTGAGCCTGACTGAATGGGAGGAAAATGGATGGCATAAGATTCCTGCCTTGAGCAGGGGGTTGGACTAGAAGACCTCCGGGGTCCCTTCCAGCCCTGGATTTAAGATTCCAATGGTTATGACTAATAAACAGCTATATGCAACTCTTCAACTAAGAGCTAAACACGAGCAGAGGGTGTCGTTTATACTTTGCTCGTGGATCAATTCTGAGCTAGTTTTTTTTTTTTTGTGAAATTAGGCAAAACATGATGCCAAGGAGTGAAACCTCAGGATGCTTAAAACATCTGGGACAGGTGCTCTGCTCAACAACGAAACCTCCCTAAAATGATTTTACTGGGAAGGAAGGAAAAAGAGAAAAGTAGAAGAGTAAGAAAGGAAGGGAAAGGAGAATTGGTGATAACAGAATAACAGAGTTGGAAGGGACCTCGGAGGTCTTCTAGTCCAACCCCCTGCTCAAACTTATACCATTCCAGACAAAATGGCTGTCCAGTCTCTTCTTAAAAACCTCTAGTGTTGGAGCATTCACAACTTCTGGAGTCAACTTATGTTCCACTGATTAATTGTTAATTTAATCTCCTTGGTTAGTTTCTATCCGTTGCTTCTTGCCGTGCCATCAGGTGCTTTGGAGAACAGGTTGACCCTCTCTTCTTTGGGGCTGCCCCAAAATATTGGAAGGCTGCAATCAGGTCACCCCTAGTCCTTCTTTTCATTATCAAGGAAGGAAGGAAGGAAGGAAGGAAGGAAGGAAGGAAGGAAGGAAAGAAAGAAAGAAAGAAAGAAAGAAAGAAGGAAAACAGAGAGAAAGACAAAGAAGAAAGGAAAGAAAGAAAAAAGAAAGAAAGAAAGAAAGACAGGACGGATGGACAGATGGACAGGTAGAGACAGACAGATGATAGACGATGAATGGATGGGTAGATAATGATGATGACAGATAGATGATAGATAGATTTGATAGATGAGATAGGTAGGTGGGTAGGTAGGTAGATAGGTAGGTAGGTAGGTAGATGATAGAAGTCAGATGATAGACAAATAGATGATAGATAGAGGATAGAGATAGATAGATACCATATAAGATTGGAAGGAAGGAAGGAAGGAAGGAAGGAAGGAAGGAAGGAAAGACAGACAGACAGGACGGATGGACAGATGGACAGGTAGAGACAGATGATAGACGATGGATGGATACATAGATAATGATGATGATAGATAGATGATAGATAGATGAGATAGGTAGGTAGATAGGTAGATGATAGAAGTCAGATAGATGATAGACAAATAGATGATAGATAAAGGATAGAGATAAATACCATATAAGATAGGAAGGAAGGAAGGAAGGAAGGAAGGAAGGAAGGAAGGAAGGAAGGAAGGAAGGAAGGAAAGAAAGAAAGAAAGAAAGACAGGACGGATGGACAGATGGACAGGTAGATACAGACAGATGATAGACGATGGATGGATGGCTAGATAATGATGATGACAGATGATAGATAGATTTGATAGATGAGATAGGTAGATAGGTAGATGATCGATAGATGATACAAGTCAGATAGATGATAGACAGATGATAGATAGAGGATAGAGATAGATAGATACCATATAAGACAGGAAGGAAGGAAGGAGAGAGGGAGGGAAGGAGGGAGGGAGAAAGAGAGAGAGAAAGAGAGAGAGAGAGAGGATGGACAAAAAGGATGAAGCAGGGAGGGAGGGACTCTCCAGTTTAAGATCCTAAATCAGGAAAATATCAAAAGGAAAATTTACTGCCTTCTCTTGAGGTTATTTTTAAGGTTGAAAGTAGCTCAAGGACAGGGCCAGCCAGGCAGTGACCCCAAGGCGGCCTCCTCACTCCGCATCCCCCATCCTTCCAAAACTGCAAAACGCCCCCCCTCCCTTCCCCCCCACAGTGCTCTCACTTCCCATTCCTTCTGCCTGCCAACTTCTCCTTTCCATTCTGGGTGGAACCGACTCAACTCTTCCAAGGCATGGGGTGGGGGGTGGGGGTGAGGCGAGGAGGGGGTGGGGGTGGAAATTACATCCCGTAAACCTCCTCCATCTCACCTACTACCCTCCCCCAGCTAAAGAAAGCAGAAGCCAAAGTGGCCAGCTGCTACCCTGCTGCCACTTGCTTGTAAGAGGGCCAAAATAAAATAAAAAAGACGTCCTTGGCCGATGACCTCCAAGTACTGCCTCCATCCGTGGGATAAACAGAGAAAGGAGGTCCAAGTTGTGGGCTGGAGTCTCCCAACGAGACCCACTGGATAACCCCTGGGGTGCCATTGAGTCTGCCCTCTGCCTCTCATCCCGAGATTCAGCATCGCAAACCCACTCTCGAAAGAAGCGGTCCTCACCTTGTGTCGAGGGCACTAGGTGATGCTGGCCCCGTGTTTTCGTGCTCCTCTTCGGCCCCCGCCTGCACCGATGACGCTCGGGAAGTGTCCGGCATGCCGTTCCTGGTCCCTGTCCCTCCTGGGATGCCATTTGGCGCTGTGCGGGAACTGCTTGCCCCGCTGAGCCCCGCACTCCCGATTTTACACTCCTCACCACTTACGTCAAACACAAGCGTGTTGGGAGCAACAGAAGCAGCCTTTGGCTCGGGATGCAGGGAACCTCCGGAGATGTTTCCGTGGCTCTCCGTGGCTGGCTCCGAGACCGCGGCTACGGCTGCGGAAAGAAGGGACAAAGGTCGGAAGGGGCGTGGCTGTGAACAGTGGCACTTTTGAATCCGTTTTAATCCGTTCACCTCCTCCCCACTTCCTTTCATTTACCTTCCTTGCGACCTGCCTTGGAAGGTGACGGAGAACGGCCAGAGGGGTCCTCCTCCTCCTCAGCCAAGGGGTTCAGATCCCGTGATGTGTCTACATTGGGAGGAGGAGAGGTGGTCGTTATGACGGAAGAAAAGGAAAGAATTGGAAGGAAAAAGGAGGAAGACCCTGAAGAGATGGACTGTCACACAGGAGAAGATTCGAATTCTACCATCTATCTGTCTGTCTATCATCTATCTATCTTTTATCCTCTCTCTCTGCTCTCTCTCTAGCTAGCATCTATCTATCATTTCTATTTTCTAGCATCTCTTTATCCCCATCCGTCCATCATCTGCCTATCTCTCTGTTTGTCTATCTTCCATTATCTCTCTCTCTATCTGATCTATTTATGTATCTATCTATCTGTCTGTCTGTCTATCTTCCATTATTTCTCTCTCTAACTGATCTATTTATCTGTCTGTCTATATTCCATTATCTATCTATCTATCTATCTATCTATCTATCTATCTATCTATCTATCTATCTATCTATCTATCTATTTTATCTATCTATCTATCATCTATATCTATCATCTATCTATCTATATCATCTACAGTATCTATCTATCACGTCTCTCTATTATCTATCATCTGTCTATCTATCATCTCCATCACAACCATCCCCCCCTCTCATCCATCTATCTTCCATCATCTCTCTCTATCTCTCTATTATCTCTCTATCCATCATCTATCATCTCTATCACGAACCATCCATCATCTATCATCTATCTATCTATCTATCTATCTATCTATCTATCTATCTATCTATCTATCATCTATCTATCTATCTATCTATCTATCTATCTATCTATCTATCTATCTATCTATCTATCTATCTATCACTATCTACCTATCGTCTGTCTGTCCCTCTGTCTGTCTGTCTGTCCGTCTGTCCGTCTGTCTATCTACCTATCTATCAGTGATGGGTTTCAAAAATTGTTGGAACCTACTCTGTGGGTGTGGCCTCCTTTGTGGGAGTGGCTTGCCACCCATGTGACCGGATATGAAATTATGAATTAGTACTATTCAGCTATTCAGAAACTCTGGCATTGAAGCATACAAGTCTTAAAGCTGTCAAGTTACAAGATCCTTGCCAGTGGTGGGTTTCAAAAAAGTTTGGAACCTCTTCTGTAGGTGTGGCCTGCTTTCTGGGTCCACTGGTGGAACCTCTTCTAACCGGTTCAGTAGATTTGACGAACCAGTTCTACCTAATAGGTGTGAACTGGTAGGAACCCACCTCTGCTCTCTATCTATCTATCTATCTATCATCTATCTATCTATCTATCTATCTATCTATCTATCTATCTATCTATCTATCTATCATCTATCTAACTATCACCTCTGCCAGTCTGTCTGTCTGTCTGTCTATATCTAATCTATCTATCTATCTATCTATCTATCTATCTATCTATCTATCTATCTATCTATCTATCTATCAATCAATCAATCAATCAATCATCTATCTAACTATCACCTCTGCCAGTCTGTCTATCTGTCTATCTATCTATATTCCACCCAGCATACAAAATAGGAAAAGTCATTTCCACAAAATGCAGAACGGCACATCAATTCTGTAAGAAATCCATTAAAAAAAACCCCAAGAATTCGTTGCTGAAAACTCCGATCCAACATGCCAGCCCTTGGGGTTTCTGTAAATTGTCCAAAGCTTATACAAAAAGTCCTCGACTTACAACCATGCCTTTAGTGACCGTTCAAAGTTAAAAACAGACTGAAAAAAGTTTTTTCCACACGTATGACTCTTGCGACATCTCTGTGGCCACGTGATTAAAATTCGGGTGGCTGACTCATATTTATAACGGCCACAGTATCCCAGGTCATGTGATTTCCCTTTTGCAACCTTCTCACAGGCAAAATCCAAGGGGAAGCCAGATTCACTTAACAACCGTGTGACTAACTTAACAACTGCAGCGATTCACTGAACGACAGCGGCAAGGAATGTCGTAAAACGGGTCGAAATTCACTCAATACAAGCAGAAATCTTGGGGGGGGGCTCAATGACGGTCGCAAGTCGAGGACTACCTGTAGTGCCAACGGCCACTGCGCCAATGGTTACAAATCCCAGCAAAACATGCACGATTTTGTCCGGATAACGCAACTCTTTAGCACAGGCCTTGCAAACCTGCGATAGCCTACCTGAGAAAGGATTTATCACAATGTTTTTGAGGCATCCTGAACAGGGAAGGGAGAGAAGGGAAAAAAGAAGGGAAATTGAAGTGGAAACAATGACCCGTAAACGGACGCCAGAGCTACGGAGCGTGAAACTTAATCGCGAAGGTGTTTAGCAAGAGGCCAGCAGAAAGTGGGACAATCACAGAAGGGATGCTGGGATGCTGGCCGGGTTAATCTCGCTTTCTGACAACAAGTCTCCTCCAATCCCTCTTAAGGGGATCAAAGAGATTCCAGGAAATCACGGCTGTGTCCTGCAGGGCTAAGCACAAGATCATCCTCCTGGCTCCCGATTCGGGGTCATTTGCCAAAGCGAAGGTTGCCTTTCTTGTCTGTGGCCTCCCTGAGAAGGCTGACAAAGTCGTTAAGTGAGGACTACGGGTTAATGCCGGTGGAGGAATTCTGAGGAATGGCAGGCAGCTGTTAGGTAGAAGCTGGGTTGAACAAATCAGAAATAGCAGGAGGTTCCTCTGGCTTAAGAGCCAAGGTGGCGCAGTGGTTAAATGCAGCACTGCAGGCTACTGCTAGATCAGCAGGTCAGCGGTTCAAATCTCACCGGCTCAGGGTTGACTCAGCCTTCCATCCTTCCGAGGTGGGTAAAATGAGGACCCAGATTGTTGGGGGCAATATGCTGACTCTCTGTAAACCGCTTAGAGAGGCCTGAAAGGCCTATGAAGCGGTATATAAGTCTACTGCTATTGCTGCTATTCCTAAGCCGCCTGGGAAAGCCAAGGGAAATCATCAAAACCATCAAAAAGCGAAAAGTTAGAATATTTCGGACAAGGGATGCGACACCTGGAAAAATACGGCATCTTTCGCATAATCCTCCCGGGAAAGATTGAAGGCAAAGGAGGTCCAGGCAGAAGAAGAACATCATGGCTTCTAAAATCTAAAGGACTGGTTTGGACAAAACTCAGCAGCAGTTTTTTGTTGATCAAAATGGGAGGAGGAAGAGAAGGAGAAAGAGAAGAAGGGGAAAAGAAGGAGGAGAACGAGGAGGAGGACGAGAAGGAGAAAGAGAAGAAAAAGAAAAAAAGAAGAAAGGGAAAAGGAGGATGAGAAGAAGGGGGAAAGGAGGAGGAGAATGGAGGAGGAGGAGGAGGAGGAGGAGGAGGAGGAGGAGGAGGGGGGAAAAGGAGGAGAAGACGAAGAAAAGAAGGAGGAGGGGAAGGAGAAGAAGGAGGAGGAGACAAGAAGGAGGAGGAGATGAAGAGGAAGAGAAAGAGGAAGAAGAGGAAAAGGAGGAGGAGGAGAACGGAGGAGACGAGAAGAAGAAGAAGAAGAAGAAGAAGAAGGAGGAGGAGGAGGAGGAGGAGGAGGAGAAGGGGAAAAGGAGGAGAACTGAGGAGGATGGGGACGAGGAGAAGGAGGAAAAGACGAAGAAGAAAAGGAGGATGTGAAGGAGGAGAAGAAGAAAAGAAGGAGGAGGGGAAGGAGAAGAAGGAGACAAGGAGGAGGAGGAGGTGAAGAGGAAGAAGAAGAAGGGGAAAAGGAAGAGGAGGAGGAGGAGAAGGAGAAAAGGAGGAGGAGGAGAACGCAGGAGGATGGGGGAGGAGGGGAAGAAGAAAAGAAGGAGGAGGGGAAGGAGAAGAAGGAGACAAGAAGGAGGAGTGGGTGAAGAGGAAGAGGAGGAAGAGGAGGAGGAGGAGGAGGAGGAGGAGGAGAATAATTATTCTGGGAATTGGAGTCCAGGCGTCTTAAGGTGGCTAAGACTCAGAAACAAAGAGTCAGGGAGAAGGGAACTACCGGAGCTGGAAAGAGACCGTCCCCACCTTGAGGGGACACTGTGTGGCCCACTGCATCCTCCGCCCGGCCGTGTTTCGAGGTCTCTTCCATCTCCTCGTCGCTTTCAGCAAAATCCTCCAAATTGCCGATGTCGGAGGGCTTGAAGCTCATCAAACTGGCCAAACTTTGCATGTCATCGTCCCTGGGGAGAGAAAGGGGGCAGTGCTAAGAACCAGGCCCAGCATCGTTTTTTTGTGGGGGGTTATCCCCTTCTCCCTTCCCTTGGGAAAACCCAGCATTGTTGGGAGTCCCAAAACATCCTAGACTGGGCTTCACATGAGACGGGATAAAAGCAGTGTTGTTTGGAAGCTGTTTTGGTCCCGTCCGTCTGTCTGTCTGTCTGTCTGTCCGTCCGTCCGTCCATCCATCCATCCATCCCTTCATGTCATGTGTCTATCCATTTATCTATTTATCCATCTATCCATCCATCCATCCATCTATCCATCCATTCATGTCAACTGTCTATCCTGCCTTCGGAGCAAGACAGCAATGAGGCAGAGGAACAGCTGGAGCCTGTCCCCAGTGTGGAAGGTGATTGGCCCCTCCCAGAGGAAATAAAAGAGGAGCCAAAGGGGAGGGGGCTTTTGCAGGAAACAATTCGTTCGTTTGTTCGTTCATTCGTTTCAGGAGTGTGAAGATCTGTCTGTGAATCTCAGAGACTCTGTGCCCAGAGTCTTTCCTTGCACAGCACTTCATTTAGAAAATATTGACATGGCAGCTTTCCAAGCTAGATAAGGTCTGTGGTCATAAATACGCCTTTGAAAGACTGTTTGCCAGGCCTTGGCTGAATGGGAATGAGAGGAATTCACAATTGTTTAATAAAAGGGGTTTAATAAAAGAAATCTGCTGCTTTTTGGGGAAGCTTAAGTCGGAACAACAGGTCCCAGGTTCTAAGAAGGGTTTTTCCCTGCTCCGGGACTCACGTGGCTTTTCCCTCATGCAAGAAGACGCACGAAAGAGTGAGCTTGAGGGACGCCGCCACGACTTTCACCGACTTAGGCTTCAGCTTCAGGTTTAAGTCCACCTGGTTGGGCGTCTGGCTGGCGAAGCGCTTGAGGTTCACGTCGACCGAGGCGAGGACTTTATGTTGCCCCTTTGATTCCTGGCACGAGAGTTCACATGAGTTACAAATTTTTAACTGGTAAATTCCTGTCTCGGCCACCCATCTTTCATCGCACCCCGCTGTCACCGTTCAAACACAAGACCGAAATCTTCCCCCTGCCCCCCAAACGGTTATAAAAGTAGAAATCACTCCCACTGGACTCCAGTTCAAAATGAAAATTAAGCTGTAAATGGAGGTCTAAATAAGCCTTCCGAAGAAGGCCTTAAAATCCACCAAATTTGTGTGAAAAAGTTGGGAAGAAGGAAAGAGGATTTCCAGTGGCAGGGAGTTCCACAGTTTAAAAATGACCTGCTGCGGGTTCCAGCCATCTTTGTCTCAAAGAACAACAGCAGCAACAAAAAAACAATAACAACAAAAGATTTTAAAAGGAAGTTGAGAATGAATAAAAAGTACCTTTCTATATTTCTTCTCAAACGATTGCCAACATATAGAGATATTCCTCAACTTACAACAATGCATTTAGTGACTGTTCAAAGTTTCAATGGCCCTTAGGACCGGTCCTTGCACTTATGACCATTATAGCATCCTCACAGTCACATGATCAAAATTCAGGCCTTTGGAAGCCACCATGCATTTACAATAGTTGTAGTGTTGTAACGCTTATTCAAATGAATGGGTTCACTTAATGACCACCACAAAAAAAGGCTCGAAATCAATTTTTGATCATATGAGTACCTCCACTTAGGAGCCATAATGACTTATGTTAGAAATTCTGTTTATATATAGAACCACAGACATATATATAGTATATGTACTCATATATAGTACAGTCACCATGTGCGTTACTGCTTAACTGCTCAACTGTAACAAGAAACAGGAACAAAAAGAGCATAGAATAAATACCATAGGTCCAAACTTATAAAAACTACCATCTACTGGCTGAATGCTACTGCAGTTGTTGCATAAAAATACATTTCAACTTATGATCAGAATTGTGGTCATATGTCGAGGACTACCTACAATCAAAGTGCATGAGAAACTCTTTTTAAAAAAAAAATACCGAACAATCCAATGAAAGATCCAATTTCCAGGAAAGGTTTTTTTCCCCACCAACTTTGCTACAAAAATCTCCCCCATCCTTTATCTGGGCACAATCAAAAGCAAATCCAAGATTTGAAACGCACATTTTCTACCACAAAAGTCCAATCTTTATCTTCGTATTCTTCCACGTGTGGGTCCTGAAAGACAGAAGGGAGGGCAGTCAGCAGGAGGAATGGTCTTCAATGCGAAAAACACCCCAGGTTTCCTCACCTTCCTCATTTACATAAGCGGACATCCCATTAGCAACAAGGCCCAACTTAATAGAATAACAGGGCTAGAAGGGACTTCGAAGGTCGTCTAGTCCAACCCCCGGCTCAAGCAGGAGACCCTATACCATTCCAGCCTGTCCAATCTCTTCTCCAGTGATGAAGAGCCACAATATCTGGTGGCAAGTCGTTCCAGTGGTTAATTGTTCTCACTTTTAAATCAATCAATCAGATCAATCAACCAATCAATTAGAATAGAGCTGGAAGGGACCTTCAAGGTCTTCTAGTCCAACCCCTGTTCAAGCAAGAGACCCTACAGTATTTCAATCAATCAATCAGATCAATCAATCAATCAGAATAGAGTTGGAAGGGACCTTGGAGGTCTTCTAGTCCCACCTCTGCTCAAGAGACCCTACAGGAGGCTGTTTTCACCCTACAGGTTTCAGGAAAGCTTTTGGAGCCTGGGGAAGGCGAAAATCCCCCCCCTCCTCGCACAAGGGTCACTCACGCACACGTGGTGGGGGATCACACATGCATGCGCAGGTGGGGGCGGGGGTCGCGCGCATGCACAATAGCGTGCACAGTTTTGTCACACCTTTAGAAAAAGGTTAGACATCACAATTTGTTGCAATTGCCGACTAAACATTGCTAAAATTCTGGTAGGCCTTCGACCCCGCAAATACAAAATGCAAAAACCCCTTTTCTCACGAGTCTCTTTCTCCCATTCTAGGCCCAACCCAAGAAGCAAAGCCATATTTTATCCCCCCATCACATCACTTCATCGTGTAATTAGTTCAGTGATGGTTTGGGGGGGGCGGGGAGGTGGGCATTTCCCTGGTCTTTCTGCCGCGTTGGCAGATCAAGGCAATGTGTGAATGAGATTCCCGAGCAAGGAACTGTCTTCTTAAATCCGCCAGCGGGTATCCTTGCTCTGAGACGACACCAGTCAGACGACGCAGTTCTCTTACCCGGTAAAGCGTGACCATAATATCTACGTTTTCTGGCACCATCCATACCACCTCGCCCCGGTAAGGATTCTTGATGCCCGGTTGCCAACTGTGAGCCTAAAACAAAAGAGCTTAAATTTTAAAAAAACCCTTACCAAATGCAAAATAACACAAAACATACAGTTAATAGCAATAGCACTTAGATTTATATACTGCTTTGCAGCCCTCCCTAAGCGGTTTACAGAGTCAGCCTCTTGCCCCCCCCCCCCCAAAAAATCTGGGTCCTCATTTTACTGACTTTGGAAGGACGGAAGGCTGAGTTAACCTTGAGCCTGGTGAGATTCGAACTGCCAAATTGCAGGCAGCCAGCAGTCAGCAGAATCAGCCTGCAGTACTGCACTCTAACCACTGTGACACCACCGGGGCTCTTAATTACACACACACCCGCCTGCGCACACACACAGTCATATAAGAGCCGAGGTGGCGCAGTGGTTGGGGTGCAGTACTGCAGGCCACTTCAGCTGACTGTGATCTGCAGTTCAGCAGTTCAAATCTCACCTGCTCAAGGTCGACTCAGCCTTCCATCCTTCCGAGGCGGGTGAAATGAGGATCCAGACTGTGGGGGCAAGTTGCTGACTCAATTTGCTAAAAAATCTGTAAACTGCTTGGAGAGGGCTGAAAGCCCTATGAAGCGGTATATGTCTAATATATATGTATGTATGTATGTATGTATGTATGTATGTATGTATGTATGTTAGTTATATTTGTGCTGATAAATAAATAAAGGGAGACTAGTATAGATCTATTTCAAGCTATTTAGCTCTCATCAGCTAGCCATACCCTTACTGTGATATATATATATGTTTTCTGAGGTTTTCGCGGGTGTTAGTATGTAGGTCTCTAGTTGTTCGGGTTTTCTCCCGCGTAGAATTGGAGATGTCTTGGCGACGTTTCGACGAAGTCACATTCGTCATCTTCAGGCTGCTGCTGACTACTTCAGGTTTGGTGTTTCCTGGAAACACCAAACCTGAAGTAGTCAGCAGCAGCCTGAAGATGACAAATGTGACTTCGTCGAAACGTCGCCAAGACATCTCCAATTCTACGCGGGAGAAAACCTGAACAACTAGAGACCTACATATATATATATATATATATATATATATATATATATATATATATATATATATATATATATATATAATTATTTATCAGCACAAATGCAACACAAATGTAACAAAGGCAACAGTAAAAAAATATTGGGTTTCTGTCTGGATGGTCTCTTGTGATGAGCCGATAGACGGAGAATGGAAGCAGTAAACGTCCTCCCATATTTGGGCATACCAGGGGTTGTGACTCTAAATACATACCTATTCCCTGGCTCAGCTGATAAGGAGAAGAACCCTGTGGCTTAGTGGTTAACACATCTGCCTAAGATGCAATACAGCACAGGTTCTAATCCCAGTAAGGGTATGGCTAGCTGATGAGAGCTAAATAGCTTGAAATAGATCTATACTAGTCTCCCTTTATTTGTTTATCAGCACAAATACAACACACACACACACATATATATATACCGTATTTTTCAGAGTATAAAAGGCACCTTTTTCCCTCAAAAAAAAGAGGGTGGAAATCTAGGTGCGTCTTATACACTGAATACAGCATTTCTTGCCTCCTGAAACCCCACCGCCTTCATCAAAATGGCCGTGCATAGCCTTTAGGAGGCTACCAGAGTGCTCCTGGGGGCTGCGGAGGGCAGAAATGAGCAAAAAACGGGCCGTTTTTTGTTCAATTTTGTACCCTCCCCCAGCCCCCAGGAGCACTCTATAAGCCTCCTAAAGGCTATGAATGCCCTTTTGGGGGAAAAAACAGGCCATTTTTTGCTTGTTTTTGTCCCCAAAAACAAATGAGTCTCTTTGAGAGTGGGCGGCATACAAATTAAATAAATAAATAAATAAATAAATCAAATGGGGCTGTTTTCGTGAAAAATGGGCTGTTTTGGGGAGATCTGCAGAGTGCCAAAAACCTTTTTTTTTTAAAAAAATTGCCTCTTCAAAATCTTGGTGCGTCTTATACTCTTAAATTTATATGCCGCTCGCCTTGAGGTTTGAGGCGATTCCTCCCACAGATAAAAGAAATTGCTTTTAATCTGATCCCCCTCGCAGAAGCGCAGAAAATCACCTTGGTGCAAATCCGTCGGTTTCTCCGTGTCCAAACCACGATGAGCTTGTCCGGCTGCCTGTGATTGGGAGAGATAAAAAGAGTCAGTTTTGCAAACGCCAAACGAAAAATGACCAAGCCATTAATCCAAGATTTCATTGATGGTTGGGGCTGCAATTAGTACATGGGGAGCAATGTGGTGTAACCAATGGGGAGCTCGAGGGTTCTCTCTCTCTTTCCCTCCCTCCCTCCCTCCCTCTCTCTTTCCCTCCCACTCTCTCTTTCTTTCTCTCTCTCTCTCTCTCTGTCTCTTTTTCCCTCCCTCTCTCTCTCTCTCCCTCCCTCTCTCTCTCTCTCTTTCCCTCCCTCTCTCTCTCTCTCTCTCTCTCACACACACACACACAGACACACTTTGGGGAAATTTTTATAATTTCTTCTAGAACAGTAATTTTCAATTTGAAAGTCTTAAAAGGAATTAAACTTTAAATCCCAGAATCCCCCAGCCAGCATGCTTTAAGATGGATGGACTTCAACTCCCAGAATTTCCCAGTCAGTTTGCTTCAAGGTGGGCTGACTACAACTCCCAGGATTCCTCAGCCAGCTTTAAGATGGGTGGATCTCAACTCCCAGAATTCCCATCAGCTTGCTCCAAGATGGATGGACTTCAACTCCCAGAATTCCCCAGTCAGCTTGCTTCAAGATGGATGGAACTCCAACTCCCAGAATTCCCCAGTCAGCTTGCTTCAAGATGGATGGACTTCAACTCCCAGAATTCCCCAGTCAGCTTGCTTCAAGATGGACGGACTTCAACTCCCAGAATTCCCCAGGCAGCCATGCTTTAAGATGGGTGACAGGGATGACATTCAGGTAAGAGGTATGGACTCCAAGCCCCAGAATTCCCCAGCCAGCTCATGCTGGCTGAGGAATTCTGGGAGTTGTAGTCAGCCCATGTTAAAGCATGCTGGCTAGGGAATTCTGGGAGTTGTAGTCCATACCTCTTACCTGAATGTCACCCCCTGTGTCTCCAAGGAATGACACAAGTATGGAGGCAGTCTTCCTGGAGTGAGAATATCTGACTTGCCCCTGTGACGGCCATTAACAAGGATGACCCAAGTTTAAGATGGGTGGAGTTTAACACTTCCTGGCTTGGGAATTCTGGGAGTTGAAGTCCAAACTTGCGGAAGGCAAGAAATACCGGCCTAGTGGTTGGGCAGGGGCTAAAGAAATGAGGAAAGGAACAAACTGGGCCTGAGGCGGCCAGTTGCTGACCCCAATGTGCATACGCATTGCACAATTGTACACTTCTTCTTGATCACAATCACACTTTCCAAGAACGGACAGTCATGTCTTCGCGGAATAGTGTCATAGGCTCTCCTGCTGGAGCAGTGGGTTGGACTAGAAGACCTCCAAGGTCCCTTCCAACTCTTATTATTCTATGTTCTCTGTCTCAGAGAGCTCGTCCCGAAAGCAAGTTGGCAACCAGTTCGAGGGCTGCGCGCAACAGCTCCTGTCCAGCCCAGGTTTTATCTGCCTGCCCAGTCGTGTGTGGGCGAGGTTCCTGACCGCCTCAGGAGAAAGGCTGGGCCGCACCCGGTCGTGGCACTGGGGTGTTGCAAGAGACTCTGTTAAACTTCCCTGTGAAAACGCATGTCTTCCTCCTCTGCACCCAACCACGCTCCTAAGAGCCAAAGGAAGGTTTTAAGCTCCCAAGGAAGCTTCAGAGATTCCAAGGGATCTTCTAAGTACTGAAGGAAGCTTCTAAAAGTCTGAGGAAACCTTTAAGGAGCCATCTAAGGAAGCTTTTAAGCTCCTAAGGAGCCTTCTAAGATTCCAAGGAAGCTTCTAAGATTCCAAGGAAGCTTCTAAGACTCTAAGGAAACTTCTATGCTTCTGAGGAAACTTCTGAGATTCTAGGGACTCTTTTAAGTTATTAATGGACCTTCTAAGATTCCAAGGAACCTTCTAAGACTCCATGAAACCTTATAAGATTCTAAGGAGCCTTCTGAGACTCTAAGGAAACTTCTGTGCTCCTAATGAACCTTTTAAGACTCCAAGGAACCTTTTAAGATTCCATGGAACCTTCTAAGGAACCCTCTAAGATTTCGAGAACCTTCTGACATTCTAAGGAACCTTCTGACATTCTAAGGAACCTTCTGACATTCTAAGGAACCTTCTGACATTCTAAGGAGCCTTCTGAGACTCTATGAAAACTTCTATGCTCCTGACGAAACTTCTGAGATACTAGGGACTCTTTAAGTTCTTAAGGAACCTTCTAAGACTCCAAGGAAGCTTCTAAGACTCTGAAGAACCTTCTAACCTTCTAAGGAACCTTTTAAGATTCCAAGGAATCTTCTAAGATTCCAAGGAACCTTCTAAAGAAACTTCTATGCTCCTAAGGAAACTTCTAAGGAACCTTCTAAGATTCCAAGGAAGCTTCTAAGACTCTAAGGAAACTTCTATGCTCCTGAGGAAACCTCTGAGATTCTAGGGACTCTTTTAAGTTATTAATAGCAATAGCAGTTAGACTTATATACCGCTTCATAGGGCTTTCAGCCCTCTCTAAGCGGTTTACAGAGTCAGCATATCGCCCCCACAGTCTGGGTCCTCATTTCACCCACCTCGGAAGGATGGAAGGCTGAGTCAACCTTGAGCCGGTGAGATTAGAACCGCTGAACTGCAGATAACAGTCAGCTGAAGTGGCCTGCAGTACTGCACCCTAACCACTGCGCCACCCTGGGGACCTTCTAAGACTCCAAGGAAGCTTCTAAGACTCTGAAGAATCTTCTAACCTTCTAAGGAAGCTTCTAAGATTCCAAGGAAGCTTCTAAGATTCTAAGGATACTTCTAAAATTGTAAGCCTGGTAAATGTCTTGCTACCTCAATTATTGCAGTAATTGTTATGTATTGCGCGGGAGGGGGAATTTGGCTGGGGATGGGCTGGCTGGGGAATTCTGGGAGTTGAAGTCCATCCATCTTCAAGTTGCAAAGGGTTGAGAAACTCTTCTCCCCCCCCCCGGAGGGGTTATGATGTTATTAACTTTTCAATTTCTCAGCCGTGTCCTTTCTCATCTCATCTCCCTGCTGCTTGCTTGGAGAGATCCGATGCTTCTCTCCTTTCTCCAGGACAGTGGCCAAAAGCTAAATTTAGCTGGGGGGGGGGGGGGAAGGAAAGTCATTAATCCAGTCAGGTGTTGGGTTTAAATCTGGTCTCTAGAGAAATCCAATCCGCTCACCGCATACTTTCCCCCCTGCCTAGATTCCATTCAATTTCATCCTGAGCCATCGGAGAAGAGATTTGAGCCATGGTTAGATCTGGGGGTGGGGGAAACAAGGAAACCTGGAGACCCTCCCTCTGGCTGGCTTCACACCGCCTTGCTAGACCCAATATTCAATTTATTTACTTATTAAATTTATTTGCATGGGTTGCTGCGATGCAACTGTTTTGATCGAGGCTTCCCAAGAGCATGAAACAAACTCCTGGTCCCGACAAAAATCCCTTTTATTAATTGTGAATTCCGCACATTCACCTCCAGCAAAGTCTTTCAAAGGAGGATTTACGGTCACAGACCTCATCTGGCTTGGAGAGCTGCCAGGCCGAGATCTGCAAAACTTGGCCAGGAGTCTCGGAGAGTCATGAACCAATTAAGCGAACTGATGGTCTCCTGCAAACTCCACTCCCCTTTCCCTCCTCTTTTATTTCCTCTGGGAACCGTCTGGCCCCATCTAAAAAGTGGGGGGGGGGCTTCCTATGATTGCGTGGATCAGCTGTGAGCTACGCGATCCTTGTAATTATTATTTTTTAACTACCGGTTCGCAGAACCAAGGAGAATAATCCGTACCGGTTCGGCCCAAATTTGGTTAAAATTTGGGCACTCGCCAATGGGAATACACAGGTAGTCCTCGACGTACGACCACAACGGAGCCCAGAATTTATGTCGCTAAGTGAGTTTTGCCCCAGTTTACGACTTTTCTCCCCCGCAGTTGTTAAGTGAATCACCACAGCTGTGTAATTGGTAACGCGGTTGTTAAGTGGACCTGGCTTGCTCGTCAGGAGGTCGCAAAAAGGGGATTAGATGACCTCAGGACCTCACTGCAACCGTCGTAAGTGTGAGTCAGTTGTCAAGCCTCCGAATGAAAACCAGGTGACGGCGGGGAAGGCTGCAACAGTGCGGGAAAGGGTCCCTTTTTTCAGTTTAACTTCGAACGGTCACTAAGTGAATCGTTGTAAGGCGAGGACTGCCTGTAACAGAATGACAGAGTTGGAAGGGACCTTGGAGGTCTTCTAGTCCAACCCCTTGCGCAAAGAGTGGTCCCTATATACCATTTCAGACAGTTGGCTGTTTAGTCTCTTTTTAAAAACCTCCAGTGATGGAACGCACCCACCACTTCTGGTGGCAAGCAGTTCCACTGGTTCATTGTCCTCGTTGTAGGGAATTCCTTCTCAATCCTACATTGGTTCTCCCCTTGATTAGTTTCCATCTGTTGCTTCTCGCCCTGGAAAATGACATTTTCTGTAAGAAGCCACATTGACAGCTGCCTTACAAACCGCCAGAGTTGCTGGGAAAGGAGGCACCTTCAAACAGATGTGCCCATTGCTCTACCCCCTCCTGGAGAGAGAGAGAGAGATCTGGGCGCTCCCTCGAGCCAAGGTTGAACCCGGGGCCTTCCCTTCCGGGCAGCGCCTTAGGCGGGGGCGTCTCAGAACATGCACAGACTACCAAACCTAATTACCAAAACCTGCCTCGCCACTGCGGGAGCCACATTCGTCTCTTTGCAAAGGCAGACTCGGCCCGTACGGGGTGCAAATTTGCGGCGAACCGTGCCCAGTTGGGGCAAGCCGAGTGGCAGCAGGGGGCTGGGTGGGGAAACGCCAGGCCCGCTGCGAGGAAATCGAGCCCCCACCCACCCACCCCCACCCCAAAAAAGAGGCTCAAACTCCAACTGGGCTGGCGTTTCTTTCTCGTTCCCTTCTTCCTTTTTAGTCCATGCCAAAGTTTGCTTCTCGTGACTCAAGGCCCAGCATATTTCTCTTTTCTCTTCCTCCTCCCCTCCTCCTTTTCCGTTTTTTACAGCTCAAATATTTATCCTTTCCCAAACCTTATAAGGAGGAGGAACAGAACCGGGGGGGGGGGGGGGAGAGGAACGGGAACACGCTCCCTGGCAGCCACGCTCCCCTCCTCCTCCTCTTTCTGGCCTCCTCCACCCGAAAAAAAAACCCGCTTCCAGAAAAACAATAGCCGTTTTTCCGTAGGCTCGGAAACCTTTGCAGATGTCTGGGGTGCCTCCGGGTACTACAATGCCTATCATTCCCAGCCAAGAGGCACAGGGGCCGGCATCGTCTTTGTCCTACGGGGCTGCAAAGCCCCTCCCAAGCATCCCCAGCATGGGGAGATGATGGGAGTTGCAATCCAACTTTCTCGAGACGGGAAGAGGCGCGTCAGAAGAATGAACGGCTGTATCTCCAGCCACGGGGTTTGTGGGGGCAACATGGGACACCCCCCCCAAAAAAATGTGGGGTTTGCTCCCCTAGGCTGGATCTTTCCTCTTGCATAATAGCTTTTTTACAGTCAAACCTCCAGGAAGACAGCTGCCTTTGCATAAACTAACCCTGGCTTATCCAAACCACGGTTTACCAAAGCAACCCAATCACCTAGCTTCGTCCAACATAGTGGGTGCCAGAGGTTAACAGCCTCGTCTAGGTTCAGGCGAGCCCCCCCCCAAAGCACAGAGAATCAAGAGAATGGTGGGGAATCCTGGAGGTCTTCTAGTCCAACCCCCCACCACCACCACCACCGGTAAATGGCGGTTAAGCTTTTGTTTGAAAAAGTCAGAACATTTCTTAGTTCCAGTTGGAATCTCCCTTTGCAAAGTTTTCACCAATCTGTCTTAATCCCTCAGGCCTTTGGGAGAATAAATCCACACCCCTGGCTGGCTGGGGGATTCTGGGAGTTGAAGTCCGCCCATCTTAAAGTCTGCTGCCTAGGGAATTCTGGGAGTTGAAGTCCACCCATCTTAAAGCCTGCTGGCTGGGGAATTCTGGGAGTTGAAGTCCACCCAACTTAAAGCCTGCTGGCTGGGGGATTCTGGGAGTTGAAGTCCACCCATCTTAAAGCCTGCTGCCTGGGGAATTCTGGGAGTTGAAGTCCACCCATCTTAAAGCCTGCTGGCTGGGGGATTCTGGGAGTTGAAGTCCCCCTATCTTAAAGTGTCCAAGGTGGAGAAACACAGCCTGCATCCCTTGGGAAAGTAATTTTAACCTAGTGTGCGTTTCTTTGCCTGGTGAAAACTTAACAACTGTTGTGCTAACATTAGACACACCCTGCCAAGTTTTCAAGCAAATAAATGAAAGGAAATAAACAAAGCCTCTGACGCCATGGGAGCCCCACGTGGTCCCTTTCGGCAAAGGTCAGCCCCGTTGTGTTCAGCATGGCCACTCCTCCACCAAGCAGGCAGGAGTTGGGCTAAATGACCTCTAGGAGTCTCCGGAACAGTAAAATTCCACCATGATTCCTGTACAGGCAAGAAGGCCTTTGCCTCATTTCAAAACCAGCTGTCAAAAGCCTGACATGGCAAAATGATAATGGAGGAAGTTCAGAGAGGATAATTCTCAGAGATGGCTCCAAGCGTAAATTCCTGCACTGAGTGAACTTTCTGGACGTGAGCCCACTAAGGCCCACAGGTTGTCTGTCTATTATCTGTCTGTCTTTCTGTCTATCCCCTATCTATCCATCCATCCATCCATCCATCATCTCCATTGAATCTGCCTGTCCTTTCCTTCCTTCTTCTTTCTTTCTTCCTTCCTTAATCTTTCTTTCTTTCTCTTTCTTTCATCTATCTATCTATCTATCTATCTATCTATCTATCTATCTATCATCTCCATCAAATCTGCCTGCCCTCTCCTTCCTTCCTTCCTTCCTTCCTTCCTTCCTTCCTTCCTTCCTTCCTTCCTCTCTTCATCTTTCTTTCTTTCTTTCTTTCTATTATCTATCATCTATCTATCTATCTATCTATCTATCTATCTATCTATCTATCTATCTATCTATCTATCTATCTATCTATCTATCTATCATCTCCATCAAATCTGCCTGTCCTCTCCTTCCTTCCTTCCTTCCTTCCTTCCTCTCTTCCTTCCTTCCTTCCTTCCTTCCTTCATCTTTCTTTCTTTCTCTTTCTTTCTATTATCTATCTATCTATCTATCTATCTATCTATCTATCTATCTATCTATCTATCATTTATTCTATCTATCTATCTATCTATCTATCTATCTATCTATCTATCTATCTATCTATCTATCTATCTTATCTCTCTATCTATAATCTCCATCGTCCTGTCCTGTCTGACCAACTACCTCCCTTCCTACCTCCCAATCATGTCTGTCTATGTATCTATCTGCAATCTGGCATATTTTATTCTAATGACAAGAGACGGACCTTGCCAAGTAGCTATGAAAGGAAGTCAATCCTGTTTTGTTTTGTTTTGATTTACAATTCTACAAATATCCATAAATGAACAATCCGTCAGTTCTGGCCTAGACAGCAACCCAAAAGCCAACAGACCACCTAATTAAAAGACTACCCTTGCGAGACCCTTTACCAGGTTAGTGGAAGACACAGACATGATATGCACACAAGAGGTCGGATTGGATTCCCTTCAGTATTTTTCACTACACAAATCCTCCAGCCAGTTTTGGATTGTAGGGAAGGTGTTGGGCTACGAACCGGGAGGCTGTGAGTTCTAGTTTTGCCTTGGGCATGAAAGCTAGGTGGCAGCCCGACCCACCTCACGGAGTCGTTGTTGCGAGGTATGTTTGCTGCCTTGAGTTGAGTGTGTGTGTGTGTGTGTGTGTGTGTGTGTGTGTGTGTGTTTATATATATAACACTAAATACATACCTATTTCCCTGGCTCAGCTGATAAAGGAGGATGACCTTGTGGCTTAGTGGTTAACACAACTGCTTAATATGTAATACAGCACAGGTTCGAATCCCAGTAAGGATATGGCTAGCTGATGAGAGCTAAATAGCTTGAAATAGATCTATACTAGTCTCTATTTATTTATCAGCACAAATGCAACATAGATAGATAGATAGATAGATAGATAGATAGATAGATAGATAGATAGATATAGATATAGATAATTTGTGTTTGCAATTTTGCTGATAAATAAATGAAGGGAGGCTAGTAAGAGATCTATTTCAAGCTATTTAGTGCTCATCAGCTAGCCGTACCTTTACTGGGATTCGAACTTGGGCTGAAAGCAACAGGGAAGCAGTATGCTCCCTCCCACACACACACACACACACACACACACACACACACACACAATAACCTAGTACTAATACAGTCATTCCAATCATTTGATTAGCACGTAAATAAAATAAATTTTCTAAAAATGGAACAGTACTGGCTGAATTCTGGGAATAGAAGTCCACATCTCTTAAAAGTTGCTCAGGTTGAAACGATGGACTTTACCAGGTTTTTTTCAGAGATAAAGTCATGCCGGGTTTAACTAAACCTCTCTGCGCTATGGTGTGCCATCACTCTATAATTTCCGGGATTGACTACTACATGGCCCTGTCCGTGGAGTTGCCCTTGAAGACAGCCCCAAAGTGCCACCAGCCACACAATACCATGCGCTACATCGAAAACATCAGCCGCAGAGTGTTTAAAACTTTCCAAACACTTTAACCCAGTCCCGAATCCTCCTAATTTCCACCCAGGGGGAATTATGGGGCTTGTCGTCTCAATTTAAGACTCAAGGGAGAAAGTAACTTGTCAAGTCAAAATGCACGGTAATCCTCGAACAGTTTCTTATGGACTAGCGCCTTGGTACATAGGAACGTGAGCTTTCCCCAAACGGATCCTATTCAAATATGAAGCCAATCGGAAGTCCCATAGGTGCAGCACAAATAAAAGACAAGTCGCAACAGCTGTCATATATAACTGAACTAAATCAACTAATAACGGAACTGAAAAAAGTCCTACTGAAAACAACTTGGATTCCCCCCAGCTGCAGGAGAGTTTCAAAATTATTATTATATATATATTTTTCTGACAAGCATTTCTTTTCTGTGGTTATTTTTAATCTGGGAGGATTTTTTCTTTTTTTTTTTTTTTTGGCTTTTAAAAAAGAAAAGTATTTGGCTGGGCTTGTCCCGTACAGCTGTTTTCCAGATTCTTCCTGTCTTTTTTTAATCCGGACGCCAGGCCTTGAGTTATGCAGAGTTATTTACATAACGAAGCAGGGACGGGTGTTTTGAACACATACGATCCATATTAATGTCTTTTCTGACTAACCTCTCCATTCACCACTTCCTGGTGTGCAAACTCCACCCACAAATTCTCTGTATCTTATTTATATTTCCCCCCCCTCTCTAAAGATTCTAGTTCAAAGCTCATAAACAGTGGAAGTTGTGTCACACGAAGCTGCCCCGTTTAGTTCAGCCATACCTGGAAAGGCCAAAAACACCCCCCCTGATATTTGGGAGTTGTTGTTTTTTAAACGTTGCAAAACTGTACTGTGGAGATTTCTTCCCTAACTCATGGTTCTAGTCCTCATGAAGTGCGGCGGAAGGCCTAACGGGAAAAGGCAGGGCATTGTTTGTTTGCAAGTCCTCTGATGACAGATTAAGAGGCTGGCATTCACAAATCTGACTCAATAGAAGCTGGCAGATTATATGATACTGTATAGGTTGTCTTGCTTGAGCAGGGGGCTGGACTAGAAGACCTCCAAGGTCCCTTCCAGCTCTATTCTATCCTATTTCCCCTCGTTGGGGTGTGTGTGTGAATGAATGTGTTCGTGTCAGGAGATGTTTGCAAAATTACTTCATACTTAAGTGGTCAGTAGAGGGGGGGTGCATAAGTGCACTAATGTGTCTATCATTTTATATTTATTCTCTTCTATCTTGTTCTCGTTTTTTGTTTGACAAATTCCAATGAAATAAAATAAATCAAAATAATGCAATAATGAAATGAAATGATGAAATGAAATAAAATGAAATAAAAAATAAAATAAAGTGAAATAAAATAAAAATAATATAATATACAATGATAATATAATAAAATAAAATAAAAATAATATAATATAATATACAATGAAATAAAATAATAAATTAAAACAATAATAAAATAAATGAAATAAAATAAATGAAACTAAATGAAATAAAAAAATAAAATGAAATAAAATATAATAAAATAAAAAGCAATATAATGTAATATACAATGAAATAAAATAATAAAATAAAAAATAATATACAATGAAATAAAAGAAAATGAAATAAAATAAAAAATAAAATAATAATAAATTAAAATAGTGAAATAAATGAAATAAATGAAACAAAATAAAACAAAATAAAATAAATTAAAACAATAAATTAAAATAATAATAAAATAAATGAAAGAAAATACAATAAGATAAAATAATAAAATAAAATAATAAAATAAAATAAAAATAAAATCAGACTTTGGGGGAGGATTCATTTCCTCTAGGGGTGGGGTAAAAACCCAGAAAAAGGGGATCAATGCCCAAAAATCTGTCCCCAGATTTCAAGGAGTGGGGGGAGAATATGGGGGTGGCGTCCTTTCTTCCCTGCTAAGCCCCCAAGAGAGACCTACCCCCCCCCAAGAGGGGCTGAGCTCTGCAGCCTCGCCTGTCCTACCTTGCCGGGGCGTTGTGCGCCAGCCCAAGGGGCGCCTTTCCAAAGGGCTCCAAAGGGGGGGGGGACCCACGAAGCTCTCCCACCCACCCTCCATCCTTGCACCCCCACCCCCGCCCACTCCCACGCGGGGCCCCATTCACCATTTCTTGCTGCACTCCACCACCAGCTCCTGGTAGCAGGCGACGAAGCGGAACTTGGCGGCCCGCTTGCCGACGCGCTGCAGCCGCTTCCAGACGGAGCTCATGGCCCCCGCCCCGAGGTTGGTCCTCTCACCGCCGTCCCATGCCCTCCGGACGGCTGCCCCAGCGAGGAAGTCCCGGCGAGAGAGAAGCCAGAAAGTTGCAAGGAAGGGAGGAAGGAGGCGCGCCGGAGCTCCGGGAGGGAGGGGGCGGGGCCGAGGAAGGGGGCGTGGACGGGGGACGCCACGCCCCCCGACGGGAGTTCCCCGCAAGAATAACAGAAGAAGAACTTTTAACTTTGGGGGGAAGAGAGGGGAGATACCTCATGCCACAACTATTGAGAAGAGAATAGAATAGAATAGAAAATATAGTATAGAATGTAAACTATAGAATAGAATAGAAAATATAGTATGGAATAGAATGTAAACTACAGAATAGAATAGAATATATAGTATGGAATAGAATGTTATTCTGTTGTTCTATAAAATAATGGAATAGAATGTAAAATATAGAATAGAATGTAAAATATAGAATAGAATGTAAAATATAGAATAGAATAGAATATATAGTATGGAATAGAATGTTATTCTGTTGTTCTATAAAATAATGGAATAGAATGTAAAATATAGAATAGAATGTAAAATATAGAATAGAATGTAAACTACAGAATAGAATAGAATATATAGTATGGAATAGAATGTTATTCTGTTGTTCTATAAAATAATGGAATAGAATGTAAAATATAGAATAGAATGTAAAATATAGAATAGAATGTAAAATATAGAATAGAATAGAATATATAGTATGGAATAGAATGTTATTCTGTTGTTCTATAAAATAATGGAATAGAATGTAAAATATAGAATAGAATGTAAAATATAGAATAGAATGTAAACTACAGAATAGAATAGAATATATAGTATGGAATAGAATGTTATTCTGTTGTTCTATAAAATAATGGAATAGAATGTAAAATATAGAATAGAATGTAAAATATAGAATAGAATGTAAAATACAGAATAGAATAGAATATATAGTATGGAATAGAATGTTATTCTGTTGTTCTATAAAATAATGGAATAGAATGTAAAATATAGAATAGAATGTAAAATATAGAATAGAATGTAAACTACAGAATAGAATAGAATATATAGTATGGAATAGAATGTTATTCTGTTGTTCTGTAAAATAATGGAATAGAATGTAAAATATAGAATAGAATAGAATGTAAACTACAGAATAGAATAGAATATATAGTATGGAATAGAATGTTATTCTGTTATTCTGTAAAATAATGAAATAGAATGTAAAATATAGAATAGAATAGAAAATATAGAATAGAATAGAATAGAATAGAATGTAAACTACAGAATAGAATATATAGTATGGAATAGAATGTTATTCTGTAAAATAATAGAATAGAATGTAAACTACAGAACAGAATAGAATATGTAGTATGGAATAGAATGTTATTCTGTTATTCTGTAAAATAATGGAATAGAATGTTAAATATAGAATAGAATAAAATAGAAAATATAGTATGGAATACATTACAATGTTATTCTGTTAATTCTGTTAAATAATAGAATAGAATGTAAAATATTGAGTAGAAAACATAGTATAGAATAGAATAGAATGTTATTCTGTAAAATAATAGAACAAAATGTAAAATATCGACTGGAATAGAATGGAACGGAACAACAGAGTTGGAAGGAACCTCGGAAGTCATCTAGTCCAACCCACAAGAGATGGAGTCGTCGTGCCCCCCCCCCACATCGGAGCTGGATGGGAGGCCACTAGGAAATCCCAGGTTTGCAGGGAAATTTTTTTTTAAAAAAAAAAAAACCACCCACAAACATACACCTGTCCAGGAAAATCACTTGAGATAGTTAAACTTAAAACCTGCCCGGTTCAAGGCAAGCCGATTAACTTTTAAAAACTCCAGGTCACTGAATATTGCTTTAATTCGGTAACCCGGTCAAGGGTGGTGTGTAAACACGGGCCTAAGAGTCCCTGCCTACCAGCCTGGCCTGCGGTGGTTTTTCCTCCTCCCTCCCCAGCCTTTTCCTTACATGCTGACTCCCTCCGATGGAAAGCATGAGGTCATATGGAGCTGCCTGGATTTAATTGCTTTGGCAGCCTTTTGGAAAGAAAGGAGAAAAGAAAAAAAAACCGCCAGTATGTATACGTGCAAAGGAGGATGAAAAGAAATACACATAAATCAAAATAAAATTTTAAAAAACTCCTTTCGAGCCGGCCTCGCCTTTTCTTTTTCCTCCCTCCTTCCTTCCCTCGTTTCTGCCTTTTCGGAGGCTTCGTTTCTGGCTCAGGCGAGATAAATAAAGAACCTGTAAGCCGATCCTGGATTCCAGCTTTGCTCCCCGGATTGACGTGGCTGTCATGTCCCCAAATTTAGCAACCGAGGGACAGATACTACTCCGGGAACGCACCCCCCCCCCAAAGGGGTGGGGTGGGGGGGGTCTGTGTGTGTTCAAACACAAATAGATGATATTTGAAATTTATAACAACAGAGCACCAGAGTTGGAAGAGAATATATAGTAAAAATACAGAAAAGAAGAGAAGTTGGAAGGGACCTTGGAGGTCTTCTAGTCCAACCCCCTGCTTAGGCAGGAAACCCTATACCATTTCAGACGAATGGTTGTCCAATCTCTTCTTCAAAACCTCCAGTGTTGCAGCATTCACAACTTCTGGTGGCAAGCTGTTCCACTGATTAATTGTTCTCGTTGTCAGAAAATTTATCCTTAATTCCAAGTTGCTTCTCTCCTTGATTAGTTTCCACCCATTGCTTCTTGTCCTACACGATAGCTGTCTTCCAATATTTGAGGAGCTGCCACCAAGAAGAGGGGGGTCTTCTCCTCCTCTCCCCCCCCCTTCTATATATAACAATGGCTCTGTGTGTGTGCATAACTCTGGAACGCTTTGAGCAATTTCAACCAAACCTGGTACACAGATGACTTACTCTCTGGAAACAATTAGGGGTAAGACACCCATAACAACCCTCAGTGTGTGTGTTCCGTTAAGATACAGCCTGTTGTGCCTTAAAATGGCTTCTACTGTACTGCCTTAAAATGGCTCCTACTGCACTGCTGTAAAATGGCTTCTACTGTACTTTTAGAGCCGAGGTGGCGCAGTGGGTAGAGTGCAGTACTGCAGGCCACTTCAGCTGACTGTTATCTGCAGTTTGGAGGTTCAAATCTCAACCGGCTCAGGGTTGACTCAGCCTTCCATCCTTCCGAGGTGGGTGAAATGAGGACCCAGACTGTGGGGGTGATATGCTGACTCTGTAAACCGCTTAGAGAAGGCTGAAAGCCCTATGAAGCTGTATATAAGTCTAACTGCTATTGCTATTGTACTGATGGCTTCTACTGTACTGCTGTGAAATGGCTTCTACTGTACTCCTGTAAAATGGCTTCTACTGTACAGCACAGTGAAGTTAACGGTTTCACAGTACCCCATAAGGGGGCTCCCTCTGGTAAGAGGGAAAATCCAACATTAGAAATTACGTGTGGTCTGGGTATTTCCCCCCTATAAATAAATACTGGAGCAACGCCAGGTTATCGCCTAGTTTATTACAAATTTCCCCATCCCGGGAGCCACGAGGCCAACAGGCTGAGGATGTTTGACATCCAACGGGCAGGAGAGGACACCTCTGCCCTCACGTGGAATTCTTCGTCTCTCTCTCTCTCTTTCCCTTTAACTTTGCACCGCTCAAGGTCCACATCTTTTTTGTGTGTTTTTAAAACATTAGGCCAGGCTGAGAACGATGAGTCATTTCCCTGGCTTCCCGGTGAAAAAAGAAAGAAAAGAAAAGCAGGAAGCCAAAACCGAATGCAAAAGACGGGTGTGGCGGCTCGAAGCGGCTCCTGAGAAATTTTGCTTCCCCCCCCCCCCCTCTGAGATGACAAGAGAAATTTTTCACCCCGGTTTGGTGAAGAGAGAAATCCCAAGAGTTTCCCGCAAACGGAACAAGGGAATGAGGACTTCTCACACTTACGACGGTCGTGGCATCCCCGTGGCCATGTGATCAAAATTCAGACGCTGACTCCTATTTATGACGGCGGCGTGCCCCAGGGTCAGGCGATTCCCTCTTTGCAACCTTTTGACAAGCAAAGACAATGGGGGAAGCCGGATTCACTTAACGGCTGTGTGACTAACTTAAGCACTGCAGGGATTCCCTTAACGGCGGCGGCAAGGGGCAAAATTCACTGAACAACCGTCTTGCTTAGTAACAGAAACTCTGGGCTCCGTTTGGGTCGTAAGTCGAGAGCTATCTGTAATTGGAGCAAAGTTTCTCGTCTTCTCCAACTTTTAAGATGTGTGGATTTCAACTCCCAGAATTGCAAACTTGCTGGCTGGGGAATTCTGGGAGTTGACGTTCACCCCTCTCTTTGTTTCCAACTTTGAGAAACCCAGATTTCGCCCAACCCCAAGTCCCATTGTAGCTGTTCTGTGTGTTGCAAACACAACAGGAAACCACAAACAATGGCCCAGGGCCCCAGGCGGCTTCTGTGCTCCAGAGGTGGAAAAGAAATCCAGGGCAAGGAGGTGAAAGTTCACTCAAACTGGGGCTCCTTAAAGTCTCACTTGGCTAGGGTGCAAAATGAAAAGAGAGAATGTAAACAGCACACCTGAGCATGCACAGAGTACATTTCCAGGTCACAGCTGGCCTTTCCCACTCCTGAAAAGCAGGGGATAAGAGGAGGACGAAAATAAAATGTCGACTGCCTTGAATCTTGGCATTCCAGCTGTTTAGAAGGGGAACTTACGAAATTTGCAGATGATACTAAGCTGGAAGGAATAGCCAACACTCCGGAAGACAGGCTCCAGACCCAGATGGGTCTTGACAGACTTGAACCCTGGGCCCTCGCTAACAAAATGAAATCCAACGTAGAGAAAAGTGAAGTCTTCCACTTAGGCAAGAAAAACCAGAAATACACATATAGACTGGGTGAAACCAGGCTTAATAGCAGTGACTGGGAGAGAGATCTTGGAGTCTTAGTAGACAACCAGCTAAATAGGAGCCAGCAGCCAAAAAAGCCAATGCAATCCTAAACTGCATTAACAATCAAGTTAGGTACTAATACCATTCTATAAACTCCTAGTAAGACCACACCCAGAGAACTGCATCTAGTTGTGGTCCCGACACTATAAAAAGGATTTTGAGACTCTGGAAAGAGGGCAGAGAAGAGCAACCAGGATGATGTGGGGACTGGAGGCTCAAACATATGATGGATGGTTGCAGGAACTGGGCCTGGCTAGTCTAGGGAAGACAAGGACCAGGGGAGACAGGAGAGCATCTTCCAATATTTGAGGGGCTGCCACAGAGAGGAGGAAGGTGGTCAAGCTATTCTCCAAAGCACCAGAGAAGGAAGAATGGATGGAAACTGACCAAGGAGAGATTCAACCTGGAAATAAGGAGGAATTTCCTGACAGGGAGAACAATCAACCCATGGAACAGAAGTTGCCTTCGGAAGTTGTGGGAGCTTCATCCCTGGAGGCTTTCAAGAACAGACTGGACTGTCATCTGCCAGAAATGGTGTCCGGTCTCCTGCTTGGGCAGAGGGTTGGACTAGATGACCTACAAGGTCCCTTCCAACTCTGTTAATCTGAACCTGTTTTACCCGGAAGTAGCCACCACACCTGGAGACAGATTTGTCCACTGCTGCCCAGAATTTTACCCTCCAGAAATCCTGATGTTTTTAATGAGATCCAGGTCACCGCCAGGGCTTTTGCAAGCTCCATTGAGATTCCTGTCACTTTGCAAGCTCTGAACTCGCGGCTTGGAATGAAACACACTCCGGCCCTTTGGTCAAGAGACAGCCCCTTTATTTCTCGCGCTTCCCCCTCTTTTATTGCCATGGGGGGGGGGGAATGGCCTGTCCAACTTCCCAAAATATTCATGAACTATCCAACGTTGTCTTCTTCTCTCCTGGAAGAATGAAATATTCTAGGAAATATTAAAAAGGCAGAATATTATAGTTTCCCTGGATGAGAAATGGAGAAACGTGGGTTTTTTTAGAGGCAGGAAGCAGACTCACTCTTAATAGCCCCCACCCTCCTCAACAGCCCACAGCAGATGACCGGACTCAAGAGATAAAGAGAGAGCTAGGCCTATTCATAAGCAAAAGCCCTCACCCAAGATCCAACACAGGTAGGATTCGCCCTCTACCCACCTAGCAACAGAACTCACCACCTGGCACCTGGGGAGATTACATCACCCAGCAAGGCTCAACCAAGCTTGGGACTCAGAAGACTATAAAGTTACCCCTGTATGGCCCCATGGGAGTCTGACAACCAATCAGGATACATTTCTTACACAGGAACAGGAAGCTCCAAGGCGGGGCCCAAGAAACGGTATAAATTGCTCTGTCTGTCTGTCTCTCTTTCTGTCTCTCTCTCTCTGTCTGTCAGTCTCTGTTTCTGTCTGTCTCTGTCTCTCTCTGTCACTTTCTCTCCCTCTCTCTCTGTCGCTCTGTCTCTCTCTGTCTCTATCTCTGTGTGTCTCTCTTTGTCATTTTCTCTGTGTCTGTCGCTCTCTCTCTCTCTCTCTGTGTCTCTGTCTGTCTCTCTCTGTTGCTCTCTGTGTCTCTCTCTGTGTCTCTGTCACTCTCTCTCTCTCCCTCTCTCTCTGTCGCTCTGTCTCTCTCTCTGTCTCTCCCTATCTCTCTGTGTGTCTCTCTGTCATTTTCTCTCTGTGTGTCTGTCGCTCTGTCTGTGTGTGTGTCTCTCTCTCTGTCTCTGTCACTGTCTCTCTCTGTTGCTCTCTGTCTCTCTGTGTTTCTCTTTGTCACTGTCTCTCTCTGTGTCGCTCTCTGCCTCTCTGTCTCTTTGTCTATCTCTTTATCTCTCTCTTTGTGTGTGTGTTTGTCTCTCTCTCTGTCACTTTCTCTCTCTCTCTCTCTCTCCCCCCACCCAGGACCAAAAAAACCCATGTGGTCCTGGCCACCATTAAACCATCTTTCCAAGCAGCCTCCATGTTTCCGGTTTCTTTCTCCCCACTTGAACCCAGATGGACATTTCTCCCAACACTTCAAAGGATGGGAAGGAGGAGAAGCAAACCTTTTGCAGCCCATTATCCTCTTCCCAAACGCGCTGGGGATTTATTTCAAGCCTCTGAAGACCCATCATCATCATCATCATCATATCAGAAAACTAAATGCAATTAAATATTTAGCCAAGGTAACCCCGCTAGGGGCAGTAGGACAATTATTAAAATCCAATCAAGGCAATATGGATCAGATTTAAAAAAAGAAAAAGACAACAACAATCCCAAATAAATGTTGTCTATAGTAACATTCCTCACTATTTCATCTCAGGGTGCAGTTGAGGAGGAGAAAATGGGGTGCGTTATTCCCCCCCCCCCCCAAGGAAGCTAGCCTATCATGCAAAAAAACCTATTTGCCTGGCTTACCTGTGGCAGATTCACACATTTCTGCAAAACACACCTCTCGGCTGAATAAACTGCATGAGTCCTTTTTAAGTCTTAACGATTTAAGTCTTGCCCCAAGCCTTAAATCGGAGCTTAAATCTATGGCTCCTCTGATATGTTGGTAAAGGTTCCCCTCGCACATGTGTGCCAGTCGTTCCCGACTCTAGGGGGCGGTGCTCATCCCCGTTTCAAAGCCGAAGAGCCAGCGCTGTCCGAAGACGTCTCCGTGGTCATGTGGCCGGCATGACTCAACGCCAAAGGCGCACGGAGCGCCATTCCCTTCCCACCAAAGGTGGTTCCTATTTTTCTACTTGCATTTTGTACGTGCTTTCGAACTGCTAGGTTGGCAGAAGCTGGGACAAGGAACGGGAGCTCACTCCGTTACGCGGCGCTAGGGATTCGAACCGGCGAACTGCCGACCTTTCTGATCGACAAGCTCAGCGTCTTAGCCCCTGAGCCACCTTGATATGCTAAATCAAAGCTAAATCAAACCCACTGGGGTGGGGGGCAATTCACACCTCCCAGCCAGCCCTATTCTAGGTTTATGCTAAAAGTTTTCAGCAGCCACATGCCAGAAGCAAAAAGAAAGTGCATTAAAGAGTTTTTCACCCCCCACCCTCCCTTCAACCCACCCAATCTCCCCTACATTTTTAACCCAGTCATCCCATTCTTGCAAGTTTCAGCTGCAAAAAAAAAAAAGTTAAAGTAAAGTGTAGGAAAGTATAGTAAAATAAAGTAAAATAAAATGTAGGAAAGGAAAGTAAGGAAAGTAAGGTAAAAGTGAAAGTGAAAGTAAATACATTTGCAATACAAATGTCTATAGTTTTATGTTTTAGGGTCCTTGCCCAAAGCTTGGGTCCTCAGAATGCACGCTGGACTGGCCGTCCCTGTTTCAAAAAGAAATTAAGTTCCTAGTCCTCAGGATTCCTATTAGGTAGATTGGAAGGTATTAAACCCAGGCCTTCTGGACAAGGAAAAGTCTCGGCCACTGTGTGCAGTTCTTAACTCCTTTTAGGGAATGCCGTTAGTACCGCAGGGGAGCAAAAAGGACCAGCACCCCCCCCCCAAATTCCACTCAGTCACAAGAAACCTGGCAGTTTTGGAAGAAGAAGGAGAAAGAGGCAAGGGAAGGGCCTGAATCTTGCAGAGATGCAGCCAAGCCTTCCTCATTCGCTAAATATCGAAAGAGCTTCAGAGGCGACCCGCGCATCTCCACGCAAGGACAGGTAGATAAACTCAACTTTTAACCCGGGAGAGGCCTGCATCCCGAAGAAGAGACACAAAGCCATCCTCTGTTTTTCTCCCAGGGAAAAAATCATCACAAAGTATTTCAGTGTTGCTGGTCATTAACCGAAGAAATAAAACGCATTTCCATTTCCCCAAATCTGCCTTCAATTCCAGATGGGGGTCTTGTCCTCCGCGTGGGCTGAAAACTCTGGAAATTGGAGGAAAAAGACCCCAGATCCTTGCCAGAGGGCAGTGATGGGGGGTGGGGGGGAGACAAGCCGCCGAGGTGGTGCAGTGGTTAAATGCAGCACTGCAGGCTACTTCAGCTGACTGCAGTTCTGCAGTTCGGCTGTTCAAATCTCACCGGCTCAGGGTTGACTCAGCCTTCCATCCTTCCGAGGTGGGTAAAATGAGGACCCGGATTGTTGTTGGGGGCAATATGCTGACTCTGTGAACCGCTTAGAGAGGGCTGAAAGCCCTATGAAGAGGTATATAAGTCTAACTGCTATTGCTATTGCTATTCCCAGGAAATTCAAGTGATGTTCCGGTGACATTTCGACCCTTCCTGCGTTTTTCCCCCGATGCTTTTTTCGGAGACAATCCCAAAACGGGAGAAACAAATCTCAAAATTGGATCCCTGCAAGCCTCTCTTTTTGGAAAAGGCCAAAGAAATCCTGTCGATTTATCCAGGGAAACCTGATCCGGGGGTGGGGGTGGGGGGAGAAAGCCCAGGAACGAAGTCAAAAGCTGAAAAGAAGCTGGGGGTCGTTCCAGGATAGCTTCTTCCAAACCCTAAAATCCCAGCTAGACTTTCCCGAGGTGGTTTCCCACGCCTGGCTCAGATGGCAATATGGAAAGAATCCTTAAGCCACTGATCTCGAGAGTTCTGGGGCTGGAGGAAGCGCAGCTGCTGAGCCGGAGGGGCTTCCCGGGGCCCATCCGGACTTAACGGATCCAGGTCGAAATCTTCCTCCTCGTCCGAGAAGCCGTTTTCGGCAGCCAGGCTGCCTTCCGAGTGGAGTGAAGACGACATGTCCTGGAAGAGGCTCTTGAACTCCTGGATGGACTCGTACAGGGACCACAGCTGGCAAAGAAGGGACATGTCCAGTTGTCGGAGCCCCACCTGCAGAAGGGACGGAAAGCAAACGTTGAGCTGTGGAGCTGCCGGGATTCAAACCGGGGGCCGGTTAGCTGGAAAGCGCAAGAACTGCAACTTTCTAGTGTTTGGCAATGTTGACCAACGTAAGACAAGTGGACTTCGATTCCCAGAATTCCTTAAGACGTCTGGACTAAAACTCCCAGAATTCCATAGTCAGCATGCTTTAAAAGGGATGGACTTCAACTCCCAGAATCCCCTAGCCAGTGTGCGTTAAGATGGGTGGACTTCAACTCCCAGAATTCCCCAGCCAGTGTGCTTTAAAAGGGGTGGACTTCAACTCCCAGAATCCCCCAGCCAGCATGCTTTAAGAGGGGTGGACTTCAACTCCCAGAATTCCCCAGCCAGAATGCTTTAAGAGGGGTGGACTTCAACTACCAGAATCCCCCAGCCAGCATGCTTTCAGATGGGTGGACTTCAACTCCCAGAATCCCCCAGCCAGCAGGCTTTAAGATGGGTGGACTTCAACTCCCAGAATCCCCCAGCCAGCAGGCTTTAAGATGGGTGGACTTCAAGTCCCATAAAGAAACAAACCAACAAAAACTAAACAACTAAGGGGTATAAAGCTGGATGTGGTTTTGTCAGCCGCAAATTGGACAAAATGGCTGTCTGGGGAATTCTGGGAGTTGAAATCCTTAAGTCTCAAAAGTTGCCAAAGTTAGACAATCTTGCTTTTTTTTAGAATAAAATCAGCCAAGCTTTGAAATCCACAAAACGTTTTAAATTAGTTCTGTGGGAGTTTGCTACCCTCTAGTGGAAAAAAACCTTGTACTGCACAGGTTTTGAACTGTTAATTTTTTCTCCCCTATCTAATTTCATTGCTTTGGATGAAAGTGAAATCCCAAATACGAATAATTAAAAAAAAACTAAGTTCCCCTCCTCTCTGGGGCAGTCCCTCAAATATTGGAAGATGCTCTCCTGTCTCCCCTGGTCCTTCTCTTAACTAGACTAGCCAGGCCCAGTTCCTGCAACCGTCCATTGTATGTTTTAGCCTCCAGTCCCCTAATCCTCTTTGTTGCTCTTCTCTGCCCTCTTTCTAGAGTCTCAACATCCAGATCTCATTTCAGGTGAGACAAACCGGTTGTGGGAACACTGCCATTCTTTCTGTAGTTCAGTCAGTCATCTTTATTTTTATTTATATGCTGCTCATTCTCTTGTCTATGGGTGCCTGTTATCTCTGATTTTTTTTTTAGGAGAGTGGGTGTCGAAAACCATGACTGACTCTGATCAAACTACTTTCCATTCTCTAAAACTCTTTATTTAGGTTTCCGGAAAGTCTCAACTTCCCTTTGAAATACAACTCCGTCTATTTAGCAGAATAACAGAATTGGAAGGGATCTTGGAGGTCTTCTAATCCAACCCACTGCTCAAGCAGGAGGTTGCTCATATGTATGCAAGCACACAAAGGACCCAGGGAATTAATAATATGGTTAACAAAATCTTGGCTTAGGATGTTGTTACTACTACTACTACTACTACTACTACTACTACTACTACTACTACTACTCTTCTTCTTCTTCTTCTTCTTCTCCTCCTCCTCCTCCTCCTCCTCTTCACCCACTCCTTCTTGTCTCCTTCTCCTTCCCCTCCTCCTTTTCTTCTTCTCCTCCTCCCCCATCCTCCTGCATTCTCCTCCTCCTCCTTTTCTTCTTCTTCTCCTCCTCCTCCTTTTCCCCCTCTTCTTCTTCCTCTTCACCTCCTCCTCCTTCTTGTCTCCTTCTTCTCCTTCCCCTCCTCCTCCTTTTCTTCTTCTCCTCCTCCCCATCCTCCTCCTTTTCTTCTTCGTCTTCTCCTCCTTCTCCTCGTCCCCATCCTCCTCCATTCTCCTCCTTTTCCCCTTCTTCTTCTTCTTCTTCTTCTCCTCCTCCTCCTCCTCCTCCTCCTCCTCCTCCTCCTCCTCCTCCTCCTCCTCCTCCTTAAATGTTACCCATTTAAACACTAAGATTTACTGGGCGGGCAAGGATAGTTGATGCGCAAAATATACATTGCAACGTTTATTGCAAAGCCTCTCAACTATCAAACGACAACCCGGCCTTCACGTGGTGCCCCCCGTTCCCACCAATCGGGCTCTGTCGACCCTTGGGACTGGCGTCCCCTTGGGTATATCCAGCCGAAACAGCTTCCATGGATCGCCGTACAGTGGCGTCAAATTTCCATGGAAGTCGCCTATACCCACGATGGGTGAAGAGGCGTCAAGTACAAGTACAAGATTTACTAATATGAATGTGTCCGTTCAATCATATAGGCGCTCAATGGCCTGGCAACTGTGCCCCTTCCCCAAATGAATAATCACGGCTATTATTCGGCTGATTTAAAAGCTCTCTCTGCATTGATGGGGTTGGGGGGGCCCAATCAAGTGAACTCCGCCCCCCGCCCTGAAATTACCAACCATGGGACCCCAGGAGGATGAAGTCCCAGCTCTCCCCCTCTTCCTTGCCTACACTGCAGAGCCTTTGTGCGGTTAAACCCCGAAACCACGCCCATCCGATGAGGTCTACTGGTTGAGGCGCCGGGCTAGGAACCAGGAGATGGTGAGTTCTAGTCCCTCTTTAGTCCTAAAAGCCAGATGGGTGATTTTGGGCCATGCCAGGAGACAGTGAGTTCTAGTTCTGCCTTAAGTCATATAAGCCTGCTGGGTGACTTTGGGCCTTTCACCAGGAGACTGGGAGTTCTAGTCCCTCCTTAGATATGAATGCCAGCTGAGTGACTCTGGGCCAATCACCGGGAGACAGTGAGTTCTAGTTCTGCCTTAGTCATAAAAGCCTGCTGGGTGACTTTGGGCCATTCACCAGGAGACTGGGAGTTCTAGTCCCTCCTTAGATATGAATGCCAGCTGAGTGACTCTGGGACAATCACCAGGCGTCCGTGAGTTCTAGTCCTGCCTTAGACATGAAAGCCAATTGGGTGACTTTGGGACAATCACTAGGAGACGGTGAGTTCTAGTCCCGCTTTAGTCCTGAAAGCCGGCTGGGTGACTTTAGGCCAATCACTAGGAGATGGTGAGTTCTAGTCCCTCTTTAGTCCTGAAAGCCGGCTGGGTGACTTTGGGCCAATCACCAGGAGTCTGTGAGTTCTTGGCCTCTCTCTCTCTCTCTTCCCCCCACCCTCCTCTGTCTGTCAAGCCCACCTCACAAGGTTGTCGTTGTTGCGGGCAAAATAAGGAGGAAGTCAGTTGTGCTGGAGATGTTCGCTGCCTTGAGTTATTATTCTCGCCATACAGGCGAGAAATTAAACAAATAACTTTGAATAAACCAAGAACCCCCCCCCCCCACTGCACCAAATTTAGACCTTGGCATAATGCCAGGGGCTAATTTTAGACCTGCAACTTTCACAGCCTTTTCGTGGGGCAAGTGGGATCCCTTGTAGAACATGCCGGCCCCCTCCCACACCCCAGGCTAATTTTTCACAAACCGCCTCCTCTCATTGTTTTTTGGGGGGGAGTACCCCGCTTCCAAGTCCTACCGACCCCGGGTTCAAAGCCTCCCAGCCCAGCCTCTCCTACAAAGGTGCCTCTATTCCTTGTAAGGTGCTTTTTAAAAAAAAAAGGGTTTGGTTTGCAGCCGGGTGAGCCGTGGGAAAAGGGGTGCTTTCGTGTTGTCGCCCCCCCGCCCCCGCCCCCCGCAACGAAAGAAACAGGGTGGCAGCAAATTTAGGGTGTGAGGGGAGGTGCGGAAATGAAATGAATGGATCGAATGGAAGTGGTAGGAGCTTCATCCCTGGAGGCTTTCAAGAAGAGACCGGACTGCCCTCTGTCAGAAATGGTGTAAGGGGTCTCCTGCTTGGGGCAGCGGGGGGGGGGGGGTTGGACTAGATGACCTCCAAGGCCCCTCCCAACTCTTTTTATTCTGTTCTTATTCTATTATTCGGCAGTTGTAGGGGCTTCATCCCTGGAAGCTTTCAAAAAGAGACCGGACTGCCGTTTGTCAGAAAAGGTGTAGGGGTCTCCTGCTTGGGGGGGGGAGGGTTGGACTAGATGACCTCCAAGGACCCTTCCAACTCTTCTTATTCTGTTATCATTCTATTATTCAGCAGTTGTGGGAGGCTTTCAAGAAGAGACTGGGCTGCACTTTGTCAGAAATGGTGTAGGGGGGTCTCCTGCTTGGGGCGGAGGGGGTTGGACTAGATGACCTCCAAGGACCCTCCCAACTCTTCTTATTCTGTTATTATTCTATTATTCGGCAGTTGTAGGGGCTTCATCCCTGGAAGCTTTCAAAAAGAGACTGGGCTGCCCTTTGTCAGAAATGGTGTAGGGGGTCTCCTGCTTGGGGCAGAGGGGGTTGGACTAGATGACCACCAAGGCCCCTCCCAACTCTTTTTATTCTGTTCTTATTCTATTATTCGGCAGTTGTAGGGGCTTCATCCCTGGAAGCTTTCAAAAAGAGACTGGACTGATGTTTGTCAGAAACGGTGTAGGGGTCTCCTGCTCGGGGCGGAGGGAGGGTTGGACTAGATGACCTCCAAGGCCCCTTCCAACTCTTCTTATTCGGTTATCATTCTATTATTCAGCAGTTTTGGGAGGCTTTCAAGAAGAGACCGGACTGCCCTTTGTCAGAAATGGTGTAGGGGGTCTCCTGCTTGGGGCGGAGGAGGTTGGACTAGATGACCTCCAAGGCCCCACCCAAGTCTGTTTCTCTGGGAATAAATACCCTAAGTCCTCGGGGTGGGCAAGGTGGGAAATGGGTGTTTTCTGACCGTCCACCCCTGCAAGGTGGGCTCAGGTGAGGGGGGGTTCCCCCTAAGTAGAGCTGGGCATCTCAAAGGACCCCCAACCCAGAGAGACTTTTGGGGAGGGGGATGCAAAGCCATCAGAAGCCCCCCCCGCCCCGGGCATCGCTCACCATCTCCTTGCGCAGCACGGCCAGCGCGGCATCCAGGTTGGCGGGCCGGGGGGGTCGTAGGGGGGTCCCAGGGGGCTTCTCCCCGGCGGGGGCCGCCTGGGCTTGGCGCAGGTCGTCCTGGATGCGCGACTTCTTGCTGTAGACCTTCTGGATCTCGCGCCACGAGCCGCCGCTGGAGTTGAGGATGCCGCTCAGCCCTTTGGGCAGCGGGGGCAGCCCCTCCAGCGCGCACGCCTGGCTGACCGGGGGCTCCGGCGGGGAGCAGCTCATGGCCGTTGGAGGGGGGGAGAGGGGGCACTCGGCCTATGCTCAGAGGCACTCTCGGCCCCCGCGGCTGCTGCAGCGCCCGATCGGCTGCACGCCGGCCTTTTGTCTGCGGCGGCGGCTGCGCCCGGATCGCCCGCAAGGACGCCGCAGCGGCTTAAAGGGGCCCCGCCGGGCGGCCCGGGAGGCAGCGCAGCCTCTGGCTCGGCGGGGCAGAAGCCGCTGCGCTGGGCGAGCCTCTGCGGAGCCCCGGGCACGATTCCCCACCTGCCGCGACCGGGATCCACGGGGTAGATCCACCAAGCGCTTTCCTTGCTTTCCTCTGTCCTTTTCTTTCTTTCCTTCCTTTTCTGTCTCCTTCCTTTCTGCCGTGTTTTTCCTTCCTTCCTTCGCTCTCTCTATTCCTCCCTTTGCTTTCTTTCCATTTGACCTTCCTTCGCTGCCTCCGTTCTTTTCGCCTTCCCTTCCTTCTCTCCCTTTTCCATCCTGTTATTTCTCTTTACCTCCCTCCCTCCTTTCTTTCCTTCCCTCCCTTTCTCTTTAACTTCCTTCCTTTTTACCTCCCTCCCTCCTTTCTTTCCTTCCCTCCCTTTCTCTTTAACGTCCTTCCTTTTTACCTCCCTCCCTTTCTTTCCTTCCCTCCCTTTCTCTTTAACTTCCTTCCTTTTTACCTCCCTCCCTCCCTCCTTTCTTTCCATCCCTCCCTTTCTCTTTAACTTCTTTCCTTTTTACTTCCCCCCTTTCATCCCTCCCTTTCTCTTTACCTTCCTCCCCCTTCTTTCCTTCTACTCTTTCTTTACCTTTCTTCCCTCCTTTCCTTCCATTCCCAACCTCCCTTTCCTTCCTTCCCTTCCTTCTGTCCTTCCCTCCCTTTCTTTCTCCCTCCTCCTAATTTCTTTCTTTCTCTTTCTTCTTAATTTGGGAATTGCACCTGTTTACATGATGCCGCCTATCGTTTAATTGAGTTGCTTCTTAGAACTCCGCCAGAGAGATTTAACAAGTTGTGCCAACAGGGCCCGGATTCGGTGTGGCCAAGCGGGGAAGGAAATGCCAGACTTTCCCAATTTTGGTCGGCTGCTGAAGGGGCAAAAGATGGATCGGGTCCAATCTTGGGGGGGGGGGTTGTCAAATTTGTGGGTCCACTTTCTGGAAAGAGAGGTCGCCCTCTTTCCTTGAGTCCGAAGAGTGGCATCTGGGCGAGACCAGAATAAGAGCCTCCTGTCCTGCCCAGACTTGGGTGTGAAGGTCCTTTGAAGGACAATGCCAAGCTTGACCAATCAGCCTAAAGCCCAGTTTAAAGACGACACTAATGGGTGCCACGAATATTTGCCCCTGCCCCGCTCTAGCCAGGAAATCCAGAACTGTTGCAGAGCCCAGTTTCAAAGTAGTCCACAGGAGAAACGACACCACTGCGGCCTTTCTCTGTCCTTGTTTTGGGCTAAAAATCTATGTCCGAATTGCATCCCTTCAGAAGATCAAGGCAAGGGCAAAATATCCCTGCTTTTCCAGCCACTTTCCACTTAGTTATCCTTTGAGACCACAAAAACTTGTACATTTGTTCGTTTCTCCCACTCCGCAGCTCTCGAAGACGGCCAGCCAACTGTATTCTTTGCCTTCCGTGCTTACGACCTTGTGCCATGTAATAGGCTTAACCTAATTGGGAGAAAGAATTAGCAAGGGCATTCCTAACCGCACCCTAGAATGCTTTGCCACTTTACGATGGGCGGGCTCCACCTCCCAGAATTCCATGTATTTGTATTTGTATTTAGTTTATTTGTATGCCGCCCTTCTCCAGGAGGGACTCAGGGCGGCGAACAACTCAGGGGGGAAAGGGGACATAAACACAGTACACATGATTAAAATACATGAAAATCACAAGAGCCATACAAGTCGAGAGGGGAGGGCTGGGGAGTTCTGGGAGTGGAAGTTGACGCATCTTAAAATTGCTGCGGTTAAGAAATCCTGCACACTTGGAACACTGCGTCCAGTTTTGGTCACCACACTATAAAAAGGATGTGGAGACTCTAGAAAGAGTGCAGAGAAGAGCAACCAGGATGATGAGAGGACTGGAGGCTCAAACATGGGAAGAACGGCTGCAGGAACTGGGCCTGGCTAGTCTAGGGAAGAGAAGGACCAGGGGAGACAGGAGAGCATCTTCCAATATTTGAGGGGCTGCCACAGGACGGGTCAAGCTATTCTCCAAAGCACCAGAGAAGGAATAATGGATGGAAACCGACCAAGAAGAGATTCAACCTGGAAATAAGGAGGAATTTCTTGACAGGGAGAACCTTCAACCCATGGAATAGAAGTTGCCTTCGGAAGTTGTGGGAGCTTCATCCCTGGAGGCCTTCAAGAAAAGACTGGACTGCCATTTGTTGGAAGTGGTGTAGGGTCTCCTGCTTGAGCAGGGGGTTGGACTAGATGGCCTACAAGGTCCCTTCCAACTCTTTTAATCTAATCAATTGGTTGTTTTTGATTGGTCCTTCTGACAGAAGGGAATCTCACAAGTAGGAATACTCCTACAAGTAGAACTTGACTTATGACCAGTCACTTAGCTCAGAGTTACACGGAGAAGAGAGACTTACAATACAGATTTGAATAGCCTCCAATGCATTTATAACCGTTTGCAGTATCCCGTAGCCACAATTTCCAGCATTTTCCTTCTGGAAAATTAGCTTCCAGTTTCTTGGGGAAAAATCCCCCATAGCAAAACAAAACAGTGTCGTAAAATTGGGTGCAGCCACAGTGACCTGTTTTACGACTGTCCAGATTTATGACCAAAATTGCAGGCTCAGTTGCTCTTCCTAAGTCAAGGACTTTACCTATATTCAACCATATCTGACCAATTCCAAGTGTCACACTTCCCATTCTTCCTCTTAAGTGACACTTGTCATCAAAGTGTCATTCAGAGGAACAAGGTATCTTCAGAGTTGATTTAATTTTATTTTCTAGAATGTCCAAGATGCCTGAGAGGAGAAAGCTCCATTTCTTAGCTTACAGCTTCTTTTTCTCAAGTATTGGTTAGGTAAAAGTAATGGTTCCCCTTGCACATAGGTGCTAGTCGGTCCTGACTCTAGGGGGCAATGCTCATCTCCGTTTCAAAGCCGAAGAGCCAGCGCTGTCCGAAGACGTCTCCGGGGTCAAGTGGCCGGCATGACTAAACACTGAAGGCGCACGGAATACGGTTATTTTCCCATCAAAGGTGGTCTCTATTTTTCTACTTGCATTTTTTACGTGCTTTCGAACTGCTAGGTTGGCAGAAGCTGGGACAAGGAACGGGAGCTCACTCCATTACACTGAGCTAGGGATTCAAACCACTGAAACTGCCAACCTTTCTGATCGACAAGCTCAAGGGTCTTAGCCCCTGAGCCACCGCATCCCAACTATTGGTTATTAAAGTTTAAAAGTTTTAAGACGCCATGGGGGGGGGGGGGGCAAAAGCATGTGCCAAACCCGATTCCTTCACAACAGCGAAGATTCGACACCACACAATCATGATCTTGTGCCTGGAAATTTGAAACGTTTAATGCTTCACCCAAAAAAAAAAAAAAATACACCACAACACAACAGAGGTCCTAATAACCTCAAATCTTTGGATCAGGCAAGCGGGATGGTGAGCGGATTTAAGCTGAAGGGTATAGAGGAGCCCCAAATTCGGTGCCTAAGATGGTTGCTAACCCCAACATAACCTTTCCCCAAACCAGTTTAACCCTTTTATCTATCCTTTCTTTGTCCCGGGTTAGATAGATCAGCGCGTGCAAATCCTCTGAAACATTCCTCAAACATCAGGACAATTTGTATAAGGGGGTGGGGAAAAAAGCTCACATTTTAATCAGGATGGAGAGCCCAGTCATATTGAAATCACCCAGACCTTACGATGAATGGTGGTGGTGGGGAAATCCTTTGGCACCCCAAGCATGGCCTACACTCCATGCCAGGCCTGGCACTGCCGTTACAAGCCGGGGCATCCTCACTGTGGCAGCTCCCTGATGCCCTTGAGAGCATCCGTGCAGGCCCGGATGAGTGCACAAAACTGGATGCTCCTCTCGACAGAGGTAGTTTCTTGGAGATGCTGGCTTGCCCAGTCGATCTTCTGTAGAATGGTCTCTTCTGCCGCAGCCAGGGTGCTGCGTGCCAAGGGGGCATTAGGGGCAGCAGTGGACACCGGGAGGGCCGGGTCAGGGTTAGCGTTTGACCGGAGACCCAAAGCTGCCCCTTCGCAATGCTCCGGGCGTGACGCCATTTCATCTGTGTTGGCAGCAAGCTGGCGCTCCCGCACTTGGGAAAGGGCTGCTTGGGCATTGAGCGCTAGAGGGAGAGAGAGAAGATCAAAGAGGTGGCATCATGAGGCTGTTGCTTTCGGGTTCAACAACAGCAAACGCTGCTGAAAAGTCCAGGGATCTTTTCGTATGGCGTGGAAAAATCTGCCCGGATTCTCCAGGAGCAAATGGGTACTCGAGATGCTTCCAGACACAGCAGAAAAAGGGTGGGGTGGGGTGTGTCCCTTCCCCACTTGCAAAGTGAACAGCACAAAAACAACTTCAGTTGTCAGAGCAGCACAAAATGTGCAAGTTTTTATCTGAAGCAGCAATTGCACAAAACACCCGCCTAACAGCTCCTTTCGCAGACGAACTGCATTTCAGAATTTATGATTTACCAACGCAGTGAGTGGGTTAAGAGTTGGAAGGTCCCATGAGCTGTGGTGGCCCAGTGGTTAGATTGCGGTACTGCAGGCTACTTCTGCTGACTGCCGGCTGCCAGCCATTTGGCAGTTAGAATCTCATCAGACTCAAGGTCAACTCAATCTTCCCTCCTTCCGAGGTCGGTAAAATGAGGACCCAGATTGTTGAGTGCAAGAGGCTGACTCTGTAAACCGCTTAGAGAGGGCTGGAAAGCACTGTGAAGCGGCATATAAGTCTAAGCACTCTTGCTATTTTTCTTCCTTCCTTTCTTCCTAATTCCTTCTTCCTTTCCTTTCCTTTCTCCCTTCTGGTTAGTATGCAGCATTGAAGACTAACACTGCCCACTGCCAGGAGGTCGAGCCTGACCAGCTCAAGGTTGGCTCATCCTTCCATCCTTCTGAGGTGGGTAAAATGAGGACCCAGATTGTTGGGGGTCAAGAGGCCGACTCTGTAAATTGCTTAGAGAGGGCTGTGAAGCGGTATATAAGTCTAAGGGCTATTGCTATTGTCCTTCCTTCCTCCTTCTTTCCTTCCTTTTCATTTCCTTCCTTCCTTCCTTCATTCCCAGTGGTTAGAACGCAGAATTGCAAACAAACTCTGCCCACAGTCAGGAGTTTGATCCTGACTGGCTGAAGGTCAACTCAGCCTTCCATCTTTCTGAGGTGGGTCAAATGAGGTTCCAGATTGTTGGGGGCAAGAGGCTGACTCTGTAAACCGCTCAGAGAAGGCTGTAAAGCACTGTGAAGCGGTATATAAATCTAAGTGCTATTGCAGAGTGCCATTTATGTCGTGATGCCCACCCACCCAAGCTGTTCCCATTTGGTGCTGCAGAAGCACAGAAGAGCTCCCGTTATCCATTTTGGTAACGGGGCAATATACTCTGAGAGGACCACTGCACGAAGTGGGGCAGGTGAATAAGAGAAACAGCTCCCCGCTTCCTCTGCCCACCATACCTGGATTGTCCTTGTCCACATCAGAATTAAGCTCTTGGCAGGCGACGCAGTACAATTTCTTCTGCTTATCTTGTAGCAAAATGGTCTGGAAGGAAATTCAGTGACCAAAAGGCAAAGGGGGAGGGGGGAATGGGAAGAGAAAAGGGTAGAAGTCAGAGGTTTTTTTTTTTTTTTTGCCAAAGTCACGTAATGGGCATGCATGCAGGGGAGAACAAGGAAAGCCCATCGACCCCTTGCTGAAGGAAACTGCTTTTTCATACTGGGCCTGCCCAACACAAATTACACCCCTGCAACCAATTCCCAATCTGTGCCATCCTGAAGAAAAGTTTAAAGAAGCAGTCTGTTCATCGGAAACACCAGGAAGCCAGGCACAGCCTAGCCTGGCATCTCCATGGCATCCAGGAGCCGGGCATCTCCTTCAGCCTGATTGTTCTCGCTTCTAGTCTTGTTTGATCAGTTGCCCCCTTTCCTCAGGCAGAAACCCTCTTTTCTCCACTACTTTCTTCAGGGGCACCCTTTTTTTTGAACTATTACCATCTGGTAGCCGGTACAGTATAATAAAAACAAAGACAAATGGGCTGAAAAACAGCTTCTATCCCAGGGCAGTAACTATATTGAATTCTACTATATAGTGCAATATGAATGCAATATCAGGGGTTTTCAATTTCAATTATATAGCATGTGAAGGATGTGTGTTTGTGTTTTTATTTTTATAGCTATAATGTAGCAGTGTCCTAATATTTGAGGGGCTGCCACGGAAAGGAGGAAGGGGGTCAAGCTATTCTCCAAGGCACCCGAAGGCCAGAAAAGGAATAATGAATGGAAACGGAATGAGAGATTACACTTGGAAATAAGGAGGAATTTCCTGACAGGGAGAACGATCAACCGATGGAACAGAAGTTGCCTCGGAAGTTGTGGAAGCTTCATTCCTGGAGGCTTTCAAGAAGAGTTGGACTGCCCTCTGCCAGAAATAGTGTAGGGTCTCCTGATAGGGCGCGCGGGGGGGTGGTGGTGGTGGTGGTCCCTTCCAACTCTGTTAATGTGTTAAAGTGAACTTTATAATGCCTTGATAAGACCCCAGCTAGAATTCTACATCCAGTTTTGTCACCACGCTATAAAAAAACATTGAGACTCTGGAAAGAGTGCAGAGAAGAGCAACCAGGATGATTAGGCGACTGAAGGCTAAAACATATGGTAAATGGTAGCAGGAACTGGGCATGGCTAATCTAGGGAAGAGAAGGACCAAGGGAGACAGGATAGCAGTTTTCCACTATTTGAGGGACTGCCACAAAGATGAGGAAGGGGGTCAAGCTATTTTCCAAAGCCCCTGAAGGCCAGAGAAGGAAGAACAGATGGAAACTGACCAAGGAGAGATTCAACCTGGAAATAAGGAGGAATTTCTTGACAGTGAGAACAATCAACCCATGGAACAGAAGTTGCCTTCGGAAGTTGTGGGAGCTTCATCCCTGGAGGCTTTCAAGAAGAGATTGGTCTGCCATTGGTCAGAAATGGTGGAAGGTCCTGATTGAGGGGGGTTGGGGTTGGACTAGATGACCTCCAAGGTCCCTTCCAACTCTGTTCATCTAATCTAATCTACACTGAAGACGTCATTTCATTTCGTTGTACGAGGTGCCATGACAATAAAGTAAACCAAACTAAACGTGACCGTCAGGGCGGGTGTGTGTGTTTTTGTGTGTCTCCCACCGGGGCCACTCTGCACATGCCCAGTGGCGGCCTCGCTCACCCCGCACTCGTCGCAGCACTCGCCCAGCATCCGGTAGCCCTTCAGCAGGTACTCGCTCATCAGCTTGCTGATCTTGTCCTGCCGCTCGCGCCGGGCCTGGATCACCTTCAGCTCGGCCTCGGAAGGCGGCTGCCATTCGGCGTCCTCGTGACCTGGGAAGGGAAGGAGGAAGCCGCGGTGGAGGCGAGGCCCGGGCCTGCAACCCGAGTCTCCCCCCTGCTCTTCCCCGTTGTCCATCGCCTCTGGCCCGGTCTCAGGCTGGTCGACGGGCCGGAGGCCCATTGCCATGGCGACGCCTTCCTCCCCCTCCCCGCGTTACCTGCCGCGCTCAGCGCCATGTTGTTTCCCCTCTTCAGGCGCAACTTCCGACGCTAGCCACGCCCTCTTCCGTCACTGTCGCCGCCCGCCTCCTGGTAGGACTTCCCTACGTAAGAAGGGGGAAAAAAAGGCCCACGGCTTTCAATTTCCCTCCGGCAACTTTACCGGCCGCGCAAAGGTTCCGGGAGAAGTTTGTTCCCCGTCTCTTTTTAAAGAGGAATTCGTGAAGGTCTTCATGAATAAATGGAAGTTATAATTCAATATTGGAATGCTGGCCCGTCAATGTGGGATTAAGGACTCCGATTCTAATTTCCCTTAAGGCACAGGAGATTCCTGGAATTGGTAGCTTTTCCAACCAACTATGCTGGATCGGCAATTGTAATGTCAAGGGTCTCCAACCTTGGCCACTTTACGACTTGTGGACTTCAACTCCCAGCATGGCCAAGGTTGGAGACCGCTGTAATACGTCAAAAGCCCAGTGTTCAGTCTTTCAAATATAGATAAATCTTTGGATGCGATTGGCAAGATCTGGCCCTTAAAATGCCCCCATAGTTTTATTCTAAAACGGCAACTCTAGCTGTTTGTTGTAGGATGTTCCTTTGCTGATAATTTGTCCTCTGCCCCCCTCTGCCCTCTCCCCCCGCTAATGGGGTTACTACTGCATAACCACCACCACCCCTTTTCAAATCCTCTGTCAGTTTAACCCAGTTGTTTCTCAACTTTTGGCAGCTTGAAGGCGTGTGGACTTCAACTCCCAGAAGTCCCCAGGCAGCAAGAGGAATAGCTTTTCATTAAATGCGTTATGTTGGGAAGGATGCCTTCAGGCTTTGTGGAGAAACATCTTTTAAATCAGGGGTCTCCAACTTTGGCAACTTTACGACTTGTGGACTTCAACTCCCAGAATCCAAACTTTACGACTTGTAGACTTCAATTCCCAGCATGGCTGGTTGAGGAATTCTGGGAGTTGAAGTCCACAAGTCGTAAAGTTGCCGAAGTGGGAGAGCCCCGATTTAAATTGGGGAGGAGGTCATTTTAACTTGGGAATGGCTGTAAAGAGAAAGTTTTTATTTCTCGTGAAATGCAAGATCGTCCATCTACGGCTTTAGAGTCGGCAAAAAAAAGGGCGGCTGGGGAGGCGGCGCCCCCACCGATCGTCGTACGCGGTAAAGATGAAGCGGGACCTCTTAGCTCCGCGGCGGAAATTCTCCCGGGTAGGGATCCCGAGACAAACGGCGGGCTACAACGGGTCGCGGAGTCTCGTCTCGGAGCGTCACCGGTTGCGCAGATCCCGAGCGGCCGGGCACACCAGACCGAATGCTGCGAGGCGTCTCTGCTTAGCCGACCCCACCTCCCGCCTGCCCGGACGCTTCTCGCCTTCCCTCCCCGGCGGGTGCGAGGACGGGAGTAGTAGCCCTTTACCAGTCGGAGGGATAGGTGGGGGAAGCGGTCAATAATGCCCGAGGCCGCCAGGTCGCGATCCAACCTTGGGGACGCGATGTTTCCCGGCTGCCGCTCGAAATTGGAGCCGTGGGAAAAGGGGGGGCTTCGTTCCCACGTGGGCGAAGAAGGGCCGGAGGTCGGGGCTAAAGCCTTGCGGCACGCAGCGCATCCAAGCTAGGCTTTAAAAGGGCTGGAGGTTCGTGGCCCATCTTTCCCGGCACTTTGGGGAGTCTTAATTCGGGTCCGGGGGACGATCGGGTTCAAATCACGCTTTTGTGATGCGACTCGCGGTTGTCAACTCTGGCAGGGTGTCCCCAAGCGAGCCAAACGGGCTCCGTTTAATAAAGCAGGTTTCGAAAATGCCTTCAAATCTAAACATGCAGGCTTAAAAGTAGCAAACTTGTCAAGGCGGCCCCAGCCTCTGTTGCAGTTAGTCCCCGACTTACAACAGCTAGTTTAGTGACAGTTCAAAAGTTAGAACAGCCCTGCTGGAAAAAAAAAAGGGGGACGAAGGACTGTATTTCACACTAGCATCTCCATGGTCAAATAATCAAAATTCAGATGTTGGGCAAGTGATTCATATTTACGACGGTCGCGGCATCCAGGGATGGTGGCAGTGGTGGTCATGCGATCTCCTTTTCCGACCCCCTCACCAGTCAAGTCAACGAAAAGCCAGATTGGCTTAACAAGCGTGTTGCTAATTTAAGCAGGGCAGTGATTCACTTTAACAACAGTGAAGGAAGGTTGTAAAAGGGGGGCAAAACTCACTTCACAACTGTCCCACTTGGTAACATATGTTGGGCTCGGTTGTGGCCGTAAGTGGAGGACTACCTGTGTTAGCACAGGATTCAGTGGAGTGTGAACCCAGAAAAAGAGCTTGAGGCAGATACTTAGTTAGCCATCCTAAAAGGGGCCTGTAAGGGAACTCCACACTTGGGGTAACTCATATCCTAAGAGGAACTAAAACACAATAGTAAAGGTTCCCCTTGCACATATGTGCCAGTCGTTCCCGACTCTAGGGGGCGGTGCTCATCTCCATTTCAAAGCCAAAGAGCCAGCGCTGTCCGAAGACATCTCCGTGGTCATGTGGCCGGCATGACTCAATGCCGAAGGTGCAGGCAACTCTCTTCCCTTCCCACCAAAGGTGGTCCCTATTTTTCTACTTGCATTTTTTATGTGCTTTTGAACTGCTAGGTTGGCAGAAGCTGGGTCAAGAAAAGGGAGCTCCCTCCGTTACGCGGCGCTAGGGATTTGAACCGCCCAACTGCCGACCTTCTGATTGACAAGCTCAGCGTCTTAGCCACTGCGTCCTTAAAACACAATAGAGAGATACACATTTCCACTCTCAACAAAAGGTGAATTACGGACTAAAAATTTCCCGATTCAACCCCTTTTCAGGCAAGATAAAAAATAAAAAATAAAGAAGACAATCGGTCCATGTCACAGTTAGCCACAGAGTTTAGTTTTATAGCCCTGTAAGGCAGGTTGCGACTCCCCCATCCCCAAAAGTAAACGACTCCCTTCACCCCCAAACTCTGACATTACTCAGTACTCAAACTGCTCCAAGAGGACAAGTTTTTCCTAATTCTCACCTGCAGCTTTGTGCCTTATTCTTCTCGAGGATTCCCCTTCTGGTCCAGTGAGATGCCCAGGAAATCAGGGATGAAATCTAAGCATCTTCCACGGATCAACGGTTAATTTTGTAGCTTTGAAGTCCGTGGTTCGGAAGGACTCGTGCAATGAGCAGCATAATGGGGCTGCTTAATTATCAAGTCAAGGGGCTGCTGAAATTAGAATAGAATGAATGAGCTGGAAGGGGCCTTGGAGGTCTTCTAGTCCAGCCCTCTGCTCAAGCAGGAGAACCTGTCCTATATGATTTCAGATAAGTGACTGTCTAAACCAGGGCTGTCAATCTCCTGGTCTATGGGTCGCTGGCTCCCGCTCGATTTAGCAAAGGGGGAAACAGTCCCGATACATCATGTGACAACAGGAGTTTGACACCTCTGGTCTAGACCCTTCTTAAAAACCTCCAGTGATGGAGCAGCCATAGCTTCTGGTGGCAAGCTGTTCCACTGGTTAATTGTTCGGATAGGAGGTTTCTCCTTAATTCCAGGTTGCTTCTCTCCTTGATTAGTTTCCATCCGTTGTTCCTTGTCCTGCCCGCTGGTGCTTTGGAGAATAATTTGCTCTCCCCCTCTTCTTTGTGGCAGCCCCCCTCCCCCAAATACTGGAAGACTGCTATCGTGTCACCCCTAATTCTTTTCTCTCGACTAGCCAGACCCGAATCCTGCAGCCCTTCCTCGTATGTTTTAGTCTCCAGGCCTTTGATCATCTCAGTTGCTCTTCTCTGAACTTTTTCTAAAGTCTCAACCTCTTTTCTGTCATATGGTGACCAAAATTAAAGGAAGTCATAAAGGTTTTTTTCTGGCTAATCAGCCTCTACAACTAACGGCACTGTGTTTTTTTTTTTAAGACTTGGAGGCTAGATAGATAGTCCTTGACTTGTATCAGTTCATTTAGTGACCGTTCAAAAGGTGACTTGTGACCCACCCACCCATTCAGTTAGTTTGGCAACTGATTCCTATTTATGATGGTTGCAACATCCTGGGGTCATGTGATCACCTTTTGTGATCTGGCAAGCAAAGTCAATGGGGAAGCTAGATTCACTTAGCGACCATGTTACTGACTTAATAACTGCAGTGATTCACTGGATAACTGTGGCAAGGAAGGTCGTAAAATGGGGCAAAACACACTTAACAAATGTCTCGCTTAGCAACATAAATTTTGGGCTCAATTGAGGTCGTAAGTCAAGGACTATTTGTACTCTCAAATCCAGTGGATCAGGCAGAAATGGCCCAATTCTCAGAAGCAAATTTTAAAAAAAGTTTGCATACTATAAGAAAAAACCCGCCATCCTGGGCCCAGCACTTGGGAAGCCAGGCTCTGCCTGTCACAAGCCAGGACAAAGGGTGAGTGATGGAGGAGGAACACCTCCTTAAAAAAACCTTGGTCCAGCTGGCCCGGCTGGTAGCACCTCGTAAGGACCCCTTTCCAGGGTTGCAGAAGACATCCAACAGTTTTGAAGGCGAAAAAGGGCTCTACGCTACACCCCAACGGCAGATAAAGCAGCAAAACCATCTTCTAGGACAGGAGTCAGCAAACTGCGGCTCTGGAGCCGCATGTGGCTCTTTCCTCCCTCTGCTGCGGCTCCATCACCGGTCGGCGCCACAATTTTGAGAGGAGCTTCCAGTGGGGGGGGGGGGGAGAAGCACAGTGCGCCAAGAGAAGACTCTATGGCAAGGGGAGGGTTTTCCAGTTGTCTCCACAATTGATAGAGCTTTTGGTTATGACAGGTAGAGGAAAAAGTACGCCGCGCTAGGAGAAGACTCTACGGTGGGGGAACTAAACTTCCGGTCAGCCCCAGAATTGAACAGGGGGCTTCCGGTTAGGACCTTTGTGGCTCCCGGTGTTTTCTTTTCTGTGGGAAACAGGTCCAAATGGCTCTTTGAGTGTTTACGTTTGCTGGCCCCTGGTCTAGGAGAAGGGAAACTCTGATTACAAACTCTGATTACTACATCCACTACTGGAAAAGGCTTCAGGAGTCAACCTTGAGGCAAAATCCGGAGCCGGAGTCCCGGAAGCAGCTTGTGACTGTGTACAACCACATTCTGGTAACTCCTGCGACACAGCGGGAACCAACTGTATTGACTCTGCCATTCCATTGGACTATTTCAGAGACGTGGAGAGGGGGAAATCTGCTGCTTCGGTAACAGTCTATCCTCCATATTAATCCACCCAGGCCTCACATTCTGGAGGACACTCCAGCTTTACCTCTTTCCCGAGCACCACACCATAATAGCCTTTTGAGACTGAAGGATGTCAATGCAATGCAATAAGAAAAACAAAAACAAAATCCAGACCCAATGAAATACTTATCGACATTAACTGATTTTTAAGCAGGGATGAATGATAGGATTCAGATTACAATGCCGTAAGAACCCACAAAAATCTTGCCAAGAAACAATACCGGCTAAGTTCAATGTTACCCCCCCCCCCAAATCAAATTTAAAGTGCCGGGACCAAGTTTCTTATCCAAATACCTTGCAGTATTTAAATGTGAGGATGCTACAGTGCAATGATGCCTTTCCCAATTTTAAATTCATTTTTACTGCTTAAATGTCACTTGTTGCCGAATGCAGAGTCTTTCGTAGTGGAGAAAGGCAGAAAAATGATTTGTGTTGAAAGTTCTTTTAACTGGGAGTATTAAACCATCAAGTCTTCCTACTTTGTTATAATGGAGAACCCAAAGTCAGGGTCCTTCAGGACGGTTCCACCACAAAACCGCGGACGACAAAATCGCGCTCGACGAAAGCGCGTGCGTGACATCATCACAGCGCGACGAAAACATCGCGCTGTGATCGATAAATGTAAAAATAAAGCGAAAACCTTACCCTAACCCCCCTAAACCTAACCCTAAATCTAACCCTTAACCTAACGCTAACCCTTAACCTAACACTAAACGTAACCCTAACGCTCTTAACCTAACCCTAACCCTTATGTGAATCGGCTTGCTTTAATTTTATTTTTATTTCAATTTTTAATTTTTTTTGTCGCGCTGTGATGACGTCAAATGCGCGCTTTTGTGGACCGCAGTTTTGACGGGTCACGCTTCAGGACCTACTGACCCAAACTCCTGGATGTATATTTTTATTGTAATGGGAACCAGTTTCTTTAATCTTCCACATAGTTTGGAGCCTGAGGTAGCTCTTGTTGAGGCTGAATTAAGTGAAATTCAGGGATGTAACCAATTACGAATCTATGCCCAACTGACCTGACTGATGTGTCTTAGAAGCCTGGCAATTAAACCATGGCTAAGTAAGCCATGATTTAGCACAATGAATAAACCAAGCATTGGTTTTGGGGGAAAAGTAACCCTTGCCACTTTGATCTGACCCAGCTCCCCAAACACGACAAACCCTCTTGATGTGAACTCAAGATTCCTTTATTAAGAGTGCCGGCAGCCCCGGCAAAGTTTCTCTCAGGCTCACAAGTCCGTCCGGCAGGGAGATGAATGATAGGATTGTCTGTCACATCTATTCATCTCCGCCCCCTGCCTTTTATCCCGAGCGCTAAGGTAGGGTTTTGTTAGCAGCGGCGGCTCTTCTGTCCCAAGGACCGGCCCATAGATTTCCACTGCTCTCCTCTCCTCTGCACATCAGGGACTGGTCCCAGCTGTTCCTCCTCAGCCACCTCCAGACCTGTGGACTGTTGACTCTCCATCGGAGGGTGGATGGATGGTCCAGGCTCTCTGCCAGCTCCATTCCCTCTTCCCCCTCGGAGCTCTCAGGTTGCCTTGATGCTGACCCTGACTCCCAGGCCTCCTCCTCCTCCTCTTGATTCGGCTGTTGGACAGGCCACAACACACTTCAGTTGCCAGGAATCACAACAGCTCCCCTCAAAGAAAAGTATTCCCAGCCTTCCAGTGTCGCATCCACACGCTTCTCTTCCCCCCTATCTTGAGAACTCACCTTGCCTCACATCCAAGGGAGGCTACATTGTCCGGTGTTTGTTTGTTTTACAAATGGACAGCTTGGAGGTCAAATGGGACAGAAAGAAAATGGTGAACACAATGGGTGGACAGAGCTTTGCACACGCAACTACAGGTAGTCCTCGACTTACAACACTTCGTTTAGTGAGCGTTCAAAGATGCAAGGGCACTGAAAAAAGTGACTTATGACTATTTTTCACATTTTGGACCGTTGCAGCATCCCCACAGTCATGTGATCAAAATTCAGACGTTTGGCAACTGACTCATATTGACAACATATTTGCGAGCTTCCGACAAGCAAAGTCAATGGGGAAGCCAGATTCACTGTTACTAACTGAGCAACGGCAGTGATTCCCTTAACGAATGTGGCGAGAAGTTATAAACGGAGGCCAAACTCCCTTAAGCAATGTCTCGCTTAGCAAACTAAGTTTGCTCCAACTGTGATCTTAAGTCGAGGACTACCTGTATTACACAAGGCTTAGCAACTGCAATTTGTCTTTTCATGCTATAGGCGCACCTAGTCCCTCATGTATGGAAAGGTAACGCCGGTTGTATTAATGCTACGCACTGTGGATCAGGAAAGCGGGACCTTTAGGAATTCAAATGCACTTGATACGCCTGGTCTGCAGTTTCAGGCCCCCCATGGGAATGTTTTAGAGCATGGGTATCAAACTTGATTTCACAGAGGGCCGCATCAGGGTTGTTTTTGCCCTCAGGGGGCTGCAGTGGGTGAGGCCAAGGTAGGCATGGCCACCTTGATATCACTCGTGTCGGGGTTGCCTCGGATAGCCTGAGTGCTCTGCCAGTGAAAACAGGCTCCCGAGCTCGGTTTTTGGCTAGGATGGCCTCCTGCAACCTGTTGTGATCCGCTGGCAGCAGAGTCAGACAGTGAGGGGGTTGGGGAGGAAGATGGGCCAGTAATGGAGTCTGGGGAAGGCTTGAACGAGGACTCTGCGTCAGCGGCAGAGAGGGGGCCAAGGCCATCTGGTAGTGATGTGCTGCCTCCAGAGCCTGACACCAGCGAGGCAGAAGCACAGTGTGAGCCTGTTCCCTGTGTGCGCAGTTAAGGCAAAAGGGGAGACTCGGGAGTAAGGCTTGGAAATGATTGGCCCCTCCCATAAGCCATAAAAGAGGAGCAAACGGCTGTGAGCCTTTGCAGGAAGCAATTTTGTTCATTCTGGTCGGTTCAAGCTCTGAGATGCTCCGTTTGACTCTGTGCTTCGTTTGGCCTTGCAAAACTAATTGGCAGTTAGGTCTCTGGCAGCCTTTCAAGGGAGATAAAGGTGGGTGCTTATCAGCAATACCCCGAAAGACTGTTGCAGACATCTATCGGACTCTTTGCAGACTTTTTGTGAATCTTTACGGGCTGTGAATGACCATAATTCACAGCCGTTGAAATATATGAGGGTTTTGGGGTCTAAGCGTGTGATTTATGCTTTATCAGGAAGCCTACGTCAGAACACAACCCTCTGCTAGTGAAAATGAGAGCATGTGGCCCTCTCAAACTCAGTTTTTGCTGGCAGAGGCAACACAGACCGGCCCTTTGCCGTTTCCAGGGCAGTCCCTCAGGCCGGATCTAAGCACTCCGCAGGCTGGGTCAGACTCTTGGGCCTTGAGTTTGATACCTGTTTTAGAGCACTCGTTCCCAGATTAAGTGCGTCAGCAATTCTGGATTATTGACGCCTTGACTCACAACCCATATGGGGAAATTGGTCAGGAATGACAGGAGCTGTCCCACAGGATAAAACCTCCAATGGGACAAAGCTGGGCGAGGCTGATTTTTACAGACATACTGATGAAAGAAAGATAAGGGTGAACGAATGGGAACTTGCGCATATACACGGACGCACACCAAAATCATAACACAACTGGGAGGTCTAAAATGTCAATGAGTTCATTTTATTTACAGTAATACACCCCCCTCCCCAAAATTATCTAAACTCACTTCTAACATAAAAGTTTACCTGCCCAGCCTAGGCTGTCATAAATCAAGGAAGGATGCCGTTACATAAAAGCAAATGAGCCGATTTGAAAAGGTGATTCTCCCATCATTAAATGAAAGCTTAACCAGGTGGAATTATTTTTTCATTGGGTGGGAACTCGAGAAAGGCCAGACTGAAGCAGTTGAAGTGATCGACGTTCTTGGTGCAAAACAACCCCCCCTTCCCACACACCACTTTGGTTTTAAGAGGTCCCGTGTGCACCAATGTTTGATGCTTCTGGGGCCAAACAGAATGCCAAGGTTAAGGCAATCACCCAAAATATATATATATTTTTAATAAAATTGCTCGCGTTGGGGCAGCACATATACGACTCACCTAATAGCACACCCTTTACATGGCGTAAGGAAGAACAACAACAACAAAAAGAGAAATGTTTAGCTAAAGTGGCCTAGGGCACCCATGATCAAGAAATGTCAGGACTAAAAGAGTCTTCTGAAATCGAACGCAGCAGCTGGGATTTATGGGTTACAACGGCGGAGGCCATGGCAACAGAGTCCCACCCCAGAAGGCGGGGAAATTTCCTCTACAGACGGCGCTGGTAACTAGCATGCAGCTGCAGTTGTGCGTTACGCAAGTAATCGCCATAGGCACCTGCGTAACGGGCATCAGACTGCATTTCGGGGAGGCGGCGATAATCCAGTTGAGCTTTTGTTGGCGAGTGGCGGTACGCATGGGGGGAGTCGGATAAACGGCGGAAATCAGAGAAGTCAGATAAACGGCGGTCATCTGAGAGATCAGTACTGTACCTGGTTAAGAAAAGAGACATTTGGTGAATTAAAAAAGAAAAAAAAGAAGCAGCTCATGGCAAATGCCCCAATTAAATATAGGCTGTGCCTCTCTCCCACCCCCACCCAAAAAAAGAAATCTGGTAGAGAAGAGCAATGATAGGTGTGAGCATGGATAGGAACTTTTTAGAAGAATCCAAAGGAGATTTTCCCCACTCTGCTATCTGATAAAAATTAGAGCCGTTTTACCTGCATTTTGGAGGATGGAGAGAATCCCTTAGTGCCGTGATGGCAAACCAATGGCACGAGTACCAGAGGTGGCACGCAGTGCTCTCTGTGTGCCTGCATGCCGTCTCCGGCTGCTCTTCTGGTCTTCATAGGTGCCGGAAAACAGACTAAAACAGCCCAAAAACAGGCTGTTTTTTCGGGCCATTTTCTGGGCTCTATTTGGGGCAAAAACAGCCTGAAAAACAGCCCGAAAATGGCCAAAAAAAAGGCATGCGCGGGCCAGCCAGCTGGTCTTTGCGTTACTGGCACTCTGGCATGTGCCCACATGTACATAGGTTCCAGTTTGGGCACTCGGTGCTGAAAAGGTTCGCCATCACTGCCTTAGTGGTTTGGTTAAATTATAAATTCCTGCTGAAGAAAAGCACTTAAGCTCTTCCAGACTTAATGAGACTACAGTCTTGAAATTAAATTCCAGAAAAGATGAATGAAGGATTCTAAACTGCATTAAGGTACTAGCCTTTCTAACTCTCAGTACTGTTAGGAAAAGTTCCATTAATAACCTGGCCAGGAAAACGTTTAAAAGTTTTTAAAGGATTTGGTTATGGTGTCTCACATTCCACATCTGTACCTTGGACTCCAATTCTACCCCGATTACATAACGACTTAAAAATTCAGTCTCCTGGATATTGAACATGGCTCAAAATATACAGTGAGCAGGGCATGTTTTCCCCAAGCTGACTGGAACCTAGAAAACTTTTGGATACAGTAAGAACCAAATACATCCCTTAAGTATCTTTGTGCTCAAGCTGAGTTAAGGAGCTACCGTACTTTTCGGACTATAAGACAAATCCGGGTATAAGGGGCACCATGATTTTAAAGAAGTTAATTTAAAAAAAAGGTTTTTCCCTCTGCAGGCCTCCCACATCCTCTGTATGCCTCGTTTTTTTGCAACCCACCAAAAAAGGGCCTTTCAGAGCTTCGGGAGGCTTGTACAGTGCTCCTGGGGGCTGCCCCCCCAAAAAACTAGCAAAAAATGGCTAGTTTTTTGCTCGGTTTTGCCCTCCCCAGCCCCCAGAAGCACTTTGCAAGCCTCCCAAACCCTCTGCACGTTCATTTTTGCAAAGGGGCAGGGTTTTGAGAGGCCAAAAATGCTGTATTCGGTGTATAAGCAGCACCCAGATTTCACCCTCTTTTTGAGGGGAAAATAGTGCGTCTTATACTCTGAAAAATACGGTAACTTAAAAGTGCCTAACTTCACTTTCACATGCTAGGGGAGGGTCAGGAAACAGAACCCATGCACCTTCCACCCAATTGCCCAGGTGTTTTTGGTTCCTAGGATGCCTCTTCTTCTTATATGCATGTATTTAAAATAATGCAGATTGGGAGAGAGGTAAATTATGACTGTAACTAACTATTCTTTGGCTCCCTTTCCCCTTCAATGGAAAAAGCACAGAAAAGGGCTGAAAGAGGGAAGAAGGCAGAATCAATGAAGGGGTTGGCGAGTCCCATTCCCAACCCCTTCCCTGTTTTCAGGCACACCCAAATTCGAGGATTTGAGAGAAACCTGCCACCTGCTAGAAACTGCAGAATGGAGTCCCGTTTTGAGTCCCTCTGGAAGTACAGAGAGCTCCTTGGACAGAAGGTGGGAGTGCTGCGCAAAGCATGATCAAAGCCGCATACCTCTTGTTCATTGCAGCAGCTTTTCTGTAGAGCTCCTCACGGCTTCCGCGTGGCGGGGAGAGACGTGTGCGTTCATAGAGTGGGTGGAGAGCAGCAGTTTCTGCCTGGGACATGCCCGCATAGGAAGCTGCCTGCTGCCCGGTCTGGGTTAACCCGTTGTACGCTGAAGCCTGAGACCTATACCCTGCTGCTACGGGGGCAGAAGCAGACTGCTGGACTGCATAGGCCGCTTCCGCTGGGGCTCTGTAGGCTGTGGGCAACGAAGCAGACAGCTGCGTTTTGTAAGCAGCCGCAGCGGCCTCCTGCATGCTGTAAGCAGCTGCCAGGTTGGCTGCAGACTGGGTCCCGTAAGCAGACTGTATCGCGGACGATGAAGGCTGAGTCCCGTAGGAAGCAGCATGGCCCACGGCGGGCTGGACTCCATAGGACGCAGGCTGGGCTGAAAGAGAGTGAGCTGCGTACAAGGCTGACTGGCTGGCTGCCGACTGGGCTCCGTAAGAAGCAGAGAGAGCAGTTGCTTGGGCCCCGTAGGCCGCGTAGGAGGCCGCGGTCTGGGCGCTATAAGCAGCGGCGGCGGCAGCGTACGTTGTGGAGGGCTGGGCTTCGTAAGTGGCAGCTTGGGAAGCAGCGGCCTGGGTTCCATAGCCTTGGGTATTATAGGATGTTAATGCCGAGGCTGCCACCTGACTATTGGCCACAGAGGGCTGGGCTCTGTAGGCATTTGACAGCATGGTGGAGGGCTGGGCTCGGTACATGGCCGCCTGCCCAGTGGTAGGTTGAGGCCTGTAGGCCATCCCAAGCGATGCTGCAGGCTGGTCTCTGTAGGAAGCTTGCTGGCCGGTCATGGGAAGTGCGTAGCCTGCTCTGGTGGGTGAGCGTCTTAGCGGGCTCCGGTCTCTTCTGAAGAAAGAAGGGGAGATCTGCCTAGCTTGGCCGTTTGAGTCAAATTTGGTATTAGTGTTCATCCGCTGCTGATAGTCATAGTCAAGTGAAGAATAAGCCGGGTTCCCCATTGAGAAGGCAAGGTTGCCGGATCTGCCTTGCAGATTCTCTAAAGTGGGTATTTTGTTCTTTTCGTCTCCGCCGAACTGGCCAATGTATCCTGCAATCCCCCTTTTATGAGCTTTATTGGAAAGTTCCACGTTAATCCTTTTGCCCTTGATTTCTCTTCCGTTAAGGTGTTCAATGGCGGTTTTAGCATCCTCGTCTTTCTCCATGTGCACGAACGCGTAGTCTGATAAAGCAGCAGACAGAAGGTTATCAATAAGGAACACATGACATTTTATTAGTGGAAACCATTGCTATCGGGAATACACCTTGGATACAGAGAAAGGCCTTTTGTGGCTGTGTATCTGCTGGGAAGCAGCCTCTGTCTGCGATAAATAGAAACAGCACTTATATACCGCTTCGCGGTGCTTTCCAGCCCTCTTTAAGCAGTTTACAGAGATGCCGCCCAACAATCTGTGTCCTCATTTTACCGACCTCAGAAGGGTGGGAGGCTGAGTCAAGGCTGAGGTGAGAATCGAACTCCTAGCAGTAGGCAGAATTAGCCTGCCATACCGCACCACCAGGGAAGGGAACTTGGAACTCATGCAGGAGACTATACCACCCTCGACAAATGGCTGTCCAATAGAGGGCGGCTTTACAATTCTAACCACTACAAGGAACAACAAAGAGGCTACTGGAACCTAGCAAGGTACAAGATAGCAATAGCATTTATCTACCGCTTTACAGCCCTCTCTTAGCCATTTACAGCGTCAGCCTCTTTCCCCCAACAATCTGGGTTCTCATTTTACCCACCTCAGGACGGAAGGCTGAGTCAACCTTGAGCCTGGTGAGATTCAAACTCCTGGCAGTGGGCAGTTAACCTGCAGTACTGCACTCTAACCATTGCACCACCATGGCTCATACTGAACATCTGCTGCCTTAGCACCAGGGCTCTCTTCTCACCCACTAATGCCTCTTAGCGTCTGAACAATTTGCTTAGCTGGTTCACAAAAAGGATTACTGTGTTTTTCAGACTATAAGACCCACCAAGATTTCGAAGAGGTAAGTAAGAAAAATAGTTGTTGTACTCCCCGGCTCCTAGGAGCATTCTGCAGGCTTCAGCAGGGCTGGGGGAAGGCAAAAGCCCGTTTTTGCCAAAAAACAGGCCATTTTTCGCAAAAACAGGGGCATTTTTGCCTTCCCCAGCTCTGCTGAAGCCTACAGAATGCTTCTGGTGGCTGGGGAAGACAAAAATGCCTACATTTTTGCGAAAAATAGCTGGGTTTTTGCAAAAATGGGATGCAAGGGCGCGGCTTCGGGAGGCCAAAAATGGCTGTATTCGGTGTATAAGACGCACCAACATTTCCACACTCTTTTATGGGGGAAAGGTGCGTCTTATACTTTGAAAAATACGGTAATTCCCAGGAGGTTACCATGCAGAAAACACAACAGGTTTGATTTTTTTAAAAACAAAACTCCCAAGAGCGAAATTAAAATTGGGCTGGGGCAAACATTAGGAGAAACTTCCCACGAGAGCTGTTTAGCAGTAGAACACACTGCCAGGTGAAGAGCTGCCTCTTGTTCTCTGGAAGCCTTTTAGGCAGAGGTTGAAGAGGCCATGCGTCAGAGACTGAACTGAACAAGGGACTAAAGAATCCCACAGGTTTCTTCCAAAACAGTTATCTCCATGGTGCTTCATCTTTTACTTCACCACATTAATTCTGAATAAAAGACTGTGGATGCTATCAGTATGTCATCGCCAGCCAAAAATGGAGAAGACGCAGAACACAGAATAATACGGTTGGGAGGGAGTTGCTTCTGATTTCTATGCTGTTACTTCAACTGAACGTAAATGTGTGAAGTACGATGTAACTGTTAACAGCTTTTAATATTAAGTTGGGCCTTTATCTTCTTAGAAACACTTTAAAATAGTGTTTAGTATTGTGTTAAAAAGGCTTAAAAATGGAATGATCCTTTCAGGTAAAACCGGTGGCCTAATTTGGACAGCCGATAGGAAATTTGTATTTTTACATGATTTAATCAGTAGAATACTTCATAGCTTTGAGGAAAATGAATTTCAATTAACAAGAGAAGTTGTTATTTGAAATGCTGGTTATCTATCTTTTATGTAGATTCAGAACACAGAACACATACAAGCATCTCCTACACTTCACATCAGGTGCAGAATATACTGTATTTTTCGGCATATAAGATGCACCAAGATTTTTCGCGAAAACGCCATTTTTTGGCAAAAAAAGGGACATGCATAGCCTTTAGGTGGCTTGTAGAGTGCTCCTTTTTCGCTTGTTTTTGCCCTCCCCAGCCCCCAGGAGCACTTTGCAGGCCTCCTAAACCCTCTGCACATCCATTTTTGTGAAGGGGGCCATGTTTCATGAGGCCAAAAATGCTGTATTCAGTGTATAAGACATCCAGATTTTCACCCTCTTTTCTGGGGGGAAAAGGGTGCGTCTTATACTCTGAAAAATACAGTATGTTAAGACTTCTCCCTGCTGAATTCACATTGGTGATTATAGACTCAAGATTATCAAAACTCTCAGGAACTATCTAAATGGAAACTCTCAAAACTCTCAGGAACTAACTATCTAAATGTCTTTTTCCTTCTCAAAGTTAGTGCAAATCAGAAACCAACTAGGAGTGGGAACTGATGGCTTTCAACTCGAGCTTTTTTTTTTTATTAAACAATGTACCCAACTATCCATTAATCAGAAATATGGGAAAATAGATATAAATTAGGGTTATAATTCTTGGGTTACAAGCAACTTTATTCTTGGAAAAAGCTAACTGCTTATACCAAAGGAGAATAACGTGATGGCCATCAAAGGATATAAAACCTATGTCTGCAATACTAAAATTGGAGAGATTCTGATTGGAGCTGAAAAGGCAGTTGCCTCTGATCATTGCTCTGTACTATGTGCTGTAAAGTCGGGTCCTACAACTGTACAGCAGACTTGGGAAAGTTCCAAAAGAAACATTTTAATACATACATATATATAATACATAAATACATGCATACACACACACACGCACGCACGGACACACTCAGTGGTTGAGTGACATGCAGCTCTTTCAAACCAACTACTAAATCTGGGAAGCACAACAATTGCAAATTGTATGGACTTTAAGTTTACATATGCTACAATTCTGTAGTCACTTTGCAGAGAGAGATGGGCGGCACCTAAATATAATAAAAAGATTAACATTTATATTTATACTATAAATATTGTCATTTGAGGATATTTCTCAGCTCTTTCATGGAAACAAAATATTTTCCCTTAAGCCTTAAGAATATATTAATCCATAACTACCGCAAAAATGTTGACCCAGTTCACTGGTTTTCCCCGACATGCCTTTTTTCCATTTCCATGAGGATTTATCTATGTCACATTTGCCAAATTATTTTATACTTGAGTTGGTTCACTGATGAATCATGCTCGTTATAAATCACTATAATTTCCAGAAGGGACCATGGAGGTTTTCTATCAATGACTACTAGCATAGACTATCAATCCATGCTTTCATAACCTCCCATTCGGACTACTTGCACTGCAAGTAGGAAAAATATATTAGAAAAATAATAAGATTTTTTTTACCAGGCACAGGTTTTGGTCTTCCTTTTGATCACAGGCACAAAAATGTCTGGACCCATATCTCCAACCACTCAACCTCTTTGAAGTCTTTGGCTTACAACCTCTTGTTTAGCAACCATTCGAAGTTACGACGGCACTGAAAAAAAGTTACTTGTGACTGGTGCTTGCCCACTGTAGCACCCCATGGGATTTTGCTTGCGGTCAAAAGTTGGGTGCTTGGCAGCCGCCATGTATTTACAATGGTTGCAGTGTCCTGGAGTCACCTGATTGCCATGTGTGAGCTTTCGACAAGGAAAGCCAGTGGGGAAATATGGTTTGACACAACAACCACGTGATTCACTTAAAAACTGCAGTTTTTCACAATAACGGCAAAAAGATTGAAAAAAAGACCTATGGGTTACAGTAGTATATCCAACCTCTACAATGAGACTCTTGGAAGAACCAGACAGATAACAAAATAAATACTTGTCCCCCCCACCAACCTTCCGGGTATTGCAGCCATCTATAACAGAAGCAAACCATGATTTTAAAGCACCAGGCTAGAAACCAGGAGGCCACGAGTTCTAGTCCCGCCAGCTGGGTGACTTTGGGCCAGTATCTCTCTCTCAGCCCAACAGGTGGTGGTGGGGAAAATGTGGAGGAGAAAGGTATATTTGGATATGTTCGCCGCCTTGAGTGATTTGTCAAAATAATAAAGGCAGGATACAAATAAAAAAAATCTGGCCTAAGACTGGAGGCCATATTCCCATTTCCCCCCTCCCTCGGCAAGGAATTCACGCTAATAAAACAGGAACCAGCCCGCCACAAGGGAACCCAAAGAGGAGACGTCCACGGCGCTTCGCTGCGCTCCGTCATTGGTGCCACTTGGCGACCGGGGTCCGATCCAACCGCCCCCCCTCAAAAGCTCCCCCTTCTCCCTCCCCAGCCATTTCCGTCGTGTGTGGCGGCGCCCGAGCCGAAGGATTAAAGGGCGGCCTTGTCGCTTGTCTTTGCAAACCGCCACCCGCTGGTGCGTTTGGTCGGCGTCGGAGCTGTGGCAAAAGCTAATGAATAGATGAAAAGGGGAAACAGAGCAATGAGAATTAAAACAGCAAACCTCCACCCTGGAGTCCGATCCTTTAACATCCCCCCCCTCCACCATTCTCAACAGTAGGTGGTCCTCGACTTACAACTGTTTGTTTACTGACCGAAGTTACAGCAGCACTGAAAAAAGTGACTTACAACTGTTTTTCCACGCTTGTGCAGCCATCCATCCAGCCGCTTGGTGACTGGCATGTACATTGAACATTGCAGTGCCCCCCTGGGTCACATGATCCCCTTTAACAGCCTTCTGACAAATGGGGATGCCAGATTCATTTAACAAATGCATTACTGATTTAACTACAGGTACTCCTCGACTTACAACAGTTTGTTTAGTGACCGTTCAAAGTTAGAACGGCCGTGGAAAAAAAGGGACATGACCATTTTTCCTTTGCAGCATCCCCATGGTCATGTGATCAAAATTATGTTGCTTGGCAGGCTCATTTTTTATAACCGTTGCTGTATCCGAGGGCCACCCTTTTGAGACCTTCTTGGACAAGCAAAGTTAAGGAGGGTGGGGGGGACTAGATTCACTGAACAACCAGGTTACTCATTGAACCACCACAGCAATTCCCTTAACAAGACAATTTGTAAAATGGGGGCAAAACTCACTGAAACAATGTCAACACTGAAACAACGGAAGTTTTGGGTTCCCTTGGGGGATAGAGTCGTAAGTCGAGGACTACCTATACTGCAATTCGCTTAACAACTGTGGCATGAACGGTCCTAAAAATAGGGCAACATTCACCACAGCTGCCTCGCTTGGCCATGGGGAAAAATGGGGCGGGGAGGTTGTAACTCGAGGACTTCCAACGGTCGTTAGTCGAGGATTACATGTACAGCGATTCGCTTAACAACCATGGCACGAACAGTCCTAAAAAACCGGGCCAAATTCACCAACAGGTGCCTCGCTTGGCCATGGAAAAAATAAATTGGGGGGGGGGAGAGAAAAGGTGAGCGGTCGTAAGTCGAGGACTCCCGCCATTAGCCGAACGGCGCGCCGGAAGCGGAGAGCCTCCCCGTTTACAGGCAGTCTATCTGCGCGACCGGAAAGGCGCTTTTTCCTCTCCCCCACCCTGCTCCTTTCGAGCGGAGAGAGAGATTTGAGGCCCCGCTACCTTTCACGATGTCGCACTCGACGACGGGCCCGAACTCCTGGAAGAGGACGCGGAGCTCGCCGCTGGTGCAGGCGGCCGAGACGTTGCCGACGAAGATCTTGACGGTGTGGGTGGGCCTCGGGCGGGAGAGCTCGACGACGACGCGGTGGCAGTGCAGCAGGTGGCCGTTGAGCTTCGCGATGGCCCTGTCGGCCGCCGCGTCGTCGCGCAGGTGGACGAAGGCGAACTGCTTCATGAGGGCCACCTTTAGCACCTCGCCCGGCACCGCCGCCTCGAAGAGGTCGCGCAGCTCCACCTGCGAAGCCTCCTCCGGAACGTTGCCCACGAACACCTTCACGCCCGCCTGCATCGCGGGTCCCGAGGAGAAAACGGGGAGAGGGGGAAACAAACACACAAAACAAAACGGGAGAAGGAAAGAAGGCGAGGCGGCTGCACAAAATGGCGCCCGCGAGAGCGACGCGCTTTCTGAGGGGAAAAACAGGGCGCGCATGCGCGGAGCCCGGACACGCCCACTTTCCTCCTCTCAAAGCGCCAGATCTCGCCTCGCGCTCTCGCCGGGGCAGGAGACAGGCTGCTCCGGAGCGTGCGCAGTAGACCCCCGCTCGTTTAGAGAGGCTCGGATGATGTGCTTTCTTACGAAACAGACAGCCTTAAGACACGAAAGAAGCCTGGGTTCCCCGCGGGATGGGGGGGTGGCTGCGTTTCTTATTATAAGGGAAAAGGAGGACCATTCATCAAGATGCGCCGCTCTTGTGTGAATAGCTCTATGGTGCATTGAAACTTAAACCAGCTCGTTTTTCTCACTGCGCTTGCGCAATGGAGCGCCTCCCGCTTTCCATAGATCTAAAATTGTACAAGATTGCTTTTATCTGCAGGTGGGACTTTTGAGACTCTTTTGTCCACCCACACCCCCTTTATAGGCAGGATAGTGACAGCTGCATAAATAAATGAAAAGAAAATCGAATTTCAGCCTGTGATTTACACCCTGGCAGCTGTTCTTTGATGGAACGTATAATTTATGAGTGTCCTGCAATTAAAAAGGTTGCGGTAGAATGAAAACCTTTCCTGTAGCTTCCTCGTTTGCCCTACAGCCGCCAATCGGGAAAAGATTTAAGGCAGTCATTTTTCAAACTTGGCAAACTTTTTAAGATATACGGACTTCTGGGAGTTGGAAATCCAGGCCTCTTAAAAGTTGCTCTCGAAAAATCAGCCACAAAATGGTTAGAATTTCCAAAATGGATATATCACAAAAAAAAAACCTAACATCATCTTTGTTGTTAGTTGCGAAGTCGTATCCGACCCATCGTGACTCCATGGACCATGTTCCTCCAGGCTTTCTCTCATCCTCTGGAGCCCATTGAAGCTCATGCCGGCTGCTTCGGTGACTCCATCCAGACACCTCCTTCTCTGCCGTCCCCTCCTTCTTTTGCCCTCCATCGTTCCCAGCATGAGGCTCTTCTCCAGGGAGTCCTTCTTCCTTCTCATCAGGTGGCCAAAGCCTTTGAGTTTCCTCTTCAGGATCTGGCCTTCTAAAGAGCAGTCAGGGTGGATCTCCTCTAGGACTGACCGGTTGGATGGCCTTGCAGTCCAAGGGACTCAATGCAGGAGTCTTCTCCAGCACCAGAGTTCAAAGGCCTCCATTCTTTGGCGCTCAGCCTTCCTTATGGTCCAAACTTCACAGCCCTCCATTGCAACTGGGAAAACCATCGCCTTGGCTAGGCACACTTTTGTTGACAGGGTGATATCTCTCCTTTTTAGTATGTGTCTAGATTTGCCATCGCTTTCCTCCCCAGGAGCAAGCCTCTCTTGATTTCTTGGTTTTTAGGTAAGATCCATCGTATCTATAAGCAATGCATTAAACCAGAAGAGACACAGCAGCTGCTTAAGATGATTATATAATTTAATGGAGAAATAAAAAGTACTGGCGAAACAGAGGCGCCATTCCAATTGCACCAACTGTCCCAGACAGAACCCTCGCGTGAAAAATCCACTCCCAAGCCCACACCCTAATACACAATCATTTTGTACTGCAGGTAGTCCTCGACATACAACCACAATCGAGCCCAAAATTCCCAGGGTTAAAACGACACAGTGGTTAAGTGAGTTTTTTTATGTTGCTAAGTGAGACGTCGGCCAATTTAAATTTTGCTCCCTTGGACGACTTCTCTGGCCACAGTTGTTGAGCGAATCACTGCAATTTGTTACGTTAGTGACACCGTTGTTGAAGTCAATCTGGGATTTGCTTGTCAGAAAGTGGCCCGAAAGGGGGAAATCACGTGACAACCCCCCACCCGGGATGCTGCGACTGTCATAAATAGGAGCCCGTTGGCGAGCATCCGAATTTTAATCACGAGACCATGAGGGATGTCACTTTTTCCAGTGCCATTGTAAGTTTGAAGGGTCATTAAACAAACTGTTGGAAGTCGAGAACTGCCTGTACACTGATATTACATGTAATAACATTTTTTTTGCTATGGTAACAACCTCTAAATATATTCCTCTTAAGATATAGACGGCAGGATAAAGATCATCGTCTCATATTGCCCCAACCTAACAGAGAAAGTTCCACATTTTTGGGGGTGGGGTGGGGAGCTCTCCCTTTTCAACTACCCACTGCAATCACACCAGCGTAAGCCTCATCTAGGGCTGCAGACCCGATCTGTCGCTTTTCTGCCTTCCGTGCCCGGCACAGAAGGGGGAAAGGCACTGTTCCCACAATCCTAAAATAGGGGCATAGGAAGAAGCAGCAAAAGGAAACCAAAAAAAACACCCCAAAACCTAAGCCTAAACAAATTGTATATGTGGGGAAACTAAACCCCAAACCTAATTATTGATGGGCTTTATTGGAATGTTTAGAGGTTTGGGTGAAGGGAAAAATCTGTCAGGTTCAGAGATGATATTTTGGTTCCACCACAAAACCGCGTTCGACTAAAGCGCGCTTGACGAAACCGCATAGCTGACGTCATCACAGCGCGACAACAGCGCGGAGAAAAAAGCACGCTGTGAACGCTAAAGCTAAAATTAACTCCTAAACCTAAACCTAACCCCCCTAAACCTAATCCTAAACCTAACCCTTAACCTAACCCTAAACCTAAACCTAACCCTTAACCTAACGCTAAACCTAATCCTAACCCTTAACCTAACCCTAAACCTAACCCTAACCCTTAACCTAACCCTAAACCTAGCCCTAAACCTAACCCTTACCTTAACTTGAATCGGCTTGCTTTTAAAGCGCTATTTAAAGCGCCCTTTTTTCTCCACGCTCGCTGTTGTCGCCCTGCTGATGACGTCAGCGACGCGGTTTAATCGGGCGCGCTTTAGTCGAGCGCGGTTTTGTCGTGCCACGGATATTTTCACCCTTGCCAGCAAAAGCCAATTATGTATGTTTGTGCCTCTCTCCAGACAGGCAAACACACCCACGCCCGCACGAACCTGCCTTATTGGGGTCATTACAGAAGACCAAGTGAGATCTCCCCACCTTCAGAGAATTGGTGAACCCCCCCCTCCCCCTGCAAACTCCAGAGCGAAGGGAGGGGCAGTGGAGGTCAGCGTCCTACAGATGCGGAGTGGGTTGTTCGGGAGCGGCCTGGCCTAGCCTCTTGGCTGACCTTTCCCGCTCTTCCCAAAGGGTCATTCCGCTGCAGGTACATATTTTCTTGGGATTCTGGAAGAGGCCGGATGAGCGAGCAATGATTCCACAGGCCACTCTGCAAAGAAAACAATAAAAATTAAAAAAAATTGGGAGAGAGAAAGAGAGAGAGAAGTCAAGTTGTCTCCCCCCCCCCCCCCCGTGCAAAAATAACCTTTTATCTGGACAGAAAGCTGGTTTAGAATGAGTGACAGAATAACAGAGTTGGAATAGCAATAGGAATTAGACTTATATCCTGCTTCACGGTGCTTTTCCAGCCCTCTCTAAGCGGTTTAGAGAGTCAGCCACTTGCCCCCAACAATCCAGGCCCTCATATGACCCTCTTTGGAAGGATGGAAGGCTGATCAGGATCGAACTGCTGGCAGTGGGCAGAGTTAGCCTGCAATACGGCATTCTGACGCTGTGCCACCATGGCCCACCCTTCTTTTGCACTTAGCAGCAGCACTTAACTTTATATCCCGCTTCACGGTGCTTTATAGCCCTCTCGTAAGCATCTTACAGAGTCGTCATCTTGACCCGGTCCTCATTTTACCGACCTCGGAAGGGTGGAAGGTTGATTCAGTCAGGATCGAACTGACTTACGATCGTCGTAAGTATGAGGCTGTTGCCAAGCGCCTGAATTTTGATCACGTGACCGATGGTTGTAAGTGTGTAAAACGGTCGTAAGTCACTTTTTTTCAGCGCTGTTGCAACTTCGAACAGTAACTTCGAAGAGTCACTAAATGAACGGTCGTAAATCGAGGACCAGCTACACGTGCAAACAGCAGATCCTAATCTGTGGATTCTTCCTGCTTCCTCACAGACCCTCAGAAAACCCTTGTCTTCGAGGGGGAAAAAATAAATCTGGTCCGGATTCCTCACCTCTCCCCGGAATTTCCAGAGATTTTGGACAGAGGGTGATTCCCGCGTCCCAAGTCGTCCTCCCCTTCGTCGATCACCAAGGAGCGGCCGATTATATCGTCCACCTAAGGAGGGGAAGAAGACAAGAGCCGTGAGTGGACCCAACCTTGTTCCCCGACGGTCCAACAGGTATTTGTACGGGAAGTCCTTGATTTATGACCATGAAAGGGATCAAAGATTTGTCATTTGGCGGCGAAGTGGCTAAGGGAGGCATCGTGGGATCCTGCCCAATTTTATGACCCTGGTCTTTAAGCAAGTGATGTGGTCATTAAGTAAGACATCACCGTAACGCGGATGGCCATCTTCCGTGCTGGCTTCCCGTTGACTTGCCTTGCCAGAAGCCGGCAGGGAAGAAAGTTGGGACTGGCGCTCATGTGACCGCGGGAGACAGCAAGGGTTATCAATGGATGATGGTGGTCGAGGGCGTAAATCATGATCACGTGACTGTCGAGGCAGGAGGATGCTTGAAAGGGTGGGAAGTCACGTTCTGCAGAACTTCCAGGCTGGTGGTTCATGCACTGAGATCTTACGCACCGGAGATAAATTCCTTGGGTGACCCACTACACATTCCGTTCCATTCTCTATTCTCCATTCGCTACTTGCTATTCCCTATTCTACCCCCATCTATTCCATTCCATTCTCTACATTTCATATTCTCTTCTCTTCTATTTTATTTTTATAGACATTCTATTCTATTCTATTTGCTATATTTTATATTCTCTTCTATTTTATTTTTATAGACATTCTATTCTATAATTCTATTCTGTTGTAATTCTATTCTATTCTCTTCACTATATTTTATATTCTATTCTATTTTATTTTTATAGACATTCTATTCTATAATTCTATTCTAATTCTATTCTATTCTGTTCTAATTCTATTCTCTTCGCTATATTTTATATTCTGTTCTACTTTTATAGACATTCTATTCTATAATTCTATTCTATTCTCTTCGCTATATTTTATATTCTCTTCTATTTTATTTTTATAGACATTCTATTCTATAATTCTATTCTATTCTGTTCTAATTCTATTCTATTCTCTTTGCTATATTTTATATTCTCCTATTTTATTTTTATAGACATTCTATTCTATAATTCTATTCTGTTGTAATTCTATTCTATTCTCTTCGCTATATTTTATATTCTCTTCTATTTTATATTTATAGACATTCTATTCTATAATTCTATTCTAATTCTATTCTATTCTGTTCTAATTCTATTCTCTTCGCTATATTTTATATTCTGTTCTATCTTTATAGACATTCTATTCTATAATTCTATTCTATTCTCTTCGCTATATTTTATATTCTCTTCTATTTTATTTTTATAGACATTCTATTCTATAATTCTATTCTGTTGTAATTCTATTCTATTCTCTTCGCTATATTTTATATTCTCCTATTTTATATTTATAGACATTCTATTCTATAATTCTATTCTATTCTGTTCTATTTATATCATATCCTATTTTTATTCTCCTATTCTATTCTACTCTACTGTCTATATTTTATATTCTCTCCTCTTCTATTTTATTTTTATAGACATTCTATTCTATTTTATAATTCTATTCTATTCTGATTCTGTTCCATAATTCTATTGTTCTATTTATATTCTATCCTATTTTTATTCTCCTATTCTATTCTACTCTACTGTCTATATTTTATATTCTCTCCTCTTCTATTTTATTTTTATAGACATTCTATTCTTTTCTATAATTCCATCCCATCCAATCCCTATACTTATCCCTATTCTTTGGAGGGGATAGAACTCACAGTCTCCTGCTGATTGGTCCAAAGTCACCCAGCCACGTTTCATGCATAAACTGGTCTAGAAACTGTGAGAATGAACAGCTTCCAGCTTGGGCAAAAAGAGGGAGAAAAAAAATATAACCCTCTGCTGATAACCCACCCGACCTGATCAGTTGCCCCAGTGAGTTCTTTCATTCCACCCATTTGCTGGACGGCTTCTTTGCTCCGGAGCGACTCACCTTCAGCTGAGGATCTTCCATCTGAAAGGATGCTCTGCCGTCAGCAGTGGCCAAGATGTTCCCAAGGTCACCTACATGCTGAAAAACAGTTCAGTCCTCAACTTAACAGTCACAATGAACAGCGCAGCAGAATAACCGAGTTGGAAGGGACCTTGGAGGTCTTCTAGAGCAGGGCTCACCAACCTTTCGGGGAACCCCTAAACTCACAATTTTAAATCCCGCAGACCACTAATATGATCTGCTTAATGGCCGGTTGGGTGGGCGTGGCTAGATGGTCATGTGACTGGGTGGGGGTGGCCAACTCGATGTCACTCACATCAAGGGGCGCCTCGCCAGTCTTTACTTGCCCCTCCCAGCTACTCCTTGCTTGCCCGCCTGGGCTCCTTAGGGCCCCCAACAGGAAGCCATTGCTGGAGCTAAGCAGCCCCAGGAGAAAGAGTTGGCAAAAAAGCCCAGTTCAAATTGGATCTGGACGAGAAGGAGGCTCAGCAGAGGCACCTCACTGAGGACTAGGAGCATGGGCTTTCCAAGACCTGCAGAAGTGCAAGGCCAGGTGCCGGCGCCTGGAGGCTCAGTGGGCTGAGATGTTCAGCCAGTTCCAGGCCGTGATGCAGTCCCACTGGAACGAGGCCCTCTGGCTCTTCACCACCAGCGGCGCTTCCCTCCAGCCTTCGCCCAAAGCCCCCCACCAGGAGGCTGAAGTAGACCCCAAGTCGGAATTTTTACCCCCCTCCGACCTGCACAAAAAGACCCCAAAGGGGGAGACTCTCTACAGCAACACAAGCGTCCATTGCACATATCCGTCCCAGGGGCCGTAGTTTGAGGACCCTTGATTGAGTGCAGTATAAAAAATGCAAATCGTTTTTCTGCGGACCACCAAAGTTTTCTCGCTGATCGCCAGTTGGCGACTGCTGTTCTAGAGACCAGCCCCCTGCTCTAGCAGGAAACCTTGTACCATCCCAGACAAACGGCTGTCCAATCTCTTCTTAAACACCTCCAAAGTTGGTGCACCCCAAAACCTGTCGCATGCCAGCAAACCTGGAAGTCCATACGAGGTAAGAAGAGACATCAATGCAAGGAAAATAAAGTGGCAAGCGGTGGATCTAACTCACCCTGTGTAGATCCTGAGGGCCTCCGTGGCATTCCCCTTTGGGGTTGAAGTGGTCTCCACAACTGTTTAAGATAAAACCAGAGTATTTGCTCTCCCTTTTCTCTCTCTCTCTCTCTCTTTCCTTTTTTTTTCTTCCCCTTTTAAGTGAGTGACATGATTAGAAGTTAGGATGGACAGAAATAGCTTTTTAACTGCTATTAAAATAGCAATAGCAGTTAGACTTATATACCGCTTCATAGGGCTTTCAGCCCTCTCTAAGTGGTTTACAGAATCAGCATATCACCCCCACAGTCTGGGTCCTCATTTCACCCACCTCGGAAGGATGGAAGGCTGAGTCAACCTTGAGCCGGTGAGATTTGAACCGCCGAACTGCAGCTAGCAGTCAGCTGAAGTGGCCTGCAGTACTGCACCCTAACCACTGCGCCACCTCGGCTAGGATAAGTGATAGAAACCAGGGAATAGCAATAGCAATAGCAATAGCAGTTAGACTTACATACCGCTTCATAGGGCTTTCAGCCCTCTCTAAGCGGTTTACAGAGTCAGCATATTGCCCCCACAGTCTGGGTCCTCATTTCACCCATCTCGGAAGGATGGAAGGCTGAGTCAACCTTGAGCCGGTGAGATTTGAACCGCTGAACTGCAGATAACAGTCAGCAGAAGTGGCCTGCAGTACTGCACCCTAACCACTGCGCCACCTCGGCTCTTAAGGGAAGGGGAGAATATTAATGTATGCCCTAGATAATAAAAGTAATAAGATACAACTATGGAATAACTGAATGGCGATGATCTAATATAAATGTGTATTATTGCTAGAAACACATGCTGATGGAATGTAATAATTAGAATTCATTTCATTAGTTTTATTTTTATTAGAATGTATGACACCCAGGTGCCACTCTGTTCACGCACTGATTTGATCTATTTCTTTAAAAAATGAAAAACGTTTTTTAGAAAGGGTAAAACCAGAGTGGGAGATTTGGTGGTCAGGAAAACAAAGTTCTCTCCAACTTTTTACAATCCCTGAAACAACCTCCACCTCTCTGTGGGCCTTGAGTTTTGACCCTCCTGTTCTAGAGCCTCTCACCTCTCACAAGTCCTGCTGAGATCGCCAAATTCATGGACGTGAAGGCCGTGCAGCCCCGGCTGAAGGCCGTCAACCGTGCCATCCACAAGGCACTTTTCCGGCGAGAGTTGCAGGAACCTCACGACGCCTTGGATCAGGCCGCGGCCCGACACCATGGCCACGGCGGCAGTGCCGAGCAATCCTTGGAGGGAAAAAAGGGAGGTCGGAAGCTGGGACAAGTAACGGGAGCTCACTCCGTCGCGCGGCGCTAGGGATCCGAACTGCCGACTTTTCTGATCGACAAGCTCAACATCTTAGCCCCTCAGCCAACCCTTCTGTACATCGCAGAGCAATTTAAAACTTTGCTGGGGATTTATACCAGGAAAAGGAAGTGGAAGATCGTGTTGGCATTCACCTGGCACATTACTCCCCATTCCTTTCAGCACAGCCTTACGCCCTGTAGTTTCTAAAAGGTTCTGGACTTCCTCACTACCAAGGCTTGTCTCCACCAGGACAGTCTGCGAATCCAGCTGGATGTCAACTATGCGGAGGCCTGTAAGGAAACAGAGAGCTTGGTTGAGCCTTGCTGGGTGATGTAATTTCCCCAGGTGCCAGGTGGTGAGTTCTGTTGCTAGGTGGGTAGAGGGCGAATCCTACCTGTGTTGGATCTTGGGTGAGGGCTTTTGCTTATGAATAGACCTAGCTATCTCTTTATCTCTTGAGTCCGGACATCTGCTGTGGGCTGTTGAGGAAGTGAGTCTGCTTCCTGCCTCTAAAAAAAACCACGTTTCTCCATTTCTCATCCAGGAAAACTATAATATTCTGCCTGTTTAATATTTCCTAGAATATTTCATTCTTCTAGGGGAGAAGACGACAAAGTTGGATAGTTCATGAATATTTTGGGAAGTTGGACAGGCCATTTTTTTCCCCCACTGACCACGGCAGCAAAAGAGTGGGAAGCGCGAGAACTAAAGGGACTGTCTCTTGACCAAAGGGCCAGAGTGTGGTCCATTCCAAGCCGCGAGTTCAGAGCTTGCAAAGTGACAGGAATCACAACGGAAAGTAAGGCTTGCAAAAGCCCTTGCGGTGACCTGGATCTCATTTAAAACATCAGGGTGGATTTCTGGAGGGTGAAAATCTGGACGAATCTGTCTCCAGGTGTGGTGGCTACTTCAGGATAAAACAGATTCAGATGAACAGAGTTGGAAGGGACCTTGGAGATCATCTAGTCCAATCCTAGCTCAAGCAGGAGAATATGAAAAACAGAATAAGAGAGTTGGAAGGGACCTTGTAGGCCATCTAGTCCAACCCCAGCTCAAGCAGGAGACTCCCCTTTCGCTCCTCTTTTATTTCCTCTGGGAGGGGCCATTCATCTTCCACCTGTGACGAGTCGACCCTTGTTTCTGGTTCTTCTTTTCTTCTGGCAGCTCTACGCATGCGCACCCCTGGGAACAGGCTCCAGCTGTTCTTCTGCCTCACTGATGCCTGACTCCGAAGGCAGCCGATAACTGTCAGACGGCCCTGGCCTCCTCTCTGCCTCCGACACAGAGCCCTCCTCAGAGCCTTCCCCAGACTCCAGGGCTGGCCCATGTTCCTCCCCAACCCTCCTCACTGTCTGAATCGGCTGCTAGCTCTGCCGGCCGCTGGCAGGCCACAACAAGTCCCTCCTACTCGGCCAGAAAACTGGATCGAAAACTGAATTGCCTTTCTAATACACCTTTTTAGTAAGTAAAATCAAGTGATGAGGAAGTAAACAATTGCGTAGATACCAGGTGACTAGGAGTCCTAATCCCATCTTAAGTATGAAAACCAGTTTAGTGACTTTGGGCGAATCACAAGGGGACGGAGAGTTCTGCCTTGTCTTAAGACACAAAACTGGCTGCTGTGTCTTGGGGCCAGTCACTCTCCCTCAGCAAAACACAACCTCACAGGATTGTCGCTGTGGGGAAAACAGGAGGAGGGAGAAGGTGTGTTGGATACGTTGAGTTATTTATAAATATCACTAAGCGGGGGGGGGGGAGGGGAGGTTTAAAATAAAATAAGCGTTGATAGTTCTGAGGTTGATCTCACCTGGGGTCTTCTGCAGTGTTTTCCGAACAGCCTCTACACAATTTTGGCAAGTCATCTCGACAGCAAACTCCAGCTGCAACAAGAGAAGGAAAAAAGTAACACAAAACTGTCTGTGAAAAATATAAAAGTCATTGAATATGGGCTCGCCTGTCACATATAGCGGAACGCTTCTGGGAGTTGAAGTCCACACACTTTCAAGTTGTCAAAATTGAGAAACACTGACCTAATTCCAAAATTCTGATCTAAAATCAGGTTCGCCTGGAAGGGGTCTTTTGTCATGCATTCCCCCCCCCCCGGGGCCATACTTTTACCTGCTACATACAGGTAAGTCCTCGACTTACAACCAGGGGGTAAGAGACCGGTACCTTGGTCTATATACCAAACAAATGACCCATTGGGGTTCCCATATCAAAACAATTCACCTTCTGTGTGGCCAGAATCAGAAAATAACATTGAACACAGCACAGGACTTAAACCTTTAGTAAGTAAAATCAAGTGATGAGGAAGTAAACAATTGCGTAGGTTCAGATCTGCATAGGTGGGACTGATTGTGGTAGATAGTAAGGATGACACCGAAATATAATTTTATCGTATTTTATTTATATCTTATTGTATTCTACTCCAATTTCATTTTAGACTGTATTTTATTCCCATTCCATTTTAAATTGTATTTTATTCCATTTTAAATTGTATTTTATTCCATTTTAAATTGTATTTTATTCCATTTTAAATTGTATTTTATTCCCTTTTAAATTGTATTTTATTCCCTTTTAAATTGTATTTTATTCCATTTTAAATTGTATTCTATCAAATTCCATTTTAAATTGCCTTTATCCAATCTTAGTAACGATTTGTTTCTGGAACTTTGCACTTTTGATATGGCCCAAAGGCTAATCAATAAAGACTCAATGTCAATGGCTTACTGCCAGGATTGACACCAAAATGTATGTCGCTAAGCAAGGCATTTGTTAAGTGAGTTTCGCCATGCTTTGCGACCTTCCTTGCCACGGCTGTTCAGTGAATCACTGCCGCTGTTCAATTGTTATCACGGCCGTAAAGTGAATCTGCCTTCCCCGTTGACTTTGAAGGTCACAAAAGGGGATTGCAGGACCCCCGGGACGCTGCGGCCGTCATAAATATGAGTCCATTGCCAAAGCCTCTTGAATTTTGATCAGATGGCGATGCTGCAACGGTCGTTAAATGTAAAAAAAACAAACCCGGTCATAAGTCAGTCATTTTTTCAGTGCCACTGTAACTTTGGTCACTAAACGAACCGTTGTAAATCGAGGACTACTTGTACTTCTCCCCCCCCTCAGATCTAAGCCCCCACACAGGAGAAGGTGCCATTTCTAAGAATGACCCAGCAAGTAGTAGTAGTTCAACCGGTGTAGCTGCCCCCCCTTTTGCTCCTGCTTTTCAAAACTTTTTTTCACTGCCACTAACTTTGAGTAGTCACTAAACGAAGTGTTCTAAGTCGAGGACTGCCTATACTTCTTCCCCTAGCCAGATTTAAGCACCACACCTCCTCCGCCATAACTAAGAATGACACAGCAGGTGTCAGTTCAACCGGTGCAGCTCCTGCATTTCAAAACGACCCCCGCCCGCCTCAACCTCTTCGGACATGCGCAAAGCGTCGGGCAGGGAAGGAAGAGGCAGCGGTTCGATTCTCCCCACCCCGGGAGAGTTTCCCCTACCATGCAGCGGAGTCCTCCGCTCCTTTCAGGAGCTCCGTCCATCTTGTCTTCAAGAAGAATAAGAATAATAATTAAAACAAAAACAAGGTCCACCCGGACCACTTTGAAGGAGACACGCAGCCATAGCCAACCGGGAAGCTCTGCCGCGCCCCCCGCTTGGACATGCGCAGTGGAGAGCGGAACTAGGGCGCAACGGTTTAACGTTCCGGCCGGACAGCTGTAAGGACTGGACCGCTCGGTTGTCAAGGCGACGCCGAAAACGCGGCCTAAGCGGCGGTTGGTATTTGTCCCGCCATGGCGTCGAGTACCTCGCCGCCCGGGCGGCTGCTGTACCAGCTGGAGGACACGGGGAAGTGGATACAGCAGATGCGCGCGCAGTACAAGCGCATCCTGACGCCACTCTCGCTCTTCCCCACCACTTTTTCCCGACTCAAGCCGTGCCTGTCCGGCTCTTCCCTGGGCCCGCAAGACGAGGAGGAGCTGCCGGTGCCCATCTCGCTCTCGGCCCTAATTCAGATGGTGAAGGCCCGGTTGCAGCCGGGGCCTCAGGAAGCCCAGGCCCACCCTCACCACCTGCGGACCTTCCGGGACATCATCCTCACCCAGGTCAAGCACGCCCACAAGGACCTCCAGCACCTGCTGCACGACCCGGCCTTCAGCCCTGACACCAATCGGGAGCTCTACCAGCACCTCTTGACCTACCTCGGCCTGGTCTCCCAGCATCTCTTCTACCACTATTTGGGCCTCATACAGTGCTGCCAGCTGCGGCGCATCTTCACCGACTGTGCCAACCTCATCCGCTTCTCGGCCCAGCTGGCCCTGGATTGCTCCAAGTTCCTCAATGTGACGGACGTGCGCCAGCGCCTGGTGTGGGAGATGAAGAGGATGGCGGACCACCCGCCCGAGTCACCGACCAAATCCTCCAGCCCTTTTGGCCCCATGACCACCCATTCCTTAGGCAACCGCCTGGGCATCACCATCTGTTACTTCATCAGATACATCCGGCCCCATACGCTGACGGAGAAAGAAAAAATCGCCCAGGATGTGAAAGAGCTGGAGGATTTACCCTTGCTCGACATGAGCAAAATCAAGCAGTTGAAGCTACCCACCGCCAGGAAAGCGGATTTCCTGCAGCAAATGGCCGTCGCGGCTGTCACCGCCCCTTATTCCCGTGTGTCCTCACGCGCTTGGTCTAGGCCTCAGATTATCCCGGCGACTTCCGTCCTTCTCAAGTCCCAGTCACTGCCCAATATGAGGGTAGGGAGGCTTTTAGCCGATGAACTCGGCATCCATTTGATCCCTCGCCGGATCAGCCCCGATCTGCTTTGCCGCTGCCCCGAATCCCCCAAAGGCGGCGAACCAAAGGGTCCAGCAGCCCTGGCTGAAGACCTTAAGAGGCTGGTCCGCGGCTCCATCTTGGAGAAGTCTCCATGGAAAGACGAGCAAGAGGATTTGGATCTCCCTCCCCTCATCAAAGTATTGACGTGGACCAAGGCCAACGAGAATCACCAGATGCACTTGCAGAGAGTTCTCAAGTCCCTGCGCGACGAAGAGAGCTTTGAGAGGAAGCGGAGAAACACCATTATCGCCGCCCCGGCTTCTCATCCTCAGGCAGCGACGGTGAATGTCAGAATCCATGACAGGCTGGTGGTAAAAACAGCTGATTTGCAGGTGTCTGAAAGACACTATATCGAAAATGTAACGACGGAGAGGGCTTTACCAATCTACAATCACCTCCTGGGGGAGATAAGTCCTGCTACCATGAAGATGCTGGATGCAAATCTTTCTACCGGAGAAGAGGTCCAGGAGATCTACAAGGAACTGATGAATACGATTCCTAAAGACCACCTGAAGTTTGACCAAGGATCCTTAATACAGTGTCCTGCAACTCTCCTGCCTCATGACTCCTGCTTTGCTTCCTCGACGCTGACGAAGAGGAAATGTGAGCAGATCGTTAATACAGAGCTGAGTCAAATTCTCCCAGCTGGGCCCTTAGTCCCAGAGTTAGAGGTGGATGTAACCCAAGCCCCAAATCTATCCAAGAAGAAGCTGGCTTCAAAAGAATATGCCTCCTGGCTCAAATGGTGGAAAGCCACATTTAACATCGACGAGTACTTGAAATTCATCAGCAGCAGCAACGTGGACTATCTGCCGGTCATATTTCATTTGTACAACCCCGACGAAGACGATAAAGAGGGGAAGGAGAAAGACATGCAGGGTCTGTTAAACGAGGAAGAAGTGAAGAGACAGAAAGTGAAGAGGCAGCAGCTAAAAGCTGCTGAGCTGCAGTCACAGAAAGAACTATTCCACACTGGGTTGTGGAATGCCAGCAGCGCGTGGTTGGAGAGCCTGGGAAGTTCTACGATTGACCACAGGTTTGAAGATTTCAAGGCTCTACAGAGGAGAATGGAAAGACTGTGGACCGTCCTTCATTTCTCCGAACGAGAAAGGATAGATATGGCCATCAAGTACAGCTCTAACCAGTATTACTTACTGCTTCCAGACATGCTGAATTCCTGGGAGGTCGCTGCCCAGTTTATCCAGGACCGGGAACTCCTGCTGGCTGAGATAGAAGAGTTTGAGCAGGCGGCTTCGGATCCCAACCGCTTATTCAGCAAGGAGCCGGGCTCGTACGCCACCAGGATGCAAGAGACGAAATTCAGAAGCAACTTGCGTTTCGAGTTGGAGCAGTACAACTTAGAACTCCGCGCGATTCTGAAACACATCAGTGACGCCTTCAACGACACGGTGACTTTCAAAGGTCGGCCATACCAAGTCAAGATGGAGAGGGACCTAGTGGAGATGCTTTATTGGTTGCAGCAGGAGCGTCGGGCTGTGGTTTTGAGGAAAGCGGTCCAGAGCAGGAGCTCGGGGAGGCTTTCTCCTCTTTTTTAGATTGGCTCCACTATCTGTTGCTTTGGAAACACACTCCTTTCCACCTGCATCGATTCTGCCCTCCGTTATCCCTCCCCTCCCGAATTTAGGAGGCTGAGAATAATGGAGGCAGTGTCAGTTAAGATCAAGTTGATGGAAAACTCAAAGAAGTTTTTCCTTAGGTTCAAGGATGAGCTGGAGATAATGCAGGTGAGACGGGGGACAAAGCCAACACCCTGCGAAATATCTTCAGGAAAAATAGCAAAACGACAGCTGGGTGCTTGTCAGCTTTGCTTTCTTTGCCAGTATAATTTGTAATTGTTGAGTAGTTCCGTCTTTCATTAAAAATATGTTTCTGGTTCTCATGGTGGCTACTTTTTAGACACCCATGTTGGATGGGCCAGGTCTCATAGCCTTGCTTTGTTTCTCTATCCACATTGCCCCGTCTCGCTTTTGGGATGCAGTGGGTTTGCCCTACCACTGAATTGAGTCAGTGCAAGACACAATAGTTGCATTGGTCAGTTAACTTGTGATCAGTGGTAACCTTGGTTACTTGGCTGGTTGTTGGCTAATCCCAGTTCATTTGGCAATGTGCTCATGTATTTATTTAATAGCCCACATTTATTAATTTTATAAGTACCTCAAGGCAGCGAACATAGCTAATACCTTGGCAAGTTTAAGACGAATGGATTTCAACTTCCAAAATTCCCCAGCCAGCATGGCTGTCTGGGAAATTCTGGGAATTAAAGTCCACGCGTCTTAAAATTGCCAAAATTGAGATATACTCCTCTTAACGCTTGAATATGACTGAAGCTAAGCTGATTTTTCCCTTGGAAAATAGACATTTTGGAGAAATCTCCACACGTGCAGAAACTGAGGGACAAAAATCAAGAACTCAAATCTAGTTTGTGCAGTTTGAAATATGAAATAAGAGCTTACATTCTTTCCCTGCCTTAAAAAAGCCTCGAAAAAGCCTAATTCTGGATGGAAATGAATCCTAACCCAGGAAAATAAACACTTTTGAGCTTCTGGCTTCTTGGCAGCCCATTCTACTGGGATGCAAAATTGCAAAGCGTGCTGATAATAGGCGACAGTCCGTCCTTCCAAATCCGAATTGCACAACGCAGACACTTTCAAGATCTGTTACAAATGTTTTATTTTATTGGAGAAGGGAGGGAGAAAAAAAGGAGAGAAATGTCAACTTCAAAAGAACAAAAAGTCACAGGTTAATAATATCCATAGCAAAAAGGAAAGCTTTCTACAGTCCAAACGCAGGCAGCTACTGAATACGACATCTCATAATAATAATAAAAAAAAGGAATTGGATCAGCTAGAATTCTTTAATTCCAAAATCGAGCCTGCACAGGGGAGGAGAGATTGCAAATCGAACAGGAACGAATTGGCCCGAAGTTGGCCTTGGAAGGCCACATATCTGTCTCTGGTTTATCCTGCGGGTCCCTCTGTCTATGCTCGAAGTCCAGGCTTAGACAGAGCTTGAACAAAGCCCAGATAGAAACAACCTTCTCCCCCCAGTTCCTACAGCCTTCCCCTCCCCCTCTTTCAATGATGCTTTTTTTGGGAGTGGGGGGGGGAACTCTTGTGTGGTTGTTTTGATTTTTTTCCTTTGAAAAAAGAGAACGGGGACCGTTAGTTGTCACTAAGCTTCGCAGAGACACAGAATGTCCATTAGTGAGACCATGCTAAACACAAAAATCGACACATCGTGAAGCCTGGCATAGCTGGGACGTGAAAGCACCGCAGGAGCCCGATGTCCAGCCCTCAAATAGCCTACCTGCAAAATAAAAGAGACAGTTCATTTGCAGGCTCAGTGCTGGGGGCTGCCTAGAAAAAGGAAAGGGGGAAAGAGGCACTTCTGTGGCTGAGCCCACCCCACGGGCCTTAGAGCAGGGGGTCTTCCAACCTCGGCAGCTTTCCAGACTTGGGGGCTTCAACGCCCAGAATTCCCCAGCCAGTGAAAGGCCAAGGTTGGAGATCCCGGCCTCTGAGCATTAACTCAGGGGGGGGGGGGGAGTGTATTTGATTGGGGGGGGGGGATTGTCAGAATATTAACCGCTTTTTTTGCGCCCGTTCTGGAAGGATCTCCTCCTCCTCTTCCTCCTGGGGCTACGGGCCGCCTTCAGGAGGAGGGGCAGGGCAGGAAGATGTTATTTTCAAGCTCAAAATGAAACGTTTCAAAACAGACATTAAGAGACAAGTATCGCCCCATTTTATTGGCAAGCCTCAGAGTGGGAATGTCCCCTCCTTTGGTAGATGCTTCTACGGTCTTCGGAAAGGTAGATGGTGGCCACACGTTGGGACAGATCTAAGGCTGGGATCCATTGGGTCAGAAGGCTAGGGATCTTGTTTGCCACACCAGCAGCCGTTTTCCGACGTCGTGAACGACCGTCCCTGTGAAGGCTGGATTGCTGGTAGTCCTCGGATGAGCGACCACAATTCAGTCCCAACCTCTCCGGGGCCAAGCTAGGCAAGTCGCTAAGTGAGCCCTGTCCCGTTTCACGACGTTTGTTAAAACATGTGACCGTCAAACTAACCCGGCTTCCCCCTTGATTCTACCTGTCAGCAGCTTTCTAGGAAGGGCCCAAGTGACAATTCTCAGTGCTGTCGTACCTCTGAATGGTCATTAAATGAATGGCGGTAAATCGAGGATTACCTGTAATCCTGGGTAACTTAATTTTTCACCAAAATTACACAAGAATTACAAAACCTTTAATCATTCCTCTGGTCAAAGGGAACCAGTGGGATATTCAACACTGGCTACTCATCTTTCCCCAATTCTCTCAGTCCACAAAATCACATTTTCTTATGAATGTCAGTCAAATGATGGCTCTTCTCAGGGGGAGGGACATTAGGGGGCAGTGAGAGAAAAGCCAGTGAAAATGCTGCAATTTAAACACTGCAGGGAAAGGAATCCACTCTTTGGAACTGTTGGGAAAGGGCGGCCAATAAAGATTTCCTATTCGACCTCTGTTGCTTGGTCATCGGAAGGATGGGCAAAATTGCTCCAGTTGCCTCTTACGTGAAAGGCTCCGCAACACCCGGAAGAAAGTGCAGCTAAGAATTTCTCAAGGAAGGAGAAGAACTAGAACGTTTCTCTATTTTTTTAAAAAAAGAAGGGAACAGAAATTGTGAACCATTTGGAGAAAGAAAACAATGTTTGTCTTTCAGGAGGATTCAACCTTGGGGGTGAGGGGTGTCACCCAGTAAAAATAAATCACAGGCTTAAGGAGAGGACAAAAACACAGCAATCACAGCAGCATCAACCAAAGGAATTCCTCCACCAGAATCTCTGCTGGGGCCCACAAGCATCCTAATTGAAGAATTAGGGCATATTCGCAGAAGGGGGCTGGTTGCTGGCAACCATGAGCCACAGTGGCGAAATCAATTGGCAGGCAGTTTCTGCAGGGCCACCAAGGAAGTCAAAACGGAACTTCTCTCGGACCTGGGTGGGGTTCAAGAGACTACAAACTGGGGCACCTTGTGTAATCCAAACTGGCTCTTCAATTTCCAAGCAGCTTTGGATAAAAGCCATCCCATTGTCTGTTGGCCAGGGGGCAGCCGCTGCGCCCTTAATTTCAAGGTTTAGGGTGGATAGTGGGAAACAGGCAAGGAGGAAGGAATGAGGCACCTACAGTCCTGGAAGCAGAGTGCAATATATGAGAAACAGAAGAGGAAGGAGGAAAAACAACAACAGGACAAACTTAGCCAGGTTTTAGGAATAAGACAGCGGATTCCACTGTTCTCGGGCAAGACCTCCCTCAATCCGACTGTAACAAAGGAGGAACAAATATTCCGGGGAACTCTGAAATGGCCACAGGGTGGTGGTTCCTAGAAGTAAGTCCTTTGCAGCAGAAGCAAATTGAGATGTCCTGCACATGGCATGTGGGTTGGGGAGCCAACTTATCCCTGGGACTCTCTGAACCACTTTCATTTTGGAAGACTGCAGAATCATGCTTAGCAAGGTGATGTTCCTAATTGAAGTTTTTTGCCCCCTTCTGGGGTAGCCCCCCTCTCGCTTTCGTCTCCCCCCACCAAGCAGCCTGCTCCGTTCCTCGGCTGCTACAGCTTAAGGGCTGCAGATACCGGCAGGTATCCTCTGAAACCTCCGCCAGCCGCAGGCCAATATCCCCCGTCTCACCAGCAGCGACACACCGATGTGCCATCCCCCTCCTTCTCCTCCTCCAAATTACTCATGAAAAAAACGCGCTCACCTCGAGACTCAATACGCGGAGTATCGCAACCTGTCCGCGCCTGCATCCCGCCCGAAACGCTGGACATCGTAGAGGGAGGATCGTGAGACGGGAGACAGCTGAACGCGCTCGTATCCGTACACGTCTCCAGCAGTAGAGGCCGCAGCGGCCGAGCGACGCAGAGGGCTTCTATCCCGGGTGTAAAAGGAGGACGTCGCGGCCACAGCAGCGACGGCTACCGCAGCAGATCCCGAGCTTGGCATCAGGGGCCTCTCGTAGGGGTCTAAGGAGGTAGAGAGGCGACTGGCCATGGCTGTGGCTTGCGAGTACTGGGCGTACTGGGAATACTGGGCCATGGTGTGCTCCGCATAAGTGTCGTATGCAGAGGCCCCATAGGCCGCAGCGTTTCTCGCGCGATATCGTTTATAGTAATCCACCATTCCATAGGGGTCATCGTAATACATGGACTCCCCGTAGCCTGTAGGGTACGGGGTGCGCACCATTCCGTATTGCTCGCTATAAGGTTCGGTCAACTCAGCCGCTTGCCCCGTGCGGTCTACCGGGCACTCTTTAGACCAGTGACCCTCCTTCCCACACCGGTAGCAGCCGCTCTTCTCTCCCATCCCGGGCGCGGTCCTGAGACGGCTGGTGGACAACTGCACGCGCATTCGTTTGCCTTGAAGAAACAGACGCAAGAAGGGCAGCTATAAAGATTTGTTAAAGACAATTCAAAGCAAAAGCACAGCACCTCAGAATTATTTTTATATTATAAAAATAACAAATCACGAAATCACCCACTGATGCCTTAGTGGGTCACAAAGGGAAGCCAGCAGCTGTTCGAGGACCCAGTGCCTCTTCTGCTCCAGAGCGACCAGCGAATTACTCAGGAAATGGAAGCATTTCGGTAGCGAGAAACCGATTCTACTCTCTTGTAAGGTATGTTTCATTCGTCTCCCCAATTTGATGCTGGCCACGGAGACCCGGAAATCTTTTGTCAGGCACGCAAAGCAGAGAAGTGAATTCAAATCAAAACCCGAGAATTTTGCGGACAAAATTGTGAAATATGATTTACTTCCGAGACACCTATGGGGGTCATGCAACTGCCTTTGTTTTCTAGGAACTCCAAAATTCAGATTTGCTGAATTTGCAGATTTGCTGAATTTTAAAGGAATGGTTCTTATACTGAAGCTAAGCCATTTTGAGATTTATTTCCCACTGACACAGCAGGATCTGTTCTTCCTTCTCCAGTTTGACTCTTCAGGAGGTATGGCTGTGCCCTGCCCTTACTGTTTGCAGGCTGATGTGGATCGGATTCAGATCCCTTTATTCTGTGGAACGGCCCTTAAGCACTTAATGCTCCTGAGGTAAGGAACTACAAACACAACACCAGTCCAGGTCCCTGCCAGTGGCCTGTGCTTTCTTCATCCATTCTTGAAATCAAGAGACCAAGGAAAGAGAGAAAAACCTAACACCACTCCTATCACTTTCTCCATCTATTTCAGACATCTAGACAATCAGACTCCATTCTGGATCATTAAAAGAATTCTTTTTAATGCCAATACTATTGTTTCACGGTTCTGAAATTCAACAAGAGCGCATACAGGTAATCCTCAATTTACGACCACAAATTGAGCCCAAAATTCCTGTTGCTAAGTGAGAAATTTATTGAGTTTTGCCCCATTTTACGACTTTCCTTGCCACATTGGTTAAGGGAATCACTGCTGTTGTTAAATTAATTGCACAGCTGCTAAGTGAATCTGGTTTCCCCTTTCACTTTCCTTGTCAGAAAGTCACGAAAGGCGATTGTGTGACCCCAAGAGACTGCAGAAATGGGGAGTCAGTTCCCAAGCATCTGAATTTGGACCTCATGACCAAGGGGATGCTGCAACCATCGTATAAGGGTGAAAACCGGTCATAGATCACATTTCAATAACTTTGAACAGTCACTAAACAAACTGTCCTATGTTGAGGACTATCTGTATTTGATACTGGTCTGAACCAAATCAGGGGGACTTCATAAAATGCGATTAGTAGAAAGATACATATTATTAATGCACTAGCTAGACCAAGCAAGCATTTCCCTTAATTGTTCCGATCCTTAATACATCATAACAGAATGCTATGTTTTTATTGTTATCGCTTTGAGGATTTTCTTGACATGTCAATTTTAGCTCAATAAAGGGATTACAGGGTCATACAAAGGGAATTTTTAGTGGAGTGGACTTTCCCCCCTCCTTTTTATGACTCTGTAATCCCGTTTATCAGAGTGGAATGGAGCCAAGCCTTTACTGTCCGGATGCCCTTCCTGACTCCTAAGATCACAGCAGATATTTTACTCTTTGCGTCCTGACAGAGAAACATCTGTTGCTGCCTAGGATTGAACTATCAACCTTCTGAGTCGGAAGTGAGTGTCTTCACCTCTAGGCCATTGCACCACTCAGAGGGGTGGCCATATAAATTCACTGAATCAATTTTGCAAAATAATGCCCAACGAACAAGCCTCAAGCCCATTTCTAGACTGCCTCCAATCCTCCTCCTGACCACACTTTTATCAAACTATACTCAAGAATCTTCCAAGTAAATGAACAGAAAACCAAAGGATAAAAATCATTGGAATAATCATATTTCTGCTAACCAGTAGGAAACATTAACAAACTTGCCACTGTGCATCACCTACAATTTCCACCTCAATTAAACATATCAGAGAGGGATGGGATTTCTCCTAAAATACAGCCAAAGTGTGTTTTGTTTTAAGGCATTTGCACTGAACTTTGTTGTGGATTTCCAATACTGTGTTTTCCCCAAAATAGGACCCTGTCTTATTTCTTTTTCGCCACCAAAAAAGGCACCAGGTTTTATTATCAGAGGTGGGTGGGGATGTTGTCAACTGACTCACCTTACTCGTGTGCATCATCCCTGGCCTCTTTTTCGCTATCAGAGGCCTTCTGGGAACAAGAGCTGAGGTGTGCAACACCTGGCTACAACTCTCTGAACGTAAGTAATAGGGCAGCTCCACTCCACCCTAGCTTAATTATTACATTTGTACCCTGGAGTGTGCAGGGTTTTAATTAGGGCTTATTTTGATGGTAGGGCTTATATTGGGCACACGTGTAAATATCAAGCTAGGACTTACATTCTGAATAGGTTGTATTTTTCGGGGAAACACAGTAGCTGACCCCAATCCTATTAGGTCCCTCAACTAATGGTTAACAACCTGGGCAGAAAATGGTTTCAATTCTGCAACTTCTCAGATAGAAATAAAAAAAGAAGTTAACTTTGGCTTGGTGGGCGTGGCAGGGGAAGGATACTGCAAAATCCCCATTCCCACCCCACTCTGGGGTCAGCCAATGGTGGTATTTGCTGGTTCTCCGAACTACTCAAAATTTCCGCTACCGGTTCTCCAGAACCTGTCAGAACCTGCTGAATTTCACCCCTGTGCTATTGGCAGCGGGAAGAAGGAAAGGCGGCATCAAATCACAGCAAGGCGGATGGTCAATCCGAAAGCAATGGGAGAGAGAGAGAGAGAGAGAAGGGCGGCTGAGGGACCGGGATGGAGAAGGCTGTGTAATGTTGGCTACAGGGAAGACCATATAGGAGTACAAAGGCTGTGGGAAAATAAGAAGCATGGAAGCCTTTCCACACATTTATTAATGAACAGACAGGAAATGAAGCAGGGAAGAAAAGGAGATGACTAGGATCAAGATCTACGCCTCTTGTCAGAGGCCCCGAGAAACTGACTGATTGATATCCTTCAATATCTCACCTGCCAATTGCCTTGTTTCTAAGCCAGTATGGGAGATGACCAGGCTGAGCCCAAAGGAGGGGTCAGACATGTCATCAGTCTCGAGTCCCTTCACTCCCACAAGAGATCTAAGGCCAGCCCGCCTTGAATTCTGTTGACTCTTATCTACCGCCAACTTGCTTTGACCTTTACTAACTCAGATTCTTGTAGAGAGCTTTAGCGTGCAATAAAACCTATATATTCAATTGAACTGCCTGGACTCTTGATTTCCTGAGCCTGACATTCAGACTAGGTTGTCTGAAGCTAGCCATTAGCTTGGCATCCCGCGCAGGTCCAGGCAACTATGGTTTACTCGATAAACTCTGCTCAAAATAACCCAAAGCCAAGCATCACATGAAGCCAACCACCAATTGAAACAACTTGGATCAACCACTCTGCATATTATCAATTAAATCAACAAAAGTATAGACAATCCCTGTGGTGTTGCTTGTTCTAAAAGTCCTTTCAAAAGGGGCCAATAAAGAAGTCCTTTATCTTTTCTGCTCTAATGACGAAGGGGAAAGCCTTTGAATTTTAAGTAGTCTTTTTCTAATATATTTGCTGCATCCACTGATACAGCATTTATATAATTTACTGTGGCTTTCATTGTCTTAACAGCAGTCCTTTAAGCATTCAATGAATATTACCGTAGTAAAGAGAAAGATTATTAATCTCATGAGCCTCAAAACTCTCATACACAATTATTCCTGGCCTTGTTTTTCAGTCCCAATTTGGACGAAACTGTATCTCCTTTCTAACAAGCAGCAAGTCAAATCTTAAACAAAATTGAACCCAATATTTTTGTTGCTAAGTGAAACATTTGTTAAGGGAACGTTGTCCCATTTTAAAACCTTCCTTGACACAGCTGTTAAGCGAATCACTGCAGCTGTTAAGCTAGTTGTTAAATGAATCTGGCTTCCCCATGACTTTGTTTGTCAGGTCCCAAAGGTGATCACATGAACCCGAAACACTGCAACCATCATAATATGACTCAATTGCCAGTGGCACGGTGGTTACAATGCAGTAGAGCACGCTAATTCTGCTGACTGCCAGCAGTTCGATTCTGACCGGCTCAAGGTTGACTCAGCCTTCCATCCTCACGAGGTCAGTAAAATGAGGAGGACCCAGATGGTTGGAGGTGTGTGTGTGTGAAGAGGCTGACTCGGTTAAATGTTTAGAGACGGCCATAAAGCACTGTGAAGCAATATATAAGTCTAAGTGCTATTGCTCTCTGAATTTGGATCACGTGACTATGGAGATGTTTCCATGGTCATTAAGTGTGAAAAACAGTCATAAGTCACTCTTTTCAGGGCTGCTGTAACTTTGAACCATCACTAATTGAATTATTGTAAGTGAAGGACTACCTGTAGCTGGCATCAGATCTCCAACACTGGATGGAAGTGAACCAGCGGAAAAACATTACCAGCAGTGGCCCCTTGGGAGCTCTGAAAATAACCTCCTCTTGGGGAGGAAAGCCAGAAGGGGGGAAAACTTTGGCGGCCTTCCAGCTTCCACGCCCCACCTTAGCCCCACTTCCCACCTTGGAATTCCGTGTTGTCGAGGCCTCTGATGGCCTCGACGGCATCCTCAGCTCTTTCCATGTGCACAAAGGCATAATCTTTCACGATATCGCACTCAAGTACGGGGCCGTATTCCTCAAACTTGGACCGCAGCTCCAGGTTCGTGCAGCTGGTGCTGATGTTGCCCACGTGCAGCTTGGTGGAAGCCTTGCTCTTGTTTTTGCTGGCTTCCACGTTGATGCAGACGCCGTGCAGCTTGTAGTGGTGCAGGTTGCGGATGGCATCCTCAGCGGCCATCTTGTCCTCAATGTGCACAAACCCATAATTCTTGATGATGTCACACTCCAAGATGCGGCCGTACTGCTCGAAAAGGGCACGGATCTCCTGCTCGGTGGCTTCCCGGGGAAGGTTGCCGATGAAAAGTTTCACCATGGCGGCTGGAGCTGAGCCGGGGAGCAAAAGAAGAAAGGGTGAGTTGGCTCTGAACAACCAAAACCGAAGAGCAATGGGCAATTCAGCAGCAGGAGGAAAAAAGTCCAAGAGATTATTTTGATCGAAGTCAATTAACTTTTACTCATTGGCCTCTTAAGAACTGATTTTAAGTGATCCTAACTCTGTGGAAGAAGCTGCCACTACTATTCAAAAAACAGTGTGTGAAAAAGGCACCTTTTGAATTAGCACATTATGCAATCAGAATCCTAAATTGTCCAGAAAGCTCTTATGAACATGTAGCAGGAGATAACAGGAAAATACAGGTAAAATACAGAGGTTGTTCTGTAACTGGAGGGTGTGTGTGTGTTTATGTATATGTGTCTATAGCATTTATAAGTGTGTGTGTGTGTGTAATATATCAGCAGAACAGCAGAGACCATGATGTGCGTAATGTGTGTATGTGTGTGTATGTTTCTTTCTATCTCCTCTATCTATCATCTATTTGTCTATCATCTATCATCTATCTTCTACCATCTATTGATCATATACCTAACTACCTACCTATCTCATCTATCAAATATATCTATCTTTCAATCTCTATGTCTGTCTGCCTATCTATCCATACTATGTATATGTGTAATATACCAGCAGAACTTTGTACAAGTAGTACGAGGACATGTCTGTGTATGTATTTATGTATCTATCTAGTTAGATTGATAGGTAGATCGATATAGATAGATGAGATAGAGATAGATAGATAGATAGATAGATAGATAGAAAAATGAGATAGAGGGATAGATATATAGATAGATGATAGATAGATAGATAGATAGATAGATAGATAGATAGAGATTAGATAGATAGATAGGTAGGTAGGTAGGTAGGTAGGTAGATAGATAGATAGAGATTAGATAGATAGATAGGTAGGTAGGTAGGTAGGTAGGTAGATAGATAGAAAAATGAGATAGAGGGATATATAGATAGATGATAGATAGATAGATAGATAGAGATTAGATAGATAGATAGATAGGTAGGTAGGTAGGTAGGTAGATAGATAGATAGATAGATAGAGATTAGATAGATAGGTAGGTAGGTAGGTAGGTAGGTAGATAGATAGAAAAATGAGATAGAGGGATATATAGATAGATGATAGATAGATAGATAGATAGGTAGGTAGGTAGGTAGGTAGATAGAGATTAGATAGATAGATAGATAGGTAGGTAGGTAGGTAGGTAGGTAGGTAGGTAGGTAGATAGAAAAATGAGATAGAGGGATATATAGATAGATGATAGATAGATAGATAGATAGATAGAGATTAGATAGATAGATAGATAGATAGATAGATAGATAGATAGATAGATAGATATACACGTTCGGACCGACAGATACTGTGTGTGTGTGTGTGTGCGTGTGTGTGTGTCTGTGTGTGTGGTTTACCAGAACTTTGTATGAGCATGATGTGTGTGGTGTGGGGGGAGGGTGGGGGAGAGGGAGAGATGCAGCCTGATAGAATGTATATGTGTATGTGTGTAATATACCAGGCAGAGCTTTGTACGAGCAAAGGCCCTGCCTGGGTGGAGTCTGTGGCTGTGGGCGTGTTTCTATTCTATGGGCGCCCTCAGTATCAAGATCAGAAAATATCTCAGTTAGTCGAGGCGGAAAGCCAAGGCCTCCGTTCTGCATGCAGGCCTCCGCAGGTATAGTCCCTCCAGCCCGCACCTTCCCCCGCCGCCCGCTTCCTCCGCCGCCCGCCCGGCCTCTCACCAACCTCGGCAACAGCCCTCAGCACAAAATGGCGGCAGCGGCGGCAACTAAAGTTCACCTCCTCCTCCAATGTCTTGGCCCGCCTCCTCGCCTTCCGCCGGGTTCTGATTGGTCCCGTCAAGGGACGCCGGACAGGACGAATGGCCAAAGCGGAAAGGGTCTGGAAGACGTCTACCCAATCAGCTCATCGGCTTTAGCAAGTTCCCAAGGCGATTGGCTACCGTTTTGTGTGAGGCGTTGGCGAAATGACCCTGCCTTCCCTTGCGTTGTACGTCAACCCTTCGGCCAATCGGGTTAGGCGGGGGAAATGTCAACGCTTGCCGGAAGTTCAGCCGGAAAAGGCGGTCATAAATCCGTGGGCGGGGAATACGAAACGTCATTCAAAGCTTGACAGATTTTAAGGAGCGCGGAAGCTTCCAAATCTCATTCAGACAAAAGGCTTATGGAGTGGGTGATTCTTCCATGGGGGAAAAAATGAGTAATAAATAATTGTTCAACCAATGCATATAAACAAACTTCCTTTCACCCAGAAACACACACCCATTGCTTGCTTTCTTCCCCCTCCCCGCTCTTCCTAGTGGATCGTTCTATTCAGAGCTTCTTCCTGGTCCACCCCTTTAAAAAATTCATCATGGAACCGTCCAGTTTCTTGTTTTCCCTGCCCCTTGAAAAGTCTGGTCTCCCCCAGTATCTCCCGCATGGGACAGTGCCTCTCCCCCGGCATAATATCGAATGGAACAGTCTGGCCTAGCTCCTCCCCCCCCCCGGTTTCGTTTCTCTCCCTTTCGCACTTCCTTTGGCACTGAGCAACATTCGGCCCTCCCTAACTTGTGTCAAACTTTGAATGACGTTTCGTATTCGCCGCCCACGGATTTATGACCGCCTTTTCCGGCTGAACTTCCGGCAAGCGTTGACATTTCCCCCGCCTAACCCGATTGGCCGAAGGGTTGACGTACAACGCAAGGGAAGGCAGGGTCATTTCGCCAACGCCTCACACAAAACGGTAGCCAATCGCCTTGGGAACTTGCTAAAGCCGATGAGCTGATTGGGTAGACGTCTTCCAGACCCTTTCCGCTTTGGCCATTCGTCCTGTCCGGCGTCCCTTGACGGGACCAATCAGAACCCGGCGGAAGGCGAGGAGGCGGGCCAAGACATTGGAGGAGGAGGTGAACTTTAGTTGCCGCCGCTGCCGCCATTTTGTGCTGAGGGCTGTTGCCGAGGTTGGTGAGAGGCCGGGCGGGCGGCGGAGGAAGCGGGCGGCGGGGGAAGGTGCGGGCTGGAGGGACTATACCTGCGGAGGCCTGCATGCAGAACGGAGGCCTTGGCTTTCCGCCTCGACTAACTGAGATATTTTCTGATCTTGATACTGAGGGCGCCCATAGAATAGAAACACGCCCACAGCCACAGACTCCACCCAGGCAGGGCCTTTGCTCGTACAAAGCTCTGCCTGGTATATTACACACATACACATATACATACATGCTATATCTCTTTCTATAGATATGGATTACATTTATACCTACATATATACACACAAGCATACACCACACATACCACACGCATGTCCTCTGCTCGTAGATAAGTTCTGCTGGTATATTACACATATACATGCATACTATGGATAGATAGGCAGACAGACATAGAGATTGATTGATTGAAAGATAGATATATTTGATAGATGAGATAGATAGGTAGGTAGATGATCGATAGATGGTAGAAGATAGATGATAGACAAATAGATGATAGATAGAAAGAAACATATACACACGCATACACACATTACACACATCATGGCCTTTGCTGTTCTGCTGATATGTTACACACACACACACTTATAAATGCTATACACACACACATACACACCAGTTACAGAACAGCCTGTGTATTTTACCTGTATTTTCCTGATATCTCCTGCTACATGTATAAGTATAAATCTTTATTACGGTCAAAGACCAGCAAAACACATTACTTTTTGCAATATGTTCAAAAGTACTGAGATTAAAATATAATTTAAAAGTATTGATGCTAAAAGCGGATAATAACGTACATGTTCTCAAATTGTTCGTGTCACTCCCTGGTTTACCTGGGTGCAAAGCCGATAAGTATGGGAGTGGCTGCTATATGTTCATAAGAGCTTTCTGGACAATTTAGGATTCTGATTAGCATAATGTGCTAATTCAAAAGGTGCCTTTTTCACACATTGTTTTTTTGAACAGTAGTGGCAGCTTCTTCCACAGAGTTAGGATCATTTAAAATCAGTTCTTAAGAGGCCAATGAGTAAAAGTTAATTGACTTCGATCAATATAATCTCTTGGGATTTTTTCCTCCTGCTGCTTAATTGCCCATTGCTCTTTGATTTTGGTTGTTCAGAGCGAACTCACCCTTCTTTTGCTCTCCCGCTCAGCTCTAGCCGCCATGGTGAAACTTTTCATCGGCAACCTTCCCCGGGAAGCCACCGAGCAGGAGATCCGTGCCCTTTTCGAGCAGTACGGCCGCGTCCTGGAGTGTGACATCATCAAGAATTATGGGTTTGTGCACATTGAGGACAAGACAGCTGCTGAGGATGCCATCCGCAACCTGCACCACTACAAGCTGCACGGCGTCTGCATCAACGTGGAAGCCAGCAAAAACAAGAGCAAGGCTTCCACCAAGCTGCACGTGGGCAACATCAGCACCAGCTGCACGAACCTGGAGCTGCGGTCCAAGTTTGAGGAATACGGCCCCGTACTTGAGTGCGATATCGTGAAAGATTATGCCTTTGTGCACATGGAAAGAGCTGAGGATGCCGTCGAGGCCATCAGAGGCCTCGACAACACGGAATTCCAAGGTGGGAAGTGGGGCTAAGGTGGGGCGTGGAAACTGGAAGGCCGCCAAAGTTTTCCCCCCTTCTGGCTTTCCTCCCCAAGAGGAGGTTATTTTCAGAGCTCCCAAGGGGGCCACTGCTGGTAATGTTTTTCCGCTGGTTCACTTCCATCCAGTGTTGGAGATCTGATGCCAGCTACAGGTAGTCCTTCACTTACAATAATTCAATTAGTGATGGTTCAAAGTTACAGCAGCCCTGAAAACAGCGACTAATGACCGTTTTTCACACTTAATGACCCTGGTAACATCTCCATAGTCCAGTGATCCAAATTCAGATTGCAATAGCACTTAGAAATACGGTATATATCCTCTTTACAGTGCCTTACAGCCCTCTCCAAGCGTCCAAATTGGGATTGAAAAACAAGGCCCGAAATAATTTTGTATGAGAGTTTTGAGGCCTTTGAGATTAATAATCGTCCTCTTTACATCGGTAATATCCTTTCACTGAATGGTTATCTGAACGCTGTTAAAATGAAAGCACAGTAAATTATATAAATATATCACTGGATCTAGAAAATTCATTAGAAAAAGACTTTAAAATTCGAAGGCCTTCAGGCTTAGCAGGTTATCCACCTTGTTCCCCTATTTCATTAGTGTCTTAAAAAAAAAAGACTATGAGAACAAGCTGTGTTTTATAAACAAGGTTCTATTGCTCTCTACAATAATCTGAGCTACTAACGGTCAAAGCAAATTGGCAGTAGATAAGAATCAACAGACTTCAAGGTGGGCTGGCCTTAGATCTCTTGTGGGCATGAAGGGACTCGAGACTGATGATGCATTTGACCCCTCCGTTAGGCTCAGCCTGGTCATCTCCCATACTGGCTTAGAAACATGAGGGCAATTGGCAGGTGAGATATTGAAGGATATCAATCAGTCAGTTTCTCGGGGCCTCTGACAAGAGGCGTAGATCTTGATCCTAGTCTTCTCCTTTTCTTCCCTGCTCCATTTCCTTTCTGTTCATTAATAAATGTGTGGAAAGGCTTCCATGCTTCTTGTTTTCCCACAGCCTTTGTACTCCTATATGGTCTTCCCTCTAGCCAACATTACACAGCCTTCTCCATCCCGGTCCCTCAGTCGCCCTTCTCTCTCTCTCTCTCTCTCTCTCTCTCCCCCTCTCTCTCTCCCTCTCCCGTTGCTTTGGGATTGACCATCCGTCTTGCTGTGATTTGATGCCTTCTTTCCTTCTTCTCGCTGCCAATAGCAATCTATTTCCCAAGGCCCTGCGTTTAGATTTTCTTTCAAGTCAACTTGCTTTTTTAAAATCTCTATCTCAGAAGCTGCAGGATTGAAACCACTTTCTGCCCAGGTTGTTCACTTTTAATGTTGAACATCCTAATAGGGTTGGGGGTCAGCTGTTAAAAATCCACAACAGAGGTCCGTGCAAATGCAGTAAAAGAAAACAAACTGGCTGTATTTTAGGAGAAATCCCATTTCCCATCCTCTCTCAACATGTTTAATTGAGGTGGCAATTGTAGGTGATACATAGGGGCAGTTTGTTAAATGTTTCCTACTGTTTGGCAGAAATATAATTATCCCAAGGATTTTTACCATTTTGTTTTCCTTTCATTTATCTGGAAGATTCTTGAATATAATTTGATGAAAGTGTGGTCCGGAGAGGGATTGTGGGCAGTCTAGAAATGGGCTTGAGGCTGGTTCATTGGATTTTATTTTGGAAAATATATTCAATCAATTTATACGGCCACCTCCTTGAGCAGCGCAGTGGATTAGAGTCTCAGGGTTCCAAATAGTATCCAATATAAAATCAGAGTCTGCATACTCTGTCCACAAGTGCCTGCCCAACTTGCACCAATCTAGGCGCCAGTCCCGTCGGCTCCCCCAGCTCCCCGATTTCGGGCAACATTTCCCACTTGGAAGGTTGAGCGTTCAATCTTAGGCAGCAACAGATGTTTCTCTGTCAGGATGCAAAGAGAAAAATATCTGCTGTGATCTTGGCTTAGGCTTCAGGAAGGGCATCTAGCCAGTAAATACTCAGCTCCATTCCACTCTGATAAAAGGGATTACAGAGTTGTAAAAAGGGGGGGGGAAAGGCCATTCCACTAAAAATTCCCTTTGTATGACCCTGTAATCCCTTTATTAAGCTAAATTGACATGTCAAGAAAATCCTCAAAGCGATAACAATAAAAACATAGCATTCTGTATTGAAGATTGGAACAATTAAGAGAAATGCTTGCTTGGTCTAGCTAGTGCATTAATAATATGTATCTTTCTACTAATCTCATTTTATGAAGTCTCACTGATTTGGTTCAGATTAGTATCAAATACTGGTAGTCCTCAATTTAGGACAGTTTTTCACACTTAAACGATCTTTGCAGTATCCCCTTGGTCATGTGATCAAAATTCAGATGCTTGGGAACTGTCTCATATTTATGACGGCTGCAGTGACCCAAGGTCATGTGATCCCTTTTTGAGACCTTACAAACTAAGTCAGTGAGGAAGCTTGATTCAGTTAACAACTGTGTTACTAATTTAACAATTGCAGTTATTCGCTTGACCGTGGCAAGAAAGATCGTAAAAAGGGGCAAAATTCACTTAACAAATGTTTTAGTTAGCAATATGTGATCGTAAGTTGAGGATTACCTGTATGCGCTATTGTTGAATTTCAGAAGTGTGAAACAATAGTATCGGCATTTTAAAAAATTCTTTTAATGATCCAGAATAGAGTCTGATTGTCTAAATATCTGAAATAGATGGAGAAAGTGATAGGAGTGGCGTTTGGTTTCTCTCTTTTTCCTCGGTCTCTTGATTTCAATGGATGAAGAAAGTACAGGCCACTGGCAGGGACCTGGACTAGTGTTGTATCTGTAGCTCAGGAACACTAATTCTTCAAGGATTGTTCCAAATAATAAAGGAGAGAGGTCTGAATCCGATCCACGTCAGCCTGGAAAAAGTAAGTTCAGGGCACAGCCATATCTCCTGCAGAGTCAAACTGGAGAAGGAAGGAAGAATAGATCCTGTAGATCCAGTGCGAAATAAATCTCAAAAAGGTTTAGCTTAAGTATAAGGCCCACTCCTTTCAAATTCAACCAATCTGATTGTTTCGGAGTTCCTAGAAATCACGGGCAGCTGCATGACCCTCATAAGTGTCTCGGAAGTAAATCACATTTCACAATTTTGTCCGCAAAATTCTCGGGTTTTGATTTGCAATCCACTTCTCTGCTTTGCGGCCTTGCCAGAACAATTCCGGGTCTTCACTCTGGAGCAGAAGAGGCACTGGGTCCTCGAACAGCTACTGGCTTCCCTCTTTGACCCACTAAGGCATCAGTGGGTGATTTCGTGGTTTGTTATTTTTATAATATAAAAATAATTCTGAGCTGCTGTGCTTTTTGCTTTGAATTGTCTTTAACAAATCTTTATAGCTGCCCTTCTTGCGTCTGTTTCTTCAAGGCAAACGAATGCGCGTGCAGTTGTCCACCAGCCGTCTCAGGACCACGCCCGGGATGGGATACAAGAGCGGCTGCTACCGGTGTGGGAAGGAGGGTCACTGGTCTAAAGAGTGCCCGGTAGACCGCACGGGGCAAGCGGCTGAGTTGACCGAACCTTATAGCGAGCAATACGGAATGGTGCGCACCCCGTACCCTACAGGCTACGGGGAGTCCATGTATTACGATGACCCCTATGGAATGGTGGATTACTATAAACGGTATCGCGCGAGAAATGCTGCGGCCTATGGGGCCTCTGCATACGACACTTATGCGGAGCACACCATGGCCCAGTATTCCCAGTACGCCCAGTACTCGCAAGCCACAGCCATGGCCAGTCGCCTCTCTACCTCCTTAGACCCCTACGAGAGGCCCCTGATGCCAAGCTCGGGATCTGCCGCGGTAGCCGTCGCTGCTGTGGCCGCGACATCCTCCTTTTACACCCGGGATAGAAGCCCTCTGCGTCGCTCGGCCGCTGCGGCTTCCACCGCTGGAGACGTGTACGGATACGAGCGCGTTCAGCTGTCTCCCGTCCCGCGATCCTCCCTCTACGATGTCCAGCGTTTCGGGCGGGATGCAGGCGCGGACAGGTTGCGATACTCCGCGTATTGAGTCTCGAGGTGAGCGCGTTTTTTTCATGAGTAGTTTGGAGGAGGAGGGGGATGGCGCATCGGTGTGTCGCTACTGGTGAGACGGGGGATATTGTCCTGCGGCTGGGGGAGGTTTTGGAGGATACCTGCCGGTATCTGCAGCCCTTAAGCTGTAGCAGCCGAGGAACGGAGCAGGCTGCTTGGTGGGGGGAGACGAAAGCGAGAGAGGGGGGCTACCCCAGAAGGGGGCAAAACAGTTCAATTAGGAACATCACCTTGCTAAGCATGATTCTGCAGTCTTCCAAAATGAAAGTGGTTCAGAGAATCCCAGGGATAAGTTGGCTCCCCAACCCACATGCCATGTGCAGGACATCTCAATTTGCTTCTGCTGCAAAGGACTTATTTCTAGGAACCACCACCCTGTGGCCATTTCAGAGTTCCCCGGAATATTTGTTCCTCCTTATTTACAGTCAGATTGAGGGAGGTCTTGCCCAAGAACAGTGGAATCCGCTGTCTTATTACTAAAATCCTGGCTAAGTTTGTCCTGTTGTTGTTTATCCTCCTTCCTCTTCTGTTTTCCATATATTGCACTCTGTTCCCAGGATTGTAGATGGCTCATTCCTTCCTCCTTGCCTGTTTCCCACTATCCACCCTAAACCTTGAAATTAAGGGCGCAGTGGCTGCCCCCTGGCCAACAGACAATGGCGTGGCTTTTAACCAAAGCCGCTTGGAAATTGAAGAGCCAGTTTGGATTATACAAGGTGCCCCAGTTTGTAGTCTCTTGAACCCCACCCAGGTCCGAGAGAAGTTCCGTTTTGACTTCCTTGGTGGCTCTTCAAAAAATGCCTGCCAATTAAGGGGACAAAGATGGAACTTCGGCACTTTGTTCCCCGAATCCAATCAATCAATCCAGACCATTTTCTCCCACCGGTGGCTGAACCCAGGTGCTTTCCGAGCAGAAGCACAGTTCCATCTCCGTGAAATTATATTGGTGGATCTCTCCATTTCGCTACTGTGGCTCATGGATGCCAGCAACCAGCCCCCTTCTGCGAATATGCCCTAATTCTTCAATTAGGATGCTTGTGGGCCCCAGCAGAGATTCTGGTGGAGGAATTCCTTTGGTTGATGCTGCTGTGATTGCTGTGTTTTTGTCCTCTCCTTAAGCCTGTGATTTATTTTCACTGGGTGACACCCCTCACCCCCAAGGTTGAATCCTCCTGAAAGATAAACATTCTTTTCTTTCTCCAAATGGTTCACAATTTCTGTACCCTTCTTTTTTTAAAAAATAGAGAAACATTCTAGTTCTTCTCCTTCCTTGAGAAATTCTTAGCTGCACTTTCTTCCGGGTGTTGCGGAGCCTTTCACGTAAGAGGCAACTGGAGCAATTTTGCCCATCCTTCCGATGACCAAGCAACAGAAGTCGAATAGGAAATGTTTATTGGCCGCCCTTTCCCAACAGTTCCAAAGAGTGGATTCCTTTCCCTGCAGTGTTTAAATTGCAGCATTTTCACTGGCTTTTCTCTCACTGCCCCCTAATGTCCCTCCCCCTGAGAAGAGCCATCATTTGACTGACATTCATAAGAAAATGTGATTTTGTAGACTGAGAGAATTGGGGAAAGATGAGTAGCCAGTGTTGAATATCCCACTGGTTCCCTTTGACCAGAGGAATGATTAAAGGTTTTGTAATTCTTGTGTAATTTTGGTGAAAAATTAAGTTACCCAGGATTACAGGTAATCCTCGATTTACCGCCATTCATTTAATGACCATTCAGAGGTACGACAGCACTGAGAATTGTCACTTGGGCCCTTCCTAGAAAGCTGCTGACAGGTAGAATCAAGGGGGAAGCCGGGTTAGTTTGACGGTCACATGTTTTAACAAACGTCGTGAAACGGGACAGGGCTCACTTAGCGACTTGCCTAGCTTGGCCCCGGAGAGGTTGGGACTGAATTGTGGTCGCTCATCCGAGGACTACCAGCAATCCAGCCTTCACAGGGACGGTCGTTCACGACGTCGGAAAACGGCTGCTGGTGTGGCAAACAAGATCCCTAGCCTTCTGACCCAATGGATCCCAGCCTTAGATCTGTCCCAACGTGTGGCCACCATCTACCTTTCTGAAGACCGTAGAAGCATCTACCAAAGGAGGGGACATTCCCACTCTGAGGCTTGCCAATAAAATGGGGCGATACTTGTCTCTTAATGTCTGTTTTGAAACGTTTCATTTTGAGCTTGAAAATAACATCTTCCTGCCCTGCCCCTCCTCCTGAAGGCGGCCCGTAGCCCCAGGAGGAAGAGGAGGAGGAGATCCTTCCAGAACGGGCGCAAAAAAAGCGGTTAATATTCTGACAATCTCCCCCCCCCCCGAATCAAATACACTCCCCCCCACTGAGTTAATGCTCGGAGGCCGGGATCTCCAACCTTGGCCTCTCACTGGCTGGGGAATTCTGGGCGTTGAAGCCCCCAAGTCTGGAAAGCTGCTGAGGTTGGAAGACCCCCTGCTCTAAGGCCCGTGGGGTGGGCTCAGCCACAGAAGTGCCTCTTTCCCCCTTTCCTTTTTCTAGGCAGCCCCCAGCACTGAGCCTGCAAATGAACTGTCTCTTTTATTTTGCAGGTAGGCTATTTGAGGGCTGGACATCGGGCTCCTGCGGCGCTTTCACGTCCCAGCTATGCCAGGCTTCACGATGTGTCGATTTTTGTGTTTAGCATGGTCTCACTAATGGACATTCTGTGTCTCTGCGAAGCTTAGTGACAACTAACGGTCCCCGTTCTCTTTTTTCAAAGGAAAAAACCCAAAACAACCACACAAGAGTTCCCCCCCCCACTCCCCAAAAAAGCATCATTGAAAGGGGGGGAGGGGAAGGCTGTAGGAACTGGGGGGAGAAGGTTGTTTCTATCTGGGCTTTGTTCAAGCTCTGTCTAAGCCTGGACTTCGAGCATAGACAGAGGGACCCGCAGGATAAACCAGAGACAGATATGTGGCCTTCCAAGGCCAACTTCGGGCCAATTCGTTCCTGTTCGATTTGCAATCTCTCCTCCCCTGTGCAGGCTCGATTTTGGAATTAAAGAATTCTAGCTGATCCAATTCCTTTTTTTTATTATTATTATGAGATGTCGTATTCAGTAGCTGCCTGCGTTTGGACTGTAGAAAGCTTTCCTTTTTGCTATGGATATTATTAACCTGTGACTTTTTGTTCTTTTGAAGTTGACATTTCTCTCCTTTTTTTCTCCCTCCCTTCTCCAATAAAATAAAACATTTGTAACAGATCTTGAAAGTGTCTGCGTTGTGCAATTCGGATTTGGAAGGACGAACTGTCGCCTATTATCAGCACGCTTTGCAATTTTGCATCCCAGTAGAATGGGCTGCCAAGAAGCCAGAAGCTCAAAAGTGTTTATTTTCCTGGGTTAGGATTCATTTCCATCCAGAATTAGGCTTTTTCGAGGCTTTTTTAAGGCAGGGAAAGAATGTAAGCTCTTATTTCATATTTCAAACTGCACAAACTAGATTTGAGTTCTTGATTTTTGTCCCTCAGTTTCTGCACGTGTGGAGATTTCTCCAAAATGTCTATTTTCCAAGGGAAAAATCAGCTTAGCTTCAGTCATATTCAAGCGTTAAGAGGAGTATATCTCAATTTTGGCAATTTTAAGACGCGTGGACTTTAATTCCCAGAATTTCCCAGACAGCCATGCTGGCTGGGGAATTTTGGAAGTTGAAATCCATTCGTCTTAAACTTGCCAAGGTATTAGCTATGTTCGCTGCCTTGAGGTTCTTATAAAATTAATAAATGTGGGCTATTAAATAAATACATGAGCACATTGCCAAATGAACTGGGATTAGCCAACAACCAGCCAAGTAACCAAGGTTACCACTGATCACAAGTTAACTGACCAATGCAACTATTGTGTCTTGCACTGACTCAATTCAGTGGTAGGGCAAACCCACTGCATCCCAAAAGCGAGACGGGGCAATGTGGATAGAAAGCTGTCATCATTTGCCTTCAGGGATGGTGCTTTAGCACAATGTGCAAAAGTTCTCCATGTGCACGAGATGGTCCATCAAATAAAGACATCCCCAAATCCCTCCCTGCTCTGCTTTTAAATCAAGGGTGGAGAACCATGGATTTCAACTCCCAGAATTCCTGACCAAAAGCATAGCTGGCTCAGGAACTCACATCATTCCAAATCAACACATCCCTGGAAGGCATTCCAGGCCGCCAACCTGCAAAACGCGATGGGTTAGCAAGAGATGAACCTGGTCAATTAGGAGAACCAGTGAAGCTCCATTTTTGCCACCTACCCCACTATGAAGGGAAAGAAGCACGGCGACTGTCCACAGATTCTTTTTTTATTTCTCCCCCAAAAAATATTGAAACAGATGTCACTGCAAACACATGGATAACAGTCCCCAACAAGCACAGAGAACACTGCTGGGGGCCTTGAGGGGGCGTGCCGAGAAGGCAAGGGTGTTTCACTTGTAGGCCAGGCCTCTTTCCCCCCCTCCCCTCCTCTAAGCAGCATGGAAAAGAAAAAGAAAAAAAAAGAACAACATTCCTGCACATCGTAAGGCAGGCAGGCCGTCCCTCTGGGTCTTTCTGCAACTCCATCCGTGCGCCCAAGACTTGCTTTTCGGCGTCCTTTGTGCCCGAAGGGAAGAGAGGCGATGCTCTCTGCGCCAGGCAAGGCTGCAGAGGCGAGGTGGCAATGCAGGGCGACAATCAGAGGACAAATGGAAGGCACACCCAGGTCCAGGGACCAAGACCGGGGAGATAGGAAGAGAAGAGTGGGGGAGGTCCATGAGACCCTGGCAAGCAACTGTCCAGCCAACCCAGTGTGCCAACCTGGGTGCTTGTCAGTGGATGAGTGAGAATTTCATGGCAATACAGCAGCTCTAGGGAAAATTTTCACCTTCCTGTTTCTATGTTAGGTCCTGCAAGCTGTTCTCTTCTGCCATTCGTAGAGCATGGGCTCACTCGGGGGGGGGGGGGGGCGGAGAGATCCGTGACACATAGCCACAGGGGACAATTTTAAAATCTCTTAAGTGATCAACTGGAGAGCGATGCTGTTTGCCTGAGGAAAGGAAACTCCACCACTTGGCGATCTTTATTGGTAGGAAGATTTTTTTTTTGTCCTAATTCCGAGGACTTAACAAAAGGAGGGGGGGGGTCTATGGGTCGATGAATTTTGCATAGAATAGTGGCTGGAGGGAGGCTATGAAACTGGCCTTCCCAACCTTGGAGATCCACCAAGTGCATTGGAACCTCGCCTTCCGATTTTCTCAGCTGGCATTGCCCGGGCTGGAGGGTGCTAGTCGGGGGGAAGTTTTGCCCAAAGAATGCAAAATCCAAAACAGAATTGGTGATAACAGCACTGCCATGTGTGGCGTGGATTTCGGGGGGGATTTTAAAGCAAAATGCGGGGGAGGATGGCATTGATCGCTGCTCCCTGGGTCGAGAGGGATCTAGCTCGGGTTTCCTATGAGAACCTCTTAGCAAGCATCGGGGATGATCACGGACGATCCTCCACTTATTCTGGAGCGCCTGAGAGATTCGAACTTTTAGGAAGCGGGAGGCAACTTTGGTGGGCGGGCAGCCCAGTCTCAAGACATTGGGGTATCATCCTCCCCAATGTTTTCGCCCTCCTGCCTCCATACCTTGTTGCCTCCAGGATACGGCAAGCCGTAGAAATATGTGCGAAGAGCACCAGGCACATTGCAAGCTCAGCATTCTTGGCCCGGCTTCATTTCCCACCGAAGGAGGCGCACTTCCTAAACTACAGACGCACAAACAGTGCTTAAGCTCCGGGGACGAACGGCACAGCGTTGTGCATCCTCGGTTCGATTTTTAGAGGGTGTGTGTGCGTGCACATGAAGTGTGTATACAGACGGGACTTTGAAAGGGGGAGGGGGATTGTTCGGATGTTTAGAAGAAGCTTTTCTTGGGTTTGCGCGGGGCCGAAGTGGCGCATAGACTGTTTCCTTTTTTTTTTATTCCAACGAGATTTTGCCTGCAGAGGGAGGAGAGAGAATCTTAACAGCCTTGGAGCAGAGATGACGGAAAAGGAGGAGGAGGAAGAGAGTGAGCAAATGTAGTAGAATCGACTCTGGAAGCCTGAATTTTGTACCTGTGGGACTTCCAAGGGTGTCGCTTCTACCAGAACCCACAAAAAGGCCGACATCGTTAAAAACACCAGTCTGGGATCAGCCCCATGCCACCTCTCTTTCTGTGGCCTGTTTGCCCAGACCCACGGACACTGCACCGCCCCGCCCCCAATCCCCACTAGATGTCCAGCATCTGACAATCTACTGCCCCATTCCTGGGGAGGTCTTTCCCCACCCTTTTGCACCTCCATAACCGTCTTTGCCACTGTGGTCACCCTCCTGTTTCAACCAAGACGATGGTTTTGGTTTCTCTTTGTTACGGGGAAGGAAGGAAGGGGGCCTGGAACGGAAGGCATTCCTTGTAAACGTCAGAGATGCTTCATGCAATCTGCAGGAATTTTAAGAAAAGAGCGACGGCCGCTTTGGTTACACCCCCAACCTGGCTCCCCTTGCCGAACTCAAGCCCCTCGCCACACCCCATATCACTGCTCAGGCCTGTACAGATTTTGCCAACAGCAGCAGAGCCCCCCCTGCCCCTCTCCCACCAAGGACTCCTATTTATTCTTCTTGAAAAAACTGAAACGTTTCTCCCGGTCCTTCTCCTTCGCCTCTTTGCTACGCAGGGTGACAGTTCCTTCCGAGGCGCTGTGCGGGGGCCCGGCTGGCATCGTCATGGCTCGTGTCATGCCTTTGCTGATGAGTGCAGGCTGGTCTTCCGCGGGGTCTTGGGGGGTGAGGGCGGACGCAGCAGCAGCATTGATCACTCGCATCCAAGTACTCATCTCCGCCTGGAAAGGAGGGAATAAAAAGGGGACCATGAAGAACAAAATAATATTTCCCACCAATCATCCACACCCCAACCAAGAGCAGGATAGAACCGGAAGACAGAGTAGAAGGTCTTTTAGAATCTCAACCTTAGCAGCTTTAAGATGGGAGGACTTCAACTCCCAGAATCTCCCAGCCAACATGCTTTAAGATGGGTGGACTTCAACTCCCAGAATCCCCCAGCCCCATGCTTTAAGATGCATGGACTTCAACTCCCAGAATTCCCCAGTCAGCATGCTTTAAGATAGGTGGACTTCAACTCCCAGAATCCTCCAGCCGCATGCTTTAAGATGGGTGGACCTCAACTCCCAGAACTCCCCAGCCAACATGCTTTAAGATAGGTGGACTTCAACTCCCAGAATCCTCCAGTCACATGCTTTAAGATGGGTGGACTTCAACTCCCAGAATCCCCCAGCCAACATGCTTTAAGATGGGTGGACTTCAACTCCCAGCCAGTACATTCACATCTTACAAATTGCCAAGATTGGAAAACTCTTGATTTAGCACAAACCTCTAGACTTCGACTCACCTCATCCTTCGCCTGGAATAAATATTCTTTGCCATCTGTCAATCTGCCAAGAGAAGAATCAACTGGTGTCAGGAGAGGAATGTCTAAACCCTTCGCGTTAAAACTTAAAATTTAAAAAGTTTTTTTTTTTAAATGTGGCCAAGGCTACTTGGCCGTAAGGCAGGGAAGCTCACCCGAGCTTAAAGACATGCTTGCGCTTCTTGTAATCCAGAGCCACGTTGCACTGCGCGCCCTGCAAGCTGACGGGCGCTTCCCCGTGGTAGGGGATGCTGTTGGTGGCATGCTTGCCGTCTTTGTAGAACCCAAAGCTGTTTTTCTGCACCACACAATAGATAGTCTGCCAAGACCTGGAGAGGGTAGACAAGAAGGATGAGTAGAAGCGTTTATTTGTCCTCCCCACTCGAATAGTCTCCCTCCAGAGTAAATGCCCGGCTGATTCGAGAGTTGGCACATTCTGGGTTCTTTCACTTAATGCAGACTGAGAACAGTTCATTTAGTGATCGTTCAAAGCTACAATGGGACTGAAGTGACTTATGACCGTCCTTCCACACCTAGCTTTTATATTCGGATCAGAACACACACATCACCTGTTAGCTGCCTTTTTGCCGTGGGATTCCATTTCCTGCTTCCGATGTAATATCCCTCCCATCTGCCCTGAAGCGGAGTCGTCTGGCGTCCGGGGGGGCAGCGTGACCGACTGAGCAGGATCCGTGCTGAAAACAGCTGGCTTGGAGCTGAGTTTAGGTGAGACGGGTGGGCTTGGCTCTTTGCCCTTGGATACAGAATCCAGCTGTGACCCATTGACTGCAGAGGATGATTCTGAAATCTGTTGACAGTTGGGATTTGGTTAGAATCACAGTTCAACCATCTGCACAAATGGCAGCATTCTTATTTTCCAGGAATTGCTAATTGAGTCCCGGTACAAGGAAGGTGCTTTGCACTTTGGAACATTAAATATATATATATTATATTATCTATTATCTATTATCTATTATCTATTATCTATTATCTATTATCTATTATCTATTATCTATTATCTATTATCTATTATCTATTAGTTGCAAAAATAAAAGGGAAAGCAGGAGCCTAAGTGTATTTAACCACTTTTTCAGTCACTGGGTTACAATGGCATTACAGAGGATTTCGGCAATTAGAGAGGCCTGGTTCATTGCATGAATCCAGGGGAGTCAAACTCAAGGCCCGCAGACCGGATCTGGCTCGTGATGTGGCTAGTTCTGGGCTGCCCTGGAAATGGTGAGGGGGTCACCTGAGCCCCACCTCTCCTTGCCCAGCCTTGCCTCACCTCACCCCACAGCAGCATCGACAGCAGCCTCAAGAAGGTAAGCATGGCCAGGCACCCCCTGAAGGAGCTGCAGGGTTGGACTGCAGGGTCCCGGTGCCCCGGGATCTGGAGAGCCAGCCACGCGCATCCAGCCACGCCCACCTCATGGTCTTACATGCAACTGGCCCTTGTGGAGGGCAACCATAATGATGCGGCCCTCAGTGAAATTGAGTTTGACACCCCTGCATTAAGCAAGCCCCAAAGGTCTGTATAGATTTTCTTTTTTTTTTAATAACATTTTTATTTTATTTTAATATAAGCAATCCACCTTCCATTAAACAGTGTGTCATCTGGGTACAAATATTTTGTGCAATAACAATTGAGATCTACAATCATATTCATTATTTAATCTATTCCCGGCTTAATACCAATACCTTAAATGTCTAATGCTATAACAATCCTCTTCTTGATTTATTTAACTCTATTAACTATGTTAACTCAATTGATACATTTTCTATATTTTACACATCTACTTTTATTTCTAATTCTTGTACTTATTCTCTAACCATCAATAAAATGATTCCCATTTGATAAAATAATCAGTTGTTCTTTCTCTTTAATTGCCAGTGTTAACCTGTTCATTTCTGCACATTCTAATATTTTTTTAATCACATTCTCCTCTCTAGGAATCTCTTCACTTTTCCAGTTTTGTGCAAATACAATCCTAGCTGCTTTAATTGCATGGATAACCAGATATATATTTTCTTTACTATAAGTTTCTGGTAAAATCCACAACAGGAATATTTCAGGTTTTCATGTGGATGTTCAAAGATAAATCAGCTAAATGTTGAAAATGTCACCTGGCTTGTACTAGCATATGTGGTGGACATGTGTAGAAGCAACCATCCCTTTCTATCTTTTTTCCAGTTTCACACCCAGCCTTGTGTGGTTAGTCCGGCTCTCCATTACCTGCGGAGATTCAGAGTCGGGGTCAAGCCCATTTTGGGATGGCAACTCGAGAGTTAAGCCTTGCTGTCCAGGGCTCCTGGGGAAAGAGAAGGATGTGCCAGGTAGTGCAAAGTTTCAAAGTAGCAACTGCATGCAGGTAGTCCTCGACTTACAACCGTTCACTTTAGTCTTTAAGTTATTACAACAGCACTGAAAAAAATGTGACTTACAACCAGTCCTCACACTTATGATTGTGGCAGCATGTCTACGGTGAACATTTGGGCAATTTGCAACCGATGGCTACATCATCTTAGGGTGATGCGATCATCATTTATGACCTTCTAACAGTCAATGGAAGAAATCCGATTTACTTAACAACTGCAGTTGTGGTGCAGTGGCTAAAAGGCAGGATTGCGGGCTAACTCACTGCTCACTCCAGGAATTCGACTCTTGACTGGCTCCAAGGTGGGTCAAATGAGGACCCAGATTGTTGGTGGCAAGAGGCTGACTCTGTCAACCGCTTTGAGAGGGCTGTAAAACACTATGAAGCGGTATACAGGTCTTATTGCTATTTGCTTAACCACGATGACCAATAAGATCGTAAAATCACACAAAGCTCATTTAATAACTGGCATGCTTAACAACGAATATTCTGTTCCCAACTGTGGTAGTAAATCAAGGATTATCTTTAAATTTTAGAAAGGGCTAATGTTAATTCTAAATTTATTTTTCACTTATACAATCTTGGGACAGCGAACTGTTGTTATCATAATTCTGAAGGTTCAATCATCTCTGCTTCCTTCTTGACACATTGGCCCAGGTCTTAGCTCTTACCCATTTGTCTGAGTGGTGCTGGGTAGATGATGCCCGTCTGTATTATCTGTCTGCGGTATCATGACAGTGGGTTCCAATGGGGTTGGCGCCGGAGATGTCCTCTTCCTCGCTTCTTCCTGCTCACGATGTTCTTTCTCTTCCAGCTGGGCGGGGAGGGGGGAATCATTAGCCTCATACCAGAATTTAGTGCTATGAAAGGACACTAAATAAGTCCAGAAGGATTTATTTATGACATTTATATGCCACCAATCTTGCTGTCCAAAGCAACTTCATAAAGGGAAATTGATTTTCCCGGTCTTGGAATACTATAATTTTAAGAAGAATAAATTTGACCTATAATATAGTCCTGCCTCTTTTGAAGTTTCGTGACTGCCCCATGAATTGCCAAACCCTCCCCTACCTCCCTTTTATCCTTACAAGAAAGGATAAAAGGAAAATTTGGAGGCGAGAGACTCCAGATTATGCAGGGAACTTCATGTCTAATGAAGGATTTGAACCCAGGCCTCTTCAGACTACATGAGCAATCTAACCCTCACAATATATTGCTGAAAGTTTTGTAATTTTTTTAAAAAAATGAAAAAGCAAGTATTTCACCTGACAAAACAAGCACTAGATGAAATAAAATTTGACCCACAAAACTTGATAATTAATTTTTGAGTGAATTTATTCAAAAATGACACACGACTCTATTAGAGTTTGTTAACTGTTTGGACTGCAAGGCCATCCAACCAGTCAGTCCTAGAGGAGATCCACCCTGTCTGCTCTTTAGAAGGCCAGATCCTGAAGAGGAAACTCAAAGACTTTGGCCACCTGATGAGAAGGAAGAAGGACTCCCTGGAGAAGAGCCTCATGCTGGGAACAATGGAGGGCAAAAGAAGGAGGAGGAGGAGGAGGAGGAGGAGGAGGAGGAGGAGGAGGAGGAGGAGGAGGAGGAAGAGGAGGAGGAGGAGGAGGAGGAGGAGGAGGAGGAGGAGGAGGGGACTTCTACTTACCTACCTATCTATCTGTTTATCTGCCTGCCTGCCTATCTATCACCTGAGTCCCTTGGACTGCAAGGCCATCCAACCGGTCAGTCCTAGAGGAGATCCACCCTGGCTGCTCTTCAGAAGGCCAGATCCTGAAGAGGAAACTCAAAGACTTTGGCCACCTAATGAGAAGGAAGAAGGACTCCCTGGAGAAGAGCCTCATGCTGGGAACGATGGAGGGCAAAAGAAGAAGAAGGGGACGGCAGAGAAGGAGGTGGCTGGATGGAGTCCCCGAAGCAGTCGGCCTGAGCTTCAATGGACTCCAGAGGATGGGAGAGGACAGGAAGGCCTGGAGGAACGTGGTCCAGGAGGTCGCGATGGGTTGGACATGACTTCGCAACTAACAACAATTTGGAAACCCACCAGGCTTCAGTTAACTGGGGAAGGGCTGACCTGGACATTTGAAGTCCAAGTCCTAGTCTAAAAGCATTAAAGATGCCAAGGTTGGAACCTCTGCCATAAACCTCAATGGCCGGGTTCACAGATTGAGCTGAGCCGTGTGCTTCTTCTTTTACGAACCGTGGTGAGTTTCTCCAGTGCCAGGATACGCTCCTCCCAAGCGGCGACCGATTTCTGAAAGCCCTCGTGTCGCTTGATCAGGTTTTCAACTTCGTCCACGTTGTCACCCAGTTCAGTAGAGCGCACGATGGGCTCCTGGCTGGCAAGCCAGGCTTCCGCCATGCTGGCATCACGCCCGAACATCAGCACGTCCATCACTGCAAGTGGGGTGGAGAGAGAGGGAGGGAGGGAGAGAGAGAGTTGACTCCTGTTGTTTAGCTGTTCTTTTCGTCTGGCAACTCTGCACATGCGCACACTAGGAAGAGGCTCCAGCTGTTCTTCTGCCCCACTGATGTCTGACTCAGAAGGCAGCTGATAACTGGCACATGGCCCTGGCCTCCTCTCTGCCTCTGACACAGAGCCCTCCTCAGAGCCTTCCCCAGACTCCAGGACTGGCCCATCTTCCTCCCCAACCCTCCTCACTGTCTGAATCTGGCAGGTCACAACACCCGGGACACTGCAACCGTCATAAATATGAGTCAATTGCCAAGCATCTGAATTTTGATCACGTGACTACAGGGATGCTGCAATGGTCACAATTGTGAAAAATGGTCCTAAGTAACTTTTTTTTCCAAAGCCATTGTCACTGAGAACAATGTTCTATTGTGTAAGTCAGTCCAATTATGCCGTGGACATGCTGCCCATTATCATAAGCCTAACTCCAAACTGCCTCAAACCCCTTCCAACCCCTCCCCCTTTGCCTTCTCCCCCCTCCCCCATACCTATTTGCAACCAGTCCATTTTCTCTCGCCATTTATCGTTGGTCTCCTTGCGTCGTTTCTGCAACTGAGACAATTTCTCCACAATCTGAATCACGAAAAAGGTGGGGAAGGGGAAAAAAAAAGAAAGAAGGGATTTAGCTGGCCAAATATTTAGCAGAAGGACACTGTTCACACGAGCGGTGGAAGCTTCAAGACAACACCCAAGGACCTGTGAAACTCACCGTCACAAGAAGAAACAGAAACTAAGTTGGTTGGGTGTCTATGGAGGTTCTCAGTCATCCAACGTGGTTTTCCCAAAGGTGCTTTTTTTCAAGAGGCAACTGGACTTTCTGGTTTTTCTTTAAAGACATTTTGCTTCTCATTCAAGAAGCTTCTTCTGCTCTGGCTGGATGGTGGGGAATGGAAGGATTATACTCCTTGCAGACAGCTGGTCATTTGCATCCTTTTAGAGGGTCGTTGAGGCCACTTGGAGGTTTATCTGGGAACGATTCATATTCCTTGCAGAGAGCTGGTCATTTGCATCCTTTTAGAGAGCCTTTGAGGCTACTTGGAGGTTTGTCCGTATCCTTGAGGATCACCTGAGTGCAAATGGGTGTGGAGATTTCGTGGAACAGCTGAAACTACTCAGGTGACCCTGAGGATACAGATAAACCTGCAAGTGGCCTCAACAACCCTCTAAAAAGGATGCAAAAGACCAGCTTGTCTTCAAGGAGTATAAATCCTTCCATTCCCCACCATCCAAGTCAGAGCTGAAGAAGCTTTTTGGACGGGAAGCAAAATGTCTTTAAAGAAAAACCCCAAGTCCAATTTCTTCTTGAAAAAGCACCTTTGGGGTAATTTGGTTGGAATTCAGCAAAATTTAGGGAGGGAAAAAGTGTCAATGGGTCCTCGGCGAAATAGCTACATCTGACTTGCATGTTCAGAGGCATTGAGTACCTGTTGCTACGGAACATTAGCAAGGGGAAGCTATTGCCCACATGCCACTGGGATAAGTGGTTCTGTGCTCCCATCTTGCATGTGGGGCCCTCATCTTAGTAACAATGGAAAATTTAAATAGCAATAGCCCTTAGACTTATATATTGCTTCAAAGTGCTTTACAGCCCGCTCTAAGAGCTTTATAGTGTCAGCACATTGCCTCTAGCAATCAGGGTCTGAATTGCTGAATTGTACCTTGGTGAATGTGCCTTTTCTTGTTTTGCGATCACTGGAGAGCATCATCATAATTTTTTAACAACAACTGAATGGAGGTGAGCATTTTAATGGCCAGATGCCCTTCCTGTCGCCAATGCGGAGTTTTATTGAGCAGATATATTCTCATTGTGCCCAGAGAGAGAAATATCTGTCTCCACCTAGGATTGAACTCCCAGCCTCCTGATTGTGAGGTGAGAGCTCCGCCTCCAGGCCATCCCACCACTCCTTTGTGATCACCGGAGATACCAGAGACTAAACTCACTCTAAGATGGACTTAGGTTTGATACCCAACTTTTCCAAGTAAGGTTGTGATAATTCAAATGGATGCTGTTGTTTTGATGTGGTTAGAGGGAAAACTTCCCGTGCCTAACTGTTTGGCTAACTGTCACAATCGGCCCAAGCTATTGGTTCTTTTGGATTATATAGGCAATAATAGGATTTTAAGCTTTATTATTAGCTAAAGCATGCGATTGAAAGGCGTAACATAAAAAAACACACATAACAATACCCAACTCTCTTACAGGCTATTAAAGGTAAAAGTTCCCCTCGCACATATGTGCTAGTTGTTCTTGACTCTAGGGGGCAGTGCTCATCTCCGTTTCAAAGCCGGAGAGCCAGCGCTGTCCGAAAACGTCTCCGTGGTCATGTGGCCACCATGACTCAATGCCAAAGGTGCACGGAACGCCGTTCCCACCAAAGGTGGTTCCTATTTTTCTACTTGCATTTTACGTGCTTTAGAACTGCTAGGTTGGCAGAAGCTGGGACAAGTCACGGGTGCTCACTCCATTACGCAGTGCTAGGGATTCGAACCACTGAACTGCCGACCTTTCTGATCGACAAGCTCAGCGTCTTAGCCACTGAGCCACCGCGTACAGGCTGTCAGGATCTCCTTAATAAGAACGGTTGAGATACCTCGACCGGTGGCCAATTTTTCCACAGTAGCGCTAGGTTCCATTGCAAACGCTCCCAACAAAGAACTCCAACATTTTTTTAAAAAAATCAAAACTTGGCACCCTGATTTCATGATCCTGCTCAAAATACGTCACTAGCTCCTCACAATAACCACGGTCTTCCGCACTGCCACTACACGAACCTTCGTAGAAGCGTAGTGCCCCTTAGCCAGTAAATCATCTCCCATTGCTATGCAGGCGTTGAAGCTGTCGGTCCGGGCCTCCATCTCGGCCTTGATCCCTTGATGATTCTTGATGACCAGGTCGGCAGCTGACACATCCCTATATTGAAGTGCAAAAGGGAAAAAAAATTGGTCATCCGCCTCAGCTCTGGCAAAGGGACAGAAGACAGCAGGGAAAAACAAGACCCCAAGATATGAGGTCAACTTCTGCGAATATCTTATTTTTACCGAGGCATCATTGCGAGTGTTTTAACAAACTACATCACTGTTTGTTTGGTTCAGTGACAGCAAAACCCCAGATAGAAAGTCCCTGCAGAGAGTGGTGGGGACAACAGAGAAGATGATAGGAAGCTCGCTTCCCTTTATTTAGGATACTGCTTGTAAGCCCTATGTGCTCAGAGCTCAAAGCATCGTTAGAGACCCACACACCCATTTTACGGTTCGTTTCTGTTGCTCCCCTCTGGGAGGAGGTTTTGAAGTATTTCTAGCAGGACTACCAGAACAGTTTTGTTCCCTAGGCCATCCATCTGTTAAACTCACAAGATACTTTTTTCTCGCCATAAACATGTATACATCTGAACTAGTCTGTGTTGTTTCTCCGTGTCGTATAATATATGTGGGTATATACATAAGTTTGAATTTATTTATTTATGTATCTTGTCATGTAGTGTAAAATTGGAGATGGTAACCCTTTTAAGACCTGTATGCAACAAAATTTCATTTTTAATATTTGCAAATTAGTGTACATTCAAAGTGACAATAAAGTATTTCTATTTCTATGCTACTATTCTATTCCATTCCATTTTCTCTATTCTATTCTTATTCTATTCTATTTTTTCTTGGAGACTTGCAAATAAGGTGATTGAAGGCATTAAAAGAAACCTGCAACATTTGCAGACAGGACAAAAGGTGATGATACCTTCATTTAAATTCCAGGAAAAAGGTAGCACAGAGGTCTCTGTTTTCAACTTTTGCTACATCCTCCTCTCTTTATATATTTTTTCTTCTTTAAATTGTTACAGGCGGCCATCAACTTACAACCATTCATTTCAGATACCGTTCAAAGTTGCAATAGTACCGAAAAGTGACTTATAAAAGTTCCTTGATTTACGACTGTTGTAGTATCCCTACTGTCACATGATCAAAACTTGTCATCAACTGGCATGGATTTTATGACAATTATAGTGCCCCGGGGTCACGCGATTGCCTTTTTGTGGGCTTGTGACAAGCAAAGTCAATCCGAAAGCCAGATTTGCTTAAAGACGGGGCGACTCACTTAAGAGCTGATGAAATTCTGGTCCCAATTGTTTAAGTCGAGGACTGCCTGTACGGGAATCCAACCTTTTTTCTGACAATACACTGACCTGGGCTTCTCCTGGGCATCTATCTGAAGGTTGATGTCATCCATCCATAGCAGAAGGTCTCGTACCATGCCAAAAAAACGGAATTTGTCCACCGTGTCCATAAGGAGTTGCCGACGGTCACTGCTGCCGCCGAGGAGGTCAGACCAGGCCTCGCTCACCGACTGCTCGTGCTTCCGGATGTCATCAGCCTTTTCGCCGGCATAGGCCTTCTGCAGCCGTGCTGCGTCGTCCTGCACCTGTTTTACCTGTGAACAACAAGGAGGGGAGGGGGACACAACGCTCAGTTCCCATCCACAACTTTGCATGGACTACCTTCCTCCCAAATATGGCTGGGTGGTTCCTAAAACTATTACAACTTGAAAAATGTTTCCACCTTGTGTAGGTAGTCCTCGATTTACAACCACAAATCTGAGCCCCAATTTTCTGTTGCTGAGACAATTGTTGAGTGACTTTTGCCCCGTTTTACAATCTTTCTGGCCACAGTTGTTCATTAAATCCCTGCAGTTCTGACGTTAGTCACACAGTTGTTAAGTGAATCTTGACTTTCCTTGTCAGGAGGTCGTAAAAGGGGATCACATGACCACCACCACCCCCCAGGACACTGTGACTGTCATAAAAATGAGTTGCCAGGCATCTGAATTTGGATCGCATGACCATGGGGAGGCCGCAACCATGGGGAGGTTGTAACTTCGGACGCTAAACGAACTGTTGTAAATCGAGGACTACCTATAATCTGGGCTCTCGGATTTTTGATTTGGTTTCATTTTGAGCCTGGTTTCATTGTGCCTGCTGCGGTCGGGTGATTGGGCTTGAGGGGTCACTGTCAGAACTTTGAAATCAGGTCACAAGGACCTGCCCCCCCCCCAGGTAGGTCTGTTGAAACTCTGAACAGCCACTATTTGTCCAGTCGTAGGTTGAAGAATACTTGTACATTTCTGAATCTTAGTCATCTCCACCGCACAAACCTGAGCACTCAAGGCTTGAATGTCATGTTCGTAGGCTGTGTGCATCCTTTGCAAGGCTTCAGCTGTGTTGAGGTCTCTCCCTGCTTCGTCCGGGAGCTGCTTCTGTTTGTTCTGGACCTGGCTGAGAGTCTCCCGGGCATCGTGGTAGAAGCGGTGTAACTCATAAGAAGCTGCCAACATCTGGCTTCTAGTGTCAATGAGTTCCAGGAGATCTGCCCAGGCTTCATTCAAGCTGTCCTTCCACTCCGCAATGGTGGCGTTCTCGGAATGGCCAGTGGAGATCATCTCGTCCGCCAGACGGTTGACACCGTCCACTCTCTCCTGGCCAATGGTGCTGGTGTCACGTGAGAATTCCCGGAACTTGTCCCGCAGCATCTTCAGAAAAGGATGGAGCATAATATAAAGGACACGGTGGTTAAGGCCACCCAGAGTACAAACAGCAACTACTAGAGGGACCACTTGTATTTAAAGAACAAAGAAGCAGATGATAAAGGGAAATATAGTGCCCTCCAACTGTAAGGACTTCATTTCCCAGAATTCATAACAATCCTGGCCTTTGAAAACAGATTTGGGAGTTGAAGCCTACCTCGCCTAGAGCAGTGTCTCTCAACCTGGCCAACTTCAAAATGGGTGGAATTCCAACATGTTGGTTGGGGAATTCTGGGAGTTCAAGCCCACCTATCTTAAAATATGCTGGCTGGGGAATTCTGGGAGCTGAAGTCCACCCATCTTAAAACATGCTGGTTGGGGAATTCTGGGAATTGTAGTCCACCCATCTTAAGAGTTACTGAAGTTGGGAAACACAAATCCAGAGTAGGCCAAACTTGGAACTGACAATATGGGGCCAACAGGTCATTCTATAGCCTAAGATAGGAGTAAACTTCTAATTTGCAGATGAACAGGGTGTTTTTTTTTTGGGGGGGGGGCATACTTTTAATTTTTGTTAACCATATGAGCTTTGAGGGATTTCTTCCTGGCACTCCAGATGAGGGTGAGACTCACCGTAACGTGTTCGTAATCTTGCCCAAGTTCGTGGGAGGCCGCCACCACTTCCCGTTCTGAGATCCATTGCTCTAAGTCATCCACTTCCCGCTTCAGCTGGCAGAGACGAAGATGCTCCTGCAGTTTGGCCCGACGCTCTTCTGCCAGATCCTTCAAGCTGGCATAGAGCTTGTCCACTTGGCCTTGCCGAAGATTGATCCTCTCACTGAAAGTCAAGGAAAAGGAAAGGAGACATTATGAATCACCATCTTTTAACGACCCCACAATCCATTGGGGGTGGTGGAGTCTGGGTAATTGAATGGAGTTAGCAGAGCGTTTTAATGGCCAAATGCCCTTCCTGTCACAATGTGGAGTTTTGTTCAGCAGCTATATTCTCATCATGCCCAGATACAGAAATATCTGCCTCCACCTAGGTTTGAACTCACAGCCTCCTGATTGCGAGGTGAGAAACCCACCTCTAGGCCATCGCACCACTCGAAGGAGGCACTATTAATGAATAAAATGAATACAGGTAGTCTTTGACTTACAATAGCTCACTTAGTGACCATTCGAAGTTACAGTGGCACAGAAAAAAGTGACTTATGACCATTTTTCACATGACCGTTGCAGCATCCCCATGGTCACGTGATTTACATTTGAATGCAGGACAACAGACTCACATTTGTAACGCTTGCAATATCCGAGGGGGGGAGTATCAGGTGACCCCCCCCTTTACGACCTTCCGACAAGCAAAATCAATGGGAAAGCCAGATTCGCTTAACAACCGTGTAACTCATTTAACAACTGCAGTGATTTACTTAACAAATGTGGCGAGAAAAGTTGTAAAATGGGACAAAAGTCACAACAAATTTCTCACTTTGCAACATAATTTTTTTGCTCATTGTGGTCGTACGTTGAGGACTATCTGTAAGTGGTGGGTGAGCCGTGGTGGCGCAGTGGTTAGAAGGCACCACTGCAAGCTCCTTCTGCTGACTGCTGGCTGCAATTTGGCAGTTCGAATGTCGCCAGGCTCAAGGTTGACTCAGCCTTCTGTCCTTCCAAGGTGGATAAAATGAGGACCCAGATTGTTGGGGGCAAATATGCTGATTCTGTAAACTGCTTAGAGAGGGCTGTAAAGCGGTATATAAGTCTAAGTGCTGTTGCTATTTTCCTTCCTTCCTTCCTTTCTTCCTTCCTTCTTTCCTTCCACCCTTCTTTCCTTTTAGAATGCAGTATTGCAAGCTCTGCCCACTGCCAGCAGTTCGATCATGACCGGCTCAAGGTTGACTCAGACTTCCGTCCTTCCGAGGTGGGTCAAATGAAGACCCCCAGTTGTTGGGGCAAGAGGCTGACTCTGTAAACCGCTGAGAGGGCTGTAAAAGCACTGTGAAGCGGCATATAAGTCTAAGAGCTCTTGCTATAAGTAGCTTTCCTTCAATCACAACAAACAAGTTTTATAAGATTTTAGTTTTATAAGGTAGGTGAAGAAAGGTGCTTTATCCATCCGCATGTAAAAACTAAAGGCAGGGAAGCCTTACCTTTCAGGGTGGTTGTTATTCACCATGTCCCGGCTCTGCACGGAGAGTTGATGGACAGTCTGGGCATAATCTTCCAGAGCCTGCTCCATCCCCAAATGTTTCTTGACCATGGCCTGAGCAATCAGCTCATCCTGAAGAAAAGAAAACCACAGGGTTGTTGTTGTTTTTTAAATTCCTGGAAGGCAGGAGGGACAAAGCTTGGGCAGAAAAATAAACAATGGAGTCCAGGGAATGGAATGGAAACGGCTTTCCAGCTTCTTCTTGCAAATGTCCAGTGTGGGAGCACCCACAGCTTCTGAAGGAAGTCATCCCACTGGTTTTAAATTCTAGGTTGGGTATCTTGATAAACTTCTACTTGTTATTTTTTTTCTCCTGCCCTTCTTTTGCAAGAGTTTTTGTTTCTCTCTTTTTTTAAGTGCTATGCAATTAATTGTAATTTTTCTACCTCTTCCAAGTGTATTTTTTTTAAAGAGATATAGGTAATCCTCTACTTATGGCCTGCTCACTATGTCCTAAGTTGGGACAGTCATAAAGGAGATCATCGTGTCTGCTTTTATGACACACACACACACACACACACACACACACACACACATTCCGTGATTCCCTGAAATAAGCATTTGGTTTATATGACTGCAGGGCACTTATAAAGAATTGTTAAAGGCATATTGGTTGCCGAGAGCACCAAATGTGGTCATGTGACCATAGGGGCCAAGTAGCTGTCAGAACTTAGAAGCCGGGACCTAAGTAACTTTTAGGGGGTCTGTTGGAACTTCAGTCACAAAGTGGGTGGTCTTAAGTTGAGGACTACCTATTTTTATTTATTTATTTATACATTTTATTGGCCTTCCATCTTACCAGAGTAACTCTGAGCGGCTTAGTCTGAAAAATGTATCTACACATGTATATTGAAACGCAAATAAATTAAAGCCAACCATTAAACTATAAACTTTTCATTGAAACAAGCAGTCCCCATCCTTAGTTGGGAGACTTACTTTCGCCTTCTCCTCTGACATCATGTGCAACTCCTGTTCACCCATCCAGGCCTCGGCTTCGGCGACGTCGAAGTAAAACTGCTGGGCCATTTGGGCTTTCTCCAGCCGCCCACGCCTCTGGTCCACCTGGTCTTGCAGCTCCCGCCATATCTCCTCTAGCGTCTCGACTCGGCCCTGAAGCTCCGCCTCCAGACCGCTGCACGCCAGCCCCTGCCACCTCCCCACAATGTCGTTGATCCGTGGCTGGTGACCTTGGATCTCCTTCTGCAGAGTCTAAGAGAGGGTCCGGAGGAAATAATTAGCTGAAGAGCAATCTTCAAAAAAAATGTATAGTGGTACTTATCGTTAATTGGTTCCGGGGGGCGCAATGAGTACCAGAAATGACAGGTACCAAACAAATTTTCCCCTTAAGGAATAATATAATGAGTCATGACTCATAAGTAACGCGCTCTACATGGGGCTGCCCTTGAAGAGTGTTCGAAGACTTCAGTTAGTCCAGAATGCAGCCGCGGGAGCGATTGTGGGTGCACCTATGTACACCCACGTTACACCTATCCTCCGCGAGCTGCACTGGCTTCCCATTGGGCTCCGAACACGCTTCAAAGTGCTAGTCGTTACTTTTAAAGCCCTACATGGCATCGGACCTGGTTACCTCAGAGACCGCCTCCTGCCAATTACCTCCCAAAGACCGATTAGATCGTACAGATTAGGCCTTCTCCGGATTCCATCTGCCAGCCAATGTCGGCTGGCGACACCCCGGGGGAGGTCCTTCTCTGTTGCAGCTCCAGCCTCTGGAACGAGCTCCCCGTTGAGATCCGGACCCTCACTACCCTTCCGGCCTTCCGCAAAGCGACTAAGACCTGGCTGTTCCAGCAGGCCTGGGGCTGTTGAGTTGTCCAGCCCCACTTCAGGTTTGTGACTGTTGTGTAATTTTAAACTGTTGTTTATTTTTTTTTATATATCCCCCCTCCCTTTTATTGTAAGCCATCCTGAGTCTCTTTGAAGAGTGGGCGGCATACAAAATTTAATAAATAAAATAAATAAATAAATAAATAAATAAATAAATAAGGCAACCTATATCAACGAGTTCTAGCTTGTGCATTGAGTACCAAACAATGAATGCTGTTCCGACCCAGGCTTCCTTAAAAAACATGAAGCAGAGTCTTGGTCCCAGCAGAACCCCTTCAATTTACACGACTATGAATTCCTTTCATTCCCAGCCAGCAAGGCTTGGCAAACAGTCTTTCAGAGGAATGTTTATCAACACAAACCTTATCTCGCTTGGAGAGCTGCCAGATAACTAGTATCCTAACGCAGGGCAAGGCCACACGTGGCACAGAGTCTCTTATAGTCACAAACAGAACTTTCCACTCTTGACACGCCCGAAGGGACGAATTGTTTCCTGCAATTCCAGCAGCCAGCCGAGCTGGTGGTAGACTCAGACAGTGAGGAGGTTGGGGAGGAACATGGGCCAGTCCTGGAGTCTAGGGAAGGCTCTGAGGAGGGCTCTGTGTTGGAGGCAGAGAGGGGGCCAGGGCCATCCGACAGTTACCAGCTGCCTTCGGAGTCAGACATCAGAGAGGCAGAAGAACAGCTGGAGCCTGTTACCGATGTGCGCATGTGCAGAGCTGCCAGGAGAAGGGAACAGCTAAAAAACAGGGGTCGACTTGGGAGTAAGGCCACATGTGGACGATGAATGGGAGCAAAAGGGGAGTGGAGTTTGCAGGAGGCAATTAGTTCAATTCATTAGGGTGACGATCTGTTCCTGACTTCTTGCCAAGGAATTGCTGCTACAGCGTGGAGTTTGGAAGATACCGGCCTGGCAACTCTCCAAGCCTGATAAGGGTCTGTAGTGAAATCTCATGAAAGACTGTTTGCCGGGACTTTTCTGGAGAGGAATTCCCCTTAGGCTAAATAAAAGGGGTTTTATCGGGATGTCTGCTTTCTTCTCTTGGGAAGCCTAGGTCAGAAGAGTTTGGGTTCGTCAGTCGGACCGTTGACATTTTACCATATAATGAATTGTGGCAACCTTTGCTCCCTTTCAAAGATGATCCTCACCTGGTTCTTCTTAATCAGCAGCTGGACAGTGGGCAGGTCTTTGCCATGATCCGTGGAAACGGCCATGGGCATCCTTTCCTTCACCCATAACTGCAGGACGAGAACAGAGGTTAAAAACTGAGAAAAGTCCAAGTAATTCTGTAGGAAAAATCCCACTTTCGATTGCTCTCTTTTGGGGGAGCAATCTTACTAATCTTCCAAGGTTATACCCCGCTCTGTTTTTCTTTTCTTTTTTTAAATGCTTCCTTTGAACACATTCAGTTTTACCCAGCATCTTGAAATACTTTAATTGCCCCACTTCTGACTAGTAAAACAGACCCACAGTACAAACAATTATTACTTAATCCTGAAATAACATATAGGATTGCCAGGTTCTTTGAGGTGGTATAAAATGAGACGAAGAATAATCAAGAGCCATTGAATTTGCTTGAGTAGGAAATGGCTTTGGTCTCAGCATTATCCACTGGTCTATTTTTTTTTTTAATGTCAGCTACCTTCCTCAAATTTGTTAGGGGTCTCTTATGATTCTGGATTTTGGGTTAGTTTTATCCAACAAGAATGAAGCTTTTGAGCATGTTTTTCTCTTCAGCGCTCCTCATTTATTTTGGGATGCTCAGGATATTTGAAAACTATTTTCTTTTCTCTTTTTCTTTTCTGCTGGCGAAAGACCACAATGAAGTTATTTGATTCGAAACACGCTTCCTTTTTGTAAAATATGTGGGAATCAGCCTCCTTCCCCTTTCCTCTTCCAGGTCAACTTACTATTTCATCCTCCAGATCACGGTTGAACTGGTGCTCCTCCTTGGAGGCCAGCAGCTTCTCACATCGTTCCCGCAGCGGTGCTCTGAGCTCCGTAAATTTTCCTTCCACTGACCGCAATTTCCCATCCACTTCCACTGTGTTGGAATCTTCCTGGCTGAGAGCCAATGCCTGAGCCTTCAGCCCTTCCACCTCTTTCTCCCGCACGTCCATCTGGTTCTCCAGCAACTGGAGGAGAGAAGGAAGGAAAACGGTCTCAACCACATCTACAAGCTCACCCACACTCACCCACAAAGGTGTACTTTTTTAAAAAAAAAATGCCTCTTTTCTTACAAGAGGAATAATTGTACATGGGGCTGGCTGCCCTTGAAGAAGAGATGGAAATTTCAATTGGTTCAGAATGCAGAACCTCAAACAGTTTTGCACAAGTCTAGAGTTGCGTATGCGCTCATCTCTTTCTGCAAGAGCTGCAGGGGTGGGCTGCAATGGGTTCACCCAGATTCAGGAGAACCCGTAGCTAACGTTATGGCCAGTTCGGAAAACCTTCAAATCCCAGCCCTGGCGGGCCCCGCCCCACCCCGCCCACCCCTCCCAGGAATCTCCACGCAGCCTGGTTTGGATGCGAGGTAACTGCAGGACCTGTGCGGAGGCTCGGAGTGTGTGTGTGTCTGTGTGTCTGTGTGTAAAAACGGGCTTCCTGGAAGTTCTCGGTCTCCGGAACCCAGGAGAGGCAGTTTTCTCCCTCCGGAGCCTGGGGAAAGTGAAAATGGGCCCCCTGCCCTAGTGCAGGAGGCTGACTAGGCCACCATAGCCACGCCCACCCAGCAGAGAACCCGTTACTGAAATTTTTGAAGCTGCCAGTCTGCTTCCAGGTAGGTTTTAAGGTGCTGGTTATCACCTTTCAAAGGGGGGGGGGGTGTCTCCCTGAAGGCTGCATTGCTAATAAAGGATAATATTTGCAGCTCAGGGTTGACGTGAGGGGTCCTTGGTGCTCTCTGAGCTTGCTTGAATCCTTGCAGATGTTTCATGGCCCAAACTAGGTAACATCATCAGTGCTAGTAAAAGGAGTGCAGTTTGCTGTCAAGTTTGTATTCTTGTGAACTTGCTTGCCTGTGTGGATTGGTGTGGTTTTAGAGATTCTTTCCTTAGCCAAAACAAACAGTGATTACACAACCCGTGATCTACGGCAGTGCGTAATAATCTCTCTGGCTTATAATTCACAGCGTTTGTTATGCACAAAGTTCATGCCTATAGTCAGGGCAATAGTCATGTTTTGTTGCAGAGATGCGATTGGTACAACGTGGAACACTTTCCTACGTTCCAGGTCAGCAAACCATTGTTGCCAAGAAAGCAAGTATTGGTAATACTTGGGCAGAGGGTTTTTCCAGAGGGTATGTCCAGAAGGACAGTCTCCAGAATCTCCAGAAGGAGATTCTCCAAAGCACCTGAAGGCAGCCGAAGAAGCAACGGATAAAAACTAATCAAGGAGAGAAGCAACCTTGAACTAAGGAGAAATTTTGCGACAGTGAATTAATCAGTAGAATGGTTTACCTCCAGAAGTTATAGGTGCTCCAACACTGGAGGTTTTAAAGAAGAAACTGGAGTTTCTTCTCTGGAATGGTCTAGAGTCTCCTACTTGAACAGGGGGTTGGACTAGAAGACCTCCTTCCAACTCTGCTATTCTATTATTCGGATGGGTTTGGGGAGCTGACTTCTTTTGACACAAAATGTTGGCATCATTATCGTCCTTGCCATGATGCAAAGTATCACTCATTTACCTGCTGTTTCTTGAGCAAGATGTTGACGCTGGTCAGGTCCTTGCCATAGTCGTCCGAGTGCAGCTGAGCCTGCAGGCCGCTGAGCCAAGCCTCCAGGGCCGAGCAGCTCTGGGTGAAGAGCTCGGCCCGGTTGGCATCGAAGAGGCACTGAGCCTTGCTCTGGGTGCTGGATTCTAATTCTTGCCAGAGTTTCTGGAGTTCATCCAGCTTGGCTCTCACCACGGGCTCCAGTTCGGGCTTCTCGGACACCAGCTGCTCCCCTTCCTGCCAAAAGGGAGAAATGGGAGGAGAGGTGGTTTCAGAAAAGTCTTCCAAGAACGTTAGAAGGGTGAGCGAAAGAAGAAAGGCAAACCAAGAAAAACAGCAACGGATGCCGTCCAGGTTTAAACCCACCTTTTGGATCTTCTCAAGCCAGCCCTTGTTGGAGGCCAACTCCGCCATGAAGGCCTGGTGCTTCTGCCACTTAGTGTGGAGGTTTCGGGCTTCGTCGTAGGACATATCCTGGGCTGAGAGCATCTTTTCGTTGATCCACAGGGTGAGCTGGAGGAGAGACAGAACAATGGCTTCAAGCATGAGCCTTAACCCCAGGAAAGCCAGGTTTCAAAATTTAGGACTGGAGATACCCTCCCCCTTAAAGGAGAATATTTGTAGCTCAGGGTTGAAATGAATGTTTCTTGGAGATCTCTGAGCTTGGTTTTTTCCCCTCTTTTATGTAAATATTTTTATTGTAGATTTTTCTTTATAATGCAGCACATATCCAGTTTTGCAGCAGCAGGTGTAGTGGCTACATCTAGTCCTTTTTGAGTTTACATAGTTTTATATACCCTGATTATAACCAATATTCTCTTAATCATACATTTATAGTCTCTTTAAATACATAATGACGTTAAATACATGTCATAGTTATAGGCATTATTTTCATAATTGTACCATAACATTATTTATATTTATCTCTCTCCTTTCCCCTCTCTCCTCCCTTTTCCTCTTCTCCTCTCTCCTCTTCTCCATTTCCCTCTCCTTCCCTCCCTCCTACTCCTCTGTCCTCATCCATTTCCTTCTCTCCTTTCCCCTCTCTCCTTCCCTCTTCTTCCTTTTCCTCTTCCTTCAACTTTTCTCTCCTCCTCTCCTCCGCCCCAATCTGCTCTCCTCCACTTCCCTCTCTTCCTTCATCTCTCCACTTCCCTTTCCTTTCAAATGCTCCTTTCCTTATTATATATAAATTTCCATTTCTCTGGGAGGTACAATGTATTTTCCAGGTACCGTTCCTTTATCCCCCCCCCCCAACTGCCCCCACAGTTAGGATATGCAGAGAAGGAAGATTAGGGGGGGGGGGCTTTGAACTCTCTGAACTTGGTTGTTTCCTTGCAGACATTTCGTTACCCAAGGCAGGTAACAGGTTAATAAAACCTTACCTCTTGACAATCTTGGAGGAAATGTTGAAGGACTCGATTGTCCCGGAGCCGGGCCAGGAGATCTTGAGCTGCTTCCTGGTTTTTTCTGTGTCTGAAAGCAATTAGGATGGAGGAGGAGGAGGAGGAGAAGCAGAAAGGAAGACACGGGAGTTAATCATATGCTGTTCCCCAGAGGAGCATGGCTTGCAAGAGAATGGAGAATGCTGGATTAATATTTGAAGAGATTGATTCCATGCACTTTACATCCTGAACCTCGCTCTCTGGGAATTCTGGGGGTTGCGGTCTTAATGCCTCTGGGAATGCCGTATTTGGGAAGGCTGCGTTCAAACTTTACAGGAATGTTTTTCAACCTCAGCCCCTTTAAGGTGTGTGGACTTCAACTCCCAGAATTCCCCAGCCAGCCACGCCTTAAACGACCAAGAAACAGGAACAGACCCTCGTTGGGCCCTAATGCAATTAAGCAAATGGGCTTTGGCTGTACTTTCTATGAGAATTCAGGCCTGCACAGGTAATTATTACAGGTAGTCCTCAACGCGCAGCCACAACTGAGCCCATAATTCATGTTTCTAAGTGAGAAATTTGTTAAGTGAGCTTTGCCCTGCTTTACAACGTTTCTTGCCCCTTTGGTTAAGCGAATCACTGCAGTTCTTAAATGAGTTACATGGTTGTTAAGTGAATTCGGTTTCCCCCTTACCATTGCTTGTTCAGAAGGTTGCCGAAGGGGATCACCTAGCCCTGGGATGCTAAATGTGACTCCTAAATGTGAGCCAGTTGTCGAGCATCCCAATGTATGTCACGTGGGGATGCTGCAACGATCATTAAGTGTGACCGATGGCCGTTGTAACTTTGAACAGTCACTAAAGGAATGGTCAGAAATTGAGAGTTACCTGTAGGTGGCTTTTCCCTAATGTCTTGCTATCCAAGCGTACTCAACATTTCAGAACCCCCCTCTGACACCTCAATTTATGAGCGCTTGGATCTGACCAAGCCCCTTTCAAACAATCATAGATGCTGGTTAAGCTCTAATAGCCCTAAAGCAAAAGATATCTTGTGGCATGTAAAATAGGGAAACCAAGATCCAGGGATTTTCGCATGTTTTGAACTGTTCCTGTCGGCCAATCACATTTTTATCCTTCGCTTCCTCTGAGCAGCTTAGGGCAACGTGGGTGGTTCTCCTTCAAACTTTATCCTGACAATTATCCTACAAGGTAGATTAGCCGAAATAACTGGCTCACCATTCACAGCCGAGGGGGAGATTTGACTGTAGCTCCTTCTGCTTTCTTTTTATAGTACTAGGACTGTGATGGCAAACCTATGACAGAGGTTGCACGCAGTGCCCTTCTTTGAGCATGCAAGCTGCTGCCCCACTTCAGCTCCGCCGCGCATGTGCACGTACTTCCCATCAGCCAGCTAGTCTTCAGGTCTCTGTCGCGCATGTGCAGGGGTGGGTGCAGGCCAGTGGTGGGTTTCAATTTTTTTTAGAACCTCTTCTGTAGGTGTGGCCTGCTTTGTGGGAGTGGCTTCCTGGGCATGTGACTGGGTGAGCATGGCCAACTTGTAAAATGTGTTGAAACTCACTTAACAACGCTCTTGCTTAGCAACCAAAATGTTGACTCAGAAACTCTGGCATTTGAAGCACGCAAGTCTTAAAGCTGTCAAGTTACAAGACCCTTGCACCCCTAACCCTTTAGAAAAAAAAAACCCCAAGGGTGTTCAAACTTGACAGCTTTAAGACTTGTGGACTTCAACTCCCAGAATTCCTCCTCTCGCTCTTCATCTTGATGATGTGCGGATGGGCAGGGGGAGGGAGCTGGAACCGGTTCTAAACGGCACGGTAGATTTGTGGAACCTCTTCTATAGAAGAAGCTAGAACTGGCAGGAACGCACCCCTGGTGCAGGCAGGGGATGCCACGCATGCATGGGGACGCGGCACGTGCGGAGGGCATCTGTGGATGAACAGGATACATGCAGGTGCCTCACGTATGCGCAGGGGGCGCATGCACATTGCATTGGGGGGGTTGGCCGCACATGCGCATTCACACACACACACATGCACTTTGGGTACTCAGTCTGGAAAAGGTTAACCATACTGTACTAGGAAATCGCACTCCCTTTCCAGTTTAGTCTATAACACGGGTGTCAAACCCGCAGCGTCACGGAACGTCACATGACATTTTGCGACATTTTTCCCATTCACGGAGCTAGGGTGGGCCTGGCCTGTGTGTGATGCACCTGGCCTGAGGGCTTCCAGTTTCACACCCCTGCTCTATAAGTTCCCTGGGAAGAGAGCCGATGGGAGACAAAGCAGCCTCCTTCTCACACTTGTGTTCCCTTATTGGAATTACATTTTTCACCAAGAGTCTTCTTGCTCACCGACTGTCAATAGAGTTAACCTTCTCCTGGATCTTGTCAGAGTGCAGGCTGTCTTCCAGGATGAGTTTCCGCCCAGAGTCCACCAGGCCTTTGATCTTCTCTCCGTTGGCTTCCATGGTGGTCATGAAATCTTCATGTTTCTTAATGGCAGCCTCGGCAGCCTGGAGAGAGCTGGGCATGCTGGTGTGAGTCAACACATATTCCTGGGAGGGAGGGAGGGAGGGAGGGAGGGAGGGAGGGAGGGGGGGGAGAAGGGAAGGGGAAAGAGGGAGGGAGGCAGGAAGAAAGACAAACAGAAGGATGGGAAAGAAAAAGAGGGAGGGAGGGAAAAAAGGAAGGCAAAGAAAAAGGGAGGGAGAGATGGAAGAAGAAAGGAAGGCAAAGATAAATAGAAGGATGGAAAACAGAGGGAGGGAGGGATGAAGAAAAGAAGGAAGAAAAAGAAAGAGGGAGGAAGGGAAGGGGAAGGGAAGGAGGAAAGAAAGAAGGGAGGAAGACAAAGAGAGAAATAGGGAGGGAAAGAAGGAAAGAAAGGAAAAAGGGAGGGAAGAAAAAAAGGAGAGAGGGAGGGAAGGAAAGAAGAAGGAAGAAAGGGAAGGAGGAAGGCAAAGAGAAATAAACAGATGGAAAAGAGGGAAAGGAAAGAAAAAGAAGGAAGGGGGGACAAAAAAGAGGGAGGGAAGGAAAGAAGGAAAAGAGAGAAAGAGGAAGGTCACAAAAAAAGATCACAACACAGGCAAACAATCAGTCCTGCAAAGTAGCTAAACAAAAGTTCAGCCTTTGCCTGCAAACAGAGTTGTCGCCCCCCCCCATTTCCTTCCCCACCCCCTTCCCAAACCTGCTTTACCTGGTTGCTGAGCACACCTTCCACTTGCTTGGTGTCCCTCAGGAAGATCTGGAAGCTGTAAGCCCGCGAAAGCAGCTGGTGCCGGTTCTCCCACATCTGCCCGAGTTCGTTCCATCCTGTGTCGAGGGCCTGGAGGCGCTGCTGAAGGAACATGTGCTGGGCGTCGGTGTGGCCTTGCGTCACCTCTTCCCCCATGGTCCGCAAGCGCTGGTAGTCGGCCTTGTAATGCTCCACCTCGTTCCGGATGGTCTCGTGTTGGCTCAGCAGCTGCTCTGCCTCTGGCAGGGTAGCCGGGACGTCCTCGGAGGCGATGGCGGTCTGGGTGCGCAAGAGCCACGCCTGGAAGTCGTCCAGGTCCCGCAGGAAGCCCTGAAGCTTGCTGGCTTCTCCTAGGGACTCCTCGCGACGCCGCATGGTTCCCCGCAGCTCGTCCCAAGTCCCGTCGATTTCGGCGAGCCGGCTGGAGATGGCGGCGGCTTGTTCCGGGTGCTGGGCCGACAACCGGTCTGCCTCCTCGTGCAAGTCCGTGACTTTGCCCTGGATGGCCTCCAGATCACGCTCCATGCCAGCCAGCTTGCGCTGCAGAGCCATCACCCCTGCCAGGTCGTTGCCCAGACCTTGGGTCGATTCGATCACCTTGGTTTTCTCCCGCATCCAAGCCTTGGTTTCGTTGCACTCCAAGAAGTAGTTCTGGATGCTGAGGGCCGAGGTCAAGGCCTCCTTCTTTTGGCTCGCCAAGGACTGGAACTGCTGCCACCTGGAAACAGGGAAGGAGAAGAGTCCAAAGGAGAGGCCGCGTGGCTGACTGAGAAATTCTGGGAGTTGAAGTCTACAAGCCTTAAAGTTGCCAAGGTTGGAGACCCCTGCTCTGTCAAAAACCCCTTTTATTAATCTACTGTGAATTCTGCTCATTCACATCCAGCAAAGACTTTCAAGGGAGGATTTACAGTCACAGACCTTATCTGGCTTGGCGAGCTGCCAGGCCGATCTCTGCAAAACTTGGCCAGGAGTCTCAGAGGGTCATGAACCAATGAAGCGAACTAATGGTCTCCTGCAAACTCCACTCCCCTTTTGCTCCTCTTTTACTTTCTCTGGGACGGGCCATTCACCATCCATCTGTGGCCTTCCTCCCAAGTCAACCCGTTCTTTAGCTGTTCCCTTTGTCTGGCCACTCTGCACATGCGCACACTGGGAACAGGCTCCAGCTGTTCTTCTGCCCCACTGATGTCTGACTCCGAAGGCAGCTGATAACTAACAGACGGCCCTGGCCCCCTTTCTGCCTCCGACACAGAGCCTTCCCCAGACTCCAGGACTCTCCCAGGTTCCTCCCCAACCTCTTCACTCTCCGAATCTGCCACCAGCTCCACTGGCCACTGGAGGGCCACAACAACCCCCGAGTTAAGGGTTCCCCAATCTCTTGAGCCTAATTTAAAAACAGGTTGTGGTCCTTCTCACAAATTGACACCCCAGAGGGGAAAATATTAGCTTTCTGGCAAATAAATAAAGATGTCCCCGTCACATCTTTTAACCCTCAGGGTGTACTGATAGAAGAGAAATATAACTGGGAACACTCCCACCAACACTGCCACTGGTGTGTATATAGCAATAGCAGTTAGACTTATATACCGCTTCATAGGGCTTTCAGCCCTCTCTAAGCGGTTTACAGAGTCAGCATATTGCCCCCAACAACAATCCGGGTCCTCATTTTACCCACCTCGGAAGGATGGAAGGCTGAGTCAACCCTGAGTAAACAGAGAGCAAATCACACTCTGTACTAGAACTGATGATGTTACCTAATTAGGTAATGAAATGTCTGCAAGAAAGCAACCAAGCTCAGAGAGCACCAAGCTCAGAGAGCACCGAGGACTCCACAGTTAAACACTGAGCCACAAATATTCTCCTCTAGTATTACAGCCTTAAAATTCCAAATGTATTTCTTATTGTCTCCTTTGAATGCCATGAAGGATTCTCTACTTCAGGCCGTGGATTGTTAGGAACCTGTCTGTACAAGCAATAGCAATAGCACTTAGACTTATATACCACTTTTAAATATAGTGCTTTAAAGCCTTCTCTAAGCAGTTTACAGAGTCAGCAAATTGTCCACAACAATCTGGGTCCTCATTTTACCGACCTCAGAAGGTTGGAAGGCTGAGTCAACATTGAGCCAGTCAGGATCGAACTGCCCAACGTCTGGCAGTCAGCAGAAGTATCCTGCAGTACTGCATTCTAACCACTGTGCCACCACGAAGCTTCATCTGTCCACGCACAATAGCAATAGCACTTAGACTTCTATACCGCTTCACAGTGCTTTTACAGCCCTCTGTAAGCAGTTTACAGAGTCAGCCTCTTGCCCCCAGCATCTGGGTCCTCATTTTACCCACCTCGGAAGGACAGAAGGCTGAGTCAACCTTGAGCCTGGTGAGATTTGATCTGCCAAACTGCTGGCAGCCAGTGATAAGCAGAAGTAGCCTGTACTCTCTAACCACTGCGCCAGCGCGCCACCTATAACTCACAAGATATAGGTGGCACACAAAACCATTCCCCCCTACCATCAAAAAGGTTGGGGGTTACTGGTATAGAGGAGAAACCCTCTCCCTTCTAGTACTGATGAAGTTACCTTGTTGGGTCATGAAACGCCTGCAAGAAAATCACCAAGCTCACAGAGCACCAATGTCCCAGTTTTGAGAGTGTTTTTTACAGTCATATCTTATTTTCATTTTTTTTCTTCCTGGGCAGAAGAACAGCCAGTTTCGGCCTTCTCACTCAATTTCTATTTTCTGAGAATGCCTCGGGGATCCCACAGGCAGCTTATTGGCTTTTTGGGAAAATAACTGAAAGCTACTGCTTTGCTTTACAACATGCCTGCTTCCCCTTCATCTCTTTTAATTAAAACCCTCGACAAGGTTTTAAAGCAGGTGGGGCAAAGCGTTAGAAGCTTTTGGCTTCCTTTGAAGTCTGCAGGAGTTGATTTTTCCCGTTCCACTGCACAAGCTGACAGCTCTGCTCTCTGTCTGGTCTCCCATCCCTTTCTCTTGCACCTCTGGGCACTTACCGAATATTGAGCTGTTCCTGGGTGGCTTGAATGCTTTCCTTGTTTCTGTGATCGGCGCCCAAAAGCTGGCTTGCAATCTCGTTGACTGCCGCGATGCGAGAGGCCAGGTTATTCATTTCTGGCTCCAGGGTCTCAAACCTGAGTCACCGAGAATCAAAGGAGAAGGAAAACCGTGAGAAGGAAAGTCTGCAGCCTTCCAGCTGTATCTCACAGCAGGGATGACAGATTGACAGAGTTGGAAGGGACCGTGTAGGTCATCTAGTCCAACCCCCCCCCCCAAAGCAGGAGATCCTACACTATTTCTGACAGAGGGCAGTCCAGTCTCTTCTTGGAAGCCTCCAGGGATGAAGCTCCCATAATTTTCAAAGGCAACTTCTGTCCCATGGGTTGATTGTTCTCCCTGTCAGAAAATTCCTCCTTATTTCCAAGTTGAATCTCTCCTTGTTCAGTTTCCATCCTTTATTCCTTGTCTGGCCTTCAGGTGCCTTGGAGAATAGCTGGACCCCCCTCCTCTCTGTGGCAGCCCCTCAAATATTGGAAGGCTGCTATCATGTCTCCCCTGGTCCTTCTCTTCCCTAGACTAGCCAAGCCCAGTTCCTGTAACCATCCATCATATGTTTGAGCCTCCAGTCCCCTCATCATCCTGGTTGCTCTTCTCTGCACTCTTTCTAGAGTCTCAACCTCTTTTTTATAGTGTGGTGACCAAAACTGGATGCGGTACTCTAGGTGTGGTCTTACCAAGGCATTATTGTTTATAGATTATAGAATAAAATTCGGTCTGTTGTTTTAGACTTTGGCCCAAATTGTCCCAAAGTGTTTTTTTTTTCCCCAAAAGGTAACTGGACTTTGTTTTCCCTTGAAGTTGGAGGGGAAGAAGCTTCTGGGAGGAGAAGCGAAACACCTTCAAGGAAAAAAGAAGTCCAGTTGCCTTTTGAAAAAAAGGACCTTTGGGACGGCCATGACCAGGAGGATTGAGAATCTTCACAGGCATTTAGTCCTCGAATTACAACCATTCATTGCTGCTCCAAGTTAAACACCATCGTAAAAAGTGACTTACAAGCAGTGCTCGGACTTAGAATCACTGCATCACCCCCACATGATCAAAATTTGGGCGCTGGGCAATCGCCATGTATTTACGACGGCAGAACCCTGGGGTCATGTGATTGTCGTTTGTGACTTTCCCAGCCAGTTACTGATGGGGAAAGCTAGATTCACTGAATGGCCACACGATTCCCTTAAGAGTGACAGAGATAAGAGTAACTATTGTGGTGAAAACGGTCATAAAATGGGACGCAGCTCACTGAAGAGCAGAATGGAAATTCTGCTCCCAAAGGTGGCCCTTAATCAAGGGCCACCTTTGGGAGCAGCTGCCGACAACAGATGTCATTTTGGCTTTTCGTAATTTTTTTAATGGTGGTGAGAAATAAGACAGTTGAAATAGCCAGCAGCAAAGGCACCTGCTTTCTTTGCTGCAGGGCGAGGAGGGAGCAGAATATAAAATCTGCAAATTAATACTTCCCTAAAGGGTTTGGCACCGATCCCTTGGCACGCTGAACAACATGTAGGGACATTTGGTTCCTGGGCTCCCAAATATGATTGGGATCTCGTTCCAGTTTTATTTTCAATTTCTGGTTTATTGATTCTTTTTCTTTTTTAAGCTGGGCCTGTGTTATTCAGAAGCCCAGTGCCAAGGAAGGTGTCAATCTATCCACTGATATCTATGGAGATTCTCAGTCATCCAGGTCGTGGTTGTCCTAAAAGTGCTTTTTTTTCCCCCCAAGAGGCAACTGGGCATTCTGGGTTTTGTTTTGAAGACATTTTGCTTCTCCTCCAAGAAGCTTCTTCAGCTCTGAACGGATGGTGGGGAATGGAAGGATTTATACTCTTTGAAGACCGTTGGTCATTTGCATCCTTTTAGATGGTCACTGAGGCCACTTGGAGGTTTGTCTGTGTCCTCGGAGTCACCTGAGTAGTGCAAATGGGTGAGAGGAACCATCTTGGCTGCTGGATTTTTTTGCCCTTTTTTTGCAAAGAAGGCTCCATCCCCATTTTGCACCACTCAGGTGACCCTGAGGATACAGATAAACCTCCAAATGGCCTCAACGACACTAAAGGATGCAAATGACCAGCTGTCTGCAAGGAGGATAAATCCTTCCATCCCCCACCATCCAATCAGAGCTGGTGAAGCTTCTTGGAGGAGAAGCAAAACCTCTTCAAAGAAAAAAAAAACAAGAAAATCCAGTTGCCTCTTGGAAAAAAAGCACCTTTGGGACTATCCACTGATCTTTATAAGCACCAGAATGCTTAGCTTCCTTAGCAGTATTCTGGGGAAAAGAACATGCTGGAGGGCTGAAGTCTAAGTAAGTATTTTAATTCTGGGTAAGAGAGATTTTGTATTCTACTTGGAAGGGAAAAATAGAGATGGGGACAGGAAGAAAGATTAAAAAGGAAAGTCTACCCAAAGTTCATCCCTTTATGGAAGAGCAAGGTAACATAAAGGAATAGAACCCTCTCAAAATTGGCAGCAGGCTAGCTTTTTCCTGTCTTTCTAATTCGAGTTTTGCTACCATTGGACTGAACCAATATTAAATCAGAAATACTGATGTGAACAGGTTGGTTTCCTTAAAAGAGAAAATCTATATTTTATTTAATAGCATGTAGGGTCATGATACCACTTGTCTTGACTTTCTCATATAATGAGGAAAAACACGGAGAGCCAGTTTGATCTGGTGGTTAAGGCACCAAAGCTAGAAACTGGGAGACCGGGAGTTCAAGCCTGGCCTCAGCCATGAAATCCAGGTGGGCAACGTTGGGCCAATTGCCAGGAGATTGGGAGTTCTAGTCCTGCCTTAGGCATGAAAACCAGCCGGGTGACTTTGGGCCAATCACCAGGAGACGGTAAGATCTTGGCCTGGATTTGGCACAAAAGCTGGCTGCCCAACCACTAGGAGACGATGGTTTCTAGTCCTGCCTTAGGCATGAAAGCCAGGTGGGTGACTCTGGGTCAGCCACTAATTCTCATAGGATTGTTGTTATGGGGGGAAAAGGAGGAGAAAGGTGTTTTAGATATGTTCACCACCTTGAGTTATGCATAAAAGTAATAAAGGTGGGATAAGTAAGTAAATAAAACCAAAGCCAAGTCCTCCCAAACCCCCAAATTTCCTCCAAAACTTCACTCTTGCCCCTCTACTCCTCACTTGTAGCCTGTTTCTCCCCCCCTCCCCATGTTAACTGCAGTCCTTGGCCAGCAAAAGAAGGGCCAAGGGCACCTCAGGAAAAGGGGGTGAGCACGTACCTTTGCTGCACCACTTCCAGGTCTTCCAACCTCTCCGGCACGTCCATCGTTTCGATCCAGTACTCCCGTTCGCTGATCCAAAGGCTGCAAGCGTCGGCTTCGCTGAACATCTTGTAAAGGTTAAGGGCGTCCTGCAGGGCCTGTTTGCGGTGCTCGGCCAGCTCCACCAGTTCTTCGTAGCGCTGCTCCAGGGCTGGCAAGCGCCCGTCCACTTCGGGGGAATGGGCAAAGTTGGAGGGCAAGCTGCGGGCCTGCTCGTGGAGCGCATCCAGGGCCGGCCGGTGGTTGTGAATCTCTTCCTCCACGTCCTTGTGCTTCTTGACCAGGCTCTGGGTCGAGTATTCATCATGGCCCATGTCCGAGCTGGAGACCAAGCGGAGAGTGTCCAGCAACCAGGCCTCCATGTCGTTGGCATCGGCCTGGAACTGATAAAGGTTGGAGGCTTGGAGAAGACGCCGTTCCCGCTCACTTGACAGAGCCTCCAGCTGATCCCACTGCTCTTCGATTTCCTGGATCCGCTCGGCCACCTCAGTAGCTCCAAAGTGGCCCTCGGACACCAGCTGACGACCTTCGGCGATGCTCTGCTGCAACGGCCCAGCCCGGCCCGTCATCTCATCGCGGAAAGCGTTGTGCTTGCTGGTGAGGCGCAGCACGCTCGTCAAGTCCTTGCCGAAGTCATCGGAGGAGAGGATCTGGCTCTGTTCGCGGATCCAGGCCTCCTCCTCCCCCATGTCCCAGAAGAACTTCCAGAGGCGGCGCGACTCCTCCAGCTTGGCACGGCGTTGGGCGGCCAAGGCCACCAGTTCCTGATAGCACCGGTTCAGCGTTGCCACTCGCTCTTCGACAAGGTGGGGATCGCAGGGTTTGTATCCTGCAGGGATGGGAAATTGATCTTAGGGCCAGGTTCGGCTGACACTCTTTGGGGGCTCAGCAAAAGTCTTAAATCAGCAGTCCCCAACTTTTATTTGTTGTTTTGGGGATATGTTTTATTTGCAGTTTTCCTTTATCAACCAACATATTTTGTGAACAGTGTAATGCAGTAGTGGGTTTCCATTATTTTTACTACTGGTTCGCTAATGTGCGACACTTCTGCGCATGTGTAGAAGCATCTGGGTGAGTGGGTGAAGCCTTCTGCCACTGCCACTACTGGTTCGCCTAATCTGGGCCGAACTGGGAGCAACCCACCTCTGGTGCAATGACTGGGTCAATACCTTTTTTACACCGTGTTATCAATACTAATACATTTAGATATGCATAGTTTTTATCTTCCAACTTCTAACCTTAATATGCTCATTATAGTTATAAAATATTCTTTTATATATCAATATGTATACTACTATTTTCCCAATTTATAATCCCCCCCCCGCCTTGTTGGAGGTTCTTCCATATTCACCTCTTGATCTTTAAACAGTACTATTGTCTCTCTATGATTCTTTATCGCTTTCTCCAAAAATGTATTTAAACATCAATTGCATTTCTTCATACAATGCGTGTTTATTGACCCGTTAGGTCGCCAATATTTTAAATATTACTCAAATTCCACCAAATTTCCAATATCTCAGTTTTCTATTAACACCAGTAAAAGCAGTGCCCTGGCTGATTGGGTGGAGGGGACAGCTTGACTTGCCTGCCCGCCACTCGTGTGGCCCAGTTTTGAATAGGTCACGGCTTGTTAATGGGCTTTGGCCCGAGGTGGTTGGGGACCCCTGGTCTAAGTCACTGCATTCACACAACATGCTAACCTTGTTTTCGTTTGCGAGACTTCAAATGGGTTACCTCGTTAACTAATGTTATTTAGATATACCGGAATTTGGGCTCAGAATTTCTGCTGCTGAGGAAGGCGGTAAGTAAGTGAGCTGCATCCGTTTTTCACCCTGATTAAGCAAATCGTTGCAGCCATGGCTGACTGGAATCCAGCTTTCCCCACTGACTTTGCTTGTCAAAAAGCTGGCTGGGAAAGTCACAAATGGCAATTGTATAAACCTGGGATGCCGTTATAAATATATGCCTGTTGCCAAGTGCTTGATTAGTGACTATAGCGATGCAGCAATGGTGGTGAGCATGAGAACTGGTTATAATTTACTTTTTTCCAGTGCTGTTCTAAACTTTGGACAGTCACCAAACAAATAATTAAGCCGAGGATCACCAGTATTTTTTTCCTTTCCTTTCCATCTCCACCTTTCCTTTCCCTCTCCTCGTTTCCTTTCCTTTCCCTCTCCTCCTTTTCCTTCCTTTCCTTTCCCTGTCTGCCTTTCCCTTCCTTTCCTTCTCCTCCTTTCCTTTCCTTCTTTTTCCTTCCTCCCTCCCTCACTTTTCTTTCTTTCCTTTCCCTCCTTCTCTTCTTTCCTTTCCTTCTTCTCTTTCTCTTTCCATCCATTCATCCACTTTTCACACTGCTCATCTCAAGTGAATCTGGGCAGTGTATCCATAAAGCTACGTGATTCTGTGAAAACTCAGCACAGTTCAGAAGTAAGAGAGAACGAGAGCCATCCTTCTCAAACCAGATCATCTAGTTTTGTTTAAAACTCATTCCTGTGAATAACAGCCTTGGGGCAGTGAGAAAATATATTGAGAGCTGAATTCCTAATATACATAGGGGTGTCCAGCCTTGACCACTTTTAAGATTTGCGGAGTGGCTGGGAGTTGAAGTCCACAAGTCTTAACGTTGCCAAGGTTGGATATCCCTGTCCGAATGTGTTTGTTGGCAACCCAAGCTACGCGGTTCTGTATGCTCCTTAATTTTAATATTGTATGATTAAGGGTCAGCACCTTCTCCAGGAGTGGCAAAACGTTGAGCAGCAGTACTGATGGCTTTTACCCGTTCGGCCTGGACAGCAATGTCGGCTTCCACCAGAGCATGAATCTGAAGCAGGTCATCCACACCATGCAAGTGTTTCCCAAAGTCCTGAGATTGGAGGCGACCCTATAAGAAAACACTTTAATGGGTGAGAGAACACCTCTGTATCTATATATCTCTATCTCTATCATCTCTATCTCTATCTATCTTCTCTATCTATCTCTATCATCTCTAGCTCTATCTATCATCTATCTATCTATCTATCTATCTATCTATCTATCATCTATCTATCTATCAATCATCCCTATCTCTATCTATCATCTCTATCTCTATCTATCATCTCTATCTATCTCTGTCATCTCTATCTCTATCTATCTATCTATCTATCTATCTATCTATCTATCTATCTAATCTATCTATCATCTCTATCTCTATCTATCATCTCTATCTCTATTATCTCTATCTCTATCATCTCTATCTCTATCTATCATCTCTATCTCTATCTATCTATCTATCTATCATCTCTATCACTATCTATCATCTCTATCTCTATCATCTCTATCATCTCTATCTCTATCATCTCTATATCTATCTATCTATCTATCTATCTATCTATCTATCTATCTATCTATCTATCTATCTATCATCTATCTATCTATCTATCATCTACCTATCTTCAATTTTCTTCTTCTTTCTTGCCTGTTTCCAATGTTCACGCAAAGCATTTCTGTCTCTCTTGTATACAAGTAGTCCTCAATTTATGACAGTTTGTTTAATGGCCGTTCAACAGTTACAACAGCAAAGTGGGGGGAGTGACTTATCACCATTTTTCACCCTTACGACCGTTGCCGTATCCCATCGTCACATGGTGAAAATTCGGCCACTTGGCAATTCGCTCAGATTTACGACGCTTGCAGTGTCCTGGGGTCATGTGATCCCACTTATGTGACCTACTGACAAGCAAAGTCAAGGGGGGAAAGCCAGGTTCACTTCACAACCATGTTTCTAATTTGACGACTGAAGTGATTTGCTTGGCAACGGTGGCAAGAAAGGTCGTAAAACTCGCTTAGCAAAAGTCTTGCTTAACAACAGAAATTTTGGGTTCAGATGTGCTTGTAAATTGAGGACAACCTGTATCGGTAAACCCCCGAACTGTATTAAATTGGAGGAAACAGATTCTTGATACTTTTGGTGAATTTTTGTAACCCAAGTTAAAATGACTGAAATGACTACTCCTCAAAGACTGTTTCTAGACTTTCTCCTCCACCACCCTTCCCCTAAACAATCATCCATCAACCTTCTGGCCTGCTTACCTTCATTTCTTCCAACCAGTCCATGAGGTAGGTCAAGTCCTGAAGTATTTTCTGCAGCTCAAAGTGGAGCTGGAGGCGTTCGCGACGAGCAGCCACCAGTTCGCGGAGGTAGTCCCAGAGTCGTACCACGTTGTTCTTACGTGCCAGCACCCGCTTGATGTCGTGGTAGCCCTCTGCCTCCAACTCATCGGCCACGGCATTCACAGCCATCACCCGCTCGTTGTAGGCCACAATGTCCGTCTCGATGGCTTCGTGTTTGCGCACGGCAGCCTCCACGGCTGAAATATCTGAGCCAAAGTTGTCCTGCAGGTTGGAGCGGGAGAGCAGAGACATGGGACATCATCCTTCAGGAAAGTATTTATTTCTACATTTATTATTGTTATAAATAACTCACGGCAGCAAATATATCTAATAGCTTTCTCCTATTTTCCCCACAAAAACAACCCTGTGAGGTGGGATGGGCTGAGACAGAGTGACTGGCCCAGTGTCATGCAGCCAGCTTTTATGTCTAAGGCACAACTAGAACTCACCATCTCCTGGTGTTTGGCCCAAAGTCACCCAACTGGTTTATGAGCCAAGGCAGAACTAGAACTCCCCACCTCCTGGTGATTGGCCCAAGGTCACCCAACTGGTTTATGTGCTAAGGTGGAACTAGAACTCATAATCACCTGGTGATTGGCCCAAAGTCACTCAGCTGGGCTTTTTTTGCTAACGTTGAACTAGAACTCACCACCTCCTGGGGATTGACTCAGTTGGTTTATGTGCTAAGGTGGAAGTAGAACTCATTGTCTCTTAGTGATTGGCCCAAAGTCATTCAGCTGGATTTCGTTCCTAAAGCAGGACTAGAACTCACTATCTCCTGGTTTCTAAGCCAGCATCTTAAGCACTGGCTCTCTGTCTGTCTGTCCCACACCCAATTTGATCAATGGTCAGTTGTAAGGGAACAAGGAGATCAATAATCAGGATGCTGCATGAGGGATGAGTGAGAGTTGGGAAGTGTACAGTGTTTGGTGGGCTTCTATGTAGGAGAAGAAACATTCAAATAAAGTGACACCCCGTGGCTACAAATAATAACTGTTGTGCTTCATGGAACTTCTTTGTCTTCCTGGCCACCAAATGTGAAAGAACCCCAAGACTCAACGAACATGATGGTAATCCTCTTTGTTTTATACACAGAAGCATTTAAGATACCCAATGCACTCATACTTCAGAGTAAGACCAGGAAGGTAGCAGCTAAACATCTGTGGACACCAGAGCATTGATGATATGGGAGACCAGTTTCTGAAGCTTTCCCAAACTGACAAAAAAAAAAATTCCTTATTTTTTTTAAAGGAACCACCCATATCTTGTGAGAATTTCCACTTTTCAACTTCCAAGCATCCTTGTATAAAACAAGGGGAGGAGTCACTTTAATCTCCATCCCAGCACCAGAAATGAAATCTTGACATTAAGATGCTCCCAGCTGTCCCAGCTGTCACTCTGGTTAACAGCAGCCACAGGTGACGTCTATCCACTTGGAATCAGCCCACCTTGATGCAAAGTGGAATTGGCAGTCTGTGGAAATCTCAGGGAACATCCAGGTGAGGCTTCCACCTGCAAGAGGGCCAGGTAGATGATCTTTCCATTCAGGACTGACCTGGGAGACGAGGCGCTGGTTTTCACTCAGCCAGGTTTCTCGCATGGCTGCTTTGCGGTCGAAGCGAGCTGTCAGTTGCTCCAGTTTCTCTTGCCGAATTAATTCATTGCGCAGAGCCAGTTCCCGCTCATGCTCTGCCTTTTCCAGGCGCTCCCAGCCCTGTAGAGAGTTAGAAAGGAAGGAAGGAAGGAAGGAAGGAAGGCACAGAGAGAGAGAGAGAGAGAGAGAAAGAAAGAAAGAAAAAAAGAAAGAAAGAAAATAATGTATTTATTGGAAACCTGAATAGGTGAAGAGAAAGGAAGCTTTCAAAGCTCCAGGATTTCATGTGCATATCGTAATAGCATTTCAGGGGGCGCGAAACATTTGATGGGCTTAGAAAACCCCGTTTTTCCAAAACCAAGTTAAAATGACAAGCCTCCTGCCTTGGCCTTAACTATAACCCAGATTTCAAAATGAGTGGATTAGTCTATTAATCATTAATTATGATTAACTTCCACTGGAATCCAGAAGCATTGGCTCTTGATTTTTAAGGTATTCTTGGAACTTTCCCCTATTAGTAATATTTGCTTTGTTTATCTGCTTTAATGAGTTGCTATTCTCTTTCAAATAAAAAATCAAGGTGGCAGTTTCTGAAAATACACAAAGGAATACATCAGGAATATATTGTGATTTATTTTTTTACAGGCTGCCCTTTTTCTGTTTAGAAGAGGCAATAAAAAGGCAGGCGGGAAAACTGAGAAGAGGCTCGCAATTTTTATGAAGTCATAAAGGATGGTTTATAGCCTTCGAGGCCTGGGTCCAGCTAACGTAACCAAACAAACCACATCATGCTCGACAGCGCAAAGTGCAAGCGCAGCCATAATCTGATTGGTTGAGTGAAAAATACAGCCCTCCCACACAGCCCCGAAGGCCGTTGACAGCGTACGCTCCTTTGCAAATGGTCTGTCTCACCTTGTTGATGTCAGAAATCAGCCTGCCTTCCCGCGGGGTGTAAACTTTCTGATTGTTGGCTCTCATTTTACTCTGGATGGTGAAGAGCAGAACTTCGAGATTCCCCTTCTCCGTGAATCTAAGTGCGAAATAAAACAGGGGGGGGGAGAGGAGAGAACCCGGAATAGCTGTTAAGTAAAAAAGCAGCAGAGGCACAAACATGCACATTTTTAAACGCAGGCAGCTGCTTAACCAGAAGGAGGCCCCTTCATCTCCCGGCGTGAGACCCTAGGATGGATCTTAGGAAAATCACCGTATTTCTAGGACGGCCCCCCATAAGGAGCAAGAGCACATCCAGCAAACCTGCGGAAACTTACTTGGCTGGTTTCTCCACTGTGCGATAGGTATTAAAAGCCTGCAGCTGGTTCTGCACGCCACTCAGGCAGTTAGCCAGCTTCCGGTCATTCAGGGTCAAGATGGTCAGTTCAATCCACTGTAGGAGATCGGAGGCCAGAGTCTCGTACTTCTCTATCAGCTTGTCAGCTTCAATGGCGTAGTCCAGCACCTGCCCCCCACAAACCCCAAAAAATCCCTGAGTTATCCAGTTGCTTTGGGAAAATCTCAAGAAGAGTTTCTTTAGAAGATGTACAGGTAGCCCTCGATTTAGTCCTTGACCACTGAGTCCCCTTTCTTGCCACAGTTGTTGGGCGAATCACCGCAGGTGTTAAGTCAGGGATACGGCTGTCAAGTGAATCTGGTTGTAAAAGGGGATCACGTGATTCCAGGACACTGCAACCGTCATAAATGTGAGCCAGCTGCCAAATGTTTGGATTTTGATCACGTGGCCTTGGGGTATCTGCAACGGTTGTAAGTGTGAAAAACGGTCCTAAGACACTTTTTTTCAGTGCTGTTGTAATTTTGAACAGTCACTAAATGAACTGTTGTAAGTCGAGGACTACCTGTATAGATCATTACAGCATAGTATACAGTACTGTATGCAGATATACAGTACATTCCAATGTAGATACAATTGGGAGTAGAATGCCTGTGGCTAAGCAAGGGGGTTGTTAAGGAGAATCGCGCCTGATCTTATGAACTTTTTTTGCCATGGTTGTTAAGTGAATCATGCCGCAATTAAGCAAATTCGGCTTCCCCCATTGACTTTGCTCATTGGGAGGATCACAAATGGTGACCACGTGACCCTGGGAATCTTCGTAAATCCGTGCAGATTGCCAAACACTTGACTTCTGGTCACGCAACTGTGGGGATGCTGCAATGGTTGTAAGTGTGGGGACCAGTCATAAGTCCCTTTTTTCAGTGCCATTGTAACCTGGGTTGCTAAGTGAAAGGTTGCAAGTCAAAGACTCCTTTTATACAGATAGTCCTCAACTTACAGCAGTCCACTTAGTGACTGTTCAAAGTTAATGGCACTGAAAAAAGTGACCTATGACATGATCAGAATTCAGACTCTTGGCGATTGAGTCATATTTATGACGATAACAGTGTCCGGGGACCAAGCGATCCTCTTTTGCGACCTTCTAACAAGCAAAGTCAACAGGGAAACCAGATTCACTTAACAAGGATGTTACTAATTTAACAACTGTAGTGAGTCACATAACTATTGTGGCCAGAAAAGTCGTAAAATGGAGCAAAACTGCCTTAACAACTTTCTCACTTAATCAACAGAAAATTTCGGGCTCAGTTGTGGTCGCAGGTTGAGGACTACTTGCTTTTAAGATCCACAATTAGTGGCTTAACCCACCAAAACACTTAACCCACCACAAACCCACAAACTGATGTCTATGTTACGGCTCTCATTTGCCCTGGATTTCCTGTTTCCACCCCATCCCTCAATATGGCACACACATGTTCAGTGGCTCAGCCCTCCTGGTGGTACCTTTCCAATCCTCTTCCCTTCCACTGCCAAGGCCTTCATCTTAGAGAAATAGTGGTAGTAGGTGGCGACATAAGTGATGATGGACTTCTCATCAGGTTGGTCTACATTCACGTCTGGTAGGAGAAAAGGAGGTATCAAGGGAGAAACAGAGATGAATACTTCAGCCTTTCAGTTTCCACTCAAGCACCATGTTCTTTAGCAATAGCAATAGCAGTTAGACTTATATACCGCTTCATAGGGCTTTCAGCCCTCTCTAAGCGGTTTACAGAGTCAGCATATTGCCCCCAACAATCCGGGTCCTCATTTTACCCACCTCGGAAGGATGGAAGGCTGAGTCAACCCTGAGCCGGTGAGATTTGAACAGCCAAACTGCAGAACTGCAGTCAGCTGAAGTAGCCTGCAGTGCTGCATTTAACCACTGCGCCACCTTGGCTCCTTCTTTGTGAGGCAGAAGGCAGAAGCTGCTTTAAAGACCTGCCTCCTAGCTGCTAAAGTTTCTCATAAGACCCTGATAGACTTTCTGTTTATCTGCATGAAGAAATACCTTGCAAAACTGAAATAGGATTCAGAATACAGAATAACCACCCTGACCCCCAGAGATAGCTCAGATCCAACCCAAATAAAAGACTCAGGGAAAAGGAACCTAGCTGGGCCCACCTTCAGGATCCAAAAGTTTGGTAAGGCCGAGCTCCTTTTCGGCCACGTTGAAGGCATTCTGGAGATTGTAGTGTGCGTTACATTTCTTCAAGGTATCAATGTCTATCAGATCTGGCCTGTTGAAGACAATGAGATGAAAAGACATACATGCACATACATATGGAAGTATTGTTGTGGCCCGTCAGCAGAGCTGGCAGCAGAGTCGGAAAGCGAGGAGGTTGGGGAGGAACCTGGGCCAGTTCTGGAGGCTGGGGAACCTTCCCACCAAAGACAGTTCCTATTTTTCTACTTGCATTTTTACATGCTTTCAAACTGCTAGGTTGGCAGAAGCTGTGATAAGTAATGGGAGTTCACTCTGCTATGCGGCACTAGGGATTTGAACCGCTGAACTGCGACCTTTCTGATAGACAAGCTCAGTGTCTTAGCCACTGAGCCACCATGTCCCTTAAATAAAGCATATATGTATGTATGTATGTGTGTATGTATGTATGTGTGTATGTATGTATATGTATATATGTATGTATGTATGTATGTGTATGTATATGTATGTGTGTGTATGTATGTATATATATGTGTATATATATGTGTATATGTATGTATGTATGTATGTATGTATGTATGTATGTATGTATGTATATATATATATATAAGATTTTTTACAACCCCTGGTAAGCCCCAATTATGGGAGAAAGCTAACTGCTTCCATCATCTGTCTATCGGCTCGTCACAAGAGTCCATCACGACAGAAACCCAATATTTTTACTGTTGCCTTTGTTATATATATGTTTTTTTATTTGTGCTGATAAAAAAACATATATATAACAAAGGCAACAGTAAAAATATTGGGTTTCTGTCGTGATGGACTCTTGTGACGAGCCGATAGACAGATGATGGAAGCAGTTAGCTTCCTCCCATAATTGGGGCTTACCAGGGGTTGTAAAAAATCTAATAGATACCTTTCACCCTGGCTTCGCTGATAACGGATAAGAGCCTGTGGCCTAATGGCTAAGAAGTTTGCCTAGGATGTAATATAGCCCAGGTTCAAATCCCAGTAAGGGTATGGCTAGCTGATGAGAGCTAAATAGCTTGAAATAGATCTATACTAGTCTCCCTTTATTTATTTATCAGCACAAATAAAAAAACATATATATATATATATATATATATATATATATATATATATATATATATGCATGCATAAAACTCACCTGTGTTTGTGGACAATTGCGTTGAAAGCCAGACCATCTCTCCAGCTTGTGGTAAAATTATGGACGTTCACATTTGGGTATCTATAAAAAAATCAGAAGAGATTATCATTAATCTTTCGACGAAGGCAGGGAGATCTTTTCCTTTCAGGGGCCACATCGTTCATCAAGAATTCTGAAGAGCATCACATAAGCCAGAAGTTATCATAGCAAATGGGACTCCCAGATCCCCAGAGTTCCGAATGAAATACAAATAAGTATTTTTGTTTTTAAAAAGCATATAAAAAGTCATTTGGTTAATGCAGCCTAGAATTGCATTGGCTTTTTCAGCAGCTGCAGCATACTGCTGGCTTCCTACACCACCAATTCTTTATGGGATTAAAAAACAAGATGGGGGGGGGGATCCCAGTTAAGTGTTAGCCCCGAGGGGGAGACTCCCCTGAATGCATTGTCTTATTTATCCTCTTACCCAGCTGTCTTCATCTGGCACCAAAGGAGGAGGGCATCTTTTGCAGACTTTTTCTCCTTGTTATCCTCCGTCTCCACACTGATGTCTTGAATCTACGAGAAAAGATTGAAAAAGAACCTCGGTTGATCAGAATCACTCCTAGTCAGTGTCAACAGCATGTATCTTTTTTTTTCTTTTAAAGTAATAATGATGAAAACCTGCACTTATCCAGAAAAATGCCGGGCCAAGCAAAAATGAAGGAAAACATCCTAAATCTGGCTTAACAAGTGCAAATCCAGAAAAGTTTGACAGCACTGATGCTGCTTGTGTGCTATTTTGCATAATTTATTACAAAAGGGGGGGGGGGCAATAATGGTAAATCTCCTCCCTTAACAGAGAATTGCTTAAAAAGATCCTTCTGTTGAGTTGGAAGGGACCTTAGAGGTCATCTAGTCCAACTACTTTCTAGGTGGCAAGTCACCCATAAGCTGACAACGGATACTTCCTCCTTGTAGTTGAAAACGTCTTCCTTGTAGTTTTAACACACTGGTTTTGTTCCCGCCCTCTGGAAAAACAGAAAATAAATCCACTCCCTCGGGTGCGCGACAATCCTTCAGGTATTTCAAAACGACTTCCCCTTAATCATTTATCCCACAGGTTCAACACACCCTGATCATTTTAATTATTCTTCCGTCCTGAGAACTAGGAACTTGATTTTGAAATGCAAGCAGAGCAGGGACCTCCCTTTCAATCTTTTGGCTTCTATTCTGGCTGCAGAATGGCCTCAGCTGCGCTGCAGCCCTCGGAGGCGAAAGGCTGAATGAGGGAGGAACATTCCGGAACATACCTGGAAGCGGAGGATGATTGTCCAGATGAGGCCCAGCGTGAGTCGGTGGTTGCCGTCCACAATATCGTGGGAGCCCATGTTTTCCAGATGGACCCGTTGCTCCTTTAAAAACTGGAGGGCTTTGTCTACATTCTCCAGACAGTGGATCCGCATTCGGCCCTTGGTTGGCTTGGGCTGAGGAGAAGGAAAAGCAGGCTATAATTTCTTCTGAGCATAAGCAGAAGTATTGCTCTTATCTTGCTTATACTCATGGAAAGGGCTCTTCAAGTGAAGTGTTTCTCAACCTCAGCCACTTTAAGATGGGTGGACTTCAACTCCCATAATCCCCCAGTCAACAAGCTTTAAGATGGGTGGACTTCAATTGCCAGAATTCCCTCATAAGATGGCTGGCTGGGCAATTCTGGAAGTCCATATATCTTAAAAGTGGATAAGGTTGAGAAAACTGCCTTAAAGATAGGTATATAAACCATGCCAGTCTGTTCCAGCAAACAAAGGCTAATGCATTCCCACAATATGCATAAAAAAGGCTAATCAGCATTTAGCACTTACACTTATATACTGCTTCATAGTGTTTTACAGCCCTCTCTAAGCAGTTTACAGAGTCAGCCTCTTGCCCCCAACAATCTGGGTCCTAATTTTACCGACCTCAGAAGGACAGAAGGCTGAGTCAACCTTGAGCTGGTCAGGATTAAACTCCTAACAGTGGACAGAGTTAGCCTGCAATACTGCATTCTAACCACCAGGAGGGAAGAAAGGAAGGAAGGAAGGAAGGAAGGAAATAGCACTTAGATTTATATACTGCTTCATAGTGTTTTACAGCCCTCTCTAAGTGGTTTACGGAGTCAGCCTCTTCCCCCCAACAATCTGGGTCCTCATTTTACCGACCTCGGAAGGATGGAAGGCTGAGTCAACCTTGAGCTGGTCAGGATCGAACTCCTGACAGCGGACAGAGTTAGCCTGCAATGCTGCAATCTAAACTTTAGAAGACACTAATCTATTATTACCCTGGCAAATCTAAACCGTTCGATCAGTTTACGACTCAATATACTGTGTGAATCCAGGAAATGAATCAGCCAGGGAGCCATAGTGGTTTGCTGTCATGGTTTAAGGGACAAGGCTAGAAATCAAGAGGGGTGAGTTCTAGTCCTGCCTTAGGCATGAAGTGAGCTGGGTGACCTAGGAAGAAAGCAATGGCAAGCCACCTCTGAAAAACCTTGCCAAGAAAACTGCAGGGACTTCTTCAGGCAGTTTCTGAGCATCGGATAGGATTGAATTGGGGGGGGGGGGATCTTGCAGCCCCTGAAAAACTTAGGGTGGCACACGACTTGCATGAAGCATCCTCTTATAAAGGTTGGGGTGAGATGATACAATAACTGAGGGGCTGCCACAAAGAAGAGAACTTTGGATTCTCCAGAACACCTGAAGGCAGAACAAGAAACAATGGATAAAAGGAAACTAAGCAAGGAGAGAAGCAACTTGGAATTAAGAAGAAATTTCCCGACAGTGAGAACTGTTAATAGGTGGAAGGACTTGCTTCCAGGAGTTGTGGGTGCTCCATCAATGGAGGTTTCTAAGAAGAGATTCGACAACCATTGGTCTGAAATGATACAAGGTCCCCTTCTTAAGCAGGGGGTTGGACTGGAAGACCTCCAAGGTCCCTTCCAACTCTCATTCTCTTATTACCTGACTCCTGACACAACCAGCAGCTAATTCATTATGCTTATTGCCGTAATAATACTGCTGAAAAGTCAGAGATGGAAGCTGCCCAGCGCAGGTTCCAAGTGGAGTGGCATATCATAAAATTATAAATCAGTAAACACAGCCGAGAACCTCAGGCGACAGCCATTCATTCACAAAAGAGGCGTGAGGCTGCATTTTGCATATTGATGAAGAAACAGGGCCTCCGCACAGGACACGCTTAACTGGGTCAAGGAAGGGTTGGCGAGTTGTGCAAGCAAAGCAAGAAGCCTGGATCGGTTTAATTCTCAAAGGCGGCTTTCCTAGACATTTAGTCTCCATGCGTTTCACCCGTTTCCTGCTGTTAAAGCCCTCGGCTTACGGCCACAACATTTCTGTTGGTAAGTGAGACGTTTCTTAAGTGAGCTTTGTGCCCCATTTTACGACCTCGGTTGTTAAGTGAATTGCTGCAGTGGATGAGATAGGCACTCGGTTGCTAAGGGAACCTGGCTTCTCCACTGATTTGGCTTGTCAAAAGGTCGCCAAAGGGGATGATGTGGGTCATAAATACGAATCAGTTCACAAGCGTCTGGATCAGTTCACACGATCGTAGGGGTGCTGGGACGGTCGTAACTGTGAAAAATGGTCCTAAGTCACTTTTTTTCCCTAAGTTCACTAAATGAACTGTTGCAAGCCGAGGATTATCTGTACAGATAGTCCTCATTTTACAAGTTTGTTTAGTGAGCGTCTGAAGTTACAACGGCACTGGAAAAAAAGTGATTTATAACCATTTTGCACACTTACAACTGTTGCAGGTCATGTGATCAAAATTTAGACACTCGGCCACTGACTCATATTTATGACCGTTGCTGTGTCCCAAGGCCACCTTTTGCGACCTTCTGACCAGCAAAGTCAACGGGGAAGCCAGGTTCACTTAACTAGGCTTCTAGCTTAACAATTGCAGTGATTCACTGAACAAGTGTGGCAAGAAAGGTTTTTAAAAGGGGGCAAAACTCACTTAACAACTGACTTAGTAACAGAAATTTCGGTCTTAACTGTGATCCTAAGTCTGGGACTACCTGTAGAGAGGAGGACTATGGAGGTCTTCAAAAACAAATTGGACAGCCATTTGTCTGGAATGTAATAAAGGCTCTTGCCTTGGGGGGGGGGGGAATGGAGGGCTGGACTAGAAGACCTCCAAGATCCCTTCCAGCCTCAGGACTCTATGGTTTAGCAAGCCCCCTGATTTTATCTACAATGAGACCACCACAGATGCTTGTTTATTTCTTTATTATTTCTTTATTAGTTTGTAATATAGCATAGAAAGAAAATACAAAAGTAAGTAGGGGAAATAGGGAAGGGGAAAGGGAAAGGGAAACTGAGGGAAAGAAAAGCGGGGAGGAAGGCATTGATTCCCTCTAGTGCAGTAGAATAAGGCATTAACATCAAACCTCAACATTTTTACTTTTGCATAATTGTATTAACTAGCCATTTCTATAACAACAAATCTACGGTTTCATTTTTTCCCACCTCAAGCACGAAGCCCAGAAGCGGTTTCCAAATACAAATAGAAGTATATTGGTCTCAAGATTTATCTCAGTCTCCGGGCAGATGGGCCGTGACAATACCCAGCTGTGACTTCTCCCATGCCCCACTTCGGAGACTCTACAGTTTCATTTTTTTCCACCCCAAGCACAAAGTCCAGAAGCGGTTTCCAAATAGAAATAAAAGTATTGGTATTTTGCTTGTTCCTTGAGATTTTTCTTTCTCCTCCACACTCAGGTTAAGGAAGTGCCCGAGTCTGTTGGTCCTCTGGTTTGACCCATCCCCTACTTCCAACGCAGCTTTGCAATCCAGTCCTGCCAACCGGGTTGCACAAGGCGGGAAGCCGGTTTAACCAGCAGCCAAACCGCCTTCCCATCTGTAGTCCAGACAGAGCTGTCGGAAGAGTTCGGTCTGCTTGCCATTGAGGGTTGTTTTTTAAAAAACAAACAAACAAACAAAACAAAGCCCAGAGGGAGGGGGTGGAATCAGACAACCCCTCCCAGCCCAAGAATTCCTTTTCCCTGCTTGCAAACCGCAGAGGAATGGAATGGAGCAGGAGGTGGATGGAAAGTTGGCAGTCCCCAAGCAGGTATGGGGAGTTGGGAAGAGAGGCGTGGGCTCGGACGAAAGGAATCGCACCACATTCCACAAATGAGCTTGCGACATGAAACTGTCAAGGGAAGGAAATGATGAGTTTCCTCCCCTGGGAGATCAATAGGAAAGAGAGTAACCAGTCCTTATCTTCTCCTTAACTATCAGCTTTGGACTTCCTAACCTGATCCAATAGAGATGATACCATGGAAGACTCGGAGGGTTATTCCACTTCAGCTTCGGGTTCGATTTCTCCTTCCCCCAAAAGCAGGAAATGAGATTAAATTCTAATCTAATCACAGAGATTTCCTCTGTGCATCAAACGTGGTTTGCATGTGAAAAGAAGCCATATTTCATTTAAGGAGTAAGCCATGCAAGACTGGGTTCGCCCAACATGTTGTTGTTACTTGCAAAGTCGTGTCCGACCCATCGCAACCCCATGGACAATGTTCCTCCAGGCCTTCCTGTCCTCTACCATCCTCTGGAGTCCATTTAAGCTCACGCCGACTGCTTCGGTGACTCCATCCAGCCACGTCCTTCTCTGCCGTTCCTTTCTTCTTTTGCCCTCCATCGTTCCCAGCATGAGGCTCTTCTCCAGGGAGTCCTTCTTCCTTCTCATTAGGTGGCCAAAACATTTGAGTTTCCTCTTCAGGATCTGGCCTTCTAAAGAGCAGCCAGGGTTGATCTTCTCCAGGACTGACCGGTTGGATGGCCTTGCTGTCCAAGGGACTCAATGCAGGAGTCTTCTACAGCACCAGAGTTCAAAGGCCTCCATTCTTTGGCGCTCAGCCTTCCTTGTGGTCCAACCTTCACAGCCATCCATTGCAACTGGGGAAACCATCGCCTTGACTATACACACTTTTGATTGGCAGGGCGATGTCTCTGCTTTTTAGTCTGCTGTCTAGATTTGCCATCGCTTTCCTCCCCAGGAGCATCTTTTGATTTCTTGGCTGCAGTCCCCATCTTGCCCAACTAGCTAAGCCAAAAAAGGAACCAGCAAATGGCACCTTGAAGGGTTGAATGAGTTCAGTTTTATGTCTCAAACCACTGCAGCCAAAAAAGCGCCAACACATGGGCAAAATTCATTCTCTTGTTGGGGTACTTTCCCCAAGCCACCTGCCTACAAATCTGTACCTGTTTAGGGGTTTCCAAGGGGAGAATGAATCTGCAGGCATTCTTCAACTGACAACTGTTCATTTAACGAAAGTTTGAAGTTATGATGGCCTCGGGGAAAAAGTGATTTATGGCCCATCCTTGAAGTTATGACCAGTGCACCCCACTCTAATTGCAACTCACTCTGGCGCAATTGCGATTTGCAACTTTCCACACTGGTTTCAGGCACACAAATGGGAAAGCCACATTCTCTTCATCACTATATGATTTGCTTAACAACCATGGTAAAAATGGTCATAAAATCAGGTCTGGTCACGTGGCAACTCATTTAAAGACCACATCGCTTGGCGGTTGAAATTCCGCGGGGTAAAGGCAAGGGCTACCTCTACTTTGAAGCAATAGTGCCAAGCTTCTATTCATCCCTATCCTTCACAAGAATGAGGAGGGGGAGGCAATGGGGGAGGGGGCTTCCACTACAGGGCATGGACTTTTAGATGCCACCACCCGGTGGCTGAGCTCACCCAAAATGACATATCTGGAATCCTAGGATAACAAATTGCAAGGCTTAATTAGGACAGTTAAGGGATCGATCTATGTTATCGATTCTCATTTTCCACTGAAATTCGAAGCATTCAAATGGATTGGCTTGGTATAACGTATGAAGTTACCCTGACACACACACACACAAAAAGCCAGCCAAGGTTAAAAGTAAGCATTGCTGTATCATATGAATGCAGCTGCTAAGTTTTCACCGGATGCATTGCAAGTTGCCCCAGAGTTGACTCTAGGCAAAATGGGCAGCATGCAAGTCTAAAATAGGTAGGTAAGTAGATAGGTAGGTGGATTGTAGGTAGGAAGGTAGGTAGATAGAGATGGATAGAGAAATGCAGACAGATGGTGGATGGATAGACAGATGACAGACAGATATAGACAGAGAGATGGATAGACAGATATAGATAGATGGATGGATGGATGGATGATAGACAGACAGACAGAGATATAGGCAGAGAGATGGATAGATAGGCACATAGAGGCAGATAGAGTGAGTGAGTGAGTGAGTTTGTAAATGTAATTTCTATATCTGGGAAGGGAACAGGAATGGCCTTGCCTAATGTTAGATGTAGCTCTTCCAATCGTAGAATCATGGCTAGAAGGGACCTTAGAGGTCTTCTAGACCAATTCGTTGCCCAAGGCAAGAGTCTTCATATTATCCTGGACAAAACGGTTGTCCAATCTTTTCTTGAAAACCTCCAGTCATGACGTTAACCTCAAACATTATAGTTACAAATTTAACCTCTATCACGATCCATTACCAAGACTGGAGTTGTACAATTCTACACTGATAGAAGACAAGTTGGAACAGAAATTCCAAGCCTTCGAGGAATTCGAATTCATAGGTAGATGACTTTTTATTTATTTATTTGCATCCCATATTTTTATTATTTTTACAAATAACTCAAGGCATTGAACATTTCCAACATACCTTCCTCCTCCTATTTTCCCCACAACAAAAAAACTGTGATGTGTTGGGTTAAGAGAGAGTGATTGGCCCAAGTCACCCAGTCAGCTTTCAAGGTGGGACTAGAACTCTGAGTATCCTGGCGATTGGCCCAATTGGCAGCTGTCATGCCTAAGGCGGGACTAGAACTTACATTCTCCTGGGGATTGGCCCCAAATCTCACAGCTGGCTTTCGTGCCTAATGCAGGACTAGAACTCACATTCTCCTGGGGATTGGCCCCAAATCTCACAGCTGGCTTTTGTGCCTAATGCAGGACTAGAACTCACATTCTCCTGGTGATTGGCCCAAAGTCACCCAGATGGTTTTTATGCTTAAGGCAGGACTACAACTCCTTGTCTCCTGTTTTCAAGCCTGGTCTAACTACTAAAGCAAAACTTGCTTACTTCATCAGTCAGCAATTCAGGATGGTCGGAAAGAGAGGAATTTTTTTTATAGATAGCTGGGAGTTCAAAGCCATCAGACAAAGTAATGACCAGTGGCTTAAGATAAGGAGAAAGTTTCCTTGAAGTTAAGCTTGGCTCTTGTCTCATTTCAAAGGCACTCTATTTAGTCCTCTTGACCATGGGGCCGAAGGGATTTGCTACCGCATTCTGGTTTTTTTCCATTTCCCAGTCTAGCTCAGAAGCCTTCAAAAAAAGATTCCCGCACGTCAGTCATTGTTCTTCATGCAGGTATATTAGAGATTTAGAACAGGTCAAAAACAGGAAAGAATTGAGATCTTTGGGGCTATTTTTTGAGTTTTTCTAAAAGCTCCGGTGAAACTTGTCGAAACAGGATTCCACTAGGACCATTGCTGTGATTCACCTAAATTCTTGAAATGTTCTCACCCAAGGCACCCAAAGGAATAATAGATAGAAACTGAACAAGGGGAGATTGAACCTGGCAATAAGGAGAAATTTCCTGACAGTGAGAACAATTATCCAGTGGAACTGCTTCCACCAGAAGTTGTGGGTTCTCCATCACTAGAGGTTTTTAAGAAGAGATTGGACAGACATTTGTCTGAAACGTGGTACATGTATACATGTATCCAACAAGTATAAATACAAAAACAGATTTAATGTTAAGAAAATTAGAACATACTAAAAACGTGGTTCTAGAAAGATGGGAGTATTTTCTTTTGGACGAAGAGAGAGAGAACTATTTAAGTGCCTAGTATAGGATACGGGATGTTTGAAGAGATCTATAATCAAATAAGGCCAACTCTTTCTGGTTTTAAGGGTACTGGGTGTTGCCATCTCTCCTTTTAATGACTTCCTTCCTTCTTTCAATACCTTTCAATGATTTCCCGAGGCAACTCAAGTCATTTAAATGGATTTTTTTATAAAAAATGTGCATATTTTTACAGGCACCCCTTTTAAGTACTGTATATAACTCCAAGCAATTAACAAATGAGTTCTCCTGGCGGGGGGGGGGGAATCCCTATTAAATCCCTATAAATAAGACAGAAGTTTTAGCTGAAAATGACTCAAATGAAGCACTGCGCAATGCCAACACAGGTAACCCTCAACTCACAATTGAAATCCAAATTTCCATTGCTAAGCAAGTTCAGTGAATTGTGTCCAATCGGACAACCTTTTTCTGCCACGGTTGTTAAGTGAATCACAAAGCTGTTAAGTGGATCTGATTTCCATCATTGACTTTGCTTGCCGGAAGCCAGCCAAGTGATTGTGTGAAACCCCCCCCACCCCCACCCAGGATGCCGCAGCCATCATAAATACATACTGGTTACCAAGAAACTGAATTATGATCACATGACCCTGGGCAATGCTGTGATGGTCATAGTTTGAGGACCAGCCATAAGTCATATTTTTCAGTCCCATTATAACATCAAACAGTCGCTAAGCAAATAGTTATAAGCAGAAGACTTTCTGAATCGGGTTCCACTTAACACAGTGGTTCCCAAACCTTTTAGCACCAGGGACCAGTTTCATGGAAGACAATTTTCCCACAGACCTGTGTGCGTGTGTGTTTTGGTGTGAGAGTGCACAACCTAGATCCCTCACACGCAGTTTACAGTAGGATTAACTTGCCTCTCGCTCACTTGCAGCTATGTGGCTCTGTAGTTCCTAACCGCCCCTTGCTCTAACATAACCTCTGACTCCAATGCCTGGAGGAAAAACCAGAAATATTCCAATCTCGGGGGAGAGACTTTTGAGTCAGCAAGAATGAACAAAATCTCAGCCAACAACGGGAAATCAATAATGTCAACTGGTCACCCTACCAACCAGGAATAACAGAATAATAACATTCAGCAAGCGTTCCGGAGGTCTTCTAGTCCATCCCCTGCCTGCATGAACACTATACCCGTGATGGCGAACTGATGGCACGCATTGCCAGCTGCTCTTCCAGGTTCCAGCGCAAAGACCAGCTGACCACCATGTGTGTGCGTGCCAGAACCCAGGAGAGAGCAGCTGTCTGGAGCTCATACGCGCGACGGAACCCGGAAGAGCAGCTGGCCGCTGCATGCATGAGTACCAGCCAGCTGCTCTCTTCTGGGTGCCAGTGGTCACACTCCAGTTTTGGGGACTTAACCATTATTGCCCTATACCATTCCGGACAAATGGCTGTCCAGTCTCTTCTTAAAAGGCTCCAGTGACAGGGCACTTGCCAGCCGTTCCGCTGGTTAAATGTCCTCACTGTCAGGAAATTTCTCCTTAATTCCAGGTTGCTTCTCTCCTAAGATTAGTTTCCATCCATTGCTTCTTGTCCTGCCCTCAGGTGTTTTGGAGAAGAGGTGCCCCCCTTCTCCACTTTGTGGCAGCCCCTTGGATATTGGAACACTCCTATCATGTCTCCCCTGCTCCTTCTTTTCATTAGGTTTGGAGTCAACCGTCGGAGGTGACGCTCTTGAAGTCTGCGTCATTTTCTAACATTTTCCCAGCCTGCCTTCAGCATCTTCCTTTCCTTCGCCTCCCCCGCCACACCAGCGGAAAAATTCAGCCGCCAAGACAGAAGCACCTGCCAAGCTGCCAGGCAGGGTGTATATAGGTTGCTGCCTGCCAACAGGGAAACTGGAAATTCTGCCTCGCTTGAGTTAGAACAGGCTGTTCCCCTCCCGGCTGCAAAGAGAGCCAAAGCGCGGCATTCTGGGAAACAGGTGTTCGGCTTCCCCGGCTAGGTGGGTGGTGGCTGCGGCTAGCTTGGAGAAGAGGAGAGAGAGAGAGAGAGACGTGGCAAGGGATGAGAAGCACCACTCGGCTGGGCCAGCCTTTTCGAAGCCCGGCCTGATCTGGGCAGGCTGGACCTGCCTCTCCTAGAATTCCTAAGCAGCATGGCGCTTTTGAAGCTGGGAAAGGGGTGTCCTCCCGCTCCATCCCGTTGTTTTCTCAGCAAAGGGCAGTTTTGCCATGTTTTTGTCAGAAACCACCCAAGACAGTTTGCGCCTTATGAGTTTGAGGTTCAAGCATAGGAGCCCTGATGTAGCGGTGGTGAGGAACGCAGTATTGCAGGCTAACTCTGCCCATTGCAAGCAGTTCGATACGAACCGGCTCAAGATTGACTCAGCCTTCCGTGGGGGGTAAAATGAGGACCTTTATTGTTGGGGGGGGCAACAATCTCTCTAAGGGGTTTATACAGTATGCCTCTTGCCCACAAACACCCTGGGTCCACATTTTACCATCCTCGGAAGGATGGAGGGCCGAGTGAGACTTGAACTGCTGGCGGGGGGCAGAATTGGCCTGCAATACTGCATTCTATTTTTTTTTATTTTAAAAACTTTATTAGATATATTTCAACATTAAAAGGCAATGTATAGTTCCAATCATTACGTTTCTGTATCAATGTCTCTCACATTAACATAGTTACTAACTATATAGATTACTATACTGTGTATTATATATAGAGTTAAATTATATCAATATTTATATCAATATATATCAATATTACAGACATATACATTTTTCTTTCTTTTTGATATATATCTTACATATTCAATGCAATACAATAGCAGAGTTGGAAGGGACCTTGGAGGTCTTCTAGTCCAACCCCCTGCCTAGGCAGGAAATTCTGTACCACTTTAGACAAATGGCTATCCAACATCTTCTTAAAAACTTCCAGTGTTGGGGCATTCACAACTTCTGGAGGCAACTTCTGTTCCACTGATTCATTGTTCTCACTGTCAGGAAATTTCTCCTCAGTTCTAAGTTGCTTCTCTCCTTGGTTAGTTTCCACCCATTCTTTATGTATTAGCTTTATGTCTATCTTCCAACCAAATGTACCATATATTCCAGAGTTTATAGAATTCCGATTCAGAACTGCATTCTAATCACTGTGCCGCCACTCTTAAAATGTTTTCACCAGATGAAAACAGGTTCTATGCTTGCTGATTTAAATGCTTTTAACGACAGACATTGGACACTGCATCCCTGAAAAAATGCCCCCCCCCCAATACCAAAACATTGGGAATTTTGTTTGTTTGTTAACTTTTTAAAAAAATCAATCTTGGGAAGGGGACTGCTTTGGGCTTCCCCAACCTCCTCCACACTCACCAATTGCTCCCCTGAGAGCACTTCCAGGAGACGCAGCAGCATCCGTCCATCTCGTAGGTCGCTGTACAGATCACTGATACGGCAGGTGACCCGGGCCAGGTGAGAGTTGACCCATTTGGTGAACGTCTTCTTTTGTACCGCTTCTCGTTCATCTGCAAGAGAAAGCCAGTGTTTTGAGGAGCATGGGCCTCACAACCACAATCTGAAGCTTCCCTGGAGCTGTCGGCAAGGAAGCGTGAGCTGTTCATATTTTTCTGGAGCTGGGCCTAACTTTGATCTACAGCCATTGGCTAAGTGTTCTGACCGAGGCTCCCCGAGAGCATGAAACAAACTCCTTGTTGTCCCGACAAAAAAACCTTTTATTAATTGACTGTGAATTCTGCTCATTCACATCCAGCAAAATATTTCAAGGGAGGATTTACAGTCACAGACCTTATCTGGCTTGGAGAGCTGCCAGGCCGAGATCTGCAAAACTTGGCAAGGAGTCTCGGAGAGTCACGAACCAATTAAGTGAACTAATTGTCTCCTGCAAACTCTACCCCCTTTTCACTCCTCTTTTATTTCCTCTAGGAGGGGCCATTCATCGTCCACCTGTGGCCTTCCTCCCAGGTCAGCCCCTGTTCTTTAGCTGCTCCCATCGTCTGGCAACTCTGCGCAAGCGCACACTGGGAAAGGCTCCCCCTGTTCCTCTGCCTCACTGATGTCTGAAGGCAGCTGATAACTGACATACAACTCTGGCCAGCTCTCTGCCTCCGACACAGAGCCCTCATCAGAGCTTTCCCAAGACTCCAGGACTGGCCCAGGTTCCTCCCCAACCTCCTCACTGTCCGAATCTGCTGCCAGCCCCTCTGGCCAATGCTGGTCCACAACACTATGGTCATAAATGTGAAAAATGGGCAAGTCACATTTTTCAGTGCCCTTGTAATTTCAAACAGTAAAACTGTTTTAAGTCAAGGACTACCTGTAAAATTAAACAAAGATGAAGAGATGGAAAAGATCAGGGAACTGACATGAGTGACAGCCACTGCTGAATTGGGATAAGAAAGAAGGGGTTATCCTTTATTTGCTTGTATTTAAAGAAGGGTTTTTTGTTTTTTTACAAATGCTTTGACAAGGAGATAGTAACATACAGCCAGCAGCTGTTCAAAGGTAACAGGAGAAGGCAAGGCAGGCAGCCTTTGTTTGAATTAAAGATTTTTTTTCTTAATTAAAATGGCTGCATTCTCTACTCATGGCATTAATCATAATCATGTTAATCTCTTAATTTTTGTACGGCAAAATAGCTTCCTAACCACTCAGGACTGCCATTTCTGTCTTTTACTGCTTCTATGCTGTGCTTTTTAAATTGCTGTTTTCATTTTGAAAAGCTTAGCTGATAATTATAGAATGCTAAAATCCAAGGAAAAACTGTTTTCGGACAGGTGTCGTATGATCCAGAGGTGTTGTATTATGAATGCTACCTTTTGCTCCCCTTAAATTAATAGCAGGCAACCAATCAATCAATGCTTAGAGGCAGTGTTGTTGTTATTGCAAAAGAACTTGATTATGATTAAAACCCATCTCATAATTTCATAAAATCAAGGAGAAAAAAGAAGGAAAGAAAGGAAATTCAGTTGCAATCAAATTTAAATTAGGATTTGAAACCCAAATAAGATCAGGTATCTTACATCCAAATGGGATCAAAAATACTTATGACCACACCTGAAACCAGAACTGGAGTTTATTAACTCATTATTAAACTCAGCCACTTGGCAATTGACTCATATTTATGACGTCTGAAGTGTCTCAGTGTCGTGTGTGATCCCCTTTTGGCAAGCAAAGTCAATGGGGAAGCCAGATTCACTTAACAACTAGGCGGCTAACTGAACAACTACAGGAACAGACTTAACAACTGTGGCAAGAGAGGTTGTAAAAAGAGACAAAACCACAAATTTCCCACTTAACAACATGAATTTTGGGTTCCATTGTGGGCGTAAGTTGAAGGCTACCTGTGTATTCCTGGCGATTGAATAGCACACACTCTGCCCAAATTGCTCGCTCGTTGGCAGGTTACTACGCAGGGGGATGCAAAAGCAAATATTAAAAATGGCCTTGCCCATTCACAGGGCACAGCACCATATGTCCCTGTTTACATGTTCCTTCCAGTTTCTCAGAAAGCATCATTTGCTGGCAGCTGGATAAAATGCAAATTGACCAGCATTAATGAGTGGGTTGGAAGGGAGATCATTGACAGACAGGATGATTCAGCTGGCTGGGCAATCTCTTATTTCTTATCAAAGAAATCAGTGGCTAAGATGTTGAGCTTGTTGATCAGAAAGGTCGGCAGTTTGGCGGTTTGAATCCCTAGCACTGGATAATGGAGTGAGCTCCCGTGATTTCTCCCAGCTTCTGACAACCTAGCAGTTCGAAAGCAGGTAAAAATGCAAGTAGAAAAATAGGTACCACTTTTGGTGGGAAGGGAACAGCGCTCCGTACGCCTTCGGCATTTAGTCATGCCGGCCACATGACCAGAGAGAAATCTTTGGACAGCGCTGGCTCTTCAGCTTTGAAACAGAGATGAGCACCGCCCTCTAGAGTTGGGAATGACTAGCGCATATGTGCGAGGGGAACCTTTACCTTTATCTTAGAGTTCTTCCACATATTAGGTGCCAGGTAATACTAGATCTCACTGTCCCAGATGATCGTCTAGCTAAAGTCTCGTCTAGCTAAACTGCTTTGATCTTAATTTTATTGCTCACAGCTTAAACCGTAAATAAGACAATCCGCAGTTCAAACCACTACCTTGCGTTGAAATTTACAAGATGGGTAAATCACTCTGTCCTCAGGTCCCCTCCCCTCTCCTCCTATCTACGATAAAGGGGGAGGAGGGTATCATTTTCTTATTGAAATTCTTTGTCTTCCTAATGATTCATCCGTAATACAAAGAATGAGCTTTCAACACATGAAAGGGCTACATAGAAGCCAAACATTAATATTTACAAGAGAAGTTGGCAACAGAGGGTTGCTAAAAGAAACCTTCAATCAATCAGAATAGAACTGGAAGGGACCTTGGAGGTCTTCTAGTCCAACCCCCTGCTCAAGCAGGAGATTCTACTCTGGGGGTGAAATTCAGCAGGTTCTGGAGAACTGGTAGTGGAAATTTTGAGTAGTTCGTAGACACGACAAATACCACCTCTGGCTGCCCCCAGAGTGGGGTGGGAATGGAGATTTTGCAATATCCTTCCCCTGCCAAGGTGGCGCAGTGGTTAAATGCAGCACTGCAGGCTACTGCTAGATCAGCAGTTCAGCGGTTCAAATCTCACCGGCTCAGGGTTGACTCAGCCTTCCATCCTTCCGAGGTGGGTAAAATGAGGACCCAGATTGTTGGGGGCAATATGCTGACTCTGTAAACCGCTTAGAGAGGGCTGAAAGCCCTATGAAGCGGTATATAAGTCTACTGCTATTGCTGCCATGCCCATCAAGCCACGCCCACAGAACCGGTAGTAAAAATAAAAATTGAATTTCACCACTGCTCTAATCTATACCAATTCAGACAAATCTTGTCCAATCTCTTCTTAGAAACCTCCAGTGTTGGAACATTTACAACTCCTGGAGGCCAGTTGTCCCACTGGTTAATTGTCCTCACTGTTAGGAAATTTCTCCTCAGTTCTAGGTTGCTTCTCTCCTTGATTAGTTTCCACCCATTGCTTCTTGTCCTACCCTCAGGTGCTTTGGAGAATAGCTTGACCCCAACCCCTTTCAAATATTGGAAGACTGCTATCATGCCACTCCTAATCCTTCTTTCCTCTAGACCGGGCCAAACCCAAATCCTGCAACCGTTCTTTGTATATTTTAGTCCACAGGCCTCTAATCATCTTAGCTACTCTTTCTGGCACTTCTTCCAAAGTCTCAACATCTTTTTTGTAACGTGGGGACCAAAACTGGATGCCGTGTTCCCTTCCCAACTCCAGATATTTGATTACAGGAAGTCCTCGACCTACGTAGTGACTGAAGTTACAAAGAGACTGGGGGGAAAAAAAACGTCCGCACTTATGACCATCGCAGTGTCCCTGGTTGCATCTGGTTCCAATTTGGGCACTTGGCAACCAACAGGTATTCATGAGGGTTGAAGGATCCCAGGGTCAGGTTGCCATTATTTCGTTTAGAGCGAGTAAGCAGCTGTATAAATTCTCTGACGTAAAAAATAAAATAAATGTATCGCCATTTGCCCGCTGCCTTCTGACAGGCAAAGCCAATTAGGACAGCCAGCAGCAGGAGGTCACAAGTCATGGCCACGTGTCTCACTTAATGACCACGGCGAGGGGGAAAGTTGTAAAATCAGTTGCAGCCATGTGATGCCTCACTTAATGACCACACTGCTTAACAATGCATTTTCTGGTCACAACTGTGGCCAAAAGTTGAGGACTATCTGTATTTGCCTTCTTTCCCTCATAGCCCAAGATGAGCTGCTTTTGGAGAGGAGAGGAGGAGTAGAGTAGAGTAGAGTAGAGTAGAGTAGAGTAGAGTAGAGTAGAGTAGAGTAGAGTAGAGTAGAGTAGAATAGAATAGGAATAGGAAGGGACATTGGAGGTCTTTTAGTCCAGTCCCCTGTTCAAGCAGGAGAACCTATACCTGTGATGGCCAACCTACGGCATGCGTGCTCAAAGTGACACACAACGCCCTCCCTGTGGGCACACACGCCATCACCAGCTGCTCTTCAGGTGCGCTGGCCAGCTGGTCTTCATGGCCTGAAAATGGCCCCCACAAACGGCCATTTTCCAGGCTGTTTTGGGTCCTTTTTTTTTTCAGGGCCCGAAAAATGGCCTGAAAAACGCCCAAAAAACAAGCATGCACGCACTGAATCTCTCCTGGATCAGTTTCCACCCATTATTCCTTGTCTGACCTTCAGGTGATTTAGAGAATAGCTTGACCCCGCTCCCTCCTCTCTGGGGCAGCCCCTCAAATATTGGAAGATGCTCTCCTGTCTCCCCTGGTCCTTTTCTTCCCTAGACTAGCTTCACTAGGCTTGTTTCATAGCATCACTAGACTTATTTCATAGCTTCACTAGGCTTATTTCAGATAAGTAACTGTCCAGTCTCTTCTTAAAAACCTCCAGTGATGGAGCACCCACAACTTCTGGTGGCAAGCAGTTCCACTGGTTAATTGTTCTCGCTGTCAGGAAATTTTGTCCTTATTTCTAGGTTGAATCTCTCCTTGTTCATTTCCTATCCATTTTAGCTTGGAAAATAGCTCTGGATTGATCGTCGTTATGCATAAAATGCAGGCTTTGTGCCTTTCTGCAACAGCCCTCCAGCGTCCTGCCTCTGCCCAAAACCTATCGTGTGCACCCACATGTGCAGGGAGAATCAACCAGGGTGGTGGGGGCGAGGGCTGAGCTCTTGAGTCACCAGGACATGTCAGGACAGGGCTGGGCAGGGTGAAAAGCTCTGTCTTCATGTGCTTCGCAGAGAGAAGCGAAAAGAAAGGTCAACGCGCGCCATGACCTGGGCCCCACTGGCCCGAGAAGCCAAATGGCCCTTCTGCTCAGCATCTTGCAGATTAGCCAGCTGTCTGGAAGAGAGGGAGGCCTGTCTTTAAATTACTTCCGTGATCCACATCGGAGGGCCATTTTTCATTCTCAAATGCAGGAGGTGAGCGAGGTCGTGCCTCCTCCTCTTCTCTTCCAGAACGCTCCCCATTCTTTAAAAATCCCCTTTTTAAAAAAAAGCCAACCATTTGATGAGCACCCTGCCTTGCAAATTTTGTCCCCCAGGACTCATGGGTGGAATTTGGTTAGGTTACAACACGGTTTGGATGCTTCAGAAAGTGACAGGAACCAGGCTGGGTTTGATTCTATGGTCAGGCCATCCTTTCCAATCAGATGATAGGTTAGAATACAGAGCTGGAAGGGACCTTGGAGGTCTTCTAGTCCAACCCCCTTCACTGAAGCAGGAGACCCCTATACCATTCCAGACATATGGCTGTCCAATCTCTTCTTGAAAACCTCCAGTGTTTCTTTGTTTTAGAAACAGTGACTCTGGTTGAGGATAGTTCCTGGGTTTTGCTAGCTCACATGTAAGGTTAACATGTTGTGTGAACCCAGCCTCTACGTCAATTATGTAGCTGGCAGCCTTTTTTTTTTCTATACTGGAAAAACGTGTTTGGAAAGGTGGCCAAATATTTTTTTTTCCCCCAACATAAAAACAAGTGGCTGGATCACGATTGGGATCAGCCGATGTGGCATGAAAAGGCTTAAATTTTACTTCTTATTCACTCACACCTGGATCCTTTGGCTCTCGACGGCGTGCACAGACACAACCATGCGCAAGTAAGTAATAAAATGAATAAAACATCCTTCGCAGGAATTAAGAGGAAATGAAAAGCTAACATGAGTACGACTCATGCAATTACACTCAGTTCTAAAGCCAGGTTAATAAAACAGCCGTTGTGCTTACGTAGCATGGTACGCCCCATCAAATAAATAATATTACAACGGAGTAGTACAACCTGAATTACACAACATGCTAGACCACACAGGAGTTGCTATCAACCCCTAAACTTCACACCCAAGCCCCTTTTAATTTGCTGTTTTGTCCAATTAACAGGAATCCAATTACCGATCAGAATCTATTTATTCTAGCCCAATTTTTTTAAACAAAATTAGAAGTTTGGTTGCAAAATACAGGCAGTCCTTGACTTACAACCGCGACTGAGCCCAAAATCTATGTTGCTAAGTGAGACAATTAAGTGGGTTTTACCTTATTTTACATCATTTCTTGCTCCAGTCATTAAGCGAATCACCGCAGTTGTTAAGCCAGCCGCGCGTGTTTGTTACGTTAATCTGGCCGTCAGAAAGTCACAGAAAGGGATCACGTGACCCTGCAACGGTCATAAATATGAGGCAAGGGTCTGAATTTTGATAACATGACCCTGGGGACGCTGTAAAGGTTGTAAGTGTGAAAAACGGTCGTTAAGTCGCCTTTTTCAGCCCCATTGTACGTTGAATGGTCACTAAGCAAACTATTATAAACAGAGGAGTCCCTCTAGACAGTGAGATCTTCAAGGGAGATTATCACCTGGCTGCGCCTCCTCCTCCTCCCAGCCTGTCTACCTTTTTAACCTTGGGCACGTCCCGTGTTTACCTTCTGGCAGAAAAGACACTAAATCCGACGGAAGATGTAGCAACGCGCTTAGAACACAAAGTCCCAAACACCTTCCCCTTGTTCTCCTCCATCAGGAGCCGAGCTCCGGGCATAAAAGGAAAATGCTGAACTAGAATAGATCAGCAAATTGTATTCTATTCATCTGGAGCTTAACCAGAACTCTGGGGTCCTTTTCCCATCAGACAGACGTGTGGGGGGAAGTCGGGTATTAGGCTCTGAATGGGAGCAAGCGCTGGTTCTTATTTTGTGCAGGTTTTCTATCTGCCGGAGGGCCACTGCCCTTGTTTTTTCCCCCCCCTCTGTGCGTGTGTGTGCAGTTCAATGACCTTCTGGTCTCGGTGCATGGATAAATGTGCCTGCCCCTCTGTGCCCAGGGAGAAGCCCGTGCTAAAACACCAGCCTCTACTTGCAAAACGTGTAAAAACTCTCTCCGGAACACACGCACAGGCTCACAACCAAGCCCTAGTTGTACATACAGAAAAGCAATCCATTTGTTAGAATTATCTACGGAGATTCTCAGTCATCATGGTTGTCCCCAAAGGTGCTTTTGCAAAAGGTAACTGGACTTCCTTCGTTGTTAGCACCTTTGGGGTTTGTGTTAGAAGGGTGTTCTAACTGCTCTTTAGAAGGCCAGATCCTGAAGAGGAAACTCCAATACTTTGGCCACCTAATGAGAAGGAAGAAGGACTCCCTGGAGAAGAGCCTCATGCTGGGAACGATGGAGGGCAAAAGAAGAAGAAGGGGACGGCAGAGAAGGAGATGGCTGGATGGAGTCACCAAAGAAGTCGGCGTGAGCTTGAATGGACTCTGGGGGATGGTAGAGGACAGGAAGGCCTGGAGGAATGTTGTCCATGGGGTTGCGATGGGTTGGACACAACTTCACTACTAACAATAACAACAGAATGGTGTTGCTCCATTCTAGGGTGAGGTCTTGTGTTCCCCCCCTCCCACTGCAGACAGACACTAAAATTTAACTCAGCTCCCCATTCCAGCACCCACCCACCCTTTTTTACAACACCCAGGGCAAAACTCCAAAGCAATATCACTTTCTGCCCCCCTCCTTCCTGCCCACCCTGAGACACCTTCATCCCCACCACCCCGCTGCTTCGGAATCCCCTGGCGTTTTAATCCCCAACCTCTGTGTGATACAACAGACAATAATTGCAAAGGCATAAAACCGCCTTTTCGCTTGCCATAAACTCCACAGCTATTATCCGACCCCACCTCTCCCTTATCACAAAAAAGCATCTCGGTGGGAGGAAAGTTCACAGTTTAGGATCGGGGCTGAAGGGGGGGAAGGGGTTTATTTTAAGAGGGCTGGCTTTTATCAATCTAACCCATAAAATACTTCCCAATCTCTTTTCCTGCAGGCTGTCAAGCGTTTGAAAACTCCTATCTTTATGCTGCCTCTTAATTAACTGGGGAAAAGATAGCTGCTGACTTGGGTAAAAGTTGATTGCGATGCAGGAACCTCAGTCTTCTTTTTTGGAGAAGGCAAGGAAGCACCAAAGTAAGATAAATTTCTTCAGAGTGGCACCCAGATTTAAGACCAGGGGGATGTCCAAACTTGGCAACTTTTAAGACTTGGGGAGTTCAACTCCCAGAATTCCTGGCTGGGAACTCTGGGAATTGAAGCCCACAAGTCTTAAAGTTGCCAAGTTTGGAGACCCTGGCTTTAGACAATATTCCTCTGAAAAACTAGGCGGGTGCCAGTTTTCCTGCACGAAAGGAAAGGTGAGTTTTTAAAGCGTGTTTTCTCCTGGGGTTGCTCTGAGTGCTGCTTTTCCGGTTCTTAAGAGTCTTAAAAGCATATTTTTTTTCCACCTATTTACATTCAAGGTCAGTTCAAGTGTCATCTCTGCAAACATTGAATGACCAGCTGGGAAAAGCGGACGGCAAGCACGAGGCTCAGTTTTAAACTGGTTGTTTTTTTCCCAAAGGGACATGTTGGGACCCTGTAAGCCCATCAGCTACTCTAGTGGGACAATTATAAAAAATGCTTAGATGAGGGGAATGGGAGGGGGAGAAGGGTGGTTGTGTGAATGAAGGCAGAGGAAGAGGAGGGTTTACGATGACCGTTCATCGCCACACTGATTGCCACCGAGTCATGGTTAGCGTAAGGTACATCCAACCTGGAAACAGAGATAGTGGCTGTGAGTCACCGGTCGGTGTCCTCTTTGCTTTCCTGTCCTTCAGAAGTGGGGAACAGCCCCCACCCCACCCCCACTACCCCAGTCCTCCAAAAATCCAAGCTCCAAGTTTGGCTTTGCCCCTTGCAAATCCAGCCTGTGTGTGTTGAGCTAATTCCTGGCAGCACCTTACGGATTAAGGTTTTTCCTAAACCTGCCCCTTAGGCAGAGGGAAGGGAGATTTAAGGATTTAAGGATCCTCGAGGGGGAAGCCATGACCCCTTCGCGATGCGCCCATTTCACCCACCCCTCCACTCCCCACAAATCTCCCCTTCCCTACCTTGTAGTTGCTTGAACCTGCCCTCCAAGACGTTAGCGTACTGCACCGCGTTGATAAAAGCTGCAGGGGACAGCTCAGGGGTTGGAGAAGGACCCTGGATCACCTCCATCAAATCTGTCTCGGTCTGGTACATCGTGCCCGGCTAAGGTACTCCTCCCTCCCCGGTTGGGAGCCCCAATGCCTGCCCGCCTCTTCCTGCTTCCCAGGGGGTGGCGGAGGGCTGCCCAACCAACCGCCAAAGCCAACCACAGCTGGGCCCAGGTAGAAGGAAGCAAGCAAAGGGAAGCTCTCCGGGGCGGCACCTTGGTACAACTGGAACACTTCAAAGGGAGTTTGCTTACCCCCTCCCAGGGAGGGAGGGGAAAGGGGAGGCTCAGGGAAATTTACATAAAAACAGGTTGGGCTGCTCTGAATGGCAGAGGGGTGTGTTTTTTTGGTGTGTGTGTGTGTGTGTGTGTGTGTGTGTGTGTGTGTGTGTGTGTGTGTTGAGCTTGGGCAGACATGAAAGGGGGAAATTCGGCTGGCGAGCACACACAGAAACACCAGGCACAGTTAAGCAGTCCGAAACTTGGAAATTTTAGCACTGGGGTTTAGCCAAGGCTCTTTCTGAATAGTTTTGTCCTCAGCAGCAGGCCAGGGTTCAAGGACTAGGACTGGGTGACAGCGAAGAGGACCACCAGTAGGGGTTTTTTTTCCCCCCAACTCTGGGTTAGTTTCCAGAGAGATCCTTCTGAAACTTTTCCCTCTCTCTTTCTCCACTCCTGATTTGAGATGGGGTATGGTCCCTCCTTAACACGATAGTCTCTTTTTGGATACATCACATTTAAAACTATGTAAAGCAATCTTCCTCTTTACTTTGCTGTTACCCCTGCTTCCTGAAACATCCATTTTTCTGAATTTGCATCATACGCTGAACTCTTAAAACGAATGAAACCGTTTGGGTTTGCACAACACAAACACCACTAAACTTAAAAGCTAATTCAAGCTTAAAACGATGCTTAAAATCCGTCCATAAGTTTCTGACACATGAAGCATTTTATCAGAAGAAAGCTGTTTTTCTCCCCCCGCCCCTGCCCCCGATCTGTAAAGTGGGCATAATCAAGTATCCAGAGCTTAGTGGAGTTACTGTGCAAAATTGATGCTGAATAGTGCGATAAACTCTTTTTGTAGGCAGGCAAGCCCTAAGTCCTAGAATATTAAGAACGACTGATAAATACTTAATTTTTTTAAATATGGAGCTAATGTTTCAGGAGCAGATGAACCTAATGGCTCTTCTGTTTTAAGAAACATGGCTTTGGATTAACCCTGTAGGCATCGCCCAAAGAAAAGCAGAGGCGGGCGATGAGCAGATGAGCTCAGCCAGCAGCGAGGGCCGAAACAATGAAAGATTTACATCCCTTTGTCTGACCATGAAGCCCCAGCTTGTGTGGCTTTAGAGACAAAATGACTGGCCCCGGAGAGCGTTTCTCCACATTGATTTCTGAAGATAAATCATTATCACCCAGAACTGGGGTGAGGGTGAGCCGTTTCTACCAATAACCAAAGAGAGCGGAAAAATCCCATCTGCGGTTTCCCTATGTAAGTTTTTGAATCGCACAGGAGTCGTCTGAGGGCCAGGAGTTTAGAGAGCAAGGGACGAGAGGTGGTTTGTTCCGATATGTAGTCTGATACTTAGGGGGCTGCCACCAAGAAGAGGAGGTCGGCCTATCCCCCCCAAAGCACCTGAGGGCAGGACAAGAAGCAACGGATGGAAACTAATCTAGGAAAGAAGCAACCTAGAACTAAAGAGAACTTTCCTGACAGTGAGGACAATGAATCATTGGAAGAAGGGCTTCCATCCAGAAGTTGTGGGTGCTCCATCACCGGAGGTTTTTACAAAAAGATTGGACAGCCATTTGTCTGAAATGGTATAGGATCCCTTGCTCAAGCAGGGGGTTGGACTAGAAGACCTCCAAGGTCCCTTCCAACTCTGTTATTCGGTTGTATTCTGATGATCTGAGATGCCTCGTCATGGATTGTGCATTAGGATTAGTTCCACAGCTACGTTTCCACACCTTCAGCACACAGGTAGTTCTGGACTTACAATCACTATCGGGGGCTAGGATCCCCATTGCCAAGCAAGGTGGCTGTTCAATGAGTTGCTGCTAAATTATCAAACTGTAGTGAATCGTTTCACGGGGAGCGGCAAGAAAGGTCGTAAAATAGGGGCAAAACCCACTTAAGAAATGCCTGGCTTAGCAACCGAAATTCTGGGCTCAATCGTGGTCGCCGTCAGTGGTGGCTAACCCTTTTGCCGTCGCGTAGCAAAAGCGTCCCTGCGCCCATAATGCAATGCATCAGCAAAACACACACACACCACACGCCTGTGTATGCATGTGTGAACCCATGTCTGTTCCCCTCCCCCCCACGTCCTGCTTTGGGCCTGAAAGGCCTCCTGCATCAACCAGGAAGCCAAAACAGGGTGCGAGGGTGCTGCATGAGCCCCCCAAATGCAATGTGAGCACCCCATCCCCACACATGCGCTGCAGAGACCCATAGATCAGCTGGCCAGTGGGAGGTGCGTGAACATGCACAGTGAAGCTGGGCAGGGGCAATGGCTGGCGTGCCCGCAGAGAGGGCTCTGGGTGCCATGTGTGGCAGGCAAGCCACAGGTTCGCCATCACGGTCGTAAATCGAGGATATCCCTGTATAAGAAGCATCCTTTTTTTTTTGTCCTTTGAAGGATGATTCGTCTCCCCACGCAATGCCAAGATGCAAACTGCCGGGTTACCCCTTCCTTCTACACCTGCTTCCAGTATTTCCTGCCTGCCTACACACCCCACCCTGCTGGCTATCATCCTAAGCTGTCATTAAGTGGCTGTTTACTGCCCTTCCCCAGACTGCTCTCGCAATCCTCCCTTGCCAGCCCCACCGCCAGCCCCGTTTGCAGAAGAGGCAGCAGAGATGCAATAGAGAGGAACTTGTTGCTCCGTCTCTGGGTTCCTTCGGTTCGGAAAACTCAGAACTCGGTGATTGCTCAAGACCGTGTTTGCTTGTGAACAATAGACACTCTTGGAACCTGTCTCAAGGTTGTCGCGTGACGTCCTTGGCTTCTGTCTTGGCCATCTTCTGTGTTTGCCTTTGGATGGGGGGAGCAGATGTGGGGGAAGGAGGCTCAAGGTTGACTCAGCCTTCCGTCCTTCCGAGGTGGGTAAAATGTGGACCTAGATTGTTGGGGGTCAAGAGGCTGACTCTGTAAACCGCTCAGAGGGGGCTGTGAAGCACGGTGGAACGGTATATAAGTTTAAGTGCTTTTGCCTTTCCTTCCTTCCTTCCTTCCTTCCTTCCTTCCTTCCTTCCCTCCCTCCCTCCCTCCCTTCCCTTCCTTCCTCCCTTCCCTTCCCTTCCTTCTCAGTATCTTAGGCTAATTCTGCCCACTGCCAGAAGTTCGATCCTGACCGACTCAAGGTTGACTCAGCCTTCTGTCCTTCAGAGGTCAGTAAAATGAGAACACAGATGGTTTAGGGCAAGAGGCTGACTCTGTAAGCCACTTAGAGAGGGCTGTAAAAGCACTGTGAAGTGTATATATAAGTGCTAAATGCTGCTACGGAGGACACGAATCTTTTCTTACCAAGACTGGATAATCAACTTACAATCACAAGGGACCCCAACTTTTTTGTTGCTAAGTGAGGCAGTTATTAAAGTGAATATTGCTCCATTTTATGACCTTTCTTGCCACGGTTGTTAAGTGAATTTAACTAGAAATAGTTCTCGACTGACAAGTTTGTTTAGTGACCCGTTCAAAGTTACAACAGCACTAAAGAAAATGACTTCTGACCATTTTTCACACTTACGAACTTTGCAGCATCCCCCCCACCCCCATGGTCACCTGATCAAAATTCAGACACCTGGCAACCGACTCACGTTTATGACAGGTGGCCTGGGGCCTGGGGTCACATGATCCGCTTTTGCGACCTTCTGACAAACCAAATCAATGGGGAAGCCAGATTCACTTAACCACCAAGTTACTAGCGTATCGATTGCGGTGATTCACTTAAGAACTGAGACAAGAAAGGTCGTAAATTGGGAAAAAGACTCACTGAACAAATGTCTTGCTTAGCAATATAAATTTGGGGCTCCGTTGTGGCCGTAAGTCGAGGACTACCTGTAAATGCAGTGTTGCATACAGAACCTGTTCTCACTCTAGCATATGCAGCTACAATATAATACAATACAATAGCATAGTTGGAAGGGACCTTGGAGGTCTTCTAGTCCAACCCCCTGCCTAGGCAGGAAACCCTATACCATTTCAGACAAATGGCTATCCAACCTCTTCTTAAAGACTTCCAGTGTTGGGGCATTCACAACTTCTGGAGGCAACTTCTGTCCCACTGATTCATTGTTCTCACTGTCAGGAAATTCCTCCTCAGTTCTAAGTTGCTTCTCTCCTTGATTAGTTTCCACCTATTGCTTCTTGTTCTACCTTCAGGTGCCTTGGAGAGTAGTTTGACTCCCTCTTCTTTGGGGCAACCGCTACGTTTTGGTGCATGGTCAGAATGCTTTTCCTTCCTTCCAAATCAAGCAGCAGAGCCATTCTTTTCCTTCCTTTTCCTTCCTTCCTTCCTTCCCTTCCTCCTGCCCTCTATCGTCTCCTCAAGACACCAAATCCAGCCTCTACATTCTTTAAGCAAAGATAGCTTTATTCTTGGTTCTCATTCGAACAACGCTGTGCAGGGACAGTCCTAAATACAAAAATAATAAAGGTAGTAACATCCATTACATCACACCGGGCAGTCATAACAGCTTAACCACAGTCAGCTGAATAAGCCACAAATGGTTGGATTTGCAGAACAAATTCAGCAATAGACCATCATTTGCAATTTTACGAGGTCTGGATTTGTCAGAATCTGCTGACAATCTAAAAATAGATTAACCAGATAATGACTTAGAGCGTAGCGCGCGGACAAAAAATGCATCTGTCTGAAGGGCAGTTTGGTTTCGTGCCAGTTTGGTGCAGAGGGGGAAGGTGCGAGCCTAGAAACGATGAGATGGCGAATTCTAGTTCCACCTTAGGCATGAAAGCCAACTGGGTGTTTATGGGCCAATCGCTCTCTCTCAGCCCAACCCACCTCGCAGGGTTGTTGTTGTTGTTGTGCGGGTGAGGGGAAGGAGGAGGAAGGAGTTTCACGTACGTTCATCACCTTGACTTACTTATAAAGTAGTAAAGGCAAGATTAAAAACTAATCGCCAATAAATAAAGTTTTTAAAGGGGTTCGTTGGAGCTGGCTTAGTGGGTTCTTGCACTAAGCAGGGAGTTGAGCTAGATGATCTTTAAAGTATCTTTCCATTCATAACTCGCACGAGGATGCCATTCCAAGGAGTAGCTCCCTTCCCAACCTCTTCCTCTTGGAGCTTGCAGTCCAAATATAACAGTTCGGCAGTTCGTTTAGTGACTGTTCGAAGTTACAACCGCATTGAAAAAAAGTGACCGTTTTTCACACTTACAACCATTGCAGCATCCCCTTGGCCATGTGATTAGATTCAGATTCTTGGCAACTGACTCATATTTATGACAGGTGCAGCGGTGGTCATCCCCTTTGGCGACCTTCTGACAGGGAAAGTCCCTGGAGAAGGCAAGATTCACTTAACAAACGGTGTTCCTAACTTTAATGACTGCGGAGATTCACTTAACAACTGTGGCAAGAAGGGTTTTAGAACGGGGCAAAATTCACTTAACTACTGTCTTGCTTAGCAGCCAGCCTGTACCTTCATCTCTTTTCCTACTTCCTCACCTCTAAGGTAAAAAGGTTCCCCTCGCACATATGTGCCAGTCGTTCCCGACTCTAGGGGGCGCTGCTCATCTCAGTTTCAAAGCCGAAGAGCCAGCGCTGTCCAAAGATGTCTCTGTGGTCATGTGGCCAGCATGACTCAACTCCCGAAAGAGCACGGAACGCTGTTCCCTTCCCACCAAAGGTGGTCCCTATTTTCCTACTTGCATTTTTTATGTGCTTTCGAACTGCTAGGTTGGCAGAAGCTGGGACAAGTCACGGGAGCTCACTCCATTACGCAGCACTAGGGATCCGAACTGCTGAACTGCTGAACTTCTGATCAAGAAGCACTGAGCCACCGCGTCCCCTCCTCACCTATAGGTTTCCCTATATAAGGAATCCCACCTCCTTGAGATATGTAGGATCAGACTTTTCTCTATGGACTCCTTAGGCAGTGGTGGGTTTCTATCGGTTTTACTACCAGTTCGCTCGTGCACGCTCTCGCGCGACACTTCTGCACATGTGCAGAAACGTGCAGGTGGGCGGAGCCTACCGCTAGCTACCACCACTACTGGTTCCACTGAACCACCAAACAGGGAGCAACCCATCTCTGTCCTTAGGGCAATAAACAATCCTCCCTCCCTCTTTCCAGACAGAATAGAAAGGGATGAGGGAGACAGATGATTCCATAAACCGAGCTCGCCCAAATTGAGAGCAAAGGGCAGCAGTGAAAAACAAGATAAAACAGAGAAATTGTTGCTCTGGACTCTTGAAGCCAGCTGGAATAAATTCCACTACGGCCCTCTGTTTCTCCCAGGTAAGGCTGATCCAGAAGAAACAGAATTGCCGATGGATCCAGGAAAGCCAAGTGGATCCCACAGGTTGGCTTCACTTAATACAGGTAGTCCTCAAATTGCAACAGTTCATTCGGGGACTCTTCGAAGTTACAACGGCACTGAAAGAAGTGACTTAGGACCACTGTTCACACTTGCGACTGTTGTAGCATCCCTACATGATCAACTGACTCATATCTATGACGGTTGCAGTGTCCCGGGGTCCTGTGATCCCCTTCTGGCAAGCAAAACCAATGAGGAGGAGGAGGCCGGATTCACTAATCACGTTACTAACTAAGCACTTGCAGTGATTCACTTAACAACCGTGGCAAGAAATATTGTGTAAAATGGGGCAAAACTAGCAAATGGCTTACTTAGCAACATAGATTTTGGGCTCAACCGTGGTCCTAAGTTGAGGACTACCTATACCTGGGGCCATTAGCCAGCTGCATTCACGTTCAACTGGATTACTTTCAAACCTGGGTTACTTTCTCCGGTTTAGCATGTTGTATGAACCCAGCCTGCTTGGTTAGTGTATGGTTAACTGTAGAGTACAAACCAGAAAATAGAATAATTCAGTAACCACATTAAGAATGCTGTGCAAATCCAGACATTAAAGCTGTAAGCTGTAACAGAGATTTGGGTTTAGTTGAATTCAGCCAAGCGCGATTTGGTTTCGTCATTAATCTATTTCTCCATCTAGCTCCGGATTGTCTCTTCCACGGTTTAGTGTGCAACATGGGCCCGGCGTGGATAATACAAAGTTGGATGGAGAAACGGAGTCATGGCTAATGAGTAAGCCACAGCTGGCTGAGTGTGCAGAAAATTGCTTAATGCAATGAACCCTTCTGGAATGCAAAGCATGCGTTCATCCCCTGTAACTTTCCCAAATCAATTTCTTTTAAAATACCAATCCTACAAAGTCAAGGGATTAGTCCTGGGAATGGAAATGTCACACACTCTGCACATGCTCTAAAAGCATGCAGTCCTAGGCTGCATTAACAGTGGGAGGGAATCAAGAAGGTCACGTGAAGGGTTAGTACCACTTTATAACGCCTTGGTAAGGCCACACTTGGAATACTGCATTCAATTTTGGTCACCACGATATAAAAAAGATGTTGAGATTCTAGAAAAAGGGCAGAGAAGAGCAATAAAGATGATTAGGGGATCTAGAGGCTAAAACATATGAAGAACGGTTGCAGGAATTGGATATGCCTAGTCTAGTGAAAAGAAGGACCGGGGGGGACATGATAGCAGTCTTCCAATATTTGAGGAGCTGCCCCAAAGAAGAGGGGGGTCAACCTATTTTCCAAAGCACCTGAAGGCAGGACAAGAAGCAACGGAGGGAAACTAATGAAGGAGAGAAGCAACTTAGAACTAAGGAGAAATTAGGGGTTCTTGGTGCTCTTTTGAGCTTGTTTGTTTTCTCACAGAAAACTAGGTAACATAGAGCCGAGGTGGCGCAGTGGTTAAATGCAGCACTGCAGGCTACTTCAGCTGACTGCGGGTTCTGCAGTTCGGCTGTTCAAATCTCACCGACTCAAGGTTGACTCAGCCTTCCATCTTTCCGAGGTGGGTAAAATGAGGACCCGGATTGTAGTTGGGGGCAATATGCTGACTCTGTAAACCGCTTAGAGAGGGCTGAAAGCCCTATGAAGCGGTATATAAGTCTAACTGCTATTGCTATTGCTATCACCAGTGCTAGTAACTAGCACTGATGATGTCTGCAAGAAAATAAACAAGCCCAGAGAGCACCCAAGGACCTCTCTTGTCAACCGTGAGCTACACATATTCTCCTTTATTAATACTAAGGAGAAATTTCCTGACTTAATCAGTGGAACAGCTTGCCTCCAGAAGTTGTGGGTGCAATATTGCTGTAGGCTTTTAAGAAAATAATAGATAGCCATTTGTCTGAAGTGGTATAGGGTTTCCTGCCTGAGCAGGGGTTGGACTGGAAGATCTCTAAGGCCCCTTCCAACTCCTGTTATGCCTTGACCTCTGCCCAGCCATGAAAAAAAAGGATGCTTGGAGAGGAAAACAAACAGCTGCCCTGCCCATCCCTTACCTGCCAAAGCCTTGATACGGGAGCGTTCAAACAGCCGGGCTGAGCTGTTTTCGTTGTCCCAGTCTTCGTCAGCCACCTCCCAGCGGTTATTGATATCGTTGTACTGTTGCTGGATTTCCAAGCTGTCGTAATCTGTAGGGGAGAGTGTGCTGCTCATGGCTGTTTCAGCAGGAGGCAGTCTCTGCCTGGAGGGAAGAAGGGGAGGGAGTCAGGCCTATTCGTCTCTTTCCTTCTCCCAAACCACAAATCGCTTTTCGTTTAATTGATTCGTTCAAAAAGAGAGGGGGGGGGGAGAATGAAGAGCTTAGCTGATTGTTATAGGCAAAGGTAGCCATTGGGATGGATTCAAGAAAACCCACAATTTAATAAAGTATGGTTTGGCATGATATCCAACCCTTCAGGTCTCAAGGGTTTCAATCTGGGTGTCAAGATTCGGGTTAATGTTAGGGTTCCAAGTAACACCCCCCAACAAAAGAAGATTCCAAGGCTTGAAGTTCCTCAAAGTTCCATTTTATTAGAGGTGTCATCTTGGCACATCTGGGAAAACCCGAAACTTGAAAGCTTCCAGGTTTTCCCCACCCAAAAGAAAATTCAAGTCCATGGCCCAGCACCCACAGGTCCATCCCATGGTCCAATCAAAACACCATCCCAATTGGAGATGCCTCCCAATCACACCTCTCCAGGTGCAAGGCAGATTGTCCTTGACTCTCAGAGAAAGGAATGTTATTATGGCTATATATCTCCCCAGCTCCATACAATCCCCCCTCCCAGTTTCCAACAACACTAAAGGGGACAATGGCCAAGATAGCTTCCAGGCCTAACACTGGGACCCTCCAACTGACACTGAAATAGAATAAAATAGAATAGAATAGACGAGGGGAGGGGAGGGGAGAATAGAATAGACAAGGGGAGGGGAGGGGAGGAGAGGATAGAATAGAATAGAATAGATATGGGGAGGGGAGGGGAGGAGAGGAGAGGAGAAAAGAATAGAATAGAATAGACGAGACAAGGGAAGGGGAGGGGAGGAGAGAATAGAATAGAATAGAATTCTTTATTGGCCAAGAATTTGTCTCTGGTATATAAGCTCTTAGAGTACATACAAGCAATAAGTGATAAATGATGATCATAGTCATCAAAAAATACATGATAAATCATAAGATATAACACTAAAGATACTAAGGATACTAAATAATCTATCAGTATAAATCATAATAGGATACTAAATAAAACAATGTAAATCATAAGCTACAAGCAACAAAGTTATAGTCATAAGAAGTTAAGGAGATAGCTAATAGGAAAGATGAGAAAAGTAATAGTAATACAGCCCTACAAGTAGTTTGATCGTGTTGGGGGAATTAGTTGTTTAGCAGAATGATGAGATGGGGGAAATACCTAACTTCAACTTACAACTAAACTGAGGAAGAGAAATCCTTTTGTCCCAGAGATGCTCTCATCCATTTGTTTCCGACAGGACTTGTTTGTCATGACACCATCACAGGAACTAGGGATGCTTTCCCAGGGGAGCACAGCCACCATCTGGTTTCCTGCCTCTCTGGCCTTCCTTAAGATGATGGACGGCCTTGCCAAGCATCACAATCGCCCCCTCCAGCCCCATCCACCCCGTCCTGCATCCCAGGGTTTTGTTCTGCCTCGGATCCAGCTGGTTAGCCTCTTCAGATTTCGCCCTAAATGGCAGGTGCATCGGAAAGCTTTATAGCACGGACTTCTTTTTTTTTTTTTTTTTTCAAAAGTTGCTTCAAATGAGCAAACTTTCGTTTTGCACCCTTGGACTGGCTTCTTTTTAAAAACCATAAACATTTACATGTCTCTATGGCGTAGGGATCAGCGAAAATTATTAATTCAAGGGGGCAAGGTTTCTCAAGAAGATTAAATACCAAGTCGGCAACACCGTTGTTTTATTTTAAGGCACAACTTCACTAGACTTCGGTGTGTGCCAAATAAGCTAGCGTAGAGCATCCTTTGTCATGTCCCCTTGTAAAACCACATGGCAGAGTGAATATATGTGAATATATGCTCTATTAATTCCCTGTGATATTCCCACATTATGAACTGCAGCAAAAAGAGGGGGGAAGTGTTAATTCAAAAGTCCCAACAAAGGGGAAAATGTGGTCTTTGCCATCAGTTTCTTCTTCCAAGCTGCAGAGAAAAGATTATGAAGGAACTATTTATTTATTTCACTGGATTTGTTAGGGCTGCCGGCTCCAATATAGTCCTTGACTTACAATTTGAATTGAGCCCGACATTCTGTTGCTAAACAAGACAGTTGCTAAGTGAGTTTTGCCCCATTGGACGGCCTCTCTAGCCACAGTTGTTAAATGAATCCCTGCAATTGTTAAATTAGTAACACAATTGTTAAAGAGAATCTGGCCTCCCTGTTGACTTCGCTTGTCAGAAGGTCGCAAAAGGAGATCACTTGACAGCCAGGACAGGGCATCTGTCATAAATATGAGTCAGTTGCCAAATGGCCAAATTTTGATCACATGACCATGGGGATGCTGCAATGGTCGTGTGAAAAATGGTCGCAAGTCACTCTTTTCAATGCTGTCATTAAATGAATGGTTGTGAGTCGAGGACTCCCTGCATAACCGGCCTCTAATATTTATGTCAGTTTACTGCTTATGACTGTGAAAGTTGGAAGGCTGAGCACCAAAGAAAGGAGGCCTTTGAACACGGGTGCTGGAGAAGACTCCTGCATTGAGTCCCTTGGACTGCAAGGCCATCCAACCGGTCAGTCTTAGAGGAGATCAACCCTGGCTGCTCTTTAGAAGGCCAGATCCTGAAGAAGAAACTCAAAGACTTTGGCCACCTGATGAGAAGAAAGAAGGACTCTCTGGAGAAGAGCCTCATGCTGGGAACGATGGAGGACAAAAGAAGAAGAAGAAGGGGACGGCAGAGAAGGAGGTGGCTGGATGGAGTCACCGAAGCAGTCGGCCTGAGCTTGAATGGACTCCAGAGGATGGTAGAGGATAGGAAGGCCTGGAAGAATGTGGTCCATGAGGTTGGAAATGACATTGCAACTAACAACAACTACTGCAAGCCAACAAGGCCAAAAATCTGGCAGCCAGCTATCAAACAGTTTTGGAGAGGTGAGGAAAAGGCAGACTCTGAAGTACACAATGTAACTCCACAGTGTGTCTTCAGGCCAGGATGCAGGGATGGGATGGTGCCCTGTTGTCTGCCGCTCTGTGCTCAGGAGGGACATCCATCAACGCCATCCTTGCTGGAGACCAACAGCCCATTACAGTTGGCACTGCTTAACAAAACCCAGGTCTCTGCAAGATCTTGGCAGACTGACATTTGACAGGGGAGGGGCATACATTCCTCTTCATCCCAACTGGAACACACCAATCAAAGACCAAAACATATTTTTGGTCTCAATGTTAACCAAGTACAGATCGTCCTCGAATTACAATCATTCAAAGTCACAACGGCACTGGGAAAAAGGGACACTTATGGCCATTTTTCAATCTTATGACCACGGCAGCACCCTCGTGGGCATGTGATCAAAGTTCAGATACTGGGCAACCGACTCATATTTATGACGGTTGCAGTGTCCCAGGGTCACGTGATCACCTTTTGTGACTGACAAGCCATGTCAATGGGGAAGCCAGATTCACTTTACAACCGTGTGACTAACTTAACATCTGCAGGGATTCACTTAGTAACTGTGTTAAGAAAGGTTGTAAAATGGAAGAAAACTGACTTCACAACTTAATTTTTGTTAGCTCAGCAACAGAAATGTGGGGGTCAATTGTAGTCGTAAGTCGAGGACTACCTGTTCTTCCCCTGCTTTTTAAAGGGGGCTTCTGTGTCTCTTTTCTCTTCTTTTGTTATATCTTGCTATGTTGTTTCTTTTCTCTGCTTGTGTTGTGGCCAGCCAGCAGAGCTGGCAGCAGATTTGGACAGGGAGGAGGTTGGGGAGGAACCTGGGCCAGTCCTGGAGTCTGGGGAAGGCTCTGATGAGGGCTCTGTGTCGGAGGCAGAGAGGGGGCCAGGGCTGTCTGACAGTTATCAGCTGCCTTCAGAGTCAGACATCAGCGAAGCAGAAGAACAGCTGGAGCCTGTTCCCAGTGTGCGCATGCGCAGAGTTGCCAGACGAAGGGAGCAGCTAAGGAACACGGGTCGACTTGGGAGACAGGTGGGCGATGAATGGCCCCTCCCAGAGGAAATAAAAGAGGAGCGAAAGGGGAGTGGAGTTTGCAGGAGACAATTAGTTCATTCTTGCATTTTTGCCAAGTATTGCAGCGTCTGAAAGATATCAGCCTGGCCACTCTCCAAGCTTGATAAAGTTCGGTAATTGTAAACTCTTCTTGAAAGACCGTGGGAGAGGAAAGACTTTGCTGGAGAGGAATTCATTGTAAATTAAATAAAAGGACTTTATCGGGACGAGGACTCAGCTTCGTGCTGCTGGGGAAGCCTAGGTCAGAACAATTTGATTGACGGGCAGTACATATTTTGTTAAGAAATATGCAAATGTAAGGTAGCTATAAATTTGTTTATTTTTAAAAAAGCATATGATCAAGTGTGCCGCCTTGAATGAGGGGAAACTTTGCATGAGTATGGAGTCGCAGCTTGTTTGCAGGATGTAATAAGAGGCTTGTAACATGGATATAGCACAAGAACAGGAATAAAATGGAAGGCTCACTGAATACTTCCATAATGATCAGGGTGGAAAGCAAGAATGTTTAATGTCTCCTTCGCGGTTTAATATACTCCTTGATAAAAGTATAAGGAATGCTTGTTGTGATGCTGAGGTGTATTGAAGACATTAATGCATCTGTATTCTGTACCTTTGTATGCAGACAATGTCCTGTTGTTAGCGAAAATCCTGCATAAATTGCAGGGAATATTACTATTGCATGATGCATTAAGGAAACACATGAATGCTAGTTATACATAAGGGCAAAGTAAACAAATTAGAGCAGGTAAATAACCTGGTAGAATGCATATAGATGAATGAAGGCATTTTCAGAATTCACAAATGTTGACAGAAAGGTAATGAGTAGTAGTAGTAGTAGTAGTAGTAGTAGTAGTAGTAGTAGTAGTAGTAGTAAGTGTTTCCTGGAAAAGCGAATGTGGGAATGCGGGAAAGGAAAGGAAGGAAAAATGAAGGGATAGAAATGTGTGATTCTGCCCACTTAATAAGAAAGTGAGAATTTGGGGAAAACACAGAAAGAAATTGAATGCAAAATCGAATTTGGTCACTGGGACCAGAGGTTTACAGGTAGTCCCCAAACTTACAGCAGTTCACTTAGCGACAAAGTTACGGCACTTATGACCATTTTCCAGACTTATGACCATTACACTATCCCCATGGTCATGTGATTTACATTCAGATGCTTGACAATTTATTCACATTTATGACGGTGGCAATGTCCCGGCCACACGTGATTTCCTTTTGTGACAAGCAAAGTCAATGGAGAAGTCAGATTCATTCAATGACTGGGTTACTAATTTAACAACTGCAGTGATTCGCTTAACAAATGTGGCCAGAAAATAACAATAGTAATAGCACTTAGACTTATATGCTGCTTCAGCCCGAATAATCTGCTTCCTCATTTTACCGACCTTGGAAGGATCTTGGAAGGTCGGAAGGCTGAGTCAACCTGGAGCTGCTGAGATTCAAACTGCCAAATTGCAGGCAGTCAGCAGCCATCAAAAATAACCTGCAGTGCTGTATTCCAATGGGGAAAAACTCACTTTAACAATTTTCTCTCTTAGCAACACATAAATTCTGTGCTCGATTGTGCCCAAAGCTGAAGACTACTTGTACTCTTCTGAGCTTTCGGACTTTTCGAAATTCAATTTTGCAATATTATCCTGGGATACGGAGAAATTAAATGCCTCGCAAAGGTCGGTTTAGTGTGGTAATGATGATGGTGGTGCCGGACACCAAACTAAAAGATTGTGAGTTCTAGTCCCTGCCTAAGACATCAAATCGAGTTGAATGACTTTGGGCCCCTCGCTTTCTTTCAGTCCAACCCACCTGGCAGTGGTGTTGTTGTGGGTGAAAATAGAAGGCAGACTCATTGAATTGTACAAAATAAAGGCAGGATTTGACTGGGATGATGCACTTAATTAAAAAAAAATAAAAAACTTGGTAATGAGGAGTTTAAGAAGGACATGTGGTGAAGTAAGAAAAGCTGAGATCAAGAAGGCACAGATCCCGAAGAAATTCAGGTAGTCCTCGGCTTACAAACATTAGTTTAGTGACCATTCAAAGTTATGGCACTGAAAAAAGTGACATGACCTTTTTTCACACTTACGACTGTTGCAGTCGACCGTTCTGACAAGCAAAGTCAAGGGGGAAGCCCGATTCACTTAAAAACCATGTTACTAACTTAACAACTGCAGTGTTTCGCTTAACAATTGTGGCAAGGGGCAAAACTCACTTAACAACCGTCTTGTTTAGCAACAGGGGCTCAGTTGTGGTTGTAAGTTGTGGCAAGTTCTTAAAGAGATGGGAGTACCAGACCATCTTATTTATCTCTTGAGAAACCTATATATGGGTCAAGAAGCAACAGTGAGAACTGGACACAGAACCTGTGATTGGTTCAAAATCGGTTAAGGAGTCCGACAAGGCTGTATACTGTCCCCCTGCCTATTTAACTTATGTGCAGAGCCCATCATGAGAAAGGCGGGGTTAGATGAATCAAAAATTGGAATTAAGATTGCTGGGAGAAATAGCAACAACCTCAGATATGCAGACGGTACCACTCTAATGGCAGAAAGTGAAGGGGAACTAAAGAGTCTCTTGATGAGAGTGAAGGAGGAGAGTACAAAAGTTGGCCTGAAACTCAACATTAAGAAAACTAAGATCATGGCATCCGGCCCACTCAATTCCTGGCAAATAGATGGGGAAGAAATAGAGGTAGTGACAGATTTTATTTTCCCTTGGCTCCAAGATCACTGCAGATGGGGACTGCAGCCCAAAAATCAAAAGAGGCTTGCTCCTGGGGAGGAAAGCTATGGCAAATCTAGACAGCATCCTAAAAAGCAGAGACATCACCCTGCCAACACAAGTGCGTCTAGTCAAGGCTCCGGTTTTCCCAGTTGCAATGGATGGCTGTGAAGGTTGGACCACAAGGAAGGCTGAGCGCCAAAGAATGGAGGCCTTTGAACTCTGGTGCTGGAGAAGACTCCTGCATTGAGTCCCTTGGACTGCAAGGCCATCCAACCGGTCAGTCCTAGAGGAGATCCACCCTGGCTGCTCTTTTTTTTACTTGCACTGTTTTCATGTTTATTGCTTTATTGTCTTGTACCCCCCCTTCCCTATAAATTGTAAGCCGCCCTGAGTCCCCTCAGGGAAAAGGGCGGCCTATAAATAATAAACTCATAAACTCATAAACTCTTTAGAAGGCCAGATCCTGAAGAGGAAACTCAAAGACTTTGGCCACCTGATGAGAAGGAAGGACTCCCTGGAGAAGAGCCTCATGCTGGGAACGATGGAGGGCAAAAGAAGAAGAAGGGGACGGCAGAGAAGGAGGTGGCTGGATGGAGTCACTGAAGCAGCTGATGTGAGCTTCAATGGACTCCAGAGGAAGATAGAGGACAGGAAGGCCTGGAAGAATGTTGTCCAAGGGGTCACAATGGGTTGGACATGACTTCGTAACTAACAACAACAACAAAGTTGAGGACTACCTGTTTCTAGTATAGAAACTGGCTGACGTTCTGATAAGCTATTCTCATTCTTATCCTCCCTCCCCCCCCCTCATGTTGTGATTGGGTGGGGGGGGAATCAGGACAAGAATTATGCATATTTTGTGTTCATTCAATTTTGCATATGGCTCTATCATTTTCTACTTACGTGTAAAATTGACCTGGTTTTATTACTCTAGCCTCCACACCATCAGGGTATCTATTTCCCCCTTGTTGGGTATTTATTTGAGAACTTGATCTTCATACAAAGGCCTGAAAGACACAGGGTTGGGGGGAGGAAAAGAGAGAGAGAGAGAGAGAGAAATAGGTTATCCTTTTTATTTGGAAGGCTTGCAACATTTCTTTTTTTAAATATTACTTACAGGATGTTAAACTTCAGGCTGGTTCGCATGGCTGGGCTCACACAATGCACTTAACCTGATTATCAGAAGAGATCTTTTTCTGTGTTCCCAAAATACATTGAATGGTAAGATGACCAAGTAGGTCAGGTTTCACAATAAGGCACAAAAAAATAACCCAGATTAACCCAAACCAAGCTTAGGCAATCTCATGCCAATGCATCTGCCAGGTCTTTTAAGTGAACTGTTTAAATGTGTTGGGCAAAGCAAAGTCTGCTATAGCATGCCGGCTACTGTGATGTCAGAGAAAAGGTAATAAGCCATGGAATGCAAAGAATGTTATTTCCTTGGGGCCTGTAAGAAACCCCTGTTTGGCTGAAATGTGGTTTAGAAGAGGGGGTGGCATTTGCAAGAAGGGAGGACCAAACAAGGAAGATGTATAAACCAATCTTACAAATACTTCTTGGGAGAATAACTTCGAAACGCCCTGAGGGCAAAGGGTAATGGGAAATATATCAAATAAAAATAAAAATAAACTATTGCATATGGTCGTCCCAAAGATTAGACTTCTGCTTTTTTTCCCCCTCAGCCTTGAGGGATAAAGCTTTGATTTTTGGCAACCGCGTGGCCACATATCCCTGGGCTAGCCCTTTGTGTAGCCCCCAGGAAGTCACACTTTCAAAAAGTGACTGAGGACCACGACAAAAACAAAAATATGATTTCATTTACCGTAGTCCTCCACATACAACCGTAACGGAGTCTGTCTGTTATGACTATATGTCATTAGGTAAAGGTAAAGGTTCTCCTCGCACATATGTGCTAGTCGTTCCCGACTCTAGGGGGCGGTGCTGATCTCCGTTTCAAAGCCGAAGAGCCAGCGCTGTCCAAAGATGTCGCTGTGGTCATGTGGCCAGCATGACTCAATGCCAAAGGCCCACGGAATGCTGTTCCCTTCCCACCAAAGGTGGTTCCTGTTTTCCTACTTGCATTTTCAATGTGCTTTTCAACTGCTAGGTTGGCAGAAGCTGGGACAAGTCACGGGAGCTCACTCCGTTACACGGCGCTAGGGATTCGAACCGCCGAACTGCCGACCTTTCTGATCGGCAAGCTCACCGTCTTAGCCCCTGAGCCACCCTTTCATATGTCATTACAGTTGTAAAATGGTTGGTAAGGTGGTAAGGACAGCCGAGAAGATTATAGGACACTCTCTCTCCATTATTCAGGATGCTGCTTTTAAGTGCTATGCGCTTACAGGTCAAAGCACAGTTAGAGACTCTCACACACCCACTTTATGGTCTGTTTCTGTTGCTCCACTCTGGAAGGCGGTTTCTAAGTATTTCTAGCAGGACTACCAGAACAGTTTTGTTCCCTAGGCCATCTGTCTGGCAAACTAGCAAGATTCGTTTTTCTCGCCATAAACATGTATACATCTGAACTAGACTGTTGTTTCTCTATGTCCTATAATATATGAGGGTATATGCATAATTTTGTATTTATTTACTTATTTATTCTGTCATGGATATTTAGTATATATTGGAGGTGGTGACCCTTTGAGAGATGTATGCAATGAAGTTTCATTTTAATGTACGCCGATTAGTGTATATTCAAAGTGACAATAAAGTTGTTCTAAGTCTTCTATGAGTCCGTGTCATGTTGTCCAACCTAACTTTACAACCATTTTTGTGGCGGTCGTTAGGTGAATTCAGGATCGTTAAGCAAACCCATGGCAAAAATGGCATAAAAGGTGGCCATGTGAGTGGAGGGCACTGCCAACTGCTTAGAATAGAGTAGAGTAGAGTAGAGTAGAGTAGAGTAGAGTAGAGTAGAGTAGAGTAGAGTAGAGTAGAATACAGTAGAGTAGAATACAGTAGAGTAGAATACAGTAGAGTAGAATACAGTAGAGTAGAGTTCTTTATTGATCAAGTGTGATTGGACACACAAGGAATTTGTCTTTGGTGCAAATGATCTCAATGTACATAAAAGAAAAGATACATTTGTCACGAATCCTAAGGTGCAACACTGAATGATAATCATAGGGTACAAATAAGCAATCAAATCATACTAGTTAACAATCAACATAAATAGTAAGGATACAAGCAACAAAGTTACAGTCCTACAGTCATAAGTGGGAGGAGATGGGTGATAGGAACGATGAGAAGATTAATAGTAATAGTAATGCAGACTTAGTAAATAGTTAAGACAGTCTTGAGGGAATTATTTGTTTAGCAGAGTGATGGCATTGTGATGGCAGAGTGATGGAGTAAAGGTAGCCATGTCACCTGAAGTTGATTGCAGAGGGGCCAGACCATTAGAACTATGAATCTGGGACACAAGTCCTTGTTTTCAGGTTGGCTCACACATCTTCATACTGCCAAGGTTGGGAAACAAAAATTGCTTTGGAAGTTCAAGCAACGGATAAAAACACACCCTCGGGCAATAGGTTGGGCAACCCTTCCATGCTCACCAAGGGCATCATTTACAAAATCTCTCAATTACCTCTAATTTACTGTATGTCTTGCTAGCAGCCTGCAGATAATCTTTATTTTGCAATTCAGAGGGGCCGCAAATGCTTCAAAGCCTTCCATTAATATAATGAAAGAACAGGAGAACATAGAACTAAAACTACCCATCTCCTGGTGATTGGCCAAAGTCACCCAGCTGGCTTTTATGGTTAAAGTGGGACTAGAACTCACTGTCTCCCAGTTTCTATATCTTTTTAGATATTTGTTTTTATATATTTTATACATATTTATATCTTTGCTTGAAGGGACCCGAGGATGGCCCACCACCTCCATATGTAATCTGCCCTTTCATTCTTCTAGCATTGCATTGTTGTGGCCCACCAGCAGCCAGCGGAGTTGGCAGCAGAGTCGGACAGGGAGGAGGTTGGGGGGGGGGGGAACCTGGGACAGTCCTGGAGGCTGGGGAAGGCTCGGACAAGGACTCTGTGTAGGAGGCAGAGAGGGGTCCAAGGCCATCTGACAGTTATCAGGTGCCTTCGGAGCTACAGAACAGAGAGGCAGAGGAACAGCTGGAGCCTGTTCCCAGTGTGCGTATGCGCAGAGCTGCCAGAAGAAAAGAACAGCTCAGTAATCAGGGTTGACTTGGGAGTAAAGCCACAGGTGGACGGTGAATGGCCCCTCCCTAGGAAATAAAAGAGGAGCGAAAGGGAGGGGGCTTTTGCAGGAAATAATTCATTCGTTCATTCATTTCAGGAATGTGAAGGGCTATTTTCCCTGTGTATTTACAGAAGAGGAAACCTAAACAGCAAATGCCAGTGTCAAATGTTAGGGCAGGGACCGCATGAGGGTAGCTAATCCATAGATTATGCTGGCCAATTGACCAATGTATTCTTAGCTTCGGAGTCGCCAGGGAAGCTTATAATCTTAAAGACTCTAGATAAGAAGGTATACAGTCTCTGCTTTTCCAATGAAAACAAACCACCGGCTTCTTCCACACAATAGTTAGAATCTTGGTTGGAAAGTCATTTTGAAAATGAAATTTTCTTTCCAAAAGCCCCCAGGGTTTTTTGCACCAATAAAGAAAGCTAGGCTTTTTTCCCAATTTGAAATACAACTGGTTTTTCAATCCCTCTGGGAAAAATCTGGCCTTTTATTTTATTTTTCTTGACTACATAGATTTCCAAATTCCACGCCTCCCATCGATAGCTGACAATATCTCTGCGAGAAACCCAGGGACCTCAAGTTTTTAAGACCCAGCATTTCTTATTTCGGAAATTAGTCATCATAGGTAAAGGTAAAGGTTCCCTCGCACATATGTGCTAATCGTTCCTGACTCTAGAGGGCGGTGCTCATCTCCATTTCAAAGCCGAAGAGCCAGCGCTGTCCGAAGACGTCTCCATGGTCCTGTGGCCGGCATGACTCAATGCCGAAGCTATTCCTTTCCCACCAAAGGCGGTTCCTATTTTTCTACTTGCATTTTTTACATGCTTTCGAACTGCTAGATTGGCAGAAGCCGGGACAAGGAACGGGAACTCATTCCATTACGCGGCGCTAGTGATTTGAACCGCAGAACTGCTGGCCTTTCTGATCAACAAGCTCAGCGTCTTAGCCACTGAGCCGCTGCGTCCCTATTAATTATCATAAAAGCAGCATTAAAGCAGCAAGAAGGACATTTACGTCCTCCTCCCTGCTGTATTTATTGGCTACGGACAAAGAATGAAATATCTGCTAATATTCTTTAAGGCTGTTTTTTTCCCACCCCGGTTTAAATACCCTCCTCCTTACAACATTAATACCTTGATTACTCATCCCTGTACTGATTGGATTGAGAGGCAATTATAGTCAGACTGTGAAGAAAAAAAAGACAAGACAGCTGACAGCAACACCCTGATAGAGTTTGCAGTCAGTAAATAAACACTCACAGAAAGCCCATGATAGAACATAAAACCATAGGGCTGGAAGGGATCTCGGAGGTCTTCTAGTCCAGCCCGTGCTCAAGATAGGAGATCTTATATATCATCCTGGTCAAAGGGTTGTCCAGTCTATTTTGGAAAAACCCCAATAATGGAGCTTCCACAACTTCCAGAGGCAAGCTGTTCCATTGATTTATTGTTCAAAAGTGTCTCCTTATATCTAGGCTGGATCTCTCTTTAACAAACTTCCACCCGTTCAAGGCAGTCCTTGACTTACAACCACAACTTAGCCCAAAATTTCCGTTGTTAGGAAAACAGTTCAGTGAGTTTTGCTCTGCTTTACAACCTTTCTGGCCCTGGTTGTATAGCATATCATTGCAGCTGTTCATTTACTGACACCGTTGTTATGTGAATATGGGTTCCCCGTGGACTTTGCTGGATCAGAAGGTTGCAAAAAGGGGATCATGTGACCGAAATGATTGCAATTGTCATAATTTGTGAGTCAGCTGCCAAGCGTCTGAATTTTGATCACGTGACCATGGGAGTAGGCATCAGTCATAAGTGTGCAAGATGGTCACAAGTCACTTTTTCAGTGGCATTGTAACTTCAGAGAGACACTGAATGAATTGTTGTAAATCAATGAGGACTTGAACTCCTTTTCCTGCACTCCGGTGGCTTAGAAAACAAATTGCCCCCCTTCTTCTTTGTGGCAGCCCCTCAAGTATTAGAAGACAACTGTCATGTCTTCCCTAATTATTTTCTTTGATAGGCTAGACCAGGGGTCGGCAACCCGAAGATTTAGAGCTGCGTTTGGCTCTTTCATCCCTTTGCTGCGGCTTCCTGTCTCCAGTCGGCTCCACAATTGATAGGGCTTTCGGTTAGGACAGGTACAGGAAAAAGGATGCTGCACTAGGAGGAGACTCTATGGTGGGGCGAATCGGACTTCCGGTCAGCTCCAGAATTGAACAGGGGGGCTTCCAGTTAGGACTCTTGTGGCTCTTTTGAATGTTTAAGACTGCCGACCCCTGGGCTAGACATACTGTATCTACGGTATCTCCTTTCAACCGTTCATCATACGAAGGGATTCGTATTCTGATTCCACTGTGGAAAAAATGAACACGATGCAGAAACATTTTCAGGCCAAAGGATTAACCCTACCAGCAGTGTTCAAACACTACCAAAATTGTAGGGATCGCTTACAAGAATATAGATAGAGTAGATCTTCTTCGTGTGCCGTATCTGTCATGGGACATTGGCGATCATCTTGGCAATCCTATTTTTGTCTACAGCCGCATGAAAAAGTGCCGCTGAGTTTTCTCCAAACCGGTCCCTTAGGTTCTGAACCCTTGATGTTCTTCTTCTGCTTGGACCTCATTTGCCTTCAATCTTTCCCTGGAGGATTAAGTGAAAGATGCTGTATTTTTTCTGGGTATCCCATCACATGTCCAAAATATTCTAACTTTTGCTTTTTAATGGCTTTGATGATTTCCCTTTGCTTTCCCAGGCAGCTTATCACCTCCTCATTTCTGATTTTGTCAACCCAGCTCATACGTAACAGCCGCCTGTAAAATCCACATTTCAAACGCTTCTAGTTTCTTCAAGTGGTTTTCTTTCAGAGACCAGCTCTATGAAGGATAGAAAAGATGTAACCTCTGACAAGCCTGATTTTCAGTCTTCGGCTTATGTCGTGACTGCAGAAGACCTTTTTCATTTTGAGGAATGCTATTCAAGCTTTCTCTATCCTTTACTTCACTGGTCATATCCCAGCTTTCATGTAAATTAAAACCAAGGTACGTGATCCTTTCAACTTTTTCTAGTGGTGTTCCTTCCGAATGTATCAGTGGTAAGTTAATGGGTTGTTTGCTATAAAACCATAATCTTGGTTTTTGGGATGTTAAGCTTCGAACCATATATTTCAGATATTTCTGAGACTCTGAAGGTCTTCATGCTTACTGGCAAGCAGAACTGTATCATCAGCATATCTTAAATTGTTGATCTGAACACCGTTTACTTTGAGGCCAGCATCAATGTTTTCCAGTGTTTTATTGAAAATTGACTCAGAGTAAATATTAAACAACAGTGGTGACAAAATACAGCCCTGTCTGACCCCTTTTTGTATTTCTGCATCATCTGAGTATTTTTGGCCTAGTGTAACATTTGCTACCTGATGCCAATATAGATTCTTTGTGATTCGGATGTCTTTGTCATCTAGTCCCACTTGTTTCAAGATTTCAATAGTTTGCTGTCTTAAAATAAACCAGAAAGTCCAAGTCTTGGGGGGAAAAGCACCTTTGGGACAAAACCCACTGTAACAGCATTGCCAAAAAGGCATTAAGAACCTAATTTTGTGAAGCTTCTTCTCCGGTAACATTGCATTGCGAACTAGGGCATAAAAACCTTTGCCAGACCAATCCTCGAATACAGCTCGTCTGCCTGGAATCCACACTGTATATCAGACATTAATACGATCAAGCGGGTGCAGAGGTATTTGATGAGAAGAGTCCTCCACTCCTCTGCTCACAATAGAATCCCTCATGCCACCAGGCTTTAAATTTTGGGCTTGGACAACCTGGAACTGCACCGTCGGACCTAAGCATAGTACACAAAATTGTCTGCTACAATGTCCTACCTGTCACCGACTTCTTCAGCTTCAACCTCAGTAATACACAGGCAAACAATAGATACAAACTCAAGGTAAACCGCTCCAAACTCGATTGCAGAAAATATGACTTCAGCAACGGAGTGGTCAACGCCTGGAATGCTCTACCCGACTCCATTGTTACATCCTCAAACCGTCACAGCTTCAACCTTAAACTGTCTATCATGGACCTCACCCCATTCCTAAGAGGTCCGTAAAGGGGACGTGCATAAGCGCATCAGCGTGTCTAACGTCCCTGTCCTACTGTCCCCATTTATTTGTACCCATTTCTTTCATTCATGTCCATGTTTATATTTATACCTGCTATCTTGTACATGTTTGACAAACAACCATGACCTGGATGACTGAGAATCTCCACAGGCATCATCCTTTCTGGTTTTTCTCCTATCTCAGATGTAACCACAGAACAAACACCCTCATTCCCATATTACACCCCATCTCCCCCCTTTCCCATGTCCCAACCCCCTCTCCAATGCCAGGCCAGCTGGCGAGAAGCAGCCGGAGGGGGGAGGGGGCTGGTTGACCCAATGGAGCAGGAGAGGCTGCCGGATGAAAGGAAGGAGCAGCAGGAGGACAATAGGGTCTCCAAGGAACATTCAGGGGTGACAATCGCAGAGGGCCAGCTGGAAAGGGGGTGGGGAAGACAGAATGCAAGGGAGGAAAGAGAAATGATTTCCCCCTCCCCCATATACACAATGCAGGAATCCCCTCAACCCACCACCCAAATGGGGCTCCAGCTGTCTCTTTTCCCCCTGCCTTGAAAGGCAGGATAGTTGTGGCCTGAGATTATAACTGGCTGTACAGGTAGTCCTCGATTTATAACAGCTCGTATAGTGACTGCTCAAAGTTGCAATGAAAAAAAAAACGGGACTTGTGACCATTTTTTCATACAACCATTGCATCATCCCTGTGATCACGTGATCAAAATGGAGACGCTTGGCAACTCACTTGTATTTATAACGGTTGTAATGTCCTGGGGTGATGTGATCCCCTTTTAGCGACCATCTGACAAGTAAAGTCAAAGGGGAAGCCAGATTCTAACAAGATGCAACTGTAAATGAATAAGCGACTTTACAGGATGGCCTAATTAATTAACTAATTAATTAATTAATTAGATTTGTGGGCTGCTCATCTCATCCGGAGGTGACTAATCTGCAGAAAATGCCGCCTTAGATTTGTCACTGCCAAAAGCTGAAGAATTCACGTTTCCCAATAGTATCCATAGAAATTCAGAGAAATTGTCTTTTTTTTTTTAACTCTTTACTCTTCTTCACGCTTTCCCTTTCACCACAATAATACTGGAATCAAAAGTTGATACTCCTCAACTTACGACCACAGTTGAGCCTGAAATTTCTGTTGCTAGGTGAGAGGTTTGCTAAGTGAGTTTTGCCCCATTTCACGACTTTTCTTGCCACGTTTGTTAAGTGGATCACTGCAGCTGTTTAACTTGGTAACCGAGTTGTTAAGCGAATCTGGCTTCCCCATTGACGTTGCTTGTCAGGAGGTCGCAAAAGGGGATCCCACGACCCAAGGATATTGCAGATGTCATAAATGTGAGTCAGTTGTCAGGCATCTGAATGTAAATCACGTGACCCATGGGATTGCTGTAATGGTCATCAGCGTGAAAAATAGTCAATTTCTTTTCAGCGTCATTGTAACTCAAACAGTCACTAAGTGAAGTTCTGTAAGTTGAGGACTACCATGTTTTCCTGAAAATAAGACAGGGTCTTATATTCTTTTGTGCCCTAAAATAAGCGCTTGGGCTTATTTTCAGGGAGGTATTATTTTTGAGGTTCAGGAGGCCCCTTAACTTCGGTCTGCGGCCCGTGGATCAGCTGATCCAGAGACGGCCAGAAGTTCTGTCTCTGTTTAAGGCACGCTCTTGCCAACCCTAGTGTCGCTGGGCCTGCTTTGTGGCCGCCACTAAGAAAAGGGGCGTGGTAGCTAGGGTTTGTGAGAGCAGCCTCCACAAGGCCGTTCCGCATGAATGGCAGGTGCATGTGAGGCGTATAAGGCATGCTTCCCTCTTTCAACCCCCCCGGAAATGGCAGGGACCAGCTGTGCATGCATTTAAATATTTTAGGGGAGAGCTTATTTTCGGGGGAGGACTTATTTTAGCGCATGCGCCCAAAAGCCCAATTGGGCTTATTATCCAGGGAGGGCTTATTTTCAAGGAAACAGGGTGCCTGTAATGTATGTCACCAATGAGAAACGAAACATCTGCGAGCAGCTTAATATTTTGCTTCATTTTGAAGGCTTTTGCCAAATGGAACTCTGGTTCTACTCATCTAAGTAAAGGTTGGGAAGACATAGGAAATCTATATTACCAAATGGCTGACAGAAAACAGAGCTAGACTCTTTCCCAGTGTTGGGAGATCTTTACTAGGTCATAGGTCAGCATAGTTGACCTAATTTTTTAAAAAAAATCTCAGTAAAACATGCCGGCCTTCTCTAAAATATTCTTCACCCAGAAGCCTGCTATACATGCAAAAAACAAAAATAAGTCTTAAAAAAAATAAGAGAGAGAGAGAGAGAGAGAGAGAGAGAGAGAGAGAGAGAGAGAGAGAGAGGAGAGAGAGAGAGAGGAGAGAGAGAGAAAGAGAGAGAGAAAGAGAGAAGAGAGGAGAGAGAGAGAAAGAGAGAAGAGAGAGAGAGAGAGAGAGAGAGAGAGAGAGAGAGAGAGAGAGAGAGATGCTCCCAACAGGTCATTTTCAAAGCCATAATGTTCCTTAAATATATCCATCTATAAATTCTTTTATATAGGTAGTCCTCAACTTACAATCACAACTCAGCCCAAAATTTATGTTGCTAAGTGAAACGTTTGTTAAGTGAGTTTTGCCCCAGTTTATGACTTTTCTTGGTATTACGTGAATCACGCCAGTTGTTAAGTTAGTAACACGGTTGTTAAATGAATCTGGTCTCCTCGTTGACTTTGCTTGCCCAAAGGTCGCAGAAGCTGATCACATGATGCCAGGACACTGCAACCGTCATGAGTCAAGCACCTGAATTTTGATCAGGTGACAATGGAGGATGCGGCAATGGTCGTTAAGTATGGAAAATGGCCATAAGTCATTGTTTTTCAGTGCCATTGTAATTGAACAGTCACTAAATGTTACTCTTGTAAGTCGAGGACAATCAACAAACTCAACAAAACCCACTGAGGCTAAATAGCCTTAATCACAACTGTCTCATTTGCTTATCCCATCTTGTTCAAATACACTTAAGCATCTCGTTCAAAGGGTCCCAGGTTGAAAGTTTCTACCTGCAAACTGGAACCCAGAGTAAGGTAACATTCACATGACAAGAAGTGACCACACAGGAAAAACATATTCTAGGTTCACATGATGGGCATGTGACACATCAAGGCGAAGGATGAGTTCCCACAACATGCTGCACCACATATTACCAATCCTGTTTTATTCTGTAAAAGAGCTTTTCTCAATCTTCAAGAGGTGTAGACTTCAATTCCCAGAGTTTCCTAGACAGTATGCTAGCTAAGGGATTCTGGGAGTTGAAATCCACACATCTTAAAGCATGCTACATGGGGAATTCTGGGAGCCGAAGTCCACGTATCTTGAAATTGCCATGGTGGAGAAACATTGCTGTAAATCCTAACAAAAGACACAGACCTGGACCACAAATTAGAACATAAGTTGGACCATAAGAAAGCACCAAAAAATGGAGGCCTTTGAACTCTGGTGCTGGAGAAGACTCCTGCAAGTCCCTTGGACTGCAAGGCCATCCAACCGGTCAGTCCTAGAGGAGATCAACCCTGGCTGCTCTTTAGAAGGCCAGATCCTGAAGAGGAAACTCAAAGTCTTTGGCCACCTAATGAGAAGGAAGGACTACCTGGAGAAGAGCCTCATGCTGGGAAAGATGGAGGGCAAAAGAAGAAGAAGGGGACGGCAGAGAAGGAGGTGGCTGGATGGAGTCACCGAAGCAGTCGGCGTGAGCTTAAATGGACTCCCGAGGATGGAAGAGGACAGGAAGGCCTGGAGGTTAACGTTGTCCATAGGGTCATGATGGGTTGGACAAGACTTCGCAACTAACAACAACAACAATCAATTCAGAAATTATTTTCGTTCTAGTGAGAGCAGCTAACAAACTCATGAGTTGTTTATGGTAATAGCAAACCAAGACATTTGGATTGCTTCAAGTAGCCTTCAAATTAAGGCCACAACTGAGCCCCAAATCTCTGCTGCTGCTGTTAAGTGAGCTTTGTCCCATTTTACAACCTTTGTTTGTCACCCCTGTTAAACAAATCACTGCCATCGTTAAGTTAATAACCTGGTTGTTAAGAAAACCTGGCTTACCTATTGACTTTGCTTGCCAGAAGGTCCCAATGTGACCCGGGGACACTGCGACTGTTATAAATATGAATCAGTTGCCAAAAATCTGGATTTTGATCACGTGATCATGGTGATGCTACAAAGGTCGTTAGGTGTGGGGAAATAGTCATAAATCACTTTTTCCCATGTCGTTGTAACTTCAAATGGTCGCTAAACGAAATGTTGTCATTTGAGGACTATCTGTAGAACTGAAAATCTTCCCACTGCCAGGCTTGATAAAAAATTCTGGGAATTACAGTCAGAATTCAGGTTTTCTTTAAAACGTGGGAATGTTTTAAAGAACGTTTTAAAGTGTTTATTAAAAACATTTTTATCCTTCTTTTCAAACATATAGTGTTGGAAAAGATTCTGGAAAACCAAGAAAATGAACTGGCTCTTCCATCGAATTAACTCAAGAGTTCTTACTTAAGGAAAAAATGACCAGGTTCAAATTATCCTACAGGTTATTCCCAACTTACAACAATTTGTTTAGTGACTGTTCAAAGTTACGACGACACTGAAACAAGTGATTTGTGACCATTTTTCACACCTAACGACCTTTGTAGCATTGCCACGGTCATGTGATCAAAAATTGAGATCCTTGGCAACTCATATTTATGACTGAGGTCACGCGATTCCCCTTCAGTGACCCTTTGACAAAATCAATGGAGAAGACAGATTCACTTAACGATCGTGTTACTAACTGCAGTGATTCACTTAAAAACTGTGCCAAAAGGTTTGTAAAATGGGGCAAAACTCCCCCAACAGCTGTCCCACTTAGCAATAGAAATGTGTGGCTCAAATAAGGTGGTGTTACAACAGGCGCTAGGGATGGTAAACAAATCAACCCAAACTGTATATTATAACCTTTTAAATGGAATAACAAAAGTATAAGAATGGCAAAGGAAAAGAATAACTATGTGAATGTATACCTATAATTGTATGTAAGAGAATAAATGACAGTAAGAATATAAAACACAATATAGGTAAACAATATTTGGGTATAAATAGCTAAATATAAATAAATATAGAATTGTACATAAAAATGGATAACGAATAAGGAGACCATGAATGCAAGATATAAATGTATAGAAGGGAAAACACTAACTGTAAAGAAACCGATACGGAACTGCTGTATGATATATGATGGAACTTCTTGTTCCTATGTTGTGTTAAGTCATGTGTTTGTTTTTGTTGATGTGTTTATGTGTTTAAAATAAAAATTTAAAAAAAAAGAAATGTGTGGTTCAGTTGTGGTCGTACAACGAGGATTTTATCTGTACTTCAGCAATATTTAAGCAAAGACTAAGAGCTCTTTTAAAAGGCTCTAAAGCAGGGAATAGTAGAAGGAAAAAGAAAAGAGATGAAGAGGGCAATGAGCAGGAAGATGGATGGACTCAATTACAGCAGTGATGGGTGTACTGTTAGGAAGACCCAAAGAACCAGTTTATGGACAGAACATCCCAGCAAAGATCTATGAGATTGCTAAGTGGCAATTTGATGGCACATAATCAATCAATCAATCAATCAACTCAGACAAAAAGTCTCCAGGAACTGTTTACAGGCAAGGACACTCTTGCTACCAACCTCTTCTGATCTAGGCTTTCCCAGTAGCACGAAGCCGAGTCTTCGTCCAGATAAACCCCTTTTATTTAATTGACGGTGAATTCCTCTCCAGCAAAATCTTTCCTCTCCCACAGTCTTTCAAGATAGTTCACAATTACCGACCTTTATTAGGCTTGGAGAGTGGCCAGGCCAATATCTTTCAGACGCGGCAATACTTGGCAAGAATGCAGGAATGAACTAATTGTCTCCTGCAAACTCCCCTCCCCTTTTGTTCCTCTTTCATTCCCCATGGGAGGGGCCATTCACCGTCCACCTGTGGCCTTCCTCCCAAGTCGATTCTTGTTCCTTAGCTGTTCCTTTTGTCTGGCAGCTCTGCGCACGCGCACATTGGGGAACAGGCTCCAGCTGTTCCTCTGCCCCACTGATGTCTCACTCCAAAGGCAGCTGATAACTGGCACGTGGCTCTGGCCCTCTTTCTGCCTCCGACACAGAGCCCTCCTCAGAGCCTTCCCCAGACTCCTGGACTGGCCCATGTTCCTCCCCAACCTCCTCACTGTCCGAATCTGCTGCCAGTTCTGCTGGCGGGCCACAACACAAGCTCACCAAGTACAACATAGTCAGGACCCCAAAGAAAAAAATGGGGGAGGAAGAAAGAAGAAGAAGAAGAAAAATCTTATTACAGCATACAGTGCCAATAAAGACCAGCAGGGAGAGAAGGAAAGATTGGGGGAAAAAGAAGCTAGCCCTTCAACAGAGCCGATAAGATAATTTTGTTTCCCTTCTCTCCATCTGATGCAGCTTTGATGTTTAAGTGACAGCTCATTGCTCAGGGGGAAAATGGGGCAATCACACACACACACACACACACACACACTTCATTATTTTAACTGCCATTTTCTTTTAGACCACCCCCAACAACAGACACTAACGAATTCTTCACATAGCTACATTTCCCAGGCTTTCCTCAGACAAACATCTGCAAAAGCCTGATAGGAAAACGGGTCTGTGTGCGAACAGATTTCCTGTTAATCCTCTGAGCTCAAAGCCGCTACTTGTGCCTAGAGGAAGAGGAAGAAAAAGATGATGGAAAAGGGGGGGGGGAGAAAAAGGAAGTGACTCTAGCCAGTTTCACTTCTGGCACGGCCCCACCACCCATAATCCACCTCTGACAGAATAACCTGCAGCCCTCAAAAGAATTATTCCTGCCATTATCTAGAAAGAACTAGCTCTTAAAGCGATTTAATTTTGCAGTTGAAAATACAATGGAGCGATTTGAATTGTCTTACTAAGAATACCAGTGGCTAGTGAGAAACTCCCTGAAGATGGGCTCTGGCACGAGTCCGAAAACTTGGAAGACAAAATCTCTCTGGTCCCAGTGACCGACCCAGATTGGATCCTGCAACATTATCCTGGGACACCTACATTTGCCTTCGTTTGTACTGGTGTCACACATTAAGTTAGCACTTTCTGGAAAAAAAGTTGGACATGTGTTTTCTCTGGCTTAAGTGACAACAGCACTGAGGCCATGTTGCTGGATTTAAGTAGCATGCTAAAATGTAGCTTATTAGGCCATGGTTTGCTCAATATTGCTCAATCCTTGACTTATAACCATTCATTCAGTGACTGTTCAAAGTTACAGTTACAACGGCACTGAAAAAAGCCATTAATGACCATTTTTTATACTTGTGACCATTGCAGCATCCCCATGGTCACAAAAATCCAAAATTCGGATGCTTTGGCAATTGGTTCATATTTGCAAGTCACCTTTTGTGACCTTCTGACAAGCAAAGTCAATGGGAAGCCAGATTCACTTAGCAACCAGGTTATTAACTTAATGCACTGATTCATTTAACAACCATGGCAAGGAAGGTCGTAAAATGGGGTAAATCTCACTGAACTGTTTTACTTAGCAACAGAAATTTTGGGCTCAATTGTGGCCGTAAGTCGAGGGCTACCTGTAATTAACCATCAGTTAGGCTTATCCAGAATGTTAAGCCGTGATTTTTAAAAGCTAGATGGCCAGCTTCATGCAACATGCTGGAACAAACTCAAATAAACCATATTATGCCTTAGCAGACTATGGAGATCCATGGTTCCAAATATCCAAATATCTATAGCTAAGAATGACATATTGTCAGTAAACAAGCTGAAAATATGCAATATTTTCAAACTTCAGGAAACAAAATGTTCCAAAACCATACTCTTAACACACTCATCTGGTTCGTATGTTAGCATTTAGCTATCACAGATCAATTGATTCGTCACAAGTTGTATGTTTTTTGCACATGCTTTACAACATGTGGCTGAATTCACATAATATGTGAAATCATACTGTAGTTTAATTTTAGCTTAGTATGCTGTAAAATCGCACTAATGGTATACAGGGATCAGCAGAGGACCTCTGCTGTGTAGGTTTAAAGCAGTGATTCTTCACCATGGATCGCTTTTAAATACCTCTTGTGGCCACAGATAGATCCCCATGACTTAATTCAAGATTTAAATCATAACATTTCTTCAATTTTTCACGGGCCCCCTGTGACAGCATCATGTTCCCCCCCCCCAACTTCCCGGGGTCTACAAATCACAAGTTGAGATCCTCTGGTCTAAAGCAATACTGTAAGTAACCATTGGAAGATCTGAGGAGGGTCAATTTGGAAACAGACATTTTCTAAAGCTGATACAGTAGAAATGTTCTAAGACCAGTGTCTGCTTCATTGCCAAGAATGTTGTTAACGGAATTAATAAAAGTGCCAGCAGTATGTTCAGATTGGTGTTTTTAAGAGATGACTGTGTACCTGGAAAAGTTGGAAGAGCATAGAAACGCAACCAGATCTCATCCAGGGAACCTAAAATCCCTGCATCCTACCCCAGATGTTTTGTACACCAGGTCTCTTAAGTGTCCATTTGCTCAGTGGGAACACAACATTTTCATTTGAAATGCAAGGAATGTAGGAATCCTTGCATTTAACCCTTCTAAAACACAAGAAAGGACAGTAAGCGCCATGTTTACAAGATCTCGTGTTTTCTTGCATGTACATACATTACTATAGTCAACTTCACACAGCGTGCTGCTAAGCCATAAAAAGATTTCTCGATTTTGGGCTGAACATGTGATACAAACTCTTTCACTGTAGTTCATACGCCATAATAGCTCATGTCTTAGTATGATGTCCAGCCAATAATGGCTTATTGAACAAATCACGGTTAAAACATCCGTAATGTGGGAACCCATTCATGGCGTGAAAGGCTGGGTTAACATTTTCAGCAAAGCCACAGTGTGGGTTACTTTTTTGTAGCTTAGCCTGTTATACAAATTCAGGTTTTTGAATCATTATAGAAAACCAACCAACTGGATAAAGCTTGGTTAAGCAAATTGTGACTTTGTGTGCTGTATACACAATTTATTTTGAAAACCGGAACTGAACGAAGATGGGACTGTGTGCCTGTCGAAATTAACGTCTGATCACCTCAAGGTAGCTTTGTGGCAACAGACGGATTAGGAATGGAGGATTTAGCATTGCGCCTAATGGTAAAACAACCAGAAATCAGAAAATTTTGCTCACCTGCTGTAAGAAATTTTAAAAATCCACAGGTAGATTCTGATTTATCTCCTGTTTCTGCTCTGAGACACATTGCACTGGCAAAATGATTTATTCCCTTCATAAATCAAGTACCTACTTGGTCTTTATGCCAAAGCTTTTTCTTGCACTTAATCCTAAAATAATCCGTGCCTGAGGGGAGGGAGGAAGTGGGGAAAAGGGGAAATACTTTGTTTTCCTTCTAGGCGAACATCTGTAAGCCAGGGCAAAATTTCTTTGATCCTGCTAAAATGCAGCCAATGCAGCTCAAGAAGAGTCCATCATGTCCCGGCTGTTCAGAAAAGGGGGGGTGGGAGAGGACCCCCATGGCTAAATATGGAGAAAACATCACATGCACATGTACTCAAATACAAACGCAGTGGCACACAGGAGATCCCTTGCTCAAGGCTCTGAAACGTTAGAGAAGGTTAGCTTTCCTTTCAAAGAAAGAAGACAGACGTTCTCCCCTTAGCCCTAAGGGCTAAGCAAGCAGGGCTTAAGATTTGAGCGGTTTTCTCCTTAGGTAAAAACCAATTTTGACTGGAGCAGGGAGCGATCGGAGCGAGGATCTCTGTGCATGTGCCCCAACGGGAAGCTGTAAGGGAGTGAAGCTTCCAGCAGCTTTGCCAACCCTATGGAAGAAAATCCAGCGTCCACTTTAGGGAAGGAGGGATAAGCTTCCGATAAATCTCCGTAGCTCTCTCTGCCTCGATCTTTAAAGAAAGGTAGAGAGGGAGGGAAGGAGGGAGGGAGGGGGCAGGCAGGCCCTCGAAATCCATCCGGGAACCGGCCTAGAAGCCCCGAGCCCCACACGACCGCCGCTGGCCAGGGCGTCCCCCGTTCAGGAACGCGCCTTCCCTTTCGCGCAGAGGACACCAGGAGCCACCCAGAGAGAGCGCACGGGCTGAAGCGGCCGCCTGGCCAGCCCACGCTGCGCCACCTCCCGCAGAGCATCTCCTGCGCTGGAGGGACAAACCCTCCTGCATGTCGCCCCCAAACCGCCCCTTCTGGCCCCGCCAAAGACCCAGAATGAAAGCCACGGACCGCTCCTCGGCTCGGGAGACCTGCCCGTTTCTTCCACCTCTCTCCAAGATGCCGCATTGGAGAGCCCGCTGATATTGCCGGCTATATCCAAGGCCCAGAGCGGCAGGGGCTTTGCGGGAGCAGCTGGGCACCCCGACCCTGTCCCTTCCCGAATCGCCGAGACAATAAGCCACAGCGTCCCCACCTTCCGCCACCAAATCGCGGCTCACTTCTCTCCGCCGCCGCCGCCTCCTGCCACAGGCGCCCGGCGTCTCCTTCGGCTCAAGACGCGCCCGGTGCGCGCATCGCCGTCTCCCCTCTGCTGCTCCTCCGCCAGCATCACAGGTGGCGCCGGGAAGAGCCCGGGCGTGCCAGCAGGATGCTGCTGCTGCTGCTGCCACCGCCGCCGCCTTTCGATGGAGGAGCCCCGCCAGCCCTGGCTGCGGAACGGACTGCCTAGCCCGGCTCGGTTTGACAAGAAGCCCCCGCCTCCGAGCCACGAGGCCGGATCAGCTATTGGGCGCGTCCCCCGCCATTCACACGGAGCCGCTTGGGGAGCCAGGCCGGGCTCACACGTGGCCAGAGCGTTTCTGGAGAAGAGGGGAGACGGAGGGTCCTGGGCGCGTTCAGGGAGATTTTGGGTTTGTTTTTTTCTGTGCGCCTTTCCGTTTAACCAAGCCGCTTACACTGAAAACAGATTCATGCTAAACATTCGTTCACTTCACAAACCTTGCTTAATAATCGGATCTTCCCATTTGAGTGGGGAGGGGGTGATGACTTTAGCTAAGGTGTGAACCCTGCTAATTGTGGTTCATCCAATGAATAAACCATATTTAAGCAACCATTACTGGTTGTGTTTGGGCAATGGGTAGTGCAGACCCAGCCAGCACGGTTAGGTGTTTTTATGTGCATCCAAGTAATTGAGATGATTCAGTAAATCTGGTTTGAGTTATCCCAGGGGGAAGGTGTTATGCAAACCCAGCCAGAGTATGCAAGGAAGGGGGGGATCGGCAATAAGGTGTGGGTGCAAAAGATGCTGAGTTTTAATCTGTAATGATGCTGTGTAAATTTTGCATCTGAGGTCTTGGAGAACCTCGGTCAGCATTGTAGGCTGTAAAATCCGTGGCTGTAAGTCCTGATGTGGTTTATATTGGCTTGGAGTGGGGTACAAAACCCAGTTAATTTTGTAGCTTATTTTGGTAAACCCAGCAACTGAATTTAGAATGAATGTGCATTCTTCAGTATTCCTATGGCAAGTTCCTAAGAAGGAAACAAGCCTGAATGAAGTGAGTGGAAAGAAGGGCCCTTTTGATGGTTTAAGTTCAGCACCTTCTAGTTCTGTGGAAAATTACAAGTATCCTCCACCTCTACAGGCTTAAAAATTACAAAATGTTTATTTCTACAGCCCAATGCCAGCTCTGCCAAGATGCAAATGACACAATCCAAAAGAGCAAAATAAGGCCCTTTCTTCATAACCAAGGGGAAACAAAATTATATTGGGGGCACAATGATTAAAGTAGAGGGATGGTTTAGCAATTGGAGGAAAAAAAACTAGGGCACTTTAAAAAGTAACAAGTCATTTCCTGTGTACAGAAAATGTTATAACAAATTAGGCGGGGATTCCAGATAGTGGGGACTAAGGACAAGGGATGCACTTCATCTTACCTTACTATCTTGTCTATGAGCATCCTTGGAGCATCTAGTATAATTGAAAAGCAGAGTTCTGAAATATGTGATTGGTGTATTGGATCAAGCAGAACAAGTCTGGTTTTGCTGGTATCCCATTCATCAAAGATGTAGATTCTGTACGGATATTAAATTTTAAAGTTGCGTCCAGTTTGGACAGAATGTTTAAAAGTTACAATGCCTGGTTGTATCCCATTTTTACACTAACCTGTGCTATCTATCTATCTATCTATCTATCTATCTATCTATCTATCTATCTATCTATCCATCCATCCATCCATCCATCCATCCATCCATCCATCCATCCATCCATCATATATTTCTATATCTATCTATTGGTATCTATCAATGGGTATCTGTCTGTCTGTCTGCCTACCTATCTAAAATATATATCAAGAGGGGAAGATGCTTCTCTTCTTCCCAAGCTGCCATTTGCTATAAAAGATTTTGAATTCAATTTTCATGCTTTGCCTGTATAATGATAGTCCTCTCTACCTCTCATATTTCTGCATTACATATGTACCTATAAATTTGCTACCTTCAAAACACTAATGCAGTTCCCATAAGTGCACGTCACATGTCTGTACTATAACCTGTTAGATTCTAGGGCTATTTCCTTAAAGGAAAACCAACTACAGTTTAAAAAAGGTGGTGAAGCAACCAATATAAACAATATAGCACATGAACATTTGGGCTAGAACGTTGGGACAAGGCATGAGACTTTGCAGAAAGCACTGTTAAATGAGTTTAAACCCCCTCCCATCCCAAAACATCCAGCCCTCTCTGCTTTAAAAACCTACAGCAAGAACTACACCCACACCTCATCTCCAGACTTCAAAGAACACTTGGCATTCCATTTGCCTGTCATTTTCACAGTCTTGGCAGCTTCAAAGGTTTCTCTCCAAACCAGAAAATCTGTTGTTTCATCCATAATGCTGAAGACCACAAAAGATTGGGCAAGAACAAGGAGTAGGAATAACTCAACAACCAGCTGTGAGGAGAAGAAACTATTTTGCTGGGTCAAATTTTCTGCTAATAAATTTTGAGTATTGTGTCATTTCTTCTTTTGTTTCTTCACTATTCCATGTTCTAGAATTTATACTTTTAGCACACAGATATTGTGACTTATAACAAGAGGAAAAGCCTCTTTTGTAGCCTGGGAAAGTGGACAGATAATAATCAGAACACTTTCACAAATGGACAATCTCTGTATCTCAATTGCAGCAGAGAAAGAGAAACCCACATTAATTATTGAAACACATGATGCAGCTGAGCCATAAGAGCTGCAGAACAGGCCACTGATGTTACCAGTAATATATTACTGCTTCTCTCAATCTTCCTACCTCCATTCTCCAGTGCTCATAGAGCTTCTCCAGAAACAAATACTATTTTTCTTCTCCAGAAAGCTTCTGCGGATATCAGCTTGCCTAGTTTCCACTGGAAAAAAAGACAGTTTTGCTTTCCTTCAACGATCATCTTTAATGAGCTAATAGTCTTTGCTGGGTTTGGGGATTATTGTTAAGGAGAAGAAACAGAATGCTTTCAGTAGGAAAATTTTCTTTATATGTTTGCTTAAAAGACAACTGCCCAGTATGTTCATGAACACATTGGGAAAGAAAAGATTTTGGAGAACAAATTTCTTTCCACCTTTAGTTCTTTCCCTTACTACCTTTTTACAAATTATAAAAAAGGGGAAAAAGAACAGTAAATAATGTTGTTTTAGAGGATGTTTAAGGGCAGTGCCGCAGTAGGTGCTTTCCAGTTCACTAGCAACCTGGAAGAGTCAAGAGTCCTGGAAGTGCCATAGGTCTAAAGCACATACTAATGTCAGTAGCAAACTTGTTGAGGGAGAAGGTGATACTTCCTTTAAAGTAGAAAAGCCCTTGTAGAACTTAGACACAGCCCTATCCCATCCAGCCAGCTGCCTTTAATATTTGGTGGTGAAGGACTGGAACTCCAGAGTGGTGATCTGCCTCTCATTTGAGAACACAGCCTGATCAATGCGAGACATGGGGCTTCCGATGCTGCGTAGCCAGTTCTTCCTGGGCGGGGGAGAAGAAGAAGCAAAAATTAACAGCGCAATTCCTTCTTCTCCTGTTTTACCCTGCACATTGCCAGAATAGGAATATGTCTATTCATAGACCCAAAAAGCCATCAGGTGCAATGTGCACATTTGTTGGAATTTCGAAGGCAAGAACCATATTTATTAGACATTTTATTACAGATTCACCATGAATCATTGAAAGGAAGTAAGTATACTGCCAAAAGTTTCCCGCAGAACAAATGGCTCCAATTAAGTTGAAGACGGTAAATAAAGATGCAGAAGGAAAAAAGTGGGGAGAAGATTTAAATATGCTTTTGTGAAGATTTAAATAATTGCAATGGGATAAATTCCCACACAATTGGAAAAACAAGGGATCTCATAGGCTTTTACAGAGATAGTTTTAACATTGCCCCCTAAATATAAGCCCACCCTCCCCTTTGAGGTCAAATGTGTACATTACCACACCTTAAGGGAGAATTAAGGGGTTAAGCTTATCTATATTAAAACTTTTTTTTTTGATATCTTTGGATGATTTTTGAAACCTACAGTGGTAGAATAGATGCCTGAACTATAAAGGTTGTTATCAACTTATAACCACAGTTGGGACTGGAACTTCCAGTAAGTGATGCAGTTAAAAGTTGTGCTCAATTTAATGACCATTTTTCCTTAAGTCGTTAAATGAATCCCATTCCCCCCATTAACGTTATTTGTCAGAAGACAACTGGGAAAATTGCAAATGGGCATTGCATGACCCCAGGAGACCTTCATAAATACATGACAGCATCAATTGTCAAGTACACAACCTTTGATCATGTGACTGCAGGGACACTGTGATGCTTAGAAGTACAAAGGCCAGAGGACTACCTGTACTTATAATTGTATAACCTGAGCCAAAAAAAGAATGTTATGTTAGAATAAAACTAGGTAGACTCAAGTTCAAACCTATCTTGTGAGCCACCCAGAGGTGTGTTTTTTTTAAGATGGACACTCACATAAGTCTTTTAAATTAATTAAATAAAGCCATGAAGTCAACTGAATGTGAATGAGTAATTTGCTCATTTGTCACCTGATTTGTCTCTGTAATCTCATTTTGAGAAGAATAAAAGAAAATAGATATGCTACATTTAGCACTAAATGTAATCATTGAAATAGGGAGGAAAACAGTCTTATTCGATTTAAAATAACTTCCCCAAGAGTTCTGAATTTGTTTGTGGCAGCAAAACCAATATCTTCTAACATTTTACAGACTAAGCAAATACTGTGTAATCAATTTTCATGGACTAATAGACTAATTGTCTTATAAAGTAGACATATTCCACACAAAACATTTTGGCCCACAAAGATCAAGTGTGGTATCTTATCATAAAACCCTTTCATCATTATAATGTTGCTAGTTTTTAGATTGTTTTCTGGGCTGAAGGTTGCTTTTTCGCTTTGTTCATACAACATGCTAGACCAGGATAAAATTGAATCACATAATTTAATATTGTAGGAACCCAGCTATTGGCTTGCATGAATGAGATCATCACACTAAGCTAGAATGTGGTTTATTCATTGGGTGTCCATAGCAATTATGCTTTTAACATTTTAAGATTTTATGCATAACATGCAAACCCCACCTTTCATGGCATGCTAGGCTCTGTACATTAAATGGGCAAAACACAATCTAAATGTGATTTAATTTACATTTAATTAGAATCAAATTAAGTACAATCACCATGACTGCTCCCCATGTATTTTACAATAATTTGCATTTCCAATTTGGCAGCAGCCAAGGGAAAGGCAAACATCAGTTGGAAGACCATGTCCAATACCTAAGTGTATGTGAGCTGCAACCATCAAAAGTGAAATGGATATAACTGTTTGATTTTCAAATAAAAAATATATAAAAGCACCGTATAGATATCAGTAGTCCATGCTTGTGAAATCTAAAGAAATGTTCTAAGGATCATGTTATATAAAGAACCTATGAATGAGTTTTCCCACGTAACATAAGAAAACAACTTTCTGCACACTGCCCACACACAATACATTTGCCCAGCTGGTATTCCATTTCAAAAACTGAAATGCTGCCTATTTATTCCCACCCAATACTTAATTGCAAAAGAACACTCAGAGTCACATGGATGGTTTTACACCTTTGCTTTTTTATTCTGCACTGACTTGGGAGGAGAAAAGGATAGGGGGAGAAGAAGAATGTGCATTGAAGAATAGTGTTGCTATGGATGATCTCCTTCCTATTTATCCCTGGTTCCTCAAAGCCAGGGATGGAGTAGTGTGGTTGCTATGGAAATGGCCCCAATTTCCCCCTCCCCCCCCTGAGACGTGAAGGTAGACAATATGTAGAGGCAGGTTGCTATGGCAACTGTCCCAGATATTTTTTTCCCGTTCATGCTCTCTCTCTCTCTTTCTTCAAGGTGATAGAAGATCTGGTTGCTATAGTAATTGCCTCTGGCTGTCATCTTTCTAAAGGTGACAAAGCACTGTTGCAGAAGTTGTTACACCAACACAACACAAAGCTTGCGGGGGTCACTCTAAGCTCCGACCCTGCTTTAGCTCACTTGCTCTTCCTTACCTCCTTCTACCCCCACACAGAATCACCTCTGCTGTGGCTCAAAAATTCATAAAGCTATTTTCTTCATCTCCTTCTGGACCAGTTCTCTAATTGCATGCTGACCCAAGTCCTAGATTTAAGGGTGTCAATTCCCTCTAGAGGCAGAGTCTGGAGAGGTACCCTACATAGGCATTCTCAATGGAGGCTGGGTAAAAGGGAAATAATCCTATAAATTACTAATAGGGGGCTATCTTCAGATTGTGAAAATGGTGATAATAGGTTCTCATTTCTACTATAGCTAGTTCTTGACTTATGATCACAATCAGGATCAGAATTTCTCTTGTAAAGGGGGTTGTTAAGTGAGTTGCATGCAATTTTACATCCTTTTCTGCCACAGTTATTAAGTGAAGCACTGCAGTTGTTAAAGGAATTGTCAAGCATAGGAAATCCAGAATCCCGGCAGTTCAGATGAATATATAGATTTATTTTATGCTAAAGCTCTCTACACTACTGAACTACTAACGGTGAAAGCGAGTTGGCATAGGTAAGAATCAACCAAGGAATTCAAGGTTGGCTGGACTTATATCTCTTGTTGGCCTGAAGGGACATCAAGATTGATGACATATCTGACCCCTCTCTTGGGTTCAACGTGGTCATCTCCTACATGAATCATGCGGTCATTAAGTAATTCCAACTTCCCCCATTAATTTTGGGTGTCAGGCTGGTTGAGAAAGTTGCAAATGGCAAGCATGTGACGCCAGGACACTGCAACTGTTGCAAATACAAGCAAGTTGCCAAGTGCTGAAATTTTGACCACGAGACCATAGGGATGTCACAACGGTCATAAGTCAAAGGATTAATCTTAAGTAACCTTTTCAGTGACTTTGTGACTTTGAACAATTGCTAAACAATTGGTTGTAAGTTGAGTACTACCTGTAGTTTCTTTTCCACCTCAAGAGAACCAGAAGGCCATTCAGAAAGAGCAAGGAGCATAGTCCCCCTCACAGGTTTCAAGCCACATGTGACAATCCGTAAGAAATACAGCACTTGTTAAAGGATATATACAAAAGTAACCATGGCACATGATTTTAAGATACAAAGTCGGTTGATGTTGCTTAATGTGGAACCTAATCAGAATGGGGCTTTTGAACTTTCTCTTTCAGGAGCAAGAACAAGAATGGTTGGAAATGCCTTAATTTGGAGATTTTAATTTTTAAATGGCAATAGAACAAACTCTGATCAGGACAGGAACATAACTTTACATTGTATTCAGCATCCTGTGGATTACTGCAGAAGTAGTTGCTTAGCTGTTTGGTTAACAGCAACTGTCTAGTATTAGCTTGGAAAATTGACAATTAAGGCCTGTGATCTTTATCACCAAAGGCATACTATCTTTGGCCAGCAAGTGCAGGCTACAAACCCCAAACAATTCCAACTTCAATCCTGATGACTTGTACAGCTAGTCCTCAACTTACAACAGTTCATTTAGTGACAATTTGAAGTTACAATGGCACTGGAAAAAGGGACTTATGACCTTTTTTCGCACTTATAACCATTGCAGCATCCCTATGGTCCCCTGATTTTACATTCAGATGCTTGATAACTGGTTCATATTCATGACGGTTGCAGTGTGCCAGGGTCATGTGATCACCTTTTGTGGCCTTCTGAGAAGCAGAGTCAAAGGGGAAGCCAGATTCACTACACAATGTTATTAATTTAACAACTGCAGCGATACACTTAACGAATGTGGCAAGAAAAGTCGTAAAATGGGGCAACACTCATTTAACAAATTTCTCACTTAGCAACATACATTTTGGACTCAATTATGGTTGTAAGTCGAAGACTACTATACTGAATTTCGAAGAACACTCCAATTCCAAAATTGGTGTTCAGCTATGGCAATTTCAGGTGTCACATAAAGTCCTTTTCCCCATCTCCGTACCATTCCTTCTGAGACACTTAAGCAATCCCATCACCATTTTATTTGTTATTTATTGATTTAATTTGTGTGCCACCCCTCTCACTGTTGAAGTGACTCTGGGAAGCTTACCAAATAATAAACAGGATAAATATCAAAACAAATTAGTAAGAATTAAAAACAAACTAAAACCCAATGATGAACAGTATAAGGGTGGAGTCTTCTCTTTTACCCCATCAACCACCTCCAATATAGCAATAACCTTCAGAGCCACATTGTAAGGACCTTCCAGAAGTCCAAGAGGGTGGGGTATTACCCTACACCTTTATTTGGGTAATCACCCCACTTCTTTCAGCAAAACCATTCTAATTGAAGGAGCCATGTTTCCTTACTTACATAATCTCCACTTTCTCCTTTGGGCCCTGCACCTGTCCGGTCACAGTCCCACTGGCTGTATTCTTCACCCAGCCAACCAATCCTAGTTTTCTCCCTTGTTCTTCGGTGTACTAACAGGAGAAGAAAAAAAGAGATTATCAGGAAATCTCCCAAGATATTCTAAAGTTATATACTGGTGGTCCTCAACTTACAACAGTTCGTTTAGTGTCATTTCAAAGCTACAACAGCAATGAAAAAAATGACATGACTATTTTTTACCCTTACAACTGTTGTGGCATCCCCTTGGTCATGTGATCAAAATTCAGGCGCTTGGCGATCGACTCATATTTATGACTGTTGCAGTGTTCCAGGGTCATGTGATTACTTTTTGTGACCTTCTGACAAGCAAAGTCAACAGGGAAGCTGGGTTCACTTAATACCCGTGTTACTAATTTAACGACTGCAGTGATTCACTTAACAGCCGTGGCGAGGAACATCATAAAATGGGGCAAAATTCACAACAAATGTCTCACTTGGCAGCAGAAATGTTGGGCTCAATTGTGATTGTAAGTCGAGGACTACCTATATACATTGCTTGGTATTTCTCCATTTGATGACTCCAGCTAAGTGTGTGAACAGACTTCATTGAGAAATGCAGGTTTCTAGGTTATATCAAAGCTCAATCAGTTATGTCTGATCGGAGATGACTATTTCAGATAGGCAATGCCTTCGGGTATTAAGGGAATGAAGGAAGCAGCTTAGCAACAATAGCCCAGTTTTCATCCTGGAGCTTTGCTATATTTTCCCAAGGACTGCCTACATTTTCTGAGGTACAGGATTTATATGGAGCTATCAGCTTGCTTGGATTTAGCAGGAAACCCGTCCTTGAGGCTTTTGAGACCACGACAAAACCAGCTGCAATAACATTTTTAAAAAATTCCAGCAGATATTTTAAAGATGCATATAAGCACCCAATTGATGCCAAGACATATGTAAATGTCCCAGACTTGTGCTGAGATTATTCAGTGTTATCTGCATATGGCTTGCTACTGTTATATGTTCAGCCTGTCTTGTTCCTTTCATCCTGATCTTGCTTCCAAACCCCCAACCTCTGATAGGAGCAGCTTCTCTGTTATTGCTCCCATGATTCCAACCCTGCTCTAATATCCAGGAGTACAGGCTCAAGGATTATACTTGAACAACAATGGTTTCCTTTATATGGTGCATGATAATAGGCAACCAGTACCGTACATTTAAAACAGAAACAGACCTTCCCTCATTTACTACGATATACATCTATATCTATACATCTAAAACTCCCTTGTTTGTCTGTATGTAACCTTTAACTGGCCAAACCAGTATATCACAGGGGACCAATTGTTGAACCAAGGTACCTCAAATGGGCTAACTTACAGAATGCATCCAAAATATGTCACCCATAACTCCCATGAAATAGAAAATTGGCAAATTTTATAACATAATACAAAATGGCATAAAGCATGGGTGTGGGCAATCTGGGAGAAGGAGGCTTTTGCGGTTCGGTGGGCTAACCCCAAAAACCCTAACCCTAACCCCAAACCTCTAACCTCTAACCCTAACCCAAAACCCCTAACCCAAAACCCCTAACCCTAACATGTCTTGTGATCAACTCCTCATATTTGACTGTACTATACAGTTCAACATGGACTATTTTCAGGGCAGATACCTCTCTGAATACCACCCTGGTTTTTTTAAATCCAATCCATTAGAAGCTCTGCCATTTTTGAAGGCAATATCTCTGAAGTGATGATGACCCAATGGGCCATGAGTTATCTAGCAATATATTAGAAAAGATACAACTTACCTTTCTAAAGAAGACACCTAGAAAAGAGAAAAGATACAGTAGATATCATTATAGCTACACATTGGTAAACAAATATCTACTGTACTCCTAAAGCAAGTGTCATAAGTGAGCTATTGGGTTCTTCCACTAGGGATTATAAACTGGAGTATCTCATAACAGAAAATTAAAGCACCAATAAAACCATTCACAATATAGCCCAATGGTTGGTAATTAAAATATTTAAAGCAAGGAGTTCAATCTTTCTGTTTTGCTGGGCTGTCTGAATATCTTTCTAAATTTTTAAGAACTTTCAAAATTCTTAAAAATAAGACCATCATTTAAGAGGCTTCATCTTTTATAGTAATCCTTTCCAATCCATTGCTGTCCACTTGGCCCACCACAACCCCTCACCAGTATGGGATCAATGGAGATTATCGCACATCTTGAGGGTACCAAGATGCAAAGGCTGTCTTAAGACATCACCATCTTAAAATGACATAGGTACAAATGATCCAACTGAATTACAGCTTTCGTTGAAGGGCTGCCAATCTTTTCTCGAAACCATGACAGTCCTTATGTGACTAAACCATTTTTATTGCATCATAGCTTCATGTATGATAGAAGAAATAAATTCCTGCTTTCCAATCTTGCAGGTTCCAGCACTGTGAAGTTTACAAACTCATTTAAAATTCTGCTTTGTTTAGATAGAATAAACCCTAATCCAGGTTAAACATCCTACTAAATCATCCCTACCTGATTTGTTTGCCTGCTCATAGAAGAAGTAAAGCAGGCTGTGTGTTGCTCTCTTTTAATACTGTGGATAATCCAGAACTCATCAATATAACTGTGGTCTTCAGCCCCGCAAAAGATCTTGCTTTCTAATTTCTTTTCTACAAACAGCCCACAGTACTTTTTGTCTCTTGTGAAATTCCTTTACCTTTTCCCCTTCATTGCCATCATAGAAACTATATTCTTGATCAATTTTCTTTTATAGATGATTGGAATAATAAAAAATGAATAAATAAAATAAATGCTGAATGTTTACAATAATACTGAACATTCTGCAGCATTACCATACGCCAACTAATAACCAGGAATTGTAGATAAGAGCTGTTCACTGGCCTATTATGTTACTTTTTTGTTTATATTTTTATTAACATATGCTGCCTCAATCATGAAGTGACTCTGGATATAGAATTGTGAAAACGATCCCTTATCTGAAGTTTAAGAGACAGGTAGAAATCCCTCAAAAGCAAATATCACAGATTCTAATTCCTAAGAACAGCCCTACCCCTACCCCCCAAGAAAAAACAAAATCTCACAGCATAAATCTCAGAAGAGTTCTGCCCTCTTTTGATTCGTTTCTGGGGAATGGCAGCTGAAGCTATATGACTTCTTGAATGTCACATATCATGTTATTTTTAAAATAGATTATGGGGCTGCGTATGTTCAATTTAAAAGAGGTTGAATCAAAGATGCTTAGCTTCCCTCCCTGAAATGGCCCAGATCTCAGTATTGTGGAGAAACAGCCTCTCATTCTCTGCACTATGATACGTAGATTCATCACTAAATTAAGTTAATGCTCCCAATTAACTTCTTCATACATTCCCCTTTTGTACGGTCTTAAATTAAGTTCCTTTAGAGAGCCTTTGCAGATAGCTTTTCAAGCAATCCCAGGCTATCTTACTGCCATTAGAACTGAAGCAAGATTCTGCAGTTGGAGAAGCAGACTGCAGGCATCTTATTTCAAGGACTGTACTATTTACAGAGCAATCCACTGGAAAGCCAAGCAACCGTATCAGTATACAAAAATCCTGTAGTAGCAAGAATAATATCAAAGGGAGGAAATAAAATCTAGACTCACCTTGGACTTCCCCATAAATCTCATAGTCGATTGCCCAGAACTCGGAAGAAGCCATTGTCCAGTCCAAGTCACAGGGAGCTGACAGCAGCTTCCAAAGAGACTGAGAGGGGGTATGTATGTGTGCTATCTGATCTGCTATACACTGCAGTTTGACCAGGCTGTATTACTAAATTCAGCAGTAGGATGGAAAGCAATGTGTGGCCCACCTGGAACAAGGAACAAGGGAGAAATGTGCTTTGTTATTCCGCCATAGTTAACTGTGTGCTAAATCACCTACTTTATATGCAGAAAAACATTTCCAGTATCTCCAAGCACAGCTGGGGAACCTCCTGGCAGAAACCCTGGAGGATGATTATCAGTCTGCATCAATGCTAGTCTAGATGGATCAAGGCAAGCCAATTTCCTTTTTCTAAACCCAGCCTCATAATAGCTGCATAGGAAGGAACTTTGGTAGGGAGACAGCAAAAAAACCTGATTCAGATTCATAACTGTAAGGAAACTTGCTCTTATCTTACATTTTAGCAATTGATTGCTATACCTGTGGGCGGGAAAAAGACACCTCCATGTCTAATATTTTATAAAAGATCTAGGAATAAGATTTTTTTAAACTGATGCCAGCAAGGCTATTCTCTTGCTCTCCATCTTCCTATTTTCTGTAAGTAAAAGAATGTATAAAAGGGAGAAGGATAAATAGTTGCAGACATCTTTTTAGTTACTTGCTATACAGCCCCATAGTACATTCAACAAAAACAAAATGTGCACGCATTTGTTAAAGAACTGTGCCAATCTCAGCCCCCATGAACATGCGTGGGCCTCGCACTGAGAACTGCCAACTAAAAATGTCAGATTAAAGAGAGATTCAGGATCTGTTCCTAGGCGTTTGAAATAAGATGTATTTCCTCGTATTCCATGTGTTGATGTTAGATCAATGGATTGTCTCTTTTTTTCCCTATTCAAGCATTTTGGGCCATGTTTTAATAATTCTATTGTTCTGATACTCCAGGTAAATTTCTGATGAGCTTTATACCACTCAGGTAATAGTCTGTTGACCTAAAATTTTAAGAAAACTTATGACCATAGAGGTCAACTATACCGGTATCATTAATATCACTAATAGTCGCCATTAGTCTGACATAAGTAGCTATATATGTGTGATTAAATAAATAAATATGGCACAATTTTTAAATTCATCAGAGCTTTCTTTCTTGGATGGTATGGAGAATTTTAATAAAGTAAGAATAAATCACCATAAGGTTGTACTGGTACTGCAAACAGCAGAACCTAACTGGTTGGAAGTGGGGAATCACATGACCCCAGGATATTGCACCTGTTGTAGGCACCCAATTTGTTCATGAGTCTGTAAGGATGCTGTTACAGTCATAAGTGTGAGGACCTGTACTAAGTAAAAAAAAATTATCAGTGCTGTTGTAACTTAGAATGGTCGCTAAACATAAGATGAGGACAACCTACACAGCCAAGTTTCAAAAGGCATATTTAGATGCATTTTAATTTCTAGTGAACTAAAATAAATATAAATTATAAGGCTATTAGTGTGAAAAGTATTTTTTCCTTAAAGGAACTTATTCGTCTACTTCATGGGTGTCAAACTCCCGGTGTCACGTTGCCATCACGTGACGTGGTGGGCATAGCTTGTGTGTGACCTATGTGGCCTGCGGGCTGCCAGTTTGACACCCCTGATCTAGTTGCTAGCTTAGTAATGGAAGGAACTTGTCCTGGTTTCCATTCTCACTTTTTGTATGCTTTACTATAGTGTATTAGTTTCTTTCTTAAAGCCTAATGCTAAATTAACCAGCATCAGAATGAGCAAAATAAATCTTTGCATCATTTGGTCCTCGCATGTATGACCGTTGCAGCATCCCCACGGTCACATGATTAAAATCCAGGCACATGGCAACCGCCACTTGTTTACCACAATTGCAGCATTCTGGAGTCGTGTCATCCACCATTTGTGACCTTCCCAGACAGCTTCTGAAAAGCAAAACCAATACGGGAAGCCAGATTTTGCTTAACAACCATGGACTCACTTAATAACTGCCATGATTCACTTAGCAACTATAGCATAAAAGGTTATACATTTGATCATGACTCACTTAAAAACAACCTTGCTTAGAAATGGAAATTCTGGTCCCAATTGTCATTGTAAGTCAAGCCTACCTGTATTTATATAACATGAGGGGATGAAAGAGAAAGAGAGCAGTTAATAAATATGAAATATAAATAAACAAACACATGCAATCCCCAACAGGTAATGTTGACAACCGCAGTGATTTGCTTAATTTGTGGCACAATGAAAAGTGTTGCTTGCTTGCCCCCTATAAAGCACTCCATGGCCCAGGGCCTGGTAATTTGAGGGTTATGATCTGTGTCCTATGGCATTTGCCCATCTTGTGCCATCCAACTTGGCACATTTCAGGACCTCTCAATCAAGCAGTGCTACCTGACTGGAGGGAGGAATGGGCCTTCTCAGTCATGGCCTCTGTCCGCGGGCACGCTTTCCTCTCCAAGAATGAAATGCCCCCCCTTCTGCGCCCCTCTAAAGATCCCAGGATTTTGCCCTGTAAGATAGGCAGCCGATAATAACTACACTGTTGTGCTGACAACCAGTGACAAATTCTTTGTGTCTAATCACATTTGGCCAATAACATATTCTATCCTATTCTATTCTACTCTATTCTATTCCATTCCATACCATACACCATATCATACCAGACCATACCCATACTATACTATTCTTTACTCTATATTCTATTCTATTTTATTCTTCTATTCTTTTTGCTCTACATTCTATTCTTATTCTTTTATATTCTGTATTCTATTCTATATTTTACTCTATATTCCATTCTATTCTATATTCTATTCTTCTATTCTATTCTACTCTATATTCCATTCTAGTCTATATTTTACTCTAGAATAGAATTCTTTATTGGCCAAGTGTGATTGTGCATACGCTCTCAGTGGACATAAAGAAAAATAAAATAGAATGCATTCATCAAGAATCATAAGATACAACACTTAGTGATAGTTATAGGTTACTAATAACCAATCAAATTATACTAGGAAAGAACTAAAACAATATATTTTTTAAAGATACAAGCAACTGTTACAGTTATAAATGGGAAGAACAGTAGTATATTATTATACTATTCTATATTCTATTCTACTTTCTCTATATTCTATTCCTATATTTCACCTTTCTGGTTATGCTATGCTATGTTTCTATTTTATTCTATTCTATTCCCATTCTATATTCATTCTGTTATTCCATTCTATTCTATTCTAATTATTATATTCTATATTCATTCTGTTATTCTATTCTATTCTGTATTCTATTCTAAGTTTCTCCATTTTCTCTATTCTATTCTAAATTTCTCTATTCTATTCTATTCTATTCTATTTATTCTATTCTATTATTCTATTCTATTAATTCTATTCTAATTTCTATTTCTATTCATACATGTTATACCTCCTCCCTCGGGATAGCTGCCAAGTGGGGGTCTACTTCGACGGTTTGTTTAAACTAATTTCCCCTCAGCTCAGCCTGACCCTTTTCAGAAATGGGGCAGCTTCAGGAGAAGCACATAACAATAATAATGATAATAAAAAGTAACGAACACAGGGGGCCGAAAAAGAGGGGTCTGGATGTCACCATTCCCGGTAACTCGTGATTTTTTTTTTAATTTTTTTTGTTATATTGCTGTTATTTACCCTTAAGGAATGGAGGGGGAGGGGAAGAAAGGAAGAGGGGGAAAAAATGGAGCTCAAAGAAGCGACTGAGGGAAGCGATGCGAGATTTGGCGGGAAGACGGGCGCGCGCGCGCCAAGAGACGACATGAGGAGAAGAGGGGGAAGGGGGGCGCGCGCGCGCGCGCACTCCCGAGGCGGAGCTGGGCGGGAAAAGGAAGCCGGAGCCATGAAGGGGAAAGCGGTCTCGGGCGTGCGGATGGTGCGCGCGCCTGTGAGGGTGGTGGGAGCGCGCGGCGGAGCCGGGCGGGAAAAGGAAGCCGGAGCCATGAAGGGGAAGGCGGCCTCGGGCGTGCGGATGGTGCGCGCGCGCCTGTGAGGGTGGTGGGGGTGGGGCACGCGCACATATTATTACTGACAATGTATATGCTGACACAATGACACACACAAACACATACATCTATACCACATATGGATTAATTAATATATAGAATCACACATAGGTATAGATGATACGTGCACTCCCACTCATATGAGAGCCGAGGTGGCGAAGTGGTTAGAGTGCAGCACTGCAGGCCACTTCAGCTGACTGTTATCTGCAGTTCGGCTGTTCAAATCTCACCGGCTCAAGGTTGACTCAGCCTTCCATCCTTCCGAGGTGGGTAAAATGAGGACCCGGATTGTTGTTGGGGGCAATATGCTGACTCTGTAAACCGCTTAGAGAGGGCTGAAAGCCCTATGAAGCGGTATATAAGTCTAACTGCTATTGCTATGCACCCACATTCATATATCGGCACTCATACACATACACTCCCCCCCTGCACACGTGTGTCTGTGTGCATGTATTTGTATGTGGAATGTATATGTATGTGGGTGGGTGCATATATATATATGTGTGTGTGTGTGTGTGTGTATATACCTATGTGTGATTTTATATATAAATCCGTGTGTGTGGTGTGTATACACACATTTACACACACAGAGAGATAATGTGTTTATCACACCACACATACAATATACATGTAATATATACATACTTGTAATATACTCAGTCCTTTTCTGATAGGCATTTAAAAATGGACTGATTAACATACATATGTCGTGTGTGTGTGTGTGTGTGTGTGTGTGTGTGTGTTATGTCTATGGTTATATATTTATTTTTCTTTTGAGAGAATCAGAATTTCATTTTTTTAATGTATGCCAGTGGGTTTGCAGAAAAAGTTACAATTAAGGTTATCTTATATACATACTTGTATATATCACACTTATGTATAGGCACAAATACAATACATATATAGACCAGTGGTGGGTTGCAGGAGGTGTGCCCCGGTACGGGCGTATCGATGCCTATTGGGAGCACCAGGTACTGTTCTGGTACGGTGCTCCGGAGGGCTGACCCACCCACCCACCCTCCTTACCTGTATTTGAACTCTTAGGTGCTTACGCACACAGAGTGTACGGTGCCTGCGCAACGCTCCGCCGAACAGCTGGAGTGTCGCGTAACCACAAAGGTAAGGACACATGCGCGTGTGTGCTGCGCGTGTGCATGTGGGAGACGCTGAACCCCGTTGCACCGTACCGGTTGCAACGGTATCCGGAACCCACCACTGATATAGACACACACATGTACATACCAATGTACACACACTAACATGCATTTAAACATGTACACACATCCATGGTACTCATGCACATAGACTAGTTAACAAAACTCAGAATGAACATCACGCTTTGCCTTTTGCCCGCTTTAGCTTTGGAAACTCGACTTGTTTCAAGCAAGAGTTTGTGCTACATTTGAAATAGAACTTTTTGTTTGAATTTCAGCCAACTAACCTAGATATTGAGCCAGGTATCTCTGTGGTAGCGTTTGAAGTAGGTCAATGCTTCCCCTAACAAAAATGTATCCCCCAAAAAACTAATACCTTGGCAGGTGTTCTATAAATAATCCAAATGGATCACAATCCAATATCACTCCTATTGATTTAAAACTAACGGTGACAAATATGTGGTCCAGTTTGGTGCTGGATCCAGTCTAGATTTTTACAAAAGAAGCATTGGCCACCAGTATAATTTCACCGGAACACATTAACTGAGTTCAGTAAAGATAATGAGGATGCCTAATTTGTGGCTCAGAATGTTGTGGAAACACAAACTATTTGTAAACCATCAAATTAAGTAAAAAATATAATTTGCCTCTTGGGCCACAGAATTGTTAATTAACAATTCTATTTCATTCTATTTCTTATTTGCCCGTCTTAGTTACAAAGTCTGCTTGTTGTGTATTGCTTAGTTTTTTTTTTAGCAAAGTTCATATCAATGTATGATGTGATAAGATTTGTTTTGCAGCTGGCTTGTTAACAGTCCTCAGCTTCTGACTATTTGCTTAGTGATTCTTCGAGATTACAACAGCGCTGAGAAAAAAGGACTGAAAGGCTGGTTCTCGAACTTATGACTATCCCATCGTACCCATAGTCATATGGGTGAGCCGAGGTGGCCGAGGTGGCGCAGTGGTTAAATGCAGCACTGCAGGCTACTTCAGCTGACTGCAGTTCTGCAGTTCGGCTGTTCAAATCTCACCGGCTCAGGGTTGACTCAGCCTTCCATCCTTCCGAGGTGGGTAAAATGAGGACCCGGATTGTTGTTGGGGGCAATATGCTGACTCTGTAAACCGCTTAGAGAGGACTGAAAGCCCTATGAAGCGGTATATAAGTCTAACTGCTATTGCTACTGCTATATAATTAATTGTGATTTGGGCACTTGGCAACTGGTATGTATTTACAATTTTTGCAGCCAACAAGCAAAGTCAATGGGGGGGGGGGGGAGCTGGATTCACTTAATGTCTCTATGGAGATTCTCAGTCATCCAGGTCCTGGTTGTCCCAAAGGTGTTTTTTCAAGAGGCAACTGGACTTTAATTGAAGACGTTTTGCTTCTCATCCAAGAAGCTTCCTCAGATCTGACTGAATGGTGGGGAATGAAGGATTGATACACCTTGCAGACAGCTGGTCATTTGCACTCTTTTTGGTCATTGAGGCCACTTGGAGGTTTATCAGTATTCACCTGAATAGTTCCAGCAGTTCCAGCAGAGCCGAGGTGGCGCAGTGGTTAGGGTTCAGTACTGCAGGCCACTTCAGCTGACTGCTATCTGCAGTTCAGCGGTTCTAATCTCACCGGCTCAAGGTTGACTCAGCCTTCCATCCTTCCGAGGTGGGTGAAATGAGGACCCAGACTGTGGGGGCGATATGCTGACTCTGTAAACCGCTTAGAGAGGGCTGAAAGCCCTATGAAGCAGTATATAAGTCTAACTGCTATTGCTATTGCTATTCCAGGAAGGCTCAACATCCATTTGCACTACTCAGGTGACCCTGGGGGGACTTAGACAAACCTCCAACTGTCTGCAAGGAATTCCATTCCCCACCATCCAGTCAGAGCTGAAGAAGCTTCTTATTTGAGAAGCGAAACGTCTTCCAAGAATAAGAAGAAAGTCCAGTTGCCTCATGAAAAAATACCTTTGGATTCACTTAACCAGGCAGCAAAAAAAGGTGGTTAAATCAGGTATGGTCACATGATAACTCATGTTACAACTATATCCTCTAGCAATGGACATTCCTGTCCCAATTGTGGTCATAAGTCAAGGACTGGTGCTAATTAGTAATATAAATTAGTGTGCATATAATTTGTTCCTGCTTTATTGTTTTTATTCAAGGTGGAGAACATATCCAACACACCTTCTTCCGCTTAGTTACCCCACAACAACAACCTTGTAAGGTCGGTTGGCCTGAGAGAGGGGGTGATTGTCCACACCCAGCTGGCTTTCATAGCTATGTCGGGACTTGAACTCATTGTCTCCTGCTTTCTAGCCTGGTGCCTTATTAGACCAAACTAGCTGAATATAGCCCTTTCAATTCGTCCTGGAGTGGTTGGTACAGTATGATGGGCCAGTAATAATAATAACAAGAGATGTGGTGGCTCAGTGGCTAAGACGCTGAGCTTGTCGATCAGAAAGGTCAGCAGTTTGGCGGTTCAAATCCCTAGCACTGTGTAACGGAGTGAGCTACCAGTAATTGTCCCCGCTTCTGCCAACCTAGCAGTTCGAAAGCACATAAGAATGCAAGGCTGGGGGGTCAAATTATACGCCCCTCAGACAGGGTTCGCAACTTGGGAGTCCTCCTGGACCCACAGCTGACCTTCGAACATCATTTGTCAGCTGTGACCAGGGAGGCATTTGCCCAGGTTCGCCTGGTGCACCAGTTGTGTCCCTACCTGAACCGAGAGGCCCTCACAACAGTCACTCGTGCCCTTGTGACCTCTAGGCTGGAATATTGCAATGTGCTCTACATGGGGCTGCCCTTGAAGAGCATTCGGCGACTCCAGCTAGTCCAGAACGCGACCGCGCGAGCGATAGTGGGTGCACCTCGGTTCACCCACGTAACACCTATCCTCCGCGAGCTGCGCTGGCTACCTGTTGATCTCCAGGTGCGCTTCAAGGTGCTACTTATCACCTATAAAGCCCTTCATGGTAGTGGGCCTGGGTACTTGAGAGACCGCCTACTGCCAATTACCTCCACCAGACCGATTCGATCGCATCGATTAGGCCTCCTCCGAATCCCATCTTCTAGCCAGTGCAAACTGGCAACTACCCGGAGGAGGGCCTTCTCGGTGGCTGCTCCGTCCCTTTGGAACGAACTCCCCGTGGAGATTCGGACCCTCACCACCCTCCAATCCTTCCGCGCTGCTGTAAAGATCTGGCTGTCCCGGCTGGCCTGGGGTTAAGATTATAGCCCCACTCGAATGGTGTGATTGTTGCGTTTTTTCTCTTTTAATATGCTGTATTGTTTACTGTTTGTTGTTTCCCCCCTCCCTTTTGAATTGTGAGCCGCCCTGAGTCCCCTTAGGGAAAAGGGCGGCATACAAATAAAGGCAAAAGTAAAAAAGTAAAAAGTAAAGTAGAAAAAATAGGAACCACTTTTGGTGGGAAGGCAACAGTGTTCCGTGCGCCTTTGGCATTTAGTCATGCCGGCCACATGACCACGGAGACGTCTTTGGACAGCACTGGCTCTTTGGCTTTGAAATGAAGATGAGCACTGCCCCCTAGAATTGGGAACGGCTAACACATATTTTTGAGGGTAACCTTTACCTTTAATAATAATAACAGTATGAAGCAGCCCCAATGGTCATCAGCTTCAGTGATCAATTTTGACATACTGAAAGTATTTTTGCTACAGATGGATTCTTCTCTTCCTTTAAAAAGCCATCACCTTGTCTAACCAGATGGCCAGCATAAGCACATTAAGAACAACATTACTTATCTTGATTAATTATATGATCAAAGGCAAACAGAAGATAATAGCTCCTGGGTTGCAGACTATTTCTCCTATTCAGATATTGGGAAACCAGATATGCAATTTGCAAGCTGTAACTGGCTATCCTTCTTTGGTCATGTCAGGCAATCTGGAACTAAAGTGTTTATTTTTGTGTGTGCATCCAAACCAGTTCCACATCTTTCAAAACATCTGGATAATGTAAAGATAGAGTTCTTGGTGCCATACATCTTATTTTAATAGTGGAACAGCCTATCCCAGATCTTGACCTCTTTATAAATCTGAAAAGTTATGAAAATTGAAACAGTCTGGGGATGCCTTCACAAAATGTCACAAGACCCATTTTTCTTTCCTAAGGAAGGAAAAAAACAGGATTTTAAAAAATAAGACAAGATAGAAGCTTATAGCTAGCAGGAAAGACTGAGATCCTTGTTCAATTACGCTAAAAATAAAATAAAATAACTAAAATAAATTCTCATGGAACCAAGAATCACAGCCATACAAATACAGTACTAGAATTAGTAGGTCAATGTCCTAACTTAGTTTAAGAAAGCTCCACAGATAAAGTAGGGGTAAAAGGTATTGATATGAGATTGATTCTTTTAAACATAACAAAGATTGGAGACAAAAATCTTTTCATACTCTGGAACTATCCAGAGTCTTTGTCAGTCTTTGTCATTATGAATAATAATAGGTAAAGGTAAATGTTCACCTTGCACATATATGCTAGTAATTCCCAACTCTAGGGGGCGGTGCTCATCTCTGTTTCAAGGCCGAAGAGCCAGCACTGTCCGAAGACGGTGGTCATGTGGCCAGCATGACTAAACGCCGAAGGTGCATGGGACGTTGTTACCTTCCCACCAAAGGTGATCCCTATTTTTCTACTTGAATTTTTACATGCTTTTGAACTGCTAGGTTGGCAGAAGCTGGGACAAGAAACAGGAGCTCACTCTGTTACACAGCGCTAGGGATTCGAACCGCTAAACTGCTGACCTTCTGATCGAAAAGTCTTAGCTACTGAGCCACCACATCCCTCTTTGAATAATAATAGTCAGGAATAATGAGAGATATTGAGGCTATGGATTCCAGACCAGTTGTACAGCTGTGTCTTTCTTAATTTTAACAATTACCATATACATTAGTATACAGGTAGTCCTCGGCTTAAGATCACAACTGAGCACAAAATTTATGTTGCTAAGCAAGTGAGTTTTGCCCCATTTTACGGCCCTTCTTGTCACAAATGTTAATCATTCGAGTTGTTAAGTTAATTCCACAGCCGTTAAAGTGAACGTGGTTTACCCATGGACTTTGCTTGTCAGAAGGTCAGAAAAAGATGATTACATGATCCTGGGACACTTCAGCCATCATAAATGTAAGTCAGTTGCCAAGTGTGATCATGGCGATGCTTCAGCAGTCGTAGGTGTGAAAGAAATGATCATAAGTCAATTTTTTTCAGCAATGTTCTAACTTTGAACAGCCAGTAAATGAACTGTTGGTGATCATATGATCCTGGAATGCTGTAACCATCATAAATCCATGCTGTGCTAAAATTTTGATTATATGAATGGAGCGACCCTGTGACAGTCATAATGCGAGGATGGTCATAAGTCACTTTTATCAGTGCCATTGTATCTTTGGATGGTCACTAAATGAATGGTTGTAAGTTGCGGAATAACTCTAAGAAGAAAAAAGTGATGAAGTAACCCAGATTGAACTTCTCCAAGACTTATCTACCGTAGTTTGTTTCCATTTTTCTTTCTTTCTTTCATTCATTCATTCATTCATTCATTCCATTTTCCAATAAAATAAATTTAAGGGTGCATCCATAGCGTCTTTTCATTCCTTTTCTTTCCTGCAAAAAAAAAAAAAAGAAACATGGAATAACAATACATTTTGACATTATGATGATTTCCTACTTGAAGTGACATTTTCGTGAAGCAGAAAATAACGTTGCTAGGATTTTGCAAGGAGAGGTTTTAATTCATATTTTACATCCTGTGTGCTTTGCCTTTGTGTTTTTCTCAAGCATTCTTCATTTCCTGTTATTTATGAAACATTTCCCTTTCTTCTCTTGCTTGCCACTTTCCATTTTACAACATAAGGTTAAGAGCACCTTATAATTCAATTGGCTTTCAGGAAGCAAACCAACCTAATAAACCTCCCTCAATAATAATTATGTAAAAATAAGGGGCTGGATGGAGACAAACAGATGAATTTAAAAACAATGAAACAATAACAAACTATTTTTTTCTCATCTTTTAGAAGAAAGCCATATTTGGGAAATTAGTTAGAAATTTGCTAGTTGACTAATATACTATGCAAAATGGAATCACGATGATAAAAGGAAAGAATTGTTAAAGAAATCCAAAATTGTAGAATTGGTTTAAGATTGGAACATTGAAAAACGCTACAAGAAGGGTAACCAAAAACCAGCAAAATCGATGCCTTAATTTATTGTTCAATTTCTAGCATCATCAGTCCGGTTTATACAACCAGCCCTCCCATTTCTAGGATAGTTATAGTTTTAGTTTTGAGGTTCACAAATGACGTAAGGAACACTCTTGATTCTCAAGACAGAATAGAATATCTACAAATTTTGTCTGCTAATTAACCAAGTCCTTTCTTTGCTTTCAGATTTTAGAATTTCTAATCATACAACTTCAAGGTGAAAAGGGGGAACAGAGCGAAAGATCTTCCATGCTCGAAGGAACAATTGCCGTTTCTTTGGACATTCAAGATTCTCCCCAGCATGTGAACCAGTTGCACTGTGCTGCAATTAGTGAGTATAATTCAGACTTAAATTTCTTTCAGAGTGGTTATTTTTTAGGAAAATAGAAACTAGGCAAATGACCCTTCAGGTGGCATTTAAAATCTACAGGTAGTCCTTAGCTTACAATCATTCATTTAGTGACTGTTTAAAGTTACAACAGCACTGAACAAAGTGTCCTATGACCATTTTTCATACTTACCACCATTGCAGCATCCCCATGGTCACGTGATCAGAATTCGGGCACTTGACAACTGGCATGTATCTATGACGGTTGCACTGTCCCTAGGTCATGTGATCAACATTTGTAACTGTCCCAGCGAGATGTATTTAACAACTGTAATAATTCGCTTAACAATCGTGGGGGGAAAGGTCCTAAAATGAGACACAACTCATTTTACAACCGCCTTACTTAGCAGAGGTAATTTGGGGTTCATCTGTGGTCAGCAGAGTGGTGTGGTGGCCTAGAGGTGGAGCTCTTGCTTCACAATCAGGAGGCTGTGAGTTCAATCCTAGGTAGAGGCAGATATTTCTCTTTCTGGGCACAATGAGAATATATCTGCTGAACAAAACTCTGCATTGGTGACAGGAAGGGCATCTGGTCATTAAAATGCTCTGCTAACTCCATTCAATTACCCAGACTCTACCCACTCCCCCAAGGGATTATTGAGTTGTTAAATGATAATAATGAGTTGTGATCATAGATCAAGGTCTACCCATATTCATATAATATGCAATTCCCAATAAATAAATTTAAGGTGTAAGTTTATGTTCCTACAATTGGGTTGAGCACAAATACAACAGCTCAAATTTAGCCTTGCCACAAACTTAAACAAAATTAATAACATCAGTTCTTTTATTTGTTCTGTGCAGTTGCTGCAAAAGGTGATTTATGCCGCAAACTCCTCAGTGACCTAACATTCAAAGGTAAATATTTTGATATTATTGGAGATTTAAAAAGAGCTTTTTAAGTTAATCCAGCCCAGCATTCAGTTCTCATGGCCACTGGTACATTTTGACCAGGTCCCGCAGAACAAAACAAATCTTTTTATAACTTTAATAAATATATGAATTCATCCAACTTTTGAATATTTCCTGAGGAGATTCTGTTGCATTTGAGTTGTGTCCTCATTATTGAAGTTGGAATTGGAATAAGAGCTCTGATGATTAAATAAATTGATAATCTTTTAAAGCAAAAAGATTAAGACCTCATTAATTTTTGTTTTACTTTATTTTATACTTACATACTTCTTAAAAAGAGATTCAATGCAGTAGCAATAGCACTTAGATTTATAAACCGCTTTACAGTGGTTTACAGCCCTCTCTACGCAGTTTAAAGAGTCAGCATATTGCACACCAACAATATAGGTCCTCATTTTACCCCACCCGGCAGTCAGCAGAAATAGCCTACAGTACTGCGCTCTAACCATTGTGCCACAGTGGCTCATACACTAGAATAGAATGGAATGGAATAGGATAGAATAGAGAGGAGAGGAGAGGAATGGAATGGAAAATAGAATAGTATTGGATAGGATAGGATAGGGAATAGAATAGAATAGAATACAATACAATACAATGCAATATCGGAATAGGAATAGATGGGTTTTGAGATATCTGAATGGATATGAAGTTCAAGCTGCACTGTGGACATTGTAGGAGGAGAGGCAGGTCAGTCTATGTTAGCCCCAAACTAGGAGGAATCTGATAGATCTTTTAAACAAATTTTAATAAAAGGCCTAAGCTTTTATGAGCTGCAGCTCACTTCATGAAATCTTATGTCTTTTAATAAAATTTGTTAGTCAGAAAAGGTGCTCCAAGTTTCCTCTGATTCATTCCTTCAACCATTTCTTGACCGTTTCTCTACAGGTATTTTTCAGAATATCAGTTGGAAAAGGCAACATTACATCTTGGCTGATTAATGCCTTTTGATTTAACCTTTTTGGAGTTGGGCAGCTAATACATTTAAACAAACATTTATGTGTGCATTTTTGTGTGTATATACAGGTAGTCTTTGACTTACCGTGTTTTCCCAAAAATAAGACAAGGTCTTATTTTCTTTTGACCCCTGAAATAAGCACTTGGCCTTATTTTTGGGGAGGTCTTATTATTTTTGAGGTGGTGAGCGTGGTCACCTCATGGCTGCTGCTGTGTTGCAATATTTTCGGGGAGGACTTATTTTCAGGGGAGGGCTTATTTTTGGGGCAGGGCTTATTTTAGCGCATGCACTCAAAAGCCCGATTGGGCTTATTATCCGGGGAGGCCTTATTTTCGGGAAAACAGGGTAGAACCATAATTGGCTTAAATAAATAATATTATTACAGATTAAAAGTGCTTTTGGTGGATCAGACCACAAGCTAATCCAGGGAGAATTTCGGTTGCTAAGCAGGGTGATTGTTAACATGAATTCGGACATGATTGTATGACTTTTACTGCCACATCGTTAAACAAATCACTGCAGTTTTTAAGTGAGTCCTAGGGCCATTAAGCAAATCTAGCTTCCTCCCACTGACCTTGCTTGTCGGAAGCCAGCTGGGAAATAAATACACATCGGTTGCCAAGCGCCCAAATTTTGATCACATGATCATGGAGATGCTGTGATGGTCATAAGTGCAAGGATCAGTCATATGTCACTTTTTTCAGTGTCAAACATTCACTAAACAAACAATTGTAAGTCGAGGACTGCTTGTATATTAAAAGGATCATATAACCCTCCTTGCTACAGCTTGTTTTCTTGTATCAACTGATAGAAGGGAATCTTAAATATTGATCCCTGTTGTTCAGAGAGCAGGAATTCCTTGATTGTCTTGCAGTGTTTGTCTCCTAGCAGGTTTTTTTTCCTTCCACAGAAATAGAAAGCTTACTGCCTTTCTGCCAGATTGGTGTCCTGCACGGAAGCGGATGTCCTCATGAATCTCTGCTTACTATGCCTTTTCAGCTTTCCTTTCAGGTTAGTCTATACCACAATGAGCCTTATTAGAATCATAGGGCTGGAAAGGACCTTGGAGGTCTTCTAGTCAAACCCCCTTCTCAGGTGTTGTGGCCTGCCTGGCCTGGCAGTAGATTCAGACAGTGAGGAGGTTGGGGAGGAATATGGGCCAGTCCTGGAGTCTGGGGAAGGCTCTGAGGAGGAATCTGTGTCGGAGGCAGAGAGGGGGCCAGAGCCGTCTGACAGTTATCAGCTGCCTTCGGAGTCAGACATCAGTGGGGCAGATGAACATCTGGAGCCTGTTCCCAGTGTGCACACGCTCAGAGCTGCCTGAGGAAGGGAAGAGCTAAAAAACAGGGGTCACCTTGGGAGTAGGGCCACAGGTGGACGATGAATGGCCCCTCTCAGAGGAAATAAAAAAGGATCGAAAGGGGAGGGGAGTTTGTAGGAGACCATGAGTTCACTTAATTGGTTTGTGATGGTTAATGTCTGTCCTCTTTGCCTGGATGATCTGTTCTCAGCATCCTCCAAACATCTGAGGAAGCTCTTCTAGAATCAAAATCTTCATTCCTTTCCCAGTGCCAGTTTTCACAGGCACCAAAGAAAAACAACTGCAGCTGTTCTTTCTGTTGACTTCCTTTCAGAACAAGGTTGAGTAGAACAGTTGTTCAAACTAGAGAACTAGAATCTGTTCCAAAATGGTTGAGGACATCATTTTCACCACTGATGAAATCTGGGTTGTAAATAGGGGAAAATTTATATATATTTCTATCCTTTATCCATCTCTATCTATTTGTCTATCCTCTATCTACCTATCATCCATCTGTCTGTCCATCTATCTATCATCTATCTATCTATCTATCATCTCTCTCTCTCTCTCTCTCTCTCTCTCACACACACACACACACACACACACACACACAAATCTACAATCCATTTGACTTTGTTACTGCTGTAACAAAGTAAAGCTAAACCAATATTCGCATTTAACATAGGGTCGTTACTATAGGTAGCCCTCAACTTACAACAATTGGGACCGTGTTTTCCGTTGCTAAGCAAGATGGTTGTTAAGTGAATCATGACCATTTTTTTTTGCCACACTTGTTAAGAGAATCACAGCAGTTAAGTGAATCTTGTAGTCATTAAGCAAATCCGGTCCCCACCCCCCTTTGGTTTTGCTTGTCAGAAGCCACCTGGTGATGATGATGTGACATGATGTGATCATGTGACCCTGGGATGCTGCATTCATTGTAAATACATGCCGGTTGCCAAGCACCCGAAATTCGATCATATGACTCTAGGGATGATGTCACAATTGTAAGTGCGAGAACCTGTTGTAAGTCATTTTTCCCCCCAGTGTCCTTGTAACTTTGAACAGTTACTAAATGAATGGTTATAAATCAAGGACTATCTGTTTTGCAATAGCAGCTGCAGTAGCTGCAGCTATGAGTTGGGGTGGAAACCATCAAAGAGGATTATAAAACTCTGTATCTTGGAATTTCTTGGTGGGTGATCTCTTAAAAGTTATGTTTCCAGAGAGAGAAAGGGATCAGGGATCAGGAGTTGACCCGTGACCCTCTCAAGAAAAAAAGTGATTAATTATAGAGCTTATGTCTCTATTTTTCTGGAGGATGTCCTTCATCTTCTGTGCACAATAACAAGAAAAGAATCTCTAAGATCCACAGGGGGAAAATGGTTCTTCAAACAGCCAGAACAAAAGTTAGAATGCAGTAATGTTTCTAGCACAAGTGGAAATGCAGTGTTGTAATGGAGGCATTGCCCTAGATTCTTGCTTATCCTACGATCTGGGGACTATGGATAGAAATTCTGAATAAAACGAGTTAAAAAAGAAATTCCCACAGTTGCATTAGATAAGACACGTGTGTATGTGTGTTTTCCCCAAAACTGTTCAAACGCAGCTAAATGAATCTGAACATTTTAGCATCAGTCCCACAAACCTGACAGAACACATCATGTTTGAAACAAGAGGGTGCTGTTTTCATTTACCTTTGGTGTTCAGGTTAAAGCTTTGGATCTAGTGGCCATGCCAAGGGATGGGAGAATTGAAAAGTTAATGACTGAAGGGGCGCAATAAAACTTCAGTTAAAGGTTTTGAAAAGAACACGTTAACTTTCCCTGTCTCTGGCCTTTTCAGCTGTGTGAGAAATCTGAAATCCTGAAGGAAGACAGCATCACATTGAAACAGTTCATCCATAGGATCAGCCTCGTGCACACAACAGTAAGAGATTCCCCTGCACTATGATTTACTAAATATTATGTTCAGGTTTCCTCAGGACTAAATGACTACCTTCCAACTTTAAAAAAATATGCAACGAGTTTTAAGAAGCTGCCTACATAGGAAGGGAAATGATCCTGTATCCTGATCTCTGAGGCAAACCTGGTTACCAGATCCAGCCTCAACTTGTTTCTCCTATTTTTAAATAATTTTATTTAGTAAAAAGGGCAAATCTTATCAAACACTAGTGAGCATGATCGAATACATAAAGTACGTGGCTGTGGGATTTTTATGCAACATTTGTTTCATGTCACATTAAGCCACAGTTTTGCTAAAATTTTCAGAATATAACTCAGATCTGAGGGTGCATTTTGGGATATAAAATTGCATTTCCTGGGTGAGAATCCTTTCTATACAGACACGCCTCATTTGAGGTAACAGCTGAATAGTTTCTGCGCAAAGTTCAGGTGTGCTGCTGTTTCCAGGTGTGCTTGGGAAGGTTTTCTGCCTAAAATACTAAATTCAAAAATAATAAATAATTTAAATAATAAAACAGTCACTGTGAAATACAGGGAGTCCTTGACTTACAATCATACAATCAATTTGGGGCCAGTTCTCACACTTACGACCATTGCAGCTTTCCCTTAGTCACATGATGAACATTTTGTGTCTTTCCCATCAGGCTTCCGACAACTAAAATCAATGAGGGAAGCTGGATTCATTTAATGACCACGTGCTTCATTTAACAACTGCAGTGATTTGTTTAAGAACCCAGGCAAAAAAGATGGCAATTTCAGGTTCCATTGTGTAGCAATGGAAATTCTGGTCCCAAATGTGGTCGTAAACCAAGGACTACCGATTCAAAGTGGTACCAATTGAAGACTGTGCTTCCCCTATTATGGTCATTCTCTATATTTTTTTACTAGCTGATAACCCGACATTGCTCAGGTATTTATTTATCCTAATCCTGTATTAGACCGGATTTCTAATGTTGGATTTTCCCCTTACCAGAGGGAGCCCCCTTGTGGAGTATGAAGCCATTACCATGGCAACTCCACTGCGCTGTACAGTAGAAGACATTTTATGGCACAACAGGCTGTATCTTAACAGAACACTCCCCCCCTCCCGAGGGGTGTTGGGGTGTCCAACCCCTACAGTATTTGCTTCCAGAGAGTAAGTCATCTGTGTACCAAGTTTGGTTGAAATTGCTCACAGCGTTCCAGAGTTATGCTGGAACATACATGCACACAGCCATTTTTATATATTATTTCTAATTATTATTATTTTGTGCCACTCTGATTTTATAGATCAAATTCCATTACTGTGTAAAAATTAACGGCAACACCTCTGCTGAGACATATAGGTAAGTAAACATCTACAAAGTTATACCGGCAGCTGTAGACTATATAATTAAACCATACAAGTAAATATATATTGTTCAAAGACTTGATACTAAAAGACGATCGTTAAACACTGCTTAAAAACAACAGCAACAGAAGGAATTTAATTCCAGGTTGGGGGAAAGAGAGATGAAATCTATATCTCCTCTGTAACTTTGGCAGACACTTAAAACATTTGTTCTTTGTGGTAACCTTCACTATTATTAAATACAACTGCAACATTATTTGATTTAAGAAGTGGGACTTGTATGGTAAAATAAAACCTGTGTCTTTTTTTTTTTTAAAGTGCCTTTGCAAAAAAATGTTCCATCTGGAACTCAAGTAAGCCAAATTCTGATTGGAGCTATGAGACTAAACAGAACAATTGATTCCTATCTGTCTATCCATTTATCCTTTCCAGCTGCAGTATACTTCAACAGTCTGCGGATCTGGAACATTCTTAATCATGAGGGTTTTTTTCAGTGAAAGTGGAATACATCCCTTTGTTTTTTCCAAGACTTTTGTCTTCGTGTCACGTTTAGGGCAAAAGAAAAGTCTGTAAAATTGGATGCTAAATACTTAACAACCATCTTAGCTTAATGATAGAAATTATGGTCTCGGTTGGACTTGGCTTGTCAGAAGTGATTGAGAAGGTTGTAACCCTCCTATTCTTTCGTTGGGACCTAAAAACCTGGCTGTGCCAATTGGCCAGGGCGGTGGAGGTGGTTGATCAAGTGACAGCAGATCCCATCTCCCTCCCACCCCCATTCCATTCGCGTCCTCCCCACGTGCCCTTGATTTGAATCTCTGGTTTTCATTTATTCAGATTTTAATGTGTGTGTATGTATGTATGTATGTATGTATGTGTGTGTGTGTGTGTGTGTATATATATATATATATATATATATATATATATATATATATATATATATATATATATATATATATATATATATTAATGTAAGGCTCAGTGGCTAAGATGCTGAGCTTGTAAATCAGAAGGGTTGGCAGTTTGGTGGTTCGAATCCCTAGCACCACATAACAGAGTGAGCTCCCGTTCTTTGTCCCAGCTTCTGCCAACCTAGCAGTTTGAAAGTACGTACAAAATGCAAGTAGAAAAATAGGAGCCACCTTTGGTGGGAAGGGAACAGCGTTCCGTGCGCCTTCAGCGTTGAGTCATGCCAGCCACATGACCACGGAGACGTCTTCGGACAGCGCTGGCTCTTCGGCTTTGAAACAGAGATGAGCACCGCCCCCTAGAGTCGGGAACGACTGGCACATATGTGCGTGGGGAACCTTTACCTTTAAGCCACCCAGACTTACCTTAGGGTAAGATGGACAGTCAATAAACTTTATAAATAAATAAGTAAGTAAATATGTAAATGGCTTAAAAGAGCTTTTTCCCCCCAAGAGCCAACTGGACTTTTTGGTTTTTCTTTGAAGATGTTTCGCTTCTCATCCAAGAAGCTTCTTCAGCTCTGGATGGTAACCTGAGGAAGCTTCTTGGATGAGAAGTGAAATGTCTTCAAAGAAAACCTAGAAAGTCCAGTTGTCTCTTGGGGGGAAAAAACAACGCAACTTTGTTACAATCAAGACTTGGATGACTGAGAATCTCCATAGACACTAAATAAATGGCTTATATATCATGTGATCCCAAGAACCATTATAACTTCATCCTGGTTGCCAAGCACCTGATTTTCGATCATGTGACTGTAGTGTAACGGTCATAGCTGTGAGGACCAGTCATAAGTAATTTTTTGCAATGTCTTCATAACTTTGAATAATCTCTGAATGAATGGTTGTAAATTGAGGACTACTGTATAACCTGTTCCCTTTAAAGGTAAAATTTATCCCAATGCTAAGTAAGAGTTTTCCTCTCATTTTCCGGAGCAAAAGATTTTCCCTTTTCCAGCTCACTAAAGGTAAAAGTTCCCCTCGCACATATATGCTAGTCGTTCCCAACTCTAGGGGGCGCTGCTCATCTCTGTTTCAAAACCCAAGAGCCAGCGCTGTCCGGAGACGTCTCCGTGGTCATGTGGCCGGCATGACTCAACGCCGAAGGCGCACAGAACGCTGTTCCCTTCCCACCAAAGGTGGTTCCTATTTTTCTATTTGCATTTTTCACGTGCTTTCGAACTGCTAGGTTGGCAGAAGCTGGGACAAGTAACGGCAGCTCATTCTGTTATGCGGTGCGAGGGATTTGAACCGTCGAACTGCTGACCTTTCTGATCGACAAGCTCAGCGTCTTAGCCACTCAGCCGCCGTGTCCCTGCAGTCCAGCTCACTACAACTCCCAATTTGTCATGAATCAGTTGTTAAACTACCGCAGCGGCTACTTAGAGCTCAATTTTGCAGTGTTAAAAGCCCAGCCTCTATCTGGTGTGTGAACCAGTGGTAACCTTGTATCCCTTCTGGGAAACTGACAAGAGATTTCAGTCATTGAACATCTGCTAGCATTAGCCCAGCCACTTAATGCATAATTAAAAAGAAGAAACAGGAAGTGCATCACCTAAAGAGAATATCTGGCAGGGAACCATCTGTTCTCTCAAGATTTGTGGTGGGCATTTATCTCCAACATAAATCCTTTGAAATACCCCAGTTGGCAGCATCCAAGGCCAATGCAGTGGGTGTTTTACATCTATAGATTAAAATGTACATGGATTTAACTGAAGCAAGTTTCTCCTTTAATCCTCAATTTAGGAGTGATGTGGAGGCCTAGAGGTGTGGAGCTCTCACCTCACAGCCAGGAGGCTGTGAGTTCAATCCTAGGTAGCGGCAGAAATCTCTCTCTCTGGGCACAATGAGGCTATATCTGCCAAACAAAACTCTGCACTGGTGACAGGAGAGGCATCCGGCCAATAAACACTCAGCTCCATTCAGTTGCCCAGACTCCAGGGCTTAAGGGGTCATTATAAGACAAAAAAGTAGTCCTCAACTTACAACATTTGTTTAGTGACTGTTCGAAGATGCAACAGCATTGGGAAAAAGTAGCTTAAGGCCATTTTTCACACTTATAACTGCTGTAGCAACCCCATGTTCCCATGATCAAAATTGTGGTCGTACATCAAGGACTAAAGTCTCTATACTACTCTAAAACTACCTCTGCGCATTCCAGCTTTGGACATGTTTTCTTTTCTTCAGTTTTGAATATATGTTTTATTGGTACATTTTCCCATTAAAAACATAAAATATTCCATGTCTATCTGAACAGCGTGTTGTCTGGGCATGGTTAATTTTAAGTAAAGGTGCAACAATAACCATAATCATACTAGTAATCTTAATAAACATATCAATATTAATCATAAAATAATAAAACAATTAGTTTTTCCATCTTGCAATATTTTCAATACACATTTTTATTACCTCTTTGAATTCTTTTTAAATTCTAACCTCTGTTTCTGTTAGTTAACCATTGGTAAAATATATCCCATGTTAAAAAAGTATTCTGTTTCTTCCTTTTCTTTTATCTTAAGCGTCAGTCTATCCATCTCAGCACATTCTAATATTATTTTTTTTAAATTACACTTTCATCTGTCGGGACCTCACCATTTTTCCATTGTTGTGCAAACACAATTCTTGCTGCCGTTACTACATGCTTTGGGTATGTTTTCAATAGTTCCTTTTGCCTAAACTGAACATTGAACTAATCCAGTGTTGGCAAATCTTTCCGGCACCAAGTGCTGAAATGAGAGCGTGTGCGTGTGCCGGAAGACCAGATGGCCGCCAGAAACCGGAAGATCATCTTCCTGGTACATGCATGCGCATTGGGTGGTTGATCTTCCAGGTTCCGGCGCTCCTGTGCGCATGAAGACCATCTGATTGGAGCGCCGGAACCCGGAAGAGCAACGGGTGACGGCTTGTGTGCCCGGAGAGATAGTTCTGTGTGCCACTTCCGGCATGCGGGCCATAGGTTTGCCGTCACGGAACTAATCCATGGTTTGTTGGTCCGTGGTTTGTTACGTAAGACAAAATTGGGCAGTTTTACACTTAAGCACCACATTATGGCTTGTGATCTGTAAACCTCTCATTGCAATAGCGACTGGAAAGTGCAGTGAATTCGGGGAAATAACATAAAGGGTCTGCCTTGTTGTTTAATTGTTGTTCTCTCATCTATAATTATGATAAATGCGGTGACTTTTCGACATCTCCTTCTGTGCTTCAGCCCAGAAGGGAAAGTCAGCACATGTTTGCCAGATGGAACCAGGTTACTTAGTGATGGGAGACATTTCATGAGGTAAGCAGTTGGGGGGAAGAATTTCTCCTCCAGAGGCTGATTGATGGAGGGGTTATAAATACAAGGTCGTTCTTAAAACCAGATTGTGGAAAGGGTGCCCAGCATTTGTTCCTAGATGTGTGTGTGTGTGTGGTGGGGGGGGGAATGTTGTTTTTGCCAAAATGTAGATGATCTAGTTTCAGAGCGTCTAATTAATTTGAAATTTGTTACTCCTTAATAAAAAAAAATAACAAGCTGGGTTTATGCATCCTGTGAAGCCCTAAACCAACCAGATTCATTAGTTTGCCATTATTTGGAGGCTGATTCCTAGTTATTCTGTAGACAAATATTTTGTCCCTATGACAATCCACACCTTTTCCACAGGACTCAGCAGCTGGCTACTTCAACCTCATCCACAGGGAGTCCTTGAGTTACAACTCTCATTTAATGACAGTTCCAAATTACAACGGCACTGAAAAAAGCTTACGGCCATTTTCCACACAACCATTGCAATATCCCTGGGGCCATGCGATTTGCCTTGACAACCGACTCATGTTTATGACGGTTGCGGTGTCTCGAGGTCATGCGATCCCCTTTTGCGACCTCCCAACAGGCACTGGGCTGCCGTCTGTCAGAAATGGTGTAGGGTCTCCTGCTTGGGCAGGGGGTTGGACTAGATGACCTACAAGGTCCCTTCCAACTCTGGTCATCTAAATATAAATATAAAAGTCGGTGGGGAAGCCGTGTTACCAACTTAACCACGGCAAAACTCACTTAACAACTGCCTCGCTTAGCAACAATAATTTTGGCATCATAGTGGTTGTAAATCGAGGACCACCTGTAGCTGCAGAAATAAGGGCTGCAAGGGTTTGAAAAAGAACAGGTATAAAAGGGAGTTTCCTAGACTGCACTGCCCCCTGGTGGTTGTGGAAGCAAGAGGTTGGTGGCCTGGATTTTGTAAGGAGTAATGAAGAAAGACCTGTGGTTCATCCTCACCTATCCTCTTACTTGCAGTGCAGATTCCCATGGCCTGTTTTATATTCCATAATCCACATTTAAAGCCTGATCATCGTTATTCTTAGAAATATATATCTATATTTAATATACCATTCACTTCTCTGTTTAATACATTTGAGGCTGGACAGCAATTTATCCAGAATATCTCCAAGGACCTTCCAACTCTCTTATTCCATGTTCCATTTCTGTTTAAAAGTATCTATAGGAAGTAGCACATTCCAACACCAATCAAGCATGATTTTGGAACTTGTATACATTTTTTACAGAGGAGAGCAGAGCAGACTAGACTAGACTAGACTAGACAAGAAAATATAGGGAATGGAATAGAATAGAGTATAGAGAATGGAATAGAATGGAATGGAATAGAATAAAATATAGAGAATGGAATGGAATGGAATAGAATAAAATATAGAGAATGGAATAGAATAGAATATAGAGAATAGAATGGAATGGAATAGAATAGAATATAGAAAATGGAATGGAATAGAATAGAATATAGAGAATGGAATGCAATAGAATAGAAGATAGAGAATGGAATGGAATAAAATATAGAGAATGGAATGTAATAGAATAAAATAGAGAATGGAATAGAATAGAATATAAAGAATGGAATGGAATAGAATGAAATATAGAGAATGAAATGGAATTGAATAGAATAAAATATATAGAATAGAATAGAATAGAATAGAATAGAATAGAATATAGAGAATAGAATGGAATATAATGGAATGGAATAGACTATAGAGAATGGAATAGAATAAAATATAGGGAATGGAATAGAATAGAATATAGAGAATGGAACGGAATGGAATGGAATAGAGGAGAAGAGAAGAGAATATAGAAAATGGAATGAAATAGAATAGAATATAGAGAATGGAATAGAATAGAATAGAATATAGAGAATGGAATGGAATAGAATAGAATATAGAGAATGGAACGGAATGGAAGGGAATAGAGGAGAAGAGAAGAGAATATAGAGAATGGAATGGAATGAAATAGAATGGAATAGAATAGAATAGAATATAGAGAATGGAATGGAATAGAATAGAATATAGAGAATGGAACAGAATGGAATAGGATAGAATAGAATATAGAGAATGGAATGGAATGGAATAGAATATAGAGATTGGAATGGAATGGAATAGAATAGAATATAGAGAATGGAATGGAATAGAATAGAATATAGGGAATAGAATAGAATAGAATAGAATATTAGAATATAGAGAACGGAACGGAACAGAACAGAACAGAAGTTTTATTGTCACTTTAAATGTATACTAATCAGCAATACATTAAAATCAAATTTCATTGCATTCAATTCTCAGAATGCAGAATAACTCAGTTGGAAAGGACTTTGGAGGTCTTCTAGTCCAACCCCTTACTTAAGCAGGTGACCCTATAACAGTTTTCTGTACTGTGGAGCCCGGATAGTTGTGCATTTTTATATACCAACAGCCTAGTCTGTTAATTAAGGACTTGCATTCCATATGGGTGGAAAGCCTGGCTATAAATTGAGCAAGCCAACTCTAGAAGACCCTGAAATAGAGAAGCAAAGAATATTTGCTTGCACAAACTTTTTTCTTAATATTTTGGCACCTGGTGAAGGGGATTCTCTTTTGGAATCTTTAGGTCTTTGGAACTGAGACTTACACACCACACCGTGGGGGAAAAACATTCCGTGTTGGCTGTTCATTTGCTACTCTTTTTTAAAAAAATTATGCTTTCATGATGCTGTAAACCAAGCTGTGCATTTTAACAAAAATATGAGATGCTTAAATAAATTTTAAAATACTGATGTTTTTATGCCACTGTGCTGCAGAGCAGTTTTGAGCCATTATTTGAAATAAAACAAACCTCCGCCTTTTCTTGCTATCTAATGCTTCCTTTTTTCTTCCATTTCCCTTTTATAACCTTTCATCTCCTATTAATTCAGATAATTATTCAACTAACATGCAGTAAAGATTTTTTTTTAATTATTCTGGTAGCTGAATCTGTTATACACAGGAATTAATCCACATTTATCTGTGAAGGGTTTGCTACTGTTAACAGCTTGATTTTTTAAAATGTAAACTGAAAATTGAGTGAGTGAACTCCATCTCTCAATGTGTCACCCTTTAAATATGATGGGCAATGGGTCTCCAAATTTGATGCTTTCTAACATATGTGCAAAGGATTAGATTGCAAAAGGATAATCTTTAAGTAAACTGTTACTTATTTATATTTATTTCCTTCTGTTTTCCATCTCCAAATAACCCCACTCCTTCCTTCCTTCCTCCCTCCCTCCCTTCCTCCCTCTCATTCCCATCCTTCTCTCTCTCGCTCTCATCTTCCTTCCTCCCTTCGCCTTCTTTCCCTTCCCTTCTGCTCCTCCCTCCCTCCCTCCCTTTCATTCCCATCTCCTTCCTTCCTTCCCTCTCTCACTCCCCAGGTCAGAATTCAGGGCTGTAACCCCATCCTGTGATAAAATCCATCTTGTGACTGGTGAACAAGTCAATCTGTTCATCCCAGATGAATTGGTAGAAAGAGGTTTCACAGGGGAATTGAGTCTCATACCTGCTGCATCCCTGTGTCCCTGCCAGAAAGCTTTCCCTAACCAGCCCGCGAAGATCATTGCTGCCTCCGTATCCTTTGCTGTGATCAGTGATCAATAAAAGGGAGTTGAGGGATGCTTTAACTTGCAGTTGGCTGGGCTTGCAAATGCTAAAGAGGGAGGTATTTGGCTAAGTAGAATGATTTGAACTAAAACAGGTAACCACGTGGGTTTTTGAAATATTTTAAAGCAGGGGTATCCATCCTTGGCAAATCTCGTGGATTTCCATCTCCCAAATTTGAGGGAGTCAGCCATGGGGACACCTCCATATTTCTTCCAGTTGAATGCATTCCCCTTAAATATTTGGGGATTTTTTTTTTCTACTCAGATGTATGTCTTGTTGAATTAAATACGTAAAAGCTTCTTTCCAGGGAGTCTAAGATTGTACCCTATATGTAGCCTATATTATCTTGATTCAGTTTGGTCTAGCGGTTAAGGCATCAGGCTAGAAAATAGAAGACTGAGTTCTAATCCTGCCTTAGGCATGAAAGGCGACAGGGTGACTTTGGGCCAATCATCAGGAGACGGTGAGTTCTAGCCCCACTTTAGGCATGAAAAACATGATTGGGTGAGTTTGAGCAAGTCCCCCTCTCTCAACCCAACCTACCTCACAAGGTTGTTGTGGGGAAACTAGGAGGAAGAAGGGACATAAGGTGATGTTCACCACCTTGAGTTATTTATAAAAATAATACAAGCAAGATAATTTATTAAATAAGGCCATACGAATCTTGATGCTGCTTAATCTGACTAGACATAAGATTCAACTGTTAATAAATAATTATGAGGTAGTTCAACTCATTCCAGCTTTCAAGGACAAATTCTATACTGTATGAAGAACGGCTGCAGGAACTGGGTATATCTAGTTTAATGAAAAGAAGGACCAGGGGAGACACAATAGCAGTCTTCCAATATCTCAGCAGTTTCCACAAAGAAGAGGGAGTCAAACTATTCTCCAAGGCACCTGAGGGTAGAACAAGTAGTAATGGGTAGAAACTAATCAAGGAGAGAAGCAACTTAGAACTAAGGAGAAATTTCCTGACAGTTAGAACAATTAATCAGTGGAACAACTTGCCTCCAGAAGTTGTGAATGCTCCAACACTGCATGTCTTTAAGAAAATGCTGGATAGCCATTTGTCTGAAACGGTATAGAGTTTCCTGCCTAGTCAGGGGGTTAGACTAGAAGACCTCCAAGGTCCCTGCCAACTCTGTTATTCTATTCCATTCTAAAGAGATACTGACCATCAATCTTCCCTACATTAATCTACCTATGAGCTTCCTTGGCAGATTCTTAACCGTGACCAGCAGATTAGAAACATTTCCCATCAATTTCAATCCCTTTCATTTAGTACATTTAGTGCATTTAGTACATTTCTGTTTTGTTGGGTTATAGAACATAGAATAACGGAGTTGGAAGGGACCTTGGAGGTGATCTAGTCCAATTCCCTGGGCAAGTGAGAGTCTATTCCATTTCAGACAAGTGGCTGTCCAGTATCTTCTTGAAAACCTCCAGTGATGGGACACTCACAACTTCTGGAGGCAACTTCTGTTCCACTGGTTAATTGTTCTAACTGTCAGGAAATTTCTCCTCAATTCCAAGTTGCTTCTCTCCTTAGTTAGTTTCCATCCATTGTTTCTTGTCCTGCCTTCTGGTGCTTTGATAAATGGTTTGCCCTACACATCTCTGTGTCAGCCCTTCAAATACTGGAATATCATTACCATGTCACCCCATGTTCCTCTTTTCACCAGTTATAGTTTATAGTTATAGCTATATATAACTACAGTAATACATACAAAGCTATGCATAACTATATAAAAATGGCTTTGGTTATAGAAAGTAAGGGACGCAGTGGCTAAGATGCTGAGCTTGTCGATCAGAAAGGTTGGCAGTTGAAATCCCTAGCGCCGCATATCGGAGTGAGTTCCCGTTCCTTGTCCCAGCTTCTGCCAACCTAGCAGTTCGAAAGGACGTAAAAAATGCAAGTAGAAAAATAGGGTCCACCTTTGGTGGGAAGGGAACAGCGTTCCGTGCTCCTTCGGCGTTGAGTCATGCTGCCTACATGACCATGGAGACGTCTTCGGACAGCGCTGGCTCTCCAGCTTTGAAACGGAGATGAGCACTGCCCCCTAGAGCCGGGAACGACTAGCACATATGTGCAAGGGGAACTTTTACCTTACAGTTATAGAGAGGTTTGCTATTGTCTCAAGACAGGATTAAAGAAAGAAAAGCAGCATCAAAACTAATCACAATTTTTTATATCAAACTCAGCACTCCATGGCTGGCACCATTCACTGGCCCTCAGATGAATTTTTTTTCCCTAGCCAACCATATATATATTTCTTTATGATCCAGCTGGGCTGCCCATATTGTTTTCTGCAGAAGAGGTCTCGTATTCTTTCTTTGACGATCCTTCACGCCTGGCAGCATGGGGCAAATACGCCTATCAAGCCACACTCAACTCAGCTGCATATTGCAAAGCAGGTAACCGATGTATGTGTCGTCTGCACCACACTCCTTTTCGGTTACCTGGTCCGAACGTGGGAAAGCTGTTTAAGGATGAACTGCACGTGCAGTTTTTTTTTTCCAGGGAACAATCTCAGGAGCAGCTGACCTGAAAATAAAACGGTGATCTGACATGTTTATTTTCAGCGTAATAAAATACTGTTTGATTTATCCTCATGAGAACTCTGCACAATGCACATGGGGTGTAAAGTGACAGGGAGCTCACCCCCCCCCCCACTCCCCGCAGAGCATCACAACTGAGCTGAGTCCACAAACCATCTGTTGTGTAACTCTGATTTGTGGTTCAGAAAACTCCGCAGAGGATAGATCTGCAGACCTAATCTTGAAATGCTTTTGATATCTATATCTGCCTGCCTGCCTGTTTATATATCTTACATATTTCTACCATCTATTTACCGGTATCTATCTATCTACTTATTGGTATCTATCAGTATCTATCTTTCTGTCTCTCTATCTATTTATCTGGTATCCTACCACTTTCAACCACAACAGAGCTCAAAATTTATGTTGTTAAGTGAAACATTTGTTAAGTGTATTTTGCCCCATTTTATGACCTTTTGTGCCACAGTCGTTAAGTGAATCACTGCCGTTGTTAAGTTAGTGATACTCTTGTTAAGTGAATCTGGCTCCCCCATTGACTTTGCTTGTTAGAAGGTCACACACCCACAGTGGTGGGTTTCAAAAATTGTTCCAACCTACTCTGTGGGTTTGGCTCCTTTGTGGGAGTGGCTTGCCGCCCATGTGACCGGATGGGAGTGGCTTGCCGCCCATGTGACGGGATATGAAGATGCCGATGACACTTGTCAGAACCACCTTAAATTACCTCACACACAGCACTGGCATGCATAAGAATATGATGTAAACTTGTTTTTTAAAAGGCATCTTTGGTTTGCGTTAAAACAACTTCAACACACGCAATGTTCTGATTGCACCACAAACGCAGTAGTCATCCTTACCTTTCACAGAGGCACTGAGTTTTATAAATATGGGCATGATAGTGTAGAATAATCATATCCAAGGACCAGTGGTGGGTTTCAAAAAAAATTTGGAACCTCTTCTGTAGGTGTGGCCTGCTTTCCGGGTCCACTGGTGGGACCTCTTCTAACCGGTTCGGTAGATTTGATGAACCGGTTCTACCGAATAGGTGCGAACTAGTAGGAACCCACCTCTGCACACCCATATACATACGTACATGCACGCCCGCACTTGCACACACACACCACCAGTTCCTTAGGAATTATCACTGAATCTTCCTTGATTATCTTCCTTGCCTGAAATAAGATGCATTGCAATGTGTCCATCACTCAATCAATGTATTTTGTCTCTCAGATGCAGCAAGACCTGAAATCCAAATTAACCTTCAAAGCAGCCACCAGCAGGATTCAGAGGTTCAGGAACAGACGCTGCTGCTCTTCCTTTTCCTTGGTTATACCGATCCGTTCCAGGACAAGCCAATTTTCACTTTCTGTATATATATATATAAATATGGATGTATACACATACGCGCACACACACACGCACGCACATATATATCTGCTTGGATCAGGGGGTTGAGGGTGGGGCACTAAGCAGTTGAATCCAAGGAGTTTATGAGACTGGCAAGAGGGCATCTACAAAATAAGTGTTTGGCCCCGTAGCTAATCAAGAATATATGAAAGTGCGAGAAGCCGGATTTAAGAAAACTCGCTGCAAAATCAGAGAGAGAAACGGAATAACTTCATTTAACCTCCCATCTGTGCTTGGGATCATATTACCCCCCTCCGCTAAAAATACAAATGCAGCGCAGATGTGTTTTTAAAGACATTTCTTCTTGAAGCTATTCTTGAATCCTCTAAGAAGTCAATTGCCAGAGAATCATCTGGCTTTTCTCCCAGGGAATGGCTTAGTTTAAACAGCAAAGGAAGTCTACCTTTGAGCATTAGGATATTATTGTTGGTTTTAACTACAGTTTATTCAATGAGCTCACAATGTGGCTAAGCCGTAAAAAATCACGGTTTCCAAAATACAGGTAGTCCTTGATTTACAATCGCAAGTGAGGCCACAATTTCTGTTGCCAAGAGAGACATTGTGAATTCTGTCCCATTTTGCCACAGTTTGTTAAGTGAATCACAGCAGCTGTTAAGTTAGTAGCATGGCTCTTAAGGGAATCTGGGTTCCCCATTGACTTGGCTTGTCAAAAGGTCGCAAAAGGGGATCGTGTGACCCCTGGGACACTAAAACCGTCATCAGTATGAATCAGTTGCCAAGTGTCTGAATTTTGATCGCATGATTGTGAGGATGCTGCAACGGTTGTAAGTGTGAAAAAATAGTCATAAGTCCCTTCGAATGTTCACTAAATGAACAGTTGTAAATCAAGGACTACGAATAGGAATAGAAAGGAATAGAATAGAATAGAATAACAGAGTTGGAAGAGACCCTGGAGGTCTTCTAGTCCAACCCCCTGCATAGGCAGGAAACCCTACACCGTTTCAGACAAATGGTTATCCAGTCTCTTCTTTAAAATTTCCAGTGTTGGAGCATTCACAATTTCTAGTGGCAAGCTGTTCCACTGATGAATTGTTCTGACTATCAGGACATTCCTCCTTGGTTCTAGCACAAGTGAATTTTAGTTATACCATGAGTGAATTCGCAAAGGCAAACTGCATGGCGTAATTCAGCCAATAGTTTGTAATTTTCTAGAACTGAAGGGAATTTTGTTGCAAGATCTAATCTGGGTTGGGCACTGAGACCAGAGGTTTAGCCTTCCCATTCCCCCCCCCCCCAATATTCGCAGGCCAGAAACATGCCCACCCATTCATTCCCCTTACACAAAGTTGTGCATTTGTGTGTCATGCATGTCATCCTTTGTCCCCACCTCTCTTTGTGTGGTGCAGGGAACCGGCGACTGGTTCTGTCCCATCTCTCACCTATCCTCTTCTGCAGCGAGCAGGCAGTGAAAAGGTCTACCCAAGAACTGGTGAATGGCGTCCTGCTTCAACACTACAGAGTATTTCAGGTGCGCAGCTCATGACAAAAGGCCAGGATGGTTGAGGGCAAGGCTTGGGTGTAAAAAGAGGGAAGAATTGTATTTGTTTGTTTGTTTGTTTGTTTGTTTAGAAAATTGACATGGCTGCCCAATTCACTCATAGTGACTCTGGACAGCTTACCAAAGAGTAGGGTAGAAATAGAAATACCATAGAATAGAATAGAATAGAATAGAAGAGGGAGGAGAAGGAGGAGGAGGCAAGAAGGAAGGAGAGTAAAATGGAATATACTGTGTTTCCCTGAAAATAAGATGGTCTTGTTTTCCTTTTTTTTACCCCTGAAATAAGCACTTGGCCTTATTTTCGGGGAGGCCTCATTATTTTTGAGGTGTAGGAGGCGGCGAGCGTGGTCACCTCATGGCTGTTGCTGTTTTGCAATATTTTCGGGGAGGGCTTATTTTAGCGCATGCGCTTAAAAGCCCAATTGGGCTTATTATCCGGGGAGGTCTTATTTTCAGGGAAACAGGCTACTATATAAAATATAGAGAAGAGGAAGTAGAAGAGAATAGAGAATAGCACAGACGAGCAGAGCCAGAAAGGCTGTAAAAGCTCAGTTAACAAATGTTTCACTTAGCAACATAAATTTGAGGCTCCATTGTGGTCATAACTCGAGGACTGCCAGTATTCATTTGAACCCCTTGGCTCCTGGTTACCTGTCACCATCCCTGTCAGTTTCTACCTTTTAATATTCGATTCGTGCCTTGCCCGGATTGTTTCTGTGAAGGAGACGGGCAATTCCCAAATCCGATGAAAAAGTAAAATCGGTAGGACAATTATACCGTCCATAGACAGAAGACATTCGGGTATAGTTTGTTTTGAGGCTGCCATGGGCTGTGACCACTAGGCAGGACACCTTGTTCTCCACAGGAGCAGCAGAAGCTGGCACGTTCTTTACCCATCATGGCATCTGCCATTTCCAGAATCGTCTCCAGCAGCACCGACGGCGACTTCAGAAGGAAGTGTCTCCATGCTTTGCAGGTACAGCCAAGATGTCTTAAAACCAGGACATTCTTTAAATTAACAACTGGGTTGGGTTGAGAAAGGTTGTGTAGGATCGGGAAATGCACTATGCCTGGCAACGAGGACATTAAATTAAACAACTTCCAAACTACTAATGACCGTTCAAAGTCATGACGGCACTGAGAAAAGTGACCTAGGATCATTTTTCACACTTAACGACCATTGCAGCCTCCCTACGATCGTGTGATCAAAATGCAGACGTTTGGCAACTGACTCATATTTATGACGGTTCTAGCGTCCCGGGGTCATTTGATCTCCTTTTGCAAACCTCTGACAAGCAAGAGTCTTGTAACTTGACAGCTTTAAGACTTGCACACTTCAATGCCAGAGTTCCTGAGCCAACATGACTGGGGGAGGAATTCTGGGAGTTGAAGTCCACAAGTCTTAAAGCTGTCAAGTTTGAACACCCCTGGGTTTTTTCCCCTAAAGGGTTAGGGGTGCAAGGGTCTTGTAACTTGACAGCTTTAAGACTTGCGTGCTTCAAATGCCAGAGTTTCTGAGCCAACATTTTGGTTGCTAAGCACACACACACACACACACACACACACACACACACGTGTGTGTGTGTGTGTGTGTATATATATATATATATATATATATATATATATATATATATATATATATATGTATATATATATATATATGTATATATATATATGTATAATTTTAAAAGATTAAAATTTGTCAAACAGAAACAAAAAAAAAGAATAAAAGAATAAAAATACAGTGACAGGGACAAAAGGCATGTTAGTTCACTTATGCACACACCCCTCTACTGACCAGTTAAGTATTTAGTATTGTCTTTGTCATTGTACAAAATAAATACAAAATACAAAATAAATACAACAAAATTGGTTATGATGTAAGTTCCACAGAACTATGGTTCCCTTAATGACCTGTGGACTTCAACTCCCAGAATCCCTGAGCTAGCATGGTTCAGGTCTGGGAGTTGAAGTCCTCAGGTCATGAAAGGAGTCATGGTTGCCCATCCCTGTGTTATGAGAATCTCTCCCTTTCTCTCCAGGTCGCAGACACTCAAGAATTCCAGGAAACCATCAGAGAGAGTTTTAACAAAGTCATTCTTAAGCAATGGAAGCCCAGTAACACCTGTGAGATCAAAAAGGTAAACATTACCTTAAACTACTTCCTACCTTCCTCCTGTTTTCCTCACTCTTCCTCGGCACCACTCCGGTCCTCGCTGTTAAGGAACGAAGGTTCAATTGATTCCTGTGAATCCTTACAGATAGTCTGGCAACACAGAAGCCTCAAAAATAGTCCTCAATTTAGGATACCAATTGGGACCAAGACTTTCTGTTGTTAAACAAGGCAGTTAAGTGAGTCATGCCGGATTTTGTTACCTTTTTTTGCCATGGCAGTTGTTAAGTGAATCAGGCAATTGTTAAGTGAATTTGGCTTCCCGCATTGACTTTGCTTGTGGGAGGCTGCTGGGAAGGCACAAAAAAGAAAGAAAGAAAGAGAGAGAGAGAGAGAGAGAGAGAGTGAGAGAGTGAGAGAGAGAGAGAGTAAAAGTAAAGGTTCCCATCACACACATGTGCTGGTCGTTCCTGACTCTAAGGGGCGGTGCTCATCTCCGTTTCAAAGCCAAAGAGCCAGCACTGTCCGAAGACGTCTCCGTGGTCATGTGGCTGGCATGACTCAATGCCGAAAACGCACGGAACGCTGTTCCCTTCCCACCAAAGGTGCTCCCTATTTTTCTACTTGCATTTTTATGAGCTTTCGAAAGGCTATGTTGGGAGAAGCTGGACAAGTAACAGGAGCTCACTCCGTTACGTGGCGCTAGGGATTCAAACCCCCAAACTGCCAACCTTTCTGACTGACAAGTTTGACGTCTTAGCCACTGAGCCACCGTGTCCCTGTTAGATAAATAGATAGATGATAGATGGATGGATGGGTAGATGGATGGAATTCTTTATTATTCTTTATTGACCATTGCAAAAGGCAATCACATGACTTGGTGATGCTGCAGTCATGGTAAATAAATGCTGGTTGCCAAGCACCCACATTTTAATCACATAACTAATGATACGTCAGTTTTTTCCGGAGCTATTGTAACTTTGAATGGTCGGTTGTAAGTTGAGGATTACCTATATTCCAATATCCAGCTAAGATCTCTTCCAGGAAATCCTATCCATGAAATATCTGCACTCGGCATTGGTGGGTGTTCTGCAGTGACAACGGATCCCTGAGTTAATAACATGTTTAGTTTTCATTTTCTGTCTTATTAAAAAATAATATAACGCAAATATCAGCTTCATTGAAAGGGTGATTTCTTACCATTCCAAACTCTTTCCATGACAGTTTTACTTGGGCTGGAGAATTACCAGCATTAAATTCTTCCTTAAATATGATTTGTGTATTGTTGATGTCAATTGTGTCCTTTCTTTTCTTTCTGCAGCCACTGCCTAGAAAGTGTAAGACAAGGCCACCAACTACCAAAACTGACTCATCCTCCGTTCATCAGAAAATGTCCTCCTGGGTTAGTTGTCCAGGATTGGAGCAAGCGGATGGAACCAGCAAGAGAGAAGGTGTGTCTTTGTGTACACAACTAAGAAAACACACTGTTCCAGAGTTATACTGTTCCTAATTTAACTGCAATGTTTCAGTTAACAACTGTGGCAAGAAAGGATATAAAATGGGGCAAAACCCATGTAGCAAATGTTTCACTTAGCAACATAAATTTTGGGCTCAATTGTGGTCGTAAGTCGAACAATACCTGTATAATATAAAGTACACAGTTCACAGAAAGAAAAGAGGAAAGCATTTTGCCGACTAGCTTTTGTGGTAGCCTGCCAGTGGCCAGCTCAGCAGATAGCAGATTTGGACAGTGAGGAGGATTGGGGAGGAACCTGGGCCAGTGCTGGAGTCTGGGGAAGGCTCTGAGGAGGGCTCTGTGTCGGAGGCAGAGAGGGGGCCAGGGCCGCCTGACAGTTATCAGCTGCCTTCGGAGTCAGACATCAGTGGGGCAGAAGAACAGCTGGAGCCTGTTCCCAGTGTGCGCATGTGCAGAGTTGCCAGACGAAGGGAAGAGCTAAAGAACAGGGGTCGACTTGGGAGGAAGGCCACAGGTGGACGATAAATGTCCCCTCCCAGAGGAAATAAAGGAGGAAGGAAAGGGGAGTGGAGTTTGCAGGAGACCATTAGTTCGCTTCATTGGTTCGTGACACTCCGAGAGTTTTGCAGATGTCGGCCTGGCCGCTCTCCAAGCCAGATTAGGTCTGTGACTGTAAATCCTCCCTTGAAAGACTTTGCTCGATGGGAAAGAGCAGAATTCGCAGCAAATTAATAAAAGAGGTTTTTGTCAGGACAAGGAGTTTGTTTCACTCTCTTGGGAAGCGTCAGTCAGAACACCTATCAGCTCACGGTACAAATGTGAAATTCTCTACGGTAGTTGGAAAAAACGCAACCATTCTCTTTACCGGTTAAATTCTGTCCTCCAATGATCTCTCCCAGCAGTCAAATGCATCCAAATCAAAACACGGAAAAAGTTAAGCCAGGGAGTAAAAGTAAACATTCTAAAACAAACAGAAGCAAGAAAAAAATCTGTTTCCCAGGCTCTGAATGTCACTTGGAAACAGGTGCATCTCCTTCAGCAAGGAAGTTGAGCCTCACAAAAGTAAAAAGTAAACAGAAAGAAGACTTTCCAGCAGCAAAGTCTTAGGTTACCTACAGCCACCTGATATACAGGTAGTCCTCGACTTACAACCACAACGGAGCCCAACATTTCTGTGGCTAAGCGAGACCTTCGTTAAGTGAGTTTTGCTCCATTTCAAACCCTTTCTTGCCGTAGCTGTTAAATGAATTGCTGCAGTTATTAAGCTAGTCGCCCGGCGATTGAGTGAAGCCGGCTTCCCCGTTGATTTTGCTTGTCAGAAGGTTGCAAAAGGGGATCACTCAACCTTGGGACATGGCAACCGTCATAAATATGAGTCAGTTGCCAAGCATCTGAATTTTGATCTCGTGACCATGGGGATGCCTCAATGATCGTGAAATGTGAAAAATGACCGTATCACTTTTTTCAGTGCCTTGGTAACTTCGAACAGTGGCTAAATGAACTGCCGTAAGTCAAAGACTAGCCATAATTAGCCGAACTGACGTAATTTGCAGTTTGGATCTGTGCGTCATGCCTGTACATGCATGTGGTGCTGCGTATGTTACTGCATTTTTCAATGTGCGATTTCACATGTGTTTGTGTCCTGCAGAATTTCGGTTTGATAGCTCAGAGTCTGGCGAAATAAGCCCGACAAAGAAGAGAAAACCAGCAGACGGGAGGATTCCCCTGGAGGAGGATTCAGAAGACCTTAACGTCTCTGGTGAAGCCAAGAACAAGGAACCCAAAGGAAGCCTCCCAACGAGACCAGAAGCCACTTCAACCTCTTCCTTTTCTTCTAAGAGTGAGAGGGATATTTCCCAAGACAAAAGTCAAGGAAATGATGGCATCACCGGAGCTGCCAGGAGCAAAAATATGTGTCAGGTTTGTAAAAAAAATATTGAATGAATTAATTAACAGGGTTTCCAGATTCACGTACATTAAATCATGATAAGGTAACCTCGCACATAGGTGCTAGTCATTCCCGACTCTAGGGGGCGGTGCTCATCCCCATTTCAAAGCCGAAGAGCCAACGCTGTCTGAAGACGTCTCCGAGGTCATGTGGCCGGTATGACTCAACGCCGAAGGCTGTTCCCTTCCCACCAAAGGGGGTCCCTATTTTTCTACTTGCATTTTTTACGAGCTTTCGAACTGCTAAGTTGGCAGAAGCTGGGACAAGTCACGGGAGTTCACTCTGTTACACGGCACTAGGGATTCGAACCGCCAAACTGCCGACCTTTCTGATCGACAAGCTCAGCCTCTTAGCCACTGAGCCACCGCATCCCCTCTAAATCATGATGTGGTTTGCTTAATTTTCATTTATGATTCTGATCCTTGGGTATTGTATACAGGCAATCCTCAACCAGTAAGTACAATGGAAACCAGAAATTTCTATGGCTCAGGAAGGTGGTTTTTAAAGTGACTCGTGCCCAAATTTATGACCATTTTTTGCCATGGTTGTTAAGCAAATCACTGCAGTTGTTATATGAATCCAGCTCTCCCCCCCCCCCCTTGACTTTGCTTATAGAAAGGGGGTTGAGCAGAGGATGGACTAGGAATCCTGGGAGTTGAAGTTCACCCATCTTAAAACATGCTGTCTGGGAAATTCTGGAAGTTCTTAAAGTGTTGGAATATTGCATCCAATTTTGGTTGCCATGATATGAAAAAGATGCGGAGACTCTAGAAAGAGTGCAGAAAAGAGCAACAAAAAGGATTAGGGGACTGGAGGCTAAAACATGAAGAACGGTTGCAGGAATTGTTTAATGAAAATAAGAACCAGGGGTGACATGATAGCAGTCTTCCAATATTTGAGGGGCTGCCACAGAAAAGAGGGGGGTTTATCTGTCTGTCTGTCTGTCTGTCTGTCTGTCTACCTATCCTCTATCTATCTAACATCTATCTATCTAACATCTATCTATCATCTATCTATCTATCTATCTATCATCTATCTATCATCTATCTATCATCTATCTATCATCTATCTATCTATTTCTGTCATTTCTCTATCTCTATCATACCTCATCTCTCTCTCTCTCTCTCTCTCTCTCTCTCTCTGTCATCTCTCTATCTATCATATATCATCTCTCTCTTTCTCTCTCTCTCACACACACAAACACACACATCTGTCTGTCTGTCTGTCTTATCTGAGGGGACAGGAGCAGTGGTGGGTTGCAGGTGGTACACCCCGGTACAGGCGTACAGGAGCCTGCCCGGAGCACAGGGTACCGCTCTGGTATGCTGCTCCAAAAGACCCACCCACCCGCCTGCACTCCTTACCTGTCTTTAAAATCTTCAGTGCTTCTGCGCACGGCACGTACAGCGCCTGTGTGATGCTCCCCCGAGCAGCTGGAGCATCACGGAGGCTCGCGGAACGGGATCTGGAACCCACCACTGGACTGGAGGCTAAAACATACGATGAACGGTTGCAGTAACCGGGCCTGGCCAGTCTAGGGAAGAGAAGGACCAGGGGAGACAGGAGAGCATCTTCCAATATTTGAGGGGCTGCCCCAGAGAGGAGGAGTGGGGGGTCAACCTATTTTCCAAAGCATCTGGACCAGAGCACCAGACAAGAAATTAATGAAGAAGAGAAGCAAATTGGAACTAAGGACAAAACTTTTTGTCCGTGAGAACAATCAGTGGAATGACTTGCCTCCAGAAGTTTAAAACCCTGGAGGTTTTTCAGAAGAGATTGGGCGACCGTTTGTCTGAAATGATATAGGGTTTCCTGCTTGAGCAGGGGGTTGGACTAGAAGACCTCCAAGGTCCCTTCCAACGCTTATATTCTATTAAATTGAGACGGGCTTAGCCTGACAGATGACTTTGCTTTAACATAATTTAAAGCTGCTTTCCCTTTGGACTTTCTGTGTCTTGCAGGAGGAGGACTTTTGGGCTCAGGAGGTCCTCAACATGGCCAAGTGGACTTCCTGAAACGGCCATTCCTGTTCCGTTCATGGAATTCCCAGGTGCTTTGGAGCGTCTCTGACAAGGCAATAAATGAAAAAGAAAGTTGTTAACCGTCTCTTGGTTCCCTTCTACTAAAGAATGAGCACAATGCTTTCCCTAGAGCCGTATTTCTCAACCTCGGGCACTTAAAGAAGGGTGGACTTCAACTCCCAGAATTCCCCTATCAACACGTTTTAAGATGAGAGTGGACTTCAACTCTCATGCTGGCTCAGGAATCCTGGGAGTTGAAGTCCTCCCCTCTTAATGCAGGCTGGATGGGGGATTCTGGGAATCGAAACCCACTTTGCTTGTCAGAAGGTGGCAAAACGGGAATCACGTGACCCCGGGACACCGCGACCGTCAATACCAGTCAGTGAGCAAGCATCGGAATGTAAATCACGTGTGCGTGGGGATGTGGCAACAGTCGTAAGTGTGAAAATTGGTCCTAAGTCAAATTTTGTCAGTGCCCTTATAACTTCGGACGATCACTAAACAAACCACATTAAGTTGAGGTGGCGCAGTGGTTAGAGTACAGTATGCAGGCTCCTTCTGCTGCCTGCCGGCTGCCTGCAATTTGGCAGTTCGAATCTCGCCAGGCTCAAGGTCGACTCAGCCTTGCGTCCTTCCGAGGTGGGTCACGAGGACCCAGATTGTTGGGGTGGGGGGGGAAGAGGCTGACTCGGTAAACCGCTTAGAGAGGGCTGGAAAGCACTGTGAAGCAGGATATGTCTAAGAGCTATTGCTAGTCCTTCCTTCCTTCCTTCCTTCCTTCCTCCCTCCCTCCCCAGTGATTAGTACCCCAGGCTAACTCTGCCAACTGCCAGCAGTTCGATCCTGACCGACTCAAGGTTGACTCAGCCTTCCATCCTTCCGAGGTGGGTCAAATGAGGACCCAGATTGTTGGGGGCAAAAGGCTGACTCTGGAAACCGCTTAGAGAGGGCTGGAAAGACACTGTGAAGCGGGATAGAAGTCTAAAGGTTATCGCTATGGAGGAAGGTGCTTTCCTGTTGCCCCTCCGCTCCTAAACCGGACCCGACCCTACTTAGCTTCCCCAAAGGTGCACCGAGGCAGGCATCTGCCGCCCCCTAGCGGTGCCAGGCGCCATGGCGGGACCTTTCTCCCAATGCTTTTAGAAGCTGAAGGCGAGAAGCGGCGTTGGCGGGTTGCGTAACGGCGGAGCCAGCCGGGGGCGTCCCAGCAACGTGCCGACCCCGGCTGAGCCGAAGGGAGGCGGGCCGAGGAGGAGGCGGGGGTCGCCTGGGCTGGCGGGAATCGCTGGCAGGGGGCGGGATGCCCGCCTGGCCCGGGCCGGGGTCTCTCTGCCGCAATCCCCGCAGCAGGGCAGCCCGGCCCGCCGCTTCCCTCCCCTCGGCTGCCCGGCTTCCTCTTCCGCGCCTGGGAGGCGGAGGCTCCCCACGCGGCCCTGCCCGCCTGCCTGCCTCGCCTGGGCGGCCGGGCTGAGCTGCGCTCCTCTTGCATCGCCCCGATGTCGGCGGAGGGCGAGGAAGGGTCGGGGGGCGCCGGGCCGGGGCTCTGCTGGGCCTCGCTCTTCTCCTGCCTCGGCCTGGCCTGCTCCTACGTGGGCAGCCTCTACGTCTGGAAGAGCCACCTGCCCAGGTGAGGCCGGGGGAGAGCGGGAAAGCTGGGGAGGGGCTGTGGTGGGTGGGGGAGCTGCAGCCCCCCACCCCCAGCCTGGCTTGGATCCCCTGCAAGAGGCTGGGGGTCTTTCCCCTCCTGGGAACGCGCCAGGTTGTGCTTGGGGGGTGGGGGGGTGGAATTGTCTATTGAAGCCCCTTTGCAGAAATTGGGGAAGGGGCCGCTTGTTGCCTTGAGCTTCTCTGCGACGGGGAAACCCACCCGAGGCTGAAGTTAACCCGGGTTTTTTTCTTCCTTTCTCCGGGTCAACGGGGTCTTGTGAATTAACAGATCAGCTTTAGTCTGCACTGCATAATATCCCCCCCCCCTTTCCCTTCCTGATTTTGGGGGGACTTTTTCAGACTTGGCTTTTCCTCCTTTTTAGGGACCACCCCGCGGTCATTAAGCGCCGCTTCACCAGCGTCCTGGTGGTCTCCACCTTCTCGCCCCTCTTCATCTGGGTCTGGAAAGAGGTGACGGGCATTAAGGTGAGGACTCCCTGCCTCTCCAGGTCTGGCCGACATTACCTGGAGATTTCCGGCGTTTGGTTTATTTCTTTAGAAGCGACTTTTGTTGTTTAAATCAAAGTGAATCCAAACAGCGAATGTGAACAGCAGGTGGAAAGTGGAAGTGAGAAGCCCAAATGCTTGCAAAAGTTTTGAAATCCTGGATTGAAGAGTTATTTCCCCCCCCCCCCCCCCATCCTCCCCGGATTTTGAAGCAAGGATATATACCCAGCCGTGGTTAAGATAGACAAATCTTCCTTTTGCTGGATATATTTGGGCACAGCCCTGCAAAATATTCAACAGAAAAACTTAACGTTTGACTGAATGTAAACTTCAAACCCCTTTTGCTTATGATGCACGCATTATGACGGTTTCCATCTTATGTTGCATTAAAAGAAAAGAAATAAAATTCGGTGGTAACTTTTGGAGAGCTCCTGGGGCTGCAGCCAAAGTTTGCGATGCAGCGATGCAGCTTTCTTGATAGATATCCTCTCAGTTTAATGTGGGAGAAGTGTTTTATATCAGGGAACAGCCTGGCTGAAATAAATTGATCCCATCACGGAAGCAATATTGGATGAAAAAGATCAACTGGCTAATATATTGGCATGCAGGTAGATTGGGGTGGGAAAAAGAGCTGCTTCAAAGTATATTGCGAGCTTGCCCACAGTTGCTTGGATAGTGAGATTTAATAAATAAATTTAATACATAAATTTTAATTAAATGTAATAATTTTTAATACATAAATTAGGGGGTTACAAAGCTTATTTATCTGCTTGTATCCTGCCTTTATTTGAATAAATAAGGTGGTGAACATATCCAGCATGCTCTCCTATTTTCCCCACAACGTCACCCTCTGAGGTGGGTTGGGCTGGGAGAGAGAGAAGAGGGACTGGTCGAAAGTCACCCAGTCAGCTTTTATTCCTAAAGCGGGACTAGAACTCACTGTCTCCTGGTAATTGGCCCAAAGTCACCCAGTTGGTTTTGATGCCTAAGGCGGGACTAGAACTCACCGTTTCCTGGTGATTGGCCCACAGGCATCCAGCTAGTTCTCTTGCATAAGGTGGGACTAGAACTCACTGTCTCCTGGTGATTGGCCCAAAGTCACCCAGCTGGTTTTGATGCCTAAGGCGGGACTAGAACTCACCGTCTCTTGGTGATTGGCCCACAGTCATCCAGTTGGTTTTGATGCCTAAGGCGGGACTAGAACTCACCGTTTCCTGGTGATTGGCCCACAGGCATCCAGCTAGTTCTCTTGCATAAGGTGGGACTAGAACTCACTGTCTCCTGGTGATTGGCCCAAAGTCACCCAGCTGGTTTTGATGCCTAAGGCGGGACTAGAACTCACCGTCTCTTGGTGATTGGCCCACAGTCATCCAGTTGGTTTTGATGCCTAAGGCGGAGCCTGTTCCCAGTGTGTGCATGCACAGAGCTGTCAGAAGAAAAGAACAACCAGAAACAAGGGTCAACTCGTCACAGGTGGAAGGTGAATGGCCCCTCCCATAGGACTAAAAGAGGAGTGAAAGGGGAGTGGGCTTTTGCAGGAAACAATTCGTTCGTTCGGTCGTTAGATTCGTTTCAGGAGTGTGAAGATCTGTCCGTGAATCTCAGAGACTCTGTTCCCAGAGTCTTTCCTTGCACAACACCTCATACAGAGCCGAGGTGACACAGTGATTAGGGTGCAGTACTGCTGACTGTTATCTGCAGTTCAGCGGTTCAAATCTCACTGGCTCAAGGTTGACTCAGCCTTCCATCCTTCCAAGGTGGGTGAAATGAGGACCCAGACTGTGTGGGCAATATGCTGACTCTGTAAACTGCTTAGAGAGGGCTGAAAGCCTTATGAAGCGGTATATAAGTCTAACTGCTATTGCTATTTGGGAAATATTCACATGGCAGCTTTCCAAGCTAGATAAGGTCTGTGGTCATAAATACTCCTTTGAAAGACTGTTTGCCAGGCCTTGGCTGGATGGGAATGAGAGGAATTCACATTCGTTTAATAAAAGGGGTTTTGTCAGGACCAGGACTCTGCCTCGGGCTTTTTGGGGAACCCTAGGTTAGAACAAGTTTCTTTAGAGGCGCAAAACTGCCCCAAGTCACCCGTTTCCTAGGAGAAGGTTTGGGCCATCTCCAGAATGGGTGGCGTTCACCCACTCTTGGCAGCTTCCATCCCTGGCTTGAGTCATTCTGAAGTGTTTGATGCCTGCCTTCACTGCAGCGTACTTAATCAAGATAATTATAACCTGGCAAAAATATCCATGCTTCGCAGCACTCCTAACACGCAGTTAGCTTGGTTGCGGTTGTTCGGTGTGTGTGTGTGTGTAGAGTGGTTTATCCATTGGTTCATCCCTCCCTCAGTACGTGGTAGGAAGGCGGAAAATGGGCTGATTCAGTCACCAGTTTAAATGCATTGTCGTCAATGTAGCCACGGTTGAAGTGACAGGCGAGGCCTTCCTGCTCGTGGGTTGAAATAAAAGAGAGAAGGAAACGCTTTGGGCCCTCCACGCCACATTAATTCCATTGGGGATGATGGGACTTGGTGTGGAATCATCGTGGCATCTCACATTTAAATTTAATAAATAAATAATGTTTATTTCCATGGAGTCTAAGATGGTAGCCTTACATACATTGCTTCGATCCGATTTGATCCAGTGGTTAAGGCATCAGGCTAAAAACCGGGAGAGAGTGAGTTCTGGTGCCACCTTGGCCATGAAAGCCGGCTGGGTGACTTTGGGCCAATCACCAGGAGACGGTGAGTTCTAGTGTCGCCTTGGCCATGAAAGCCGGCTGGGTGACTTTGGGCCAATCACCAGGAGACGGTGAGTTCTAGTGTCTCCTTGGCCATGACAGCCTACTAGGTGACTTTGGGCCAATCGCTAGGTGTCAGTGAGTTCTGGTGTCGCCTTGGCTATGACAGCCTGCTAGGTGACTTTGGACCAATCACCAGGAGATGGTGAGTTCTAGTTCCGCCTTAGCCATGAAAGCCAGCTGGGTGACTTTGGGCCATTTACTAGGTGTCGGTGAGTTCTAGTCCAATCTTAGGTGTGAAGCTGACTGGGTGACTTTGGGGCAGGTAGACAGGATAAAAAAATCTCTCCTTTTGCAACCTCTACAGTGGCTGAAAAGTCAATTTGCAGCAGGGTAAAACCTGCAACTTAATTTTAAGTCTAAAGCGAGATGCCATTTTCCTTTGCTGCCCCTGTTGTCTGCTTATGGGTGAGTCAGTGGAGATGGTGCTTGAGGGTGATGATGATGATGATGATGATGATGATGATGATGATGATGATGATGATGATGATGATGATGATGAAGGTATCTCCTCTTCTGCTCAGCCAGATGCATCCCTGCTCACCTTGATGGGGTTCCGGCTGGAGGGCATCTTGCCAGCAACTCTGCTGCCTCTGCTGTTGACAGTGGTAAGGGTGGCTCGCCTTATAACCTTGGGGTGACACGTTGGTGATACTTTTTTGACAACTAGCTAGTGACTCGGTTTTCACAAGGGCTGCCTGTCCATAGATGGCAAAAGGGGAAAGGTTCCCCTCGCACATCTGTGCTAGTCGTTCCCGACTCTAGGGGGCGATGCTCATCTCCGTTTCAAAGCCGAAGAGCCAGCGCTGTCCGAAGACGCCTCCGTGGTCATGTGGCCGGCATGACTTAATGCCGAAGGCCCACGGAACGCTGTTATTACCTTCCCACCAAAGGTGGCTCCTATTTTTCTACTCGCATTTTTTACCTGCTTTCAAACGGCTAGGTTGGCAGAAGCTGGGACAAGTCACGGAGGCTCACTCCGTTAACGCGGCGCTAGGGATTCAAACCGCAGAACTGCTAACTTTTCTGATAGCTGGATGCTATTTCATAGAAGGCTACTGGGGTGGGGGCAATAAGTTCTTTTTAATATTTCTAAAATAGGTGGGTTTTCTATAACATCCCGGTGAATGTGAACTCCTGTCTTCCCAGATCCTCTTTCTCGGCCCCCTCATCCAGCTGTCTATGGACTGTCCGTGGGACATGGTAGATGGCTTAAGAGTGGCCTTTGGTAAGAATCTGCTGATGGGCTTTGTGTTAAGATAATAGAAAATATTATTTCACTAACGGGGGGATGAATTATTGGGGGGGGCATATTTTTTGGGGGTGGGTGATGTATGCTCTATGTTTTGGTGTTTGGAGGTGAAGCCAGTTCCCTCTGTCTATGTCAGAGTTTCTCAGCTGTGGCTCCTTTAAGAGGAGGGGCGGACTTCAACTTCCATGGCCGGCTGGGGGAATTCTGGGAGTTGAAGTCCCCTCCTCCTTAAAGGGGCCAAGGTTGAGAAATGCTGGTCTCCCTACAAGTAGCCCTCGAGTTATGAGCACAGTTGGAACCAGAATTTGGGTGGCTAAGCAAGACGCCGGTGGAATGTCTTGGGCCCACTTTTACAACCAAGCGAAACACGTTGTTAAAAGGAATCACATGGTTGTTAAACGAATCCAGCTTCCCACATTGACGGTGCTGGATGGGAAAGTCGTAAACTGCGATCACGTGACCCCGGGGCACTGCAACCGTCATAAATAGGAGTCAGTTGCCAAGCGTCCAAATTTTGATCACGTGGTCGTGAGGATGCCGCAACCATCATAAACGTGAACAAGGGGCACAAGGGCTCTAACTTTGACCAGTCACATTGCCATCCCCCCCACTCAAGAAATCAAGGCCTGTGTGTGTTTTGGGGGCGTCAGTAACACTGCTTCTATCCCCTCCCCACCCCCAGACCCCAGGTTTTGGGTCCTCTGCCTCACTGACATGCGCTGGCTGCGCAACCAGGTCATCGCGCCCTTCACCGAAGAGCTGGTCTTCCGAGCCTGCATGGTGCCCATGTTGGTGCCCTGCACAGGAGTTGGACTGGCCATCGTCACCTGCCCGCTCTTCTTTGGAGTCGGTGAGTTTTTGATGGATTGATTGATTAGATGTATTTGCCACTCATCTCCCTTCAAAGTTCTGTGTCTTCAGTGAGAGGAGATCAGCCCCAACCCGGCTGCTGGCTTTTGCTCCTCTTGTCTGGAGGTGGCTGCGTGCTTTGGGGCTGGGGGGCATCATTAGAGGAGGAGCCTTCCCCGAGAAGGCTGGCTCTTCCTCCAAGGAGCTGCCATCGTTACTAAACCCCCATGTTCCAGAAAGCGAGCAGGCAAAGGCTTGCAGTAGGATAACGTATGAATTGTGGAGTCCTTGGTGCTCACTGAGCTCATGACGTTTCATAACCCAACTAGGTAACCTCATCAGTGCTAGAAAGAATTGGGAGTTTGCCCTCTAGGAGCACTGGTAAAGTTGGGTTGTGAAATATTTGCAATAAACTACCTATTTATCTAAATATTATATAAAATATATAGTATGTATGTATGTATAAAATAAGCACTTGACTGTGTTGCAATATTTTAGGGGAGGGCTTATTTGAGCGCAGGCGCTCAAAAGCCCAATTGGGCCTATTATCTGGGAGAGGCCTTATTTTCAGGAAATAGTTAGCTAGCTAGCTATCATCTATCTATATCTATCTGTCTGTCTGTCTGTCTGTCTATCTATCTATCTATCTATCTATCTATCTATCTATCTATCTTATCTATCTAATCTCTCTATCTAATCTCTCTATCTATCTAATCTATCTCTCTTTCTCACTCTCTATCATCTATCTATCTAATCTCTCTCTCTCTCTCTAATATCTCTCTCTCTCTAGCTATCTATCTAATCTCTCTCTCTCTCTCTATCTAATCTCTCTCTCTATCATCTATATCTACCTCTCTCTCTCTCTCTATCTAATCTATCTCTATCTCTCTCTATCTCTCTCTCTACCTATCTAATCTCTCTCTCTCTATCATCTATATCTATCTATCTATCTCTCTCTCTCTCTCTATCTAATCTATCTCTATCTCTCTAATCTATCTATCTATCTATCTATCTATATCTATCATCTATCTATCTATCATCTCTCTCTCTCTCTCTCTCTCTCTCTCTATCTAATCTATCTATCTAATCTATCTATCTATCTATCTCTCTAATCTATCTATCTAATCTCTCTCTCTCTCTCTCTCTCTCTCTCTCTCTCTCTCTCTCTCTCTCATCTATCTATCTATTTAGGCAAATGGGCCTCCTGCTTGTAGTCCTTCCTTAAGGGTAGCCTTTGCTTTCCACCTCCTTGCTTTCCTCCTTGGGGTTATTAAAATCAAATTGAAATAAAGCTAAAGTAAAATCATGCTGGTTGGACCGATGGCCTCCAAACTTGTGAGCACCAGGGACAGGTTCCATGGAGAAAGATTTTTCCAGGACCGGAGGGAGTGTGGTTTGTGTGCTGCTTGCGTCCCACGGATGGGGGGGGGGGCTTCGCTTGCTTGCACGGCCAGGTTTCTGGCATGCCGTGGCCCGGGGCTTAGACATTGAATGAGAGACTTCCAGAAAGCTGCAAATCTGGAGGCTTAGCTGGATAGCTTAAAAAACAAACAAACGATCCAGAAGAATTAGCATCCCCATCCATGCGGTTGCCAAGGCAACCACTCCATGGGTGGAAGTCAGCGAGAGTCAAGATTGGCTCAAATTAGACTTAATTTTAATCCGAAGCCAGGATGTCAACAGTTGTTAACAGTTAAGTGAGTCTTTCCTGATTTTGCAACCTTGTTTTTCCACCGTTACGGAAATCACAGTAGTTGCTAAGTGAATCGTGCGGTTGGTAAGCAAATCCGGGTCCCCCCCTGCCCCTCATTGACCTTGGGGGCCTGCTGGGAAGGTCACAAATGGCGATGGGACACTGGACACTGCAATTATTGTGAATACGTGCAGGTTGCCGAGATCCGAATGTTGATCGTGGGGACGTGGTTTAAGTCCCTTTTTTCATAGTAACTCAACTCGATCATCGGTCACTAAACAAATGATTGTAAGTCGAGAACGACTTATAAAGCCCGGGAGAGAATGTAAGGCCCCTATTTTGCCCTCGACTTAAGGACCACAATTGAGCCCAACATTTCTGTTGTTGTTGAGACATTTCTTAAAGTGAGTTTTGCCCCATTGTACGACCTCTCTGGCCTCGGTTGTTAAGTGAATCACCACAGTTGATAAATCAGTAAACCGGATGTTACGTGAACCCGGCTTCCCTATTGACTCAGCTTGTCAGAAGGTCGCAAAAGGGAATCACATGTCCCTGGCACACAGCGACGGTCGTAAGAACGAACCAGTTGCTCTGCTTCTGAATTTTGGTCACATGACCTGCAAAGGTCGTAACGTTGAAAGAGTCGTAAGTCATTTTTTCCCAATGCTGTTGTAGCTTTGAACGATTGCTAAATGAACTGTTGTAAGTCGAGGACTACCTGTATGTGTTTTACTTCCGTGTGAAATGATTTTTCCTCTTGCAGCTCATTTCCATCATGTCATCGAGCAGCTGCGGTTTCGCCAAGGAAGCAGAGCCAGTATTTTCCTATCGGCAGGTAGGGCTCCGTCTTGGCAGGGCCGTCGCTAAGAGGGATCAAGGCAAGGGAGGGTTGGGTTGGAAGCGCCCAATAAAAACACCCCAATCGTGGCCAAAGCTTTTCCAAAGTTGAACGACGTATTGCTAAACCATTTGAAGAAAAAAAGGTGACCTTGAATTGGCTGTTTTCCCACCGGTCCAGAGCTCTGACGGCTCTTTGCAAAGGGCCAAACCGATTTACTCCGAATTTAATTTTAATGTAGCTCAGGGTATTTGTGGGGAATGAGAGTATCCTAATATATCTATATATATATTCGTAGCTCAGGGTATTGTAGGAACTTTGGCCTGGTGGGTTGGTTTTTATACCTTGAGCGAACCCCCAAAAAACCCCAGCTCTGTTTGATAGCCCTTGGACTAGTGTCTCATTGTGTAGCTGAGTTGCTCCGTGCGTTACTCCGAAGGCAACACAAACCCTAAAGACGAAAGAGGTGAGAGAAATGGAGGCAAAGGATTTCTTTGCAAGTGGAGAGAAAATTCGGAAGATTTTCCTTTTTCCTACTTTTTAAATTATGTATCTTAATGACTTTAAGGTGTCTGGACTTCAACTCCCAGAAGGCCAGGGGATTCTGGGAGCTGAAGTCCAGGCACCTTAAAGTTGCCAAGATTGAGAAATACGGAATATCTATCCTTGCTTGCAAGTGGCCTGAAGTTGCTCCCGTGGGGGATGCACGGAAGGATCCCCTTTTTAAATTGGGATTCCCTGCGCCCAACACACACAATCTTTCCTAACCACCTGCTCCCTTCCCTTGCAGTGTTCCAGTTCTCCTACACCGCCATCTTCGGAGCCTACACCGCGTTCCTCTTCATCCGAACAGGTTGGTGAAGGGTTGGGAGCTGGGATTTCCTTCCTTCCCGGAGTTCTCTTCCTCTCAGTTGCTCATTTGCATGCAAAAGGCAAGTTTCCTCAACTGTTGATTACCTGCCCATTTCCTCTACTGTTACCTGCCAGGTGAGTCTCTGGAAGTCCCCCCTCGAAGGGCTGGGTGGTAGCTGAGAACGATGGGAGGTTTTAAATCTTAAAATTGAGGCCTTGAGCCCTCTTTTCTGCCAATAACCCTGTTCAAACTCCGATTCTGAGCTCCTCTCTCTTACTATCACGGCTAATCCGGGATTAAGACAAAGCGGGTGGTTTAAGATAGCCCTGTGGTGGCTTAGTATCCGGCGTGAGCCGATCCTGGGTGTGTTTTTTCCTTTGCAAAATTGAACTTGTTTTTCTCGCCCGCCTCCCAGTTTAAATTCTTCATTTGGCTTGACTGAAGGTGTTATCGGCCCACCCGACATCCCTGGGTGGTGGCTTTTCCACCGAGGAAAAGAAAGCTTGTTTTTCTCCCTGCTCCTCGGAAGGGGCGGGATCCTTCTTTTCACCGTCGCCCTCTCTCTCCATGCAGGACACCTCATTGGGCCGGTTCTCTGCCACTCCTTCTGCAACTACATTGGATTCCCTGCGGTGGGCGCAGCCCTGGAGCACTCGCAGTGTTTCCTGGTGGTCTTCTTTTACCTGCTAGGCGTGGTCCTCTTCTTCCTCCTCCTCCTCCCCATGACGGACCCGGCTTTCTTCGGACACCTGCCCATCTGCTCCCTCTCCAGACTGACCTCTCCCGCGGATGGCCTCACCAGCTCTTCCTGGTGCTCCTGACAGCCCCATGGCGCCTCCGCTGCGAACACACCCTTACCCTCCGCCCACCCTCTCCGGGCGCTGTGCTCTGTGTCCAAATTGGTTCCCAGGCACCGTTCTGCTCCGCAGCTGGGAAGGAAGGGCAGGAGCGCCCCTCTTCCCAGAGAGGCTCCTCACGTCAACCCCGTTTGCCATTGATGGGTAGTCGCGGTGGCACTCTCACGCACCTCCACCCTGAGCCCACCACCCCTTTTTCTAGAGATCCCCGGGCCCTTTTCCTCCAGGCCCTGAAGAGTTCTATTTTTTATGAATAAAGTACTTTAAGGAGGTGCCTTGGTTGGTTGAATGGACTCGGGCGGGGGGGTGGATGGGGGACGGGACGGACTGTAAGTGAGATCCAAACGCTGCCTGTCCGTCCTTTGGGTCTCTTCCCTCGGCTAGATTTCTCGGAGCTCTGAGGCCATGAGAAGGAGAGCCCACCAGTGGATTCTCAGCAGCCAAAGCGAGATCGCTTGAGGGAGAGTAGTCTAACTCCATCTTTGCTCACTAGTCTTAACTGCTCAAGGAGCCGGAGGGGATATCTTGTCAAGGCAGAGAATTATATTTTTCTGCAAGCAGCTGTTATTTGAGGGGCATCAACCACGGGCTGCATTAGAAAGACAGAAAGGAACCACGGGGCATCTCAGGATACGTGGGCAGAAGGGAGAGGGCTGGCTTCCAGAATAACAGCTGGAAGGGACCTTGGAGGTTTTCTAGACCACCCCCCTGCTCAGGCAGGGAACCCTATGCCATCCCAGACGAAGCGCTGTCCAGCCTCTTCTTAAAATCCTCCAGTGTTGGAGCACCCACAACTTCTGGAGGCAAGCTGTTCCACTGGTTAATTGTTCTAACTTTTAGGAAATTCCTCCTTTGTTCTAGATTGCTTCTCTCCTTGATTAGTTTCCACCCATTGCTTCTTGTCCTGCTTTCTGGTGCCTTGGAAAATAAGTTGACCCCCCCCCCACCTCTTCTTTGGAGCAGCTCCTCAAATACTGTTATGCCACCCTAGTCCTTTTCTCTAGATTAGCCATACTCACAGAACATAGAATAATAGAGCTGGAAGGGACCTTGGAGGTCTTCTAGTCCAACCCCCTGCTCAGGCAGGAGACCCTATTCCATTGCAGACAAATGGCTGTCCAATCTCTTCTTAAAAACCTCCAGTGATGGAGCATCCAGAACCTCTGGAGGGAAGCCGTTCTACTTAACTGTTAATTAATTGTTCTCACTGTCGGGAAGTTTCTCCTGAGTTCCAGATTGCTTCTCTCCTGGATTAGTCTCCACAGATGGAATTCCATCCCTTCCATTCCCATTCTAAGCATCCTTGTGTCCACAGGAGTTCCCTCTTGGCTGAGCAGCCGGGCCTTTAAGCTTACGGGACCTTGGCGTAGCATCCCACCCCGTTGGCCTCCCAAGAAGAAAGACCCCGACCACAGATGGGCCTCCAGAGTGTGGTGTTTTATTGGTACAGCATCTGTTCCATGCCGGCCCTGCCCTGCTTCCTTGGGCACCCCTCGGGGCATCCCCGGTGATCATCTAGACAGCTTCCAGGACATCGCCTGGGGGCTGAGAAACCCAGAAGGGTCTGGGGGAGGCAGGGCAGAGCACAGCCTGGGGGGAGGAGGGCTGACTAGCTCAGGAGCAAAGAAGAGAGACGGCAGCAGGACAGGACAGAGACGGTTTTCTGAGAAAGACACCCCCCCTCCCCTTGTGGCTCATGGGTGGAGAGAGGGAGGTTCTCGTTACCTTTTGCCCAACATGGGGGGGGGGGGCATGTGAGGAAGGGGCTGCTATGCCGTGCGCCCTGGGCACAGGACTCGAATTGTGTTAGCTCCCTGGGAGGGAGGGGGTCATTCTGCTCCCACATGCCTTTTGTGGTGAGGGGAGGGAATCACAGGTCGCTCTCCCCATACAGGGCGCTGGAGAAGGAGACATAGTCCAAGGCGCCCGAGACGGTATCGGCTCCGCTGTACTTGGTCATCCGGGTGATGCAGTACTCGGCCTGCTCGGGGGGCAGCTCCCGGCGAAGCTCGTCCACTGTGATGTAGCTCTGCGGAGGACCAAGGAGACCCCACCCCACCCCGGTTAGGAGGTCAGAGTAGCCCAGAGCTCAGCCCCTGCTTGGGAGGAGCCCCACGAGGGCTTTTCCAGAAGGCAAGTGCTTCCTTGGCTCTTTTGCTTTCCCCCCCTTGAAAACCTTTCGCTTTTCATCCAGGAAGCTGCTTCTATTCTAGTGGAATGGTGGAAAGATTTGCATTTCATTCCCCACCATTCAGCCAGAACTGGAAAAGCTTCTTGGATGAGAAGCAAAGTGTTTTCAAGAAAAAAAAAGTCACGTTCCTTTTTGGAAAAGCACCTTTGGGACAACCAGGACCTGGGTGGTTGAGAATCTCCATAGACATTTGCTTGGCAGGAGATGTCAAGGACCCATCTAGCATTTCTAGTTGGGGGGGGGGGGGCAGAGGGGGGTGGCTTTACCCCGGGTGGGCTTGGAGGACACCCAAGTTGAAGGTCCAAAGTGGTATGAAGGAGCTTCCTAGGAATGCTAGGTTGGGAGGTGGGGTCTGTCGAGGGGCAGAAGGCCAGACCAGCTCAGATGACTTGCTACTTGCTGGGCTGATATGGGGTGGGAAGCCTCTGGGTGTCCTTCCTGCCGCTAGAAAAAGGACTCTGATACAGGGAGAGGCCCGTCACGATCAACTCCCTCGTCTCCTGCCCTACTGAGGCAGAGCTGGCCCACTGTAAACCATTAATTGAAGAATAACTGGGATTATAGAGCAGATTTGGGAAGGGGGGCTGGCGTTTCCTCGTTCAGTAGAGAAAGGATTTTCGCCGGTGGGGAAAGGGGGAAGCAGAGATGGCAAATGTTGTGGCCCACCAGCAACTAGCAGAGCTGGCAGCAGACTCAGACTGTGAGGAGGGTTGGGGAGGAACATGGGGCGGTCCTGGAGTCTGGGGAAGGCTGACTGTGGGAGAGGAAAGACTTTGCTGGAGAGGAATTCAATTCAATAAAAGGGGTTTATTGGGACGAGGACGAGGCTTCGTGCTGCTGGGGAAGCCTATGTCAGAACAGCAAAAAACCGCAGAACTGACAGGCGGAATCCAGGATGCTGATTCTCTTTAGCTAATCTAGGTTTAATCCCACTTGTAAATAAGAGTCCCTTTCGAAACTGGTGTGGCCGAGGCGGAATCTCTCTCCTGCACACACACACACCCCACCCTTCCAGCCCTCTCCTGACTCACCTTGTCTGAAGCCAGGATCTTGAAGGAGGCAATGACCTGTTCAGCCGTGTCGGTCTCGGCTGTCTCCCGGGTCATGAAGTCAATGAATGCTTGGAAGGTCACCACTCCCGTGTTGTTGGGATCCACCAGGGTCATGATACGGGCAAACTCCACTTCGCCCTAGGGAGTGAGAGGAAAGATCCCTGATGGGTGGATTCTCTGCCCGATTCAGACAAATCTGCAGGCCCCAGAGTGGGATAGCTCAAAGCTGCCTGGCAGAGCTCCCCCTTCCCCCTTTTCAGACATTGTTTCCATCATACAGACAACCGGTAATTTTATTGTCTAAAACCAACAAGTGAAGCGTTTGTCTGAGCAAAGGAACTGGATTGATAGTCAGTTCGTGCAATTTGTTTTATCCAAGAGAGGAAAAAATTGAAAAATGATGGGGAAGAGGACATCGGTCGCTTTCTAAATCCACACCAGTCTCTTGATGTTCATTTTGCCATCTTTAAAATTTAAACACCGTTCTTTAATTCAATACATTACCTCCTCATTTTTATTTTTCGATCCAGAAACAGGACTCCAGCACTGGGAGAAATGCAAAATCCCAAAGATAACTGAATTCTGTTTTTTTTTTTTTAATCTAGACATGAAGGCTAAATAATCCCTTTAAGTAATGCTGCTGTCCAGGTGGTTCTCTCCTTTTTTTCTCCCACTGCTTATTTCCTGGCAATCTCAGCCTCTCTGGGAAATAAAAAAAGAGGCTATAAAACCAGCCTTAATCCATTAGAGGAAGGAGAACTTCAGGAAACTGGCAAGGGCATTGGCAGGCTAGAGGCCATAAACCAAACCGGTTCTGCAGCTGAGCCAAATACTCCCAACGGCTTTGATGATGGCAGCTTTGCATCCTTGGAGGAAAGAGTTAAAAGTTTCCCTCCCAGCTTGACACAGCCCATATGGGCTTCCTCAGAGGGCTGCAAGACCATTATCTATATCTATCTATCATCTATCTATCTATCTATCTATCTATCTATCTATCTATCTATCTATCTATCTATCTATCTATCTATCATCTATCTATCTATCTATCTATCTATCTATCTATCTATCTATCTATCTATCACTCTATCACTCTCTCTGTAACATCTCTATCACCCTATATCTATATCACTATATCTATCTATCATCTATATCACTCTCTCTCTCTCTCTCTCTCTCTCATCTCTATCATCTCCCTCCCTTTCTCCCTCCCTCTCTACCTCAACTAACACTTGATGATGTTATGTAGTTGGATGATGAAATGTCTTCAAAAAAACAATGCGGTACAGAGAGTGCCAAGGACCCCACATTTCAACTCTGAGCTGCAAATAGTCTCCTTTATCGCTATATATACATGCGCAAGGTTAAAATCTCACTCTCTAATGCCCCTCCCCTCCAAGAGATGCCGCAGGTACACAGAACACAATCCTCCCAGTTCAGGCTGGTCCCCTACCAGGTCGTATCCCATGGAGATCAAGCAGGCCCGGAAGTCGTCAGGGTCCATCAGGCCATTTCGTTTCTGCAATGAGTCAAAAGTGGGAAAAGGTGAGAAGCGGAGGGGGAGACTCGGAAAGTCCCCCAGCGTGTGGCTTGAGTGACAGCCCCCCCGCCCCCACCCCAAACACCATGAAGAGGTATTTTTGTTAACAGAGATGCTGGCACAAGAACGGTCTGCTACCCACCCGGTCGAAATGGTTGAAGGAGGCCCGGAACTCGTTCATCTGTTCTTGGCTGATGCCTTTGGCATCGCGGGTCAGGATCTGGTTCTCGACTTCATTGATGGTGCGGGCAATTGTGGTCAAGAGCTGCTCCCAGCCCACGCGGATGTGCTGCGGTCAAGACGAGGAGGAGGAGGAGGAGAGCGGTAGAGAAGAAGAGGCAGGAATAAGAGAGATTCCTCTTTCTTTCTTTTATAAACATGCAGAGAAACAGACCGAACTTGGCATGTCGAAAGACATGAAAATGCTCACTCTCATTTGATTTAGAACTTTGCCTGGAAATTTTGGCTGGCCCCAAGTTCAGGAATGCGTCGTTGACAAATGTCTCAGGCACAGACAGGTAGTTCTGGACTTATAACCATTCATTTAGTGACCGTTCAAGGTTACAGTGGCACTGAAAACAATGGCTTACAGCTGGACTGGCTTATGGACTGTCACGTGATTCCCCCAGTCCCATGATCAAAATTTGGGTCCTGTCACATGATCCCATAGTCACTTGGCAACAGTTGCAGGGTCCCATTTGCAGCTTTCTCAACAAGCAAAGTTAATGGGGGAAGTTGGATTCACTCAACAACCTCATGATTTCGCTGTAGTGATTCGCTTAACCACCCTGGCGAAAAAGGTCGTTAATAACTGCTTTGTTTAGCAATGGAAATTCTGCGCCCAATAGAGGTCATAAATCAAGGACTAACAGTGCCCTAATTAAATCATGAGCCTCCAGCCAAGCTGCAACAGAAATCCAGTTATTTATTAGGAGCTTCGTGTCAGCACTTCCCAAGCCCCTACGTAATTTACGGCCCCAATCATGACCCTGTTCCCCCCCCCCTCCCGCCAGGGTGTATCATCAATCACATTCGCCAACAGGACAACTTCACAGGTTGTAGAGATCACTCCCCTCCGGCTTCCGTAAGTAACCCTGGGATACAGCCTTGAGAGAGATAAGTCTGGAATGTGCTTCTGTCTTTTGCTGCCATGCCATTTCATCGGTTTTCCATCCCCCCCCTTTCCTATGGCAACTCCAGAGCAGGCCAGGGAGGCTTTGTGAGTTGACCCCCAGTATTTCCCACTGCTTTCCTTGCCCTCATCTGTCCAGGCACTTACTTCCATGGTGTAGTTGGTGTGCTTGTTGTCGAAAACGAGAGCTTCCTGGATGAGCTGGTGGTCGCCCTCCAGCTTGTCAATATTCACTTTGTAATTGATAATATTTTGCTCATGCTGCTTCAGTTGGTTCATTTGGTCCTCGAGGGGTCCACTTATGTCCACGGAGACATGACCGATTTCCTGGAAGGGTTAAAAAGAGAATTTTGACTTAAGGGATGGACACCTGGCTCAAATTCTCTCCGGGGCTTTCTTCCCACAAATATTAAGAGGCATCCTTGGTCGCCAGAAGCTGGTGGAATTTTGCAAATTGGAAATGCAGGTCTAAGAAAAACAATTTAAGTGTTTTATACTTATTTGTCTCTTCTGATCCATCGTTAGACTAGCCCCCTATGTTTTTTTCCCCAGGTTACATGTTTCTCTAGTGTGAATGCTTTAAATGGCCTCTATATTGAAAAGGTATTTGGATTGATTCTATGACAATTCATTGTGGCCAACTCGCCACGGCCAACTCAATGGCGGGCAACTCATTGTGGGGCAAGAGTGACACCAATACTAAAGAAATGGTGGAATAGAATCATTAAAGAAAAGTTGCAAGAGCCGAGGTGGCGCAGTGGTTAAATGCAGCACTGCAGGCTACTTCAGCTGACTGCAGTTCTGCAGTTCGGCTGTTCAAATCTCACCAGCTCAGGGTTGACTCAGCCTTCCATCCTTCCGAGGTGGGTAAAATGAGGACCCAGACTGTGGGGGCGATATGCTGACTCTGTAAACCGCTTAGAGAGGGCTGAAAGCCCTATGAAGCGGTATATAAGTCTAACTGCTATTGCTATTGCTAAAATGAGGGAAAGAATGAAATGGGAATGAGAAAAATTAAAACATTTTTTAAAAATTTATTTTGGGTAAGTAAATTTAAATTGTCCTGCAGTCGAGTTGCCCCAAGGTGAGTTGACTGTGGAGAGTTGCCCCATTCCGATTTAGATTAGGGCAGCATTTCTCAACTTTGGCAACTTAAAGATGCGTGGATTTCAACTCCCAGAATTCCCCAGTCAGCAAGCTGGGCCTACTCGATAACCAGTCCTAGTCTGCCCCATCCCGCCAAAGGAACAGGAAGCGCAGTATTGATGTGGGCAAGAGAAAGAAGGCCTGACCTCCATCTTGGTCTGGATCCAGGGACCAATGATATTAGCTTGGGCGGCGAATTGACGTCGCAGGCGTTCGTTGGCTTGCTGCCTTGCCAGTTCTTCCTGCAAGGTCTGGTCACGATGTGGAACCAGCTGTTTCACCTAAATGGAAGGAGAGAAAGCAAACTGGCGTTTAAAATCTCACTGAGAAAAGTAATGCCACCCTCCCCACCCCAAATCTTGCCCCTTTAAAGCAGGAAACGACAATAATATGGGGTGTTTGGTGCTTTCTGAGCTTGGTTGTTGTCTGCAGAGGTTTCATTACCCAACTAGGTAACATCGTCAGTGTTCCTACAGAAGAAAAAACACTCCCTTCTAGCACTGATGATGTTACCCAGATGGGCGATGAAATGTCTGCAAGAAAAAAACCACCAAGGACCCCACTGAGCTACAAATATTATCTTCTACAGACAGTCCTCGACTTACAACAGTTCATATAGTGACCATTCTAAGTTACAATGGCACTGAAATGACTTACGACCATTTTTCACATGTATGACCGTTGTAGCATCCCCAGGCAACATTCGGATGCTTGACAACTGGTTTGTTTTTATGACGGTTGTTGCGTCCTGGGGTCATGCGATCCCCTTTTGTGACCCTCTGACAAGCAAAGTCGCTGGGGAAGCCAGATTCGCTTAATGATCACATGATTCACTTAAGAACTATGCAAAAAAGGTTGTAAAATGGGGCACAACTCACTTAACAACTGCCTTTGCCCTATCAACAGAAATTCTGGGCTCCATTGTGGTCCCAGATGGATAAATACCGAACATGGATGGAGGGCAGCAATTTACAAGGGATCCAATTCAGCCTGGAAAAAAATAGATTCCCACCCACCCACCCACTCCAGATTCTCCCATTCCTAATCCTTGTTTGGCTCTCACCTTGTCCCACTTGTTGGCAATGTCGTGATGGGAGAGGGTGGTGTAGGGGTTCAGGCCCGACAGCTTGATGCCGTAGGTTTGAGCAATCTTCTGGATCTCGTTCTGAATGCCCAGGATGGCCATGCGCTCCTTGTCGGCCTCTGGCAGGGTGGCTTTGAACTGCTCGTGGGCTGTGATCAGGCTCTGAAGGAGAGAAGAAAGAGCTTATGATGGGGCTCAGGGTTGATTCAGCCTTCCCTCCTTCTGAGGTGGGTAAAATGAGGACCCAGATTGTTGGGGGCAAGAGGCTAACTCTGTAAACCGCATAGAGAGGGCTGTGAAGCACCATAAAGCAGTATATAAGTGCCTCTGACCGCTGCCAGCAATTTGATCCTAACTGACTCAAGGTTGACTCAGCCTTCCGTCCTTCCGAGGTGGGTAAAATGAGGACCCAGATTGTTGGAGGGCAAGAGGCTGACTCTGTAAGCCGCTTAGAGAGGGCTGTAAAAGCACTGTAAAGGGGTATATGCCATTGCTAAATGCCATTGCTATCCTGAGGCCAACCTGGATCTCCTCGATGCTGTGCACGATGAACATGTCCTGGAGGTCCTCAATGGCTCCGTCCATCCAATTGTTGAATGGGGCGGCTCTCTTGGCAAACTCCAGATACAGCTGATCAATGGTCTCCAGCAGCTTCTCCACCCGCTGGGCAGAGGGGAAAGAACGCTGGATGAAAATCCTGAGAGGGAGACGTCTGCCTGGTCCACACCTTCCCCCCAAAACCTATGAGCCACATCCAAGAAGAGACCTTCATTGTCTCAACCTGTCAGCCCCTTTCTCACCTCCAGGGCATCCCTTCTCTTCTGAGTGAGTGTCCCCAAGGTATCCCATTGGTCACAGATGGCCTGGCAGCGGGAGTTCACAGAGGCTGCATCGTGGTAGTCCAGCTCACTGCAGGGAGAAAGTTTTTGAGACACAGTCCTTTTTGTTTTTCCAGGCCCTGAATGCATGTGCAGAATGGATCATCTGGAAGTCCACACTATCTGGCTTGATTTTATCTTATTTGTTCCTTCTTTTAATCCAGCGTTTCTCAACCTTAGCAACTTTAAGATGTGCTTTTTGGGAGTCTAATTCCGTGTCTCTTAAAGTTGCCAAAGTTGAAAAACATGGCTTTAATCCATTTTAAGCAGGTTCCTTTTCCTTTTAGTTTGGTCTTTGGAACTGAAATAAATACACATGCACACACACACAATCATATATATATATATATATATATATATATATATATGTATGTATGTATGTATGTATGTATGTATGTATGTATGTATGTGTATATATATATATATATATATAAATACACACACATACATACATACATACATACATATATATATATATACACATACATACATACATACATACATACATACATTTATTTATTTATTTATTTAAAGTCACAACCCCTGGTATGCCCAAACAGACTTTAAATATATACCTCTCACCCTGGCTGGCTGATAAGGAGTCGAGCTCTGTAGCTCAATGGTTAACACATCTGCCTAGAGGCAATAAGAGCACAGGTTCGATTCCAAGCATGGGTATGGCTAGCTGATGAGAGTTAAATAGCTTGAAATAGATCTATACTAGTCTCCTTTTATTTATTTATCAGCATAAATATAACATATATATATATATACGTACGTATATACACATAATGTATGATGTATATTGAGCAGGGGGTTGGACCAGAAGACTTCCAAGGTCCCTTCCAACTGTATTATTCTATATAAGATCCATGGTGGTGCAGTGGTTAGAAGGCAGCATTGCAGGCTAACTCATTGCCAACTGCCAGGAGTTTGATCCTGACCGGCTCAAGGCGGACTCAGCCTTCCATCCTTCTGAGGTCGCTAAAATGAGGACCCAGGTTGTTGCGGGCAAGAGGCTGACTCTGTAAATGGCTTAGAGAGGGCTGTGAAGCATTGTGAAGCGGTATATAAGTGCTACTTCTAGTACTGTGGTATGCTATTCTTGCCATGGTGGCGCAGTGGTTAGAATGCAGCATTGCAGGCAAATTCTACTGACTGCCAGCAGTTCGATCCTGACCAGCTCAAGGTTGGCTCAGCCTTCCATCTTTCTGAGGTCAGTAAAATGAGGACCCAGATTATTGGGGGCCAGAGACTCAGGAAGCCCCTTAAAGAGGGGATGTAAAGCACCATGAAGTGGTTTATAAATCTGCGGTCTATAAGTCTTAAGTGCTATTGCTATAAGTATATACATTGTTCCTCTCTTTGGTGGCCAGGTTCCCAAGTCATTTAGAGCCCTCATGCAGTGTCAGGCTTCAGGCTTGGGGCAGCCATCCTAGTAGGTAGAACTGGGGAGTAGAACTGATGACACGGGGTGCTTGTGTTTCTCCATAAGGCTGCTGCCAGCTTGTTGACACCTACTTGAGTTCCTGAGCGATGGCCGCTATCTGCTCCACGCGGTCCTGGTGGGCGGCCAGGTCGCTCTCAAAGGCCTCGTGCTTGCGCATCAGTGCCCGGATCTCATAGAGTGTAGCTGATTCATAGTCCTTCTGGGACAGCATTTCTTCCTTCCCTGGGAGGAAAGGAAGCAGAAGGGAGCTAAAGGCCCGGCTGAGGGAAGGGGGCTGAAGGTTGATTGAGAGCATCTCTGTATAAATGGGGCAGAGTACCCTCCCCTCAGTGTGACTGCAGAGTCCCACATCAAACTAGATCGTGACCGGCTGTAAGCTGAGGGCATATACGGGTCCAGTGTTTAATTTTTAAAAATATCAATGCTGCTGCGCTTCAATGGTTAGCTATCTGAACACAGATCTGTTTTTGACATTTACATGTTATTGTGTTTTGCTCACCTAGCTGAAATGTTAATATATAATGCTCGTCCATGTATCATCATCATCATTTAACAACCCCATAATCCTTTGTGGGGTGGAGTTCTGGGCAACTGAATGGAGCTAGCAGAATGTTTACTGGCTGGATGCCCTTCTTGTCGCCAATGCGGAATTTTGTTCAGCAGATATATTCTCAGTGCCCAGAGAGAGAAATATCTGCCTCTACCTAGGATTGAATTCACAGCCTCCTGATTGTGAGGCAAGAGCTCCACCTCTAGGCCACCACACCACTCCACTGCTAGTCCATGTATTATATGCCTAAATAAACAAACATGAGCAGAGAAGGGGATTCTGTCGGGGTCTCCGCAGATACCTCTGGTCCAGTTCTCGTGCAGAGTGGCCTTCTGCTTGAACTTCTCAGCCAGGTGGTCCAGGCGCTCCAGGCGCCTGATCTCTGTCAGCAGCCATTCTTCATACCCTTTCTCAACTTGTTCCAGACCTTTCCAGGCATTGGCAATGTCCTGTAGGCACAGGGGGGAGGACAGCCTCAGCCAAGGGAGGGTCCCAGCTCATTTACTACTGATCACCCACCTTCAGAAATCCTCCTGCATTTCTTCTCGCTCCCAAAGTTGTCTTTTACGAAGCGACATCTGTCTATCTCCCAGGATGTCTGCCCATCCCACCTGGTCATGCAGGGAAGGTATGCTGCGGACCCCATCAATTAAAAAACTCCAATTTGGGGGGGGGGGGTTTCCAAGAAATGAGCCTTCTCTGCTGTGGCCCCTGCCCGGTGAAACATTCTCCACAACCTCCCAAGGGAAGACAGGCCCCCACCCTCCTGATCTTCCAGGAAAGAGTGAAAATATGGCTCTGCAGCCTTGGAGGGGGAGCCCAGAGGAACATGCAATCCTGGGGCTGGCTAGTGCCCTGAGAACCCTCCCTTCGCCTTTGAATTAATTTTTAAAACGTGTTTTAAGTACCTTTGCCTCTTTTATTTAATTTTTTAAACTTTTATATATTGTCTTTATATGTTCATATTTTATTGTATGCTGTCCAGAGTCCCTCTGTTAAGGGAGATGGGCAGTTTAAAAATGTGATTGATCAATGTCACCTCCGAATGTCCTGACTGTAGTCTTCCAATATTTGAGAGGCCACCACAAATAAGAGAGAGGAGGTCAAACTATTCTCCAAAGCACCTGAGGGCAGGACAAGAAGCAATGGATGGAAACTAATCAAGGAGAGAAGCAACTTAGAACTAAAGAGAAACTTCCTAACAGTGAGAGCAATTAACCAGTGGAACAGCTTGCCACCAGAAGTTGTGAGTGCTCCATCACTGGAGGTCTTTAGATGAGATTGGACCATCATTTGTCTGAAATGTTGTAGAGTTTCCTGACTGAGAAGGATGTTGGATTAGAAGATCTCCAAGGTTCCTTCCAACTCTGTTATTCAGTTAATTAAACAAATCTTTGGAAAACTAAGTCACCAGTTTTTAACTGAGCTGAAAGCAGAGCCACAGAGGAGCAACATGTCTTAAGATCTCACACCCTCCTCTTAATCTCTGCTGAATAAACACTAAAACATTTAGGGGCTACAAGAAGGGAAGCTAGTCTTAATTCCTGTTCTTTTGAAGGCAGTAATTTATTTTATTTTCAGTGGGTGAATCAAGAGCAAGTAAGCAATTGATTAAAACAGCTTTCTTGGCACTCTGCCTAACAAATGGGTAAGCGAAGGAATTTATTTTTCATGTATTTTTATCTTTTTGTTACCATTTAGCTTTTTTAAACGTTGACTAAGGATATGATTTGACGGAGTATTTTTAGTTGTTTAATAGATGGCAATCTGTCTTCATTTCTGCTTTTTTGATAATAAGATAACGTTATGGATTCAGCTCAAGATCGTGAGAACAAGGCAGAGTAAAAAAAAAGAAGTAAGCCATTAATTTTTTTTAATGTAACAACATGAAATGAATCCTTAGCAACCCAGTGCCAAAAATAGAGATTTTTAAACCACAAAGCTTCTGCTACTTAAAAGGTCAAGGTGAACAAATCTTAGTGTCAAAAGAGTGTAAGGATAATGAAAAGCAAACCTTGCTGAGAAAATGCTTTTAATGAGCTGTTTTAATGAAGTGCTTTAATAGCACCAAGTTCGCTGGCATCAGTTAATAAATCTGCAGGCTGCAAGGCCAATTCTGGCAATTAAACACTGCAGTGTTGAAACGTTTTATAGACGCTACACTTGAGAATTCTCTCTTGGAGATAGTTTTTCAAAAATGAAGGGATTTTTGCTTGCGTGCAAAAGATCAAATTACCATGTAAGCTTCACATTTGTTGCTTTTCAATATTTCTCTTCCTTTTCCAGCCTGTAAAAAATCTGGTAAGCAGGCCTCTTTGGAGGTAGCTCTATATTTATGAAATACTTCCTTTTCTCAGAAAGTGGCATGGCCTTAACCTAGACTAGCTCTTCAACAAGTTTTGGAAACCTTGAATGCAAGGTTACCCAACCTTGCCAACTTGAAGACCCATGGACTTCAACTCCCAGAATTCTGGGAGTTGGTCCACAGGTCTTCAAGTTGCCAAGGTTGGGAAACTCCATTTTAATTGTTTAATTTAATTAAAAATAAGAAGTATTCCGCTAGATAGGAATGTCTTCGAGGAATATCTCCCAGACGTGTCTTGAAATAAAAAAGCAACAAAGAAAGGAAGAAACTCCCTCAGAGGTTTTCACAGGCATGGCAAAATTGTGGAAGTAGAGGATGAATCTGGCCACCTGATGAGAAGGAAGGACTCCCTGGAGAAGAGCCTGATGCTGGGAACGACGGAGGGCAAAAAAAGAAGAAGGGAACGGCAGAGAAGGAGGTGGCTGGATGGAGTCACCAAAGCAGTCGGCGTGAGTTTAAATGGACTCCAGAGGATGGGAGAGGACAGGAAGGCCTGGAGAAAGGTTGTCCATGGGGTGGGGATGGGTTGGACATGACTTCGTGACTAACAACGAAAGAGGATTGATGCTCCAGCCAGATGCTTTCAGAAACCAAGGAGGCTTTCGGGAAAACCTGTAGCCAGCCAATGTGAAGCCCAGCCTCCCCCATGGCTTGTGGGGCTCCCCCATTTCTGCTCCTTGACTTACAGAGACCATCTTTCCCTCGGAGGGCATGAAGGCTGGACGGTTGCTGAGGCGCAGCTTGGTCTGCAAGGTGTTGAAGTTGATCTCCAGCTGGCATTTCTCCTGGACACGGGGAGGTTTGTGCACACGGCGGTAGTCCCGGAAGTCCTCCAGTTTGCGCTGCATGGCAGCCATGTTCTTCTCTGGCACCCGGTTCTCCAGCCAGGGGATGGTGCGGCGGATCCATTCCAGCAGCTGCCCAGGAGAAAAAGGATCGGTCATCTCTGGGGGCCTTGGGAATCACCGTTAACTCAATCTTCCTTTGGGGCATATCTATCTATCTATCTATCTATCTATCTATCTATCTATCTATCTATCTATCTATCTATCTATCTATCTATCTATCTATCATCTATCGTCTCTTTCTTTATCTACCTCTATCAATCTTCTACTCTCCATCTCTATCTTTTACCTCCCTCCCTCCATCAATATCTACAGTATCTATCCATCCATCCATCCGTCCGTCCGTCCGTCTGTCCATCCATCCACCCACCCACCATCTATATCTCTAGCCGTCTCCCTCTCTACCTATCCCTTCCTTCCTCCCTCTATCAATATCTATGGTTATCTATCTATCTATCTATCTATCTATCTATCTATCTATCTATCTATCTATCTATCTATCTATCTATCATCTATCTATCATCTACTCTCTAGCCATCTCCATCTCTCACTCTCTCTTTGCATCTCGCCTTTATTACTTTTACAAATAATTCAAGGAGGTGTACATATCCAACACACCTCCTATTTTCCCCACAACAACCCTGTGAGGTGCATTGGGCTGAGAGAGAGAAGGGATTGGCCCAAAGTCACCCAGCTGCCTTCCATTCCTAAGGCAGGACTAGAACTCCCCGTCTCCTGGTGATTAACTTAAAGTCACCCAGCCGGCTTTCATGGCTAAGGTGAGACTTGAATTTATGGCTTCCTGCCTTTATTTGTTAAAATACATTTTTGCATGAGGATGCTACGGTTTTGATCCAAAATCAGAAACCATAGAGAAATCGATGTGCGATCCTTACTTATTTTCAACAATGATCATGATTAGGTTCTTCCTCTTTCCTTTTGCCTTAAGGGAAACCTATCACACTTGGGACAATAGTTTGCCTTTGCCCCCCCACCCCCAAGGGAAATGTTAGGAGCCAGTGGGGATCCACATCCTTTGCTGTGTCCATCATCACTCCCCTCCTATGGATTTGCTATAATGTTTTCAAGCTCTGCACTCTAACTGCTTACAACTCTCAAGCCTGATAATATGCAATCCAGAGGAAAAGATTTGATCTGATTTAAAATAAAGATTGCAGTTTGGTGCTTCGCTCTCCTGGTTGAGCAAGGGGTTGGATTAGCAGATCTCCAAGGTCCCTTCCAACTCTGTTACTCTGCATTCTCCTTTCTAATACCCTCTGCCCAATCTGGATATTGACGTATCAGTCATCCTCCTTCCCCCCACCCCTGTTCTTCCTCGCTAATTCCCCTTTTATTCCCCGGGAATAAAAATGGGCCTGGTTCTAGAACTTTCCCTGCAGGGAAATTAAAGATGCAAGTTACCTCACTGGCCAGCTTTTCATACTCCTGCATCAGTTTCTCATTCTCTTGATTGACAGCCAGCACTTTGCAGATCCTATTGGCTGCTGTCTCAGCCTGGAAGCAAAAGGGGGGGGGGGGGAGAAGCAGACATGATTTATAACACATCATAAAAATATTTTCTCTCTCCCTCTGCCCCCACCCAGGAGATGGGGAGAAAGGAACTCCCTGGGTTTTTCTATTTCTCCTGTACAGGCTAAACATACATGTCTTTGGAAAAAAAATATCTTAACTGAAAGATAACAAAACAAAACAGTTTATGGTATTTTAAACTAATCCTGATTTGGCAGGATTGAATTCACCAGGAGTGAATTCTGCAAAAGCCCCAGAAAATGACATGAGGGGAAGAGTACAGGTAGTACTCGACTTACAACAGCACATTTAGTGACCGTTCAAACTTACAACAGCATTGAAAAAAGGGACATATGACCATTTTATACACTTACGACTATTGCAGCATCCCCATGGTCAAATGCTTTACATTCAGATGCTTGGCAATGGACTCATATTTATGATGGACAGAGTCCCGGGGTCGGGTGATCCCCTTTTGTGACCTTCTGACAAGTTAAGTCAACAGAGATTCACTTAACAACCCTGTTACTAACATGACAACTGCAGTGATTCACTTAACAAACGTGGCATGGAAAGTCGTAAAATAGGGCAAAGCTCATTTTACAAATTTCTCACAGCAACATACATCCTGGGCTCAATTGTGGTCATAAGTCAAGGTTTATCTACACAAAACGAATCTAAATATATTAGTTTGTCCCACCGAGTCTTGCCTCCTATAAAGTTAAACGCCTAAGGAAGAAACTTGATTTTTACCTGCTCCGCACCAGCAAAAGCATGATAGAAACAAGAAACGTATGTCATGATGGCTTTCTCATCTGGTTTGGGGGTGTTGACAATATCTGCAGAGAGGAACCAGGAAAAGAAGCAGATAATGGAAGCAGAACACGAAGAAGCATTTTCTTTTCAGAAGATTTGCCCCTCGGCCAACCCAGCACTTACTCTGATAAGAATAGCAATAGCACTTAAACTTATAAACCGCTTCACTGTGCTTTTACAGCCCTCTCTAAACGGTTTACAGAGACAGCCTCTTTCTCCCGACAATCTGGCTCCTCATTTTACCGATCTCGGAAGGACGGAAGGCTGAGTCAACCTTGAGCCTGGTGGGATTTGAACTGCCAAATTGCAGGTAGCCGGCAGTCAGCAGAAGGAGCCTGCAGTACTGCACTCTAACCACTGTGCCATCGCGGCTCAAGCAGCTTGATAATGCAAGAGAGCAAGTAAGCCTGAACGCAGATGTGTCCCCTTCACCTGCCCCTCCGGTGAACAAGTTCACCAGCCACAGGAGCATCCCCAACCTACTCTGCTCCGGTCCAATCCTACATTTTTAAACCACGTTGAGCTTCTCTTACCTTCTGCGTCCAGCATCTTGGGGATATCCAGATATTTCTCAGCCACTTCAAAAGCTGTATTGAGGTTCCCAATGGGATCATCCTAGGGAAGACATGGACACAATTATCCTAGTATAGGAGGTTTCAACTCTGAGAAAAGGGAGCTGTCTAGGATAGAGGGAGGGAACAAGTTGGACATCTCTTAACCGAGGTTTGCATGTTCATGAAAAACAAATCACTGGGGTGATAGAAATCTGACCCAAACTAGATTCTGAGCCTGTCTTGCATGGTAATATCTGCCAAGCGCCAAGGAAATCAGGGGATTCAAGCAGCAAATGAGTATAAAGATTTAATGCAAACTTAAACTCACTACAAAAATCTGAGCTACTAACGGTCAAAGGAAATTGGTGGTAAATAAAAATCAACAGAATTCAAGGTTGGCTGGGCTTAGATCTCTTGTGGGCGCGCAGGAACCCGTGACTTATGATGTGTTTAACCCCTCCCTTGGGCTCAGCCTGGTCATCCCCTACAGTATCTCCCCTTTCTAGCAGGGGTTCTCCAAAGCTTAGGCAGTGGAATTGCTGAGTCTTTGAATTGGATGGGCCAAATCCTGAACTTGGGGCTGCCTTCATGCAAAGCAGAATCTTAACTATAAAGTTACACTGCTTAATCTAGTGATAATCATAATGGAGGTGAGGGGAGTATAGTGCATCTTTATTCTTAAGCCACTATGCATGTCACAGTGCAGAGATAAGGATAGCAATAGCAACAGCCCTAAGACTTATATACTGCTTCAGTGCTTAAAGATTTCTCTAAGCAGTTTACAGAGTAAGCATATTGCTCCCAACAATCAGGGCCTTCATTTTCTAGACCTCAGAAGGATAGAAGACTGAGTTAACCTCAAGCCAATCAGGATCAGCGAGCAGCGAGTTAGCCAGCAATCCTGCATTCGAACCACTGGGTGGGCGGGCAGGCAATAGCAACAGCACTTAGACTTGAGCCAATCAGGATCGAACTGCTGGCAGTGGGCAGAGTTATCCTGCAATACTGCATTCTAACCACTGCCCTACCACAAAAGATCTGAATTGCAAAAATCTGCACAAGCCCTCAACCACTGAATGCTGTAAGCCACATCAAAGTGGGAGGAACAGTGGGAAGGCAGCAAACAAACAAAAAACCAAATCAAATCAATAAAGCCGGCTGCCTTTTTCTAAAAAAATATGCATTGCTTGGACATAAAGAGATGTGCGACTTCAATCATGGAGCCATGCCTGCCATTTTGACCTTTTTTGATACCCATCCTTATGGCACATTGATGGGATGGTTAGGGGGGGATGTTAGTGAGAGATGAGGATGAGCCCAGAAGCTGCTTTAAAGAAAAGAAAAGAAAAAAAGAAAGAGAGAGAGAGAGAGGGAGGGGGGCAGCCAAAAGAGTCAGAAGGAAAGAGCCACAAGTGCTCTACAAGGAAAGCCCATCACCTTTCTGAGCTTGGCGTAATCAATGAGGTCGGGACGATGCCGATGGATCAGGGCGCAGAGTGCCAGGCCATCCTTCCAGCTGGTAAGGGGCACATTGGGAGAAAAGGAAGATTGAGTGAGTGTGGGATGCATTCAACTGAAGCCAAAGGTCTCCCTCCCCATTCAGATAGTCCTCGACTCACAATGCTTCATTTAGTGACTGTTCAAAGTTACAACGGCACTAGAAAAAGTGAGTAATGACTGCTTTTCACACGTACAACCACTGCAGCATCCCTAGGGTCACATGATCCAAATTTAAGTGCTTGGCTCATATTTGTGACGGTTGAAGTGTCCCAGGGTCACATGATCCCCTTCTGACAAGCAAAGTCTATGGGGAAACCAGATTCACTTAACAAGCATGTTTGGCTGGTTGCCAAAGGCTTAAAGTGCAGTGATGTGATCACAGGTGAGGTCCAACCACTGGAACCTCACAGGTTGTAAATACTTGCTCCCTCCCCCACCCCAGGTAGGTCCATCAGAATCTTGACTGGTCATAAGTCAAGGACTACCTGTACATATTACTGTTTTGGCTACTTGAATAATTCTGCTTAAAGACTGGGTTTGTTCTTAAGAGATGTTGGTGTGTTCTGAGCGAGGCTTCCCAAGAGCTGAAGCAAACTCCTGGTCCCGAAAAAAAACCCTTTTATTAATTGACTGTGAATTCTGCTCATTTACATCCAGCAAAGTCTTTCAAGGGAGGATTTACAGTCACAGACCTTCTCTGGCTTGGAGAGCTGCCAGGCCAACATTTGCAAAACTCTCAGAGAGTCACGAACCAATTAAGTAAACTAATTGTTTCCTACAAACTCCACTCCCCTTTCGCTCCTCTTTTATTTCTTTCGGGAGGGGCCATTCATTGTCCACCTGTGGCCTTACTCCCAAGTCGACCCCTGTTCTTTAGTTGTTAGCTTCATCTGGCCACTCTATGCATGCGCACACTGGGAACAGGCTCCAGCTGTTCGTCTGTCCCAGTGATATCTGACTCTGAAGGCAGCTGATAATTGGCATATGGCCCTGGTCCCCTCTCTGCCTCTGACACAGAGCCCTCGTTTGAGCCTTCCCCAACCTCCCCACTGTCCAAATCTGTTGCCAGCTCCACTGTCCATTTGTCGGGCCACAACATGGCGTGATTGTCAGTCATAAAATTAAATGCCAGCCGGCAGTGTGATGCAGTTGCTAAAATGGCGAATGCTCTCAGGAGCACAAGGTCATTATTCCATTCTGCCCCAGGAAGACCTCACTTGAAATACCGTGTCCAATTTTGGAGGCTGCCATTCGAAAATGACAATGATGAATTGGAGCAAGTTCAGAAGAGGGCTTTTCAGAGGATGAAAAATCCAGAATCCAAGTGCTAGGAGGATCAGTTGAAGACTTTGGGCATATCTGGCCTACGGAGGAGGTGACTAAGGAGCGATATGATAGCAGTCTTCGCATAACTGAAAAGCTAGGAGAAGGCATGGGCTTATATTACGGTGTTGCCCCTGAGGGTAGCCTAAACCTCTGGGTTAAAATTACAAGGAGGGAGATTCAACTAAGCGTCAGGAGGAACTTTCTGATTGCGTGCATTTGGGGGGGAAAGATTACCATGTGATGGGCTAGTGAATTCCTTAGTTCTTAGTTCTAATCAAGGAGCAAGCCAACCTTAGTTCTAGGTTGGTTTTCTCCTTGTTTAGTTTCCATCCGTTGCTTCTTGTCTTGTCTTCAGGTGTTTGGGGTCAACCTGTTCGCTAAAGCCCGTTAAGGCAGGACAAGAAGCAACAGATGGAAACTAATCAAGGAGAGAAGCAAGCTAGAACTAAGGAGGAATTTCCTGACAGAGATAACAATTCATCAGTATAATGGCTTGCCACCAGAAATTGTGGGAGCTCCAACACTAGAAGTTTTTAAGAAGAGATTGGACAGCCATTTGTCTGAAATGGCTTAGGGTTTCCTGCTTGAGCACAGGGTTGGACTAGAAGACCTCCAAGGTCCCTTTCAACTCTGTTAATTCAGCAACATTAAGCCCACATCTTTGGGGTACCTAATGTGGAAGTTCTGCACATTGACGTTCCGGTAGGGAGCCGTCTTCCTTTGGCACCACAGCAGCAGCCCCTCTTTGGCCGAAGTTTCTGGAAGAGAAAGGAAGGAAGTCCCTTCAGCCTTAAGCCAGCCATGACATAAACTCTACATTTTCAACAAGCTTCTCTTCATTTATTATATCAGGAAAGAAGTTTTGAATCACTTACCTCCTCTGACTGGAAGCGTCCCTGAATCTGGAGCCTCTTTTGTCTAGTCCTTCCCTTAAGCAGAGGAATCTGTCCTTGGCCAAGCACATTCATTTTTTCATCTAAGCCCGAGGTCCCCAAATTTGGCAACTTTAAGACTTGTGGACTTCAACTCCCAGAATTCCTCGGCTAGCTCCCAGAATTCCTCCCATAATTCTGGGAGTTGAAGTCCACAAGTCTTAAAGTTGGCAAGTTAACCTTAATGTAGGTTTAGCCTGCTTTGATGGGCAAACATGTTCTCCATCCCCATTATCTCATTAGAACACAAACAACCTTCTGCCTGCAAACCAGAAGTTCTACTTCGGAGTCAATCTCAGTTTTGGAAGGATTACAGGGCATGTTTGTTGCTTTGTGTTGATTATTTATTTACGCTGCCTAAATCGCATCATTTGAGTTAGGATGGTTTCATAAATGTTGTCAATTAAAAGAAGAAACAAGGTTGGCCCATCAACTTCAGTACTGCTTGGTCTGTTTGGTAGTGATTTGCCTAATCTGTTACTAAAAATCTCCAATCCTTTCCTCTTAGTGAGGTGTTGGGAATTAGATCTAGGAAAGTTGGGGAACGAACTGCGGACTGGTGCCATCTCCAGATAGATACTTTGAAATCAGATTTCAAGGAACAGGTCAAATCCAAAGGCCTCTTGCCTTTCAGGCTTACCTTCCACTGAGATGTCCTGGATAGCGAATCGGAGGATGATTGTCCAGATCATACCCAGAGTCATCTTCAGGTTTCCATCCACGATTTCTGGAACAGAAGCAGGGAAGGAGCATCAAAAGTGATGGACATGGGAAAGGCAAGCTGAGAGCAGCAGGTACATAATCTTTGCAGCATCCCCCATGATAATGTGATCCAAAGGGTTGACAACCAACTCATATTTATGATGGTCGCTGTGTCCTCAGGGGGTCACGTGATCCCCTTTTGCGACCTTTCTGACAAGCAAAGTGAACGGGGAAGTCAAAATTTACTTAACAACAGGGTTACTAACTTATCAACTGCAATAATTCACTCAACCACTGGGACGAGAAAGGGCGTAAAACGGGGCGAAACTCACTTAAGAACCATCTCACTTAGCAACAGAAATGTTGGGCTCCATTGTGGTCATATGTTGAGGGCTACCTGTACTTGCTGCGTGCCAGGAGGAGATTTTTCTCACTTCTTTTCCGGAGGGTAGAGAAAGAAAATATCCCCTTCACAAAGGTTACTTACCCTCAGCTCCAATGGATACCAACTTCACCCCCTTACTGGAAATGAAGTCCAGGGCCTTGTTGACGTTAGCAATTTTGTGGAAACGCATCTTGCCCTTGTCTGGCTTTGGCAACCGCTCACCTTGTGGAGAAAGAGAGGAACAGTGGAGGTAGAAAGAGGATTGTGATACCCGCCCCCACCATGGCAGCACTTAGAGGCACCCCTGATCCCAAACCCAAAACTCCGTTGACTTGCACTCATCGGCGTGCTTCTGCTTCCTGCATGCTGATTGGCTGACATTGTAGTGACTCATAAAACATAGAATAGGGTTGGAAGGGACCATGGAGGGCTGTTAGACCAGGGGTTGGCAACCCGCGGCTCTGGAGCCGTGTGTGGCTCTTTCATCCCTCTGCTGCGGCTCCCTGTCACTCAAAATATGCGTCACAACCGCCAATGTGAGACACCTGCCAGCACGCGATTTATTGAGCTTTTCGAACCCTGGTAGGCCAACCATGAATAAATATGTTTTTTTTAAATATATAGCATAAAGGTAAAAAACAATATATGCATTATAATCATCATTTTAGATGTCAAAAGGGTTTTGTGGCACCCAGTGTTTTCTGTGGGAAATAGGTCCAAATGGCTCTTTGAGTGTTTAAGGTTGCTGACCCCTGTTCTAGACCAATCCCCTATTTAAGCGTCCTGTACAAATAGTTGCCCAATCACTTCTTGAAAACCTCCAGCGATGGAGCACCCATAACTTCTGGAGGCAAGTTGTTCCACTGGTTAATTGTTCTCATTGTTAGGAAATTTCTCCTTAATTCTAAATTGCTTCTCTCCTTGATTAATTTCCATCTTCTTCTTGTCCTGTCTTCGGGTTCTTTGGAGAATAGGTTGACCCCCTCTTCTTTGTGGCAGCCCCTGAGATACTGGAAGACTGCTATCTTGTTATCCTTAATACTTCTTTGACTAGAAGTATAACTTATTCCCACAGTCAGTCCTATGTCAAAATGTAGATCACATTGTGACTAGTTCTAAGCTGAGGGTATATATCTGATTTTTTAAAAATAAACAATGCTATGCTTAGATGGCATAGACCTTGGCATATAAAATATAGATCTTTTTAATATTTATATTTTATTGTGTTTTATTAATCTATCTGAAATGTTAAAATATATTGCTACTCCATGTATAGAGCTATACACTAAATAAATAAATCTTTAAACTGTAACCTCCTGTTTACATCTCTGCTGCTGGGGGCTGACCCCCATCACCTCCCAACATCAGTGTTCTCCTACCTGAAATCACCTCTAATAGGAGCATGAGTTTTAGGCCATTCCGGAAGTCTTCTTCAATATTTTCAATCTGTGTCCCGGCCTTCCGCAAATGGGAATTGCACCAAGCTGTGAATGTCTGTTTGGATTATGGGGGTGGGGTGGGATGGAGAAATACAGCAAGTCAATATGGAGTATTTGGCTGTCACAAGTACCCACTGAATAACTACAGTTTCCAGAGATAGAGCAGTTTTGCTAGGTTTACACTCACAAAAAGTCCTTAAACATTTATTGCAGCATAAGATTTTGTGGTCTGCAGTCATCTAATTTGTTTATTTGTTCTTTTGTATCCTACCTTTATTTTATTTTTTTACAAATAACAAAGTAGCAACTGTATCCAACTCTCTTTCCTCCTCCTATTTTCTCCACAACAACTACCCTGTGAGATGGATAGGGCAAAGAAAGAGAGGGACTGGCCCAAAGTCACCCAGCTGGCTTTTATGCCTAAGGTGGGACTAGAACTCACCAACTTCTGATGAATGGTTCAGAGTTACCCAGCCTGCTTTCATTTATAGGGTGGAACTAGAACTCACCGTCTCCTGGTGATTGGCCCAAAGTCACCCAACTGCTTTCACGCCTAAGGTAGGACTAGAACTAGAACTCATTTATGAAATCTATCATATCTCTCTCTCCTTCCTATTATGTATGTCTGTCTGTCTGTCTGTCTGTCTGTCTGTCTATCTATCTATCTATCTATCTATCTATCATCCACCAATCTAGCTTCCTTCTATCTGTCTGTCTGTCTGTCTATCATCCAACCACCCATTCACCCACCCACCCATCTATCAATCTATCAAACACCTACCTACCTACCTACCTACCTACCTACCTACCTACCTACCTACCTATCATCCATCCATCTGTCTGTCTGTCTGTCTGTTATCTATCTATCTTCTATTTATTTATTTATATCCCACGTTTGGAGGACATGAAAAGGAAGATTGCATTATTTTTGGCAATCGGGCATCCCTTGAGCAACGGTGAAGTTGTGGGCAAATCCTTTCAACCCAGATAGAAGCATCCTTTGGCTACCTTTGTAGGTCCTTCTGACACAAATATAGATGGATGGATGGATCCCACCTATATTTTTTTGCAAAGGCAGCAAACACATTCAACACACCTTCCTCCTCCTATTCTTCCCCACAACAACCCTGTGAGGCTGCACAGAAAATTAGCAAGAGCAATAGATATCTTCACAGTAGATGCCTACAACAACTCATGTCCCTGATTAGGATGTAATTCTATACATGAGAAAGAAAACCAGATTTGGATCAATCTCAGCCAGGACATATTTCAATGAAAGCCCCCTTCAAAGGCTGCTATGAAAGGAAGCGATCACTACGGAGCCAAATCATAGAATCTGAGGGCAGAAAGGGACATTCCCGTCACTGAGTCCAGCACCTGTTTGGGACAGGAGTCCAAATCAAGAGCCCTCCAACAGGTGGCCGTCTAGCTCCTGAGATGGCTACTCTTAAGGGCACAGGTTAAAGAATGCAACGCAACCGCTGCCTTTATAACATGATCTACTATCACACAGCTCGGCCCAGCATTGCAACTTGTCAGAGAAGCAAGCAGAATCTGAAAGGTCATGTGTGTTTTGTCATTTCTGTTTATAGTATAAGCACCTGCCACAAGGTACCCGTAGCACAACTGGGGGGAGAAGCAAAAAGTCAGGCAGCTCCTGATGAGGGTGGATTTTTTTTGTACCTCCATGTACAATTTTGCAATGTACCAAATGTGCGAATGCTGTAGGATAATGGTTGACTTTTCATCTGCGGTGCCATTTGCCTTTTATTTTAACGGAGAATGTAAGCAGCCTGCAGAATTGTGCAACTCTGCAGGTCTAAAAATAATCCTCACAGCTGTGTACGTTCACAGACTGAAAAATAGCCTGGAGGAAAAATAATAACGTTCGGGGCAGAGATATCGCTGTAACAAAGTTTGAGAAAGCAAAGATCAATGGGAAATTAGAATAAAATACATTGGGGGATTTGAAATATAGGGGAGAAAGAGCCTCGTGTCCTATAGACTGTGCAAGGGAGCCCACTCTGCAGCCATGGAAGGGAAGACCACTCTCAGGGTTGAGGTCCTATCCCGTTAACGTTTTGAAGGTCTGCTGTCAATCAATGCTGACAATACCAGGTAAGATGTGTCAGAGTGCACACAGCATGATTACTATTTTGAGACAACTCAGGAGCAAAATACAGGACACAGAGGTTTGTCTTACAAACAGTGGTTTATATACAAGACTTCTATATGCAAGGCATGTAGGATATATATATATATATATATATATATATATGTATGTATGTATGTATGTATGTATGTATGTATGTATGCATGCATGCATGCATGCATGCATGCATACATACATACATACATACATACACACACACATGTTCTAGGCACAGGTAGTTAGTTTAATAACTGGGTGTGATCTAAGAATACATCATAAGTTCCACATATGCTTCAGGGAGACCCAGGTTCCAGCCTCTTTTTGCCATAGAAACTAACTGGATGACTTTGGGCCTATTAAACTAACCTACATCTCAGGGTTATCGCAGGGGAAAAAAATGAGATGAAGAAGGACTGTTTGCTGTCTTAAGCTCCTGATACGAATATAACAAACAAACACATAAAATATTAAATCTTGAACAAAGGCGAAATGTTGCAGGATCCAATCCGGGTCAGTCCAGAAATTAATTCCCTGAAAATAGGCTCCAGCACAAGTCCGAAAGCTCAGAAGACAAAACTTCTGGTCCCGGTGACCAACCCAGACTGGATCCTGCAAGCTATTAAATAAACAGTGATGAGAAATATATATATATATTTCTAAATAGAAATAAATCTATATATCTATATCTATATTGAAGACTCCAGGGCAATGGGTTGAATCAAAGCAAACATTTACGGGTGTTATTTTATCAGGGCAACCTGGACTACCCAAATATAGGACGGAGCATACTGCTTCCACTTTCGCCTTTCAGCCCCAATCCAGGAACCTTCGTAGCCAGTCGCTTTCATGACAAACTTTTTGTTTGTGCATGTATGTTAAATTTATAGATAAAGGTAAAGGTTCCCCTCGCACATAATGTGTTAGCCATTCCCGACTCTAGGGGGCGGTGCTCATCTCAAAGCCGGAGAACCAGCGCTGTCCGAAGACGTCTCTGTGGTCATGTGGCCGGCATGACTCAATGCCGAAGGCGCACAGAACTTTTTTCCCTTCCCACCAAAAGTGGTTCCTATTTTTCTACTTGCATTTTTATCTGCTTTTGAACTGCTACGTTGGCAGAAGCTGGGACAAGTCACGGGAGCTCACTCCATTACGTGGCGCTAGGAATTCGAACCGCTGAACTGCTGATCTTCTAATCGACAAGCTCAGCATCTTACCCACTGAGCCACCTTTTGAGCCACCACATCCCTTTATGAGCCACCGTGTTAAATTTATATTTACCAACAAAAAAATAAAGGGAGACGAGTATAGATCTATTTCAAGCTATCGTATTTAGCTCTCGTCTAAAGCAAACAATAGTGAACTGGATGGGAGAGAAACATTGTAGGTTTTATCTCTTGGAATTTATATTAAAGAGATTATATTTTAAAAAAGAAATCTGGGGAAGTCATGACTGGATGGTGATTTTCAGCTTGAAGAAAGGACATGAGCTTAATAGATACAGCAGCAAGCTTGTGGGGCAATCAGTGCCTTGAGCCAATTGAATTTCATTGTCCTCTCCTGGCCCCCAGGCTGGCCAAATTTAGATCTGGCTTAATGGGCCTGCGATGAAGCCAGCTCCATGTAATTCCCTGAGTCTGCAGAAGATCTTTATGGTTGGCCTCCTGGAGCCAAGGGGGATGGGAAGGTGTGGGACACTGGGAGAGCGCTGTTTGTGAGCCAACTTAAAAGTGGTAAGCTTGTCCATACTGTAAAGAGGTCGTCCTCAACTTACAACAGTTCACTTAGTGATTGTTCAAAGTTACAACAGCACTGAGAAAAGTGACTTATCATTGTTTTTCACGCTTAGGGCCGTTTGCAGGATCCCCATGGTCAAAATTCAGATGCTTGGCAACTGGCTCACAAGGGAGCCCAACATTCCTGTTGTTAAGCAAGACATTTGTTAAGTGAATTTTGCTCCGTTTTATGAACTTTCTCACCACAATTCTTAAGTGAATCACTGCGGTTGGTAAGTTAGTAACAAGGTTGTTAAGGGAAACTGGCTTCTCCATTGACCTCTGCTTGTTAGAGATCGCACTGCAACTGTCATAAATATGAGTCAGTCGCCAAGCCACGATCCAGTGACTGTAGGGATGTTGCAATGGTCATAAGTGTGAATAATGGTCATAAGTCACTTTTTTCAGTACTGTTGTGGCTTTGAACGATCGCTAAATGAACTGTTTTAAATTGAGGACTACTGTATATCTCTAAGTGGATAAGGGTAAACGGTTTTCCTTTCAATTATCCGGTCTCAAGACAATTTGCTGTAAGAGGTAAATTCTCTTTTTGGCAGATTTCCAAAGAGACCATTTCCCCTTCTCTGGCCAAAGGATAGAGCTGATCTCAGCTTTAATCTTCTACCATATCCCTTCTGAAGCAGATGAATAAAGAAGCCGGAATGCGCTAATATTCTATTACGAATGAAGGAGAATAGAATACGGAATCAGCATACATTAAAATGAAATTATATTGCATTCCGCTCTCAAAATAACCATTATGCATGCACGCACCCCCTACCCCCCAAATATGACACAGGGAAACATCACAGTCAAGTTCGAATGTATACATATACATGGCGGAGAGGGGGGGGAGTAAATCTTGCAAGTTTACCAGACGGATGGCCCCTAGGGAACAAGGCTGTTCCAGAATCTAGGAGCCCTGCTAAAAATATTTATTTGAAACCTCCTCCCAGAGGGGAGCGACAGAAACAGGCCATGGAGTGGCTGTGTGGGGTCTCAAACAATGCTTTGAGCTCTAAGCACAATAGCGCTTATTCCAGTAGAGAGATGTTCCCTGTGGATAGGCTCCAGCATGAGTTTGAAAGCTCAAAAAGTACATCTCTGATCCTGCTGACCAACCCAAATTCGATCTCGTAACATTCTATTATCTAGATTTCTCTATAATCCACCGAAATTAATTTTCTGTCCACAAATCTACCCTGCAAACATGAACTAAGCCATGGTTTTAAGGAACTGTTGTCCCTCTAGTAGTGTGAATGCAGATCAACAACAACAAAAACCTTCAAGTAATTTTTTGCAGAAGGCATGAAAGTTAATGTGGCATAAATTGGACAAAACAGTTAGTAGAGAACTAAAAGTCCCAGGATCAAATTAAAATCCGGGAAAATCTTAAACATGTCACTGTGTCTCCCATCTTCATGCTCTCTTCTCCAGCTTACCCACTTCTGTCACAAAATATTGATAGTTCAAACAAGGACATTTATTGAAAATAAAATATGAACATTGTTTATCTTTAGCTCAGCAAACACTGAGTGTTATTGTGTGCTGCTCCCAAATGAAAAAACAGAAGAGATTGGATCTTGATTAAATCAGAGCTCATCAAAATGAGTTGGACATGTTAAACATAATCCATTCATTTCACAGAGGACTAAGAGCATTTTAACTTCCTCTGACTCTAATCTTGTAATCTAATCTTGTGGTGGAATCACAGAACTGGCTTCTGAGAAAAGTTCTAAGGATGAAGGAATTCTTGCTGTGATGAAATATACAGAGCTTGTGTTCTCCTAACCAGTTGGTCCAGAAAGTTCTCCTTTATCTTCTTCTACATTAAAGGTAAAGGTTCCTCTCGCACATACATGCTAGCCGTTCCCGACTCTAGGGGGCAGTGCTCATCTCCGTTTCAAAGCTGAAGAGCCAGTGCTGTCCGAAGACATCTCTGTAGTCATGTGGCTGGCATGACCAACTGCCGAAGACTCACAGAACACTGTTCCCTTCCCACCAAAGGTGGTACCTACTTTTCTACTTGCATTTTGTACATGCTTTCGAACTGCTAGGTTGGCAGAAGCTGGCACAAGTAACGGGAGCTCACTCCGTTATGCAGTGCTGGGGATTCGGAGCGCTGAACTGCCGACCTTCTGATCAACAAGCTCAGTGTCTTAGCCACTGAGCCACCACGTCCCAATACTTTATTAATGTAGAAGAGTATTTACCCAATACTCTTCTACATCACAACAGATTAATAAACTTCAGAAAGTCTCATCCTCTACCTTCCCAATTGTAGCCTCAGAAATCTGTTACTTGTAGCTCCTCCTTACACCTCCTAGAACTGATCAGTTAGGCATTGCTTTCCTACAAAGAGCTGCAGCTGAAATGAATGTTTCATATTTTGCTGATGATGCTTTCCGACAAAGTGCTCTTACACTTCCGACGTCCATATTCATTCTGCAAATGTTTGTTTATTTTGCAGTTTTGCATAAAAGAGGAAAAAAAATGTGATTTTTTTTTACCCAGTCACGTCCGATTCTTGGAGTCTGCTTGAACAAGTTCTCCTGATTTGCCATTGCCTCCTTTCCCAGGGCTAAGAGAAAGTGACTGGCCCAAAGTCACATAGCTGGCTTTGTGCCTAAAGTGAAAGCAGTAGGCAAATCTCCCAGTTTCTAGCATAATGCCTTAACCACTACACCAAACTGACTCTCAAAATGGATTTACAGTAATCCTAGCCCCTGAATGAAAAATGTAATTTGTAATTCATTTTAGCAATATTTCTGTCTGAGGGACTTTTATTTCATAGACACAGCATTATGAAGGTTTAAGAAAAAAGGAAATAGCCTTGTATTGAACCCAATAGTTGATCTCCCTGCATACATGTTATAATGGTGTCATTTCCTAATCCTACACTGAAGGGCCAGAGCGATCTGACAGTGAGAACAATTAACCCGTGGAACAGAAGTTGCCTTCAGAAGTTGTGGGAGCTTCATCCCTGGAAGCTTTCAAGAAGAGACTGGACTGGCCTCTGTTGAAAATGGTGTAGGTTCTCCTGCTTGGGAGGGGGGTTGGAAGAGATGACCTACAAAGTCTGTTCCAACTGTGTTAATCTGTAATGAAGATTGAACATGGGGTCTTTTACATCCAAATCTAGGGCTCCCTGTTTTTCTTGCAGACCGGTGAGCTTGGCAGAACAGCCTGATTATGTCAATGAAGCTTGTTGGCTTTTGTGAATGTCAACACAGCTGTAGAGAAATACAAGGAAGGTTTTGAAGGAAATATACAGCAACCATTAATAAAACATGAGCTTAGCCCAGGAAAACAGGGAAGCGTGAAAGCTTAATATTGCTCTGTCTTAACTCTAATGGAAAGGGAAATAGAAATGCTATCACTTTTTCAATATTCTATTATTGGAGCCTACTGTATATCAACAGAGGTCTAGTATTATTTGTGCTGTCTTGTTTCCTGACCGGGTCTGCTTTGAAAGATAGACAAAGACACAAAAACCTATAGCTGGTTTCCTGGGTGCGTTTGCTCATTTTGGCACCTACACATGCCTGAGAGTCACCAATAATGTGGAACAAAAATAGGAAAAGCATTGGGAGAGACATCCTGATAAAAATCTGAATTATTTTAAGGAGCCTAGATCAATCTCTCTCCAGAAAAAAGTCTTTTCTTCCTAAATAAGATTGCTGAAATTAAGGATGGTGGTAGCATTGGAGGATTTACATACAAGTAAGTCTTTGACTTAGAACAGTTCACTTAGTGACTGTTCAAAGTTGCAACAAAAAGTGACTTATGACCTTTTTTCTCTCTTAGGACCATCATCGCATCCCCACGGTCACGTGATCAAAATTCAGACGTTTGGCAACTGACTTATATTTATGACGGTTACAGTGTCCCGGGATCACGTGATCCCCTGTTGCGTCCTTCTGACAAGGAAAGTCGATGGGGAAGCCTTATTCATTTAACAATCGTGTTACTAACTTAATAAAGGCAGTGATTCACTGAACAGCTGTGGGGAGAAAGGTCGTAAAATGGGGCAAAACTTACTTAACGTGTCTCGCTTAGCAATAGAAACCTGGAGCTCAATTGTGGTTGTAACTCAAGGGCTAGCTGTAAATTAGCTGTAGTTGTGATATTAAAGGTGAATTGTTAGGCTGGGAGAATGTCCTTCAATCTCTACAATTCCTTATTTGAGCCACTCCTCAGCATATTATAGCAATAGCAGTAGACTTATATACCGCTTCATAGGGCTTTCAGCCCTCTCTAAGCGGTTTACAGAGAGTCAGCATATTGCCCCCAACAATCTGGATCCTCATTTTACCCACCTCGGAAGGATGGAAGGCTGAGTCAACCCTGAGCCGGTGAGATTTGAACCGCTGAACTGCTGATCTAGCAGTAGCCTGCAGTGCTGCATTTAACCACTGCGCCACCTCGGCTCTTCTAGTAGAAAATTATATAGAACTCATGCAACCTAAATCTGCTATTTCTTAATATAGAGAGAGCACATTCCCTTCCCTCTATCACCAAAATGCGAACAGTAAATGAAGGCGCTGCATCCATTTCTCAGCTCCTCTCTCCTTAAGAATAGAATTAAATAGGAGATGCTAAAAATACATTTTACAGAGTCAAAGAGCAATCATTTATTTTGAAAACATTTGGCCCCTGTCGGCCCAAGGTCTATTTCAAGGAACCGGGTTTTTTTGAAGCAAGAATTTTAAGGCTGGAATGCCATGGGAAGCTACAGAGGCTCTAGATTGATGTGAATTATTTGGACTGTCAGCTAAAATAAATTGGCAGGAAATGATTTTCCTGAAAGATCAGAATAAAGTATCTGCTAAATTCCTTGTGGAACACTTTTTTTTTACTTTATGGTTTCTGCTAAAAGTTTGGCCTTTGGTACAAAATGAGATAAATTAAAATTGATTGCTTTAAATTCCAAGAGTTGAACAGCAGCAATCATATATCTATTCTTTTTTTTTTTGGCAGCCTATTCACCGTTACATAATTACTTTAGAAGCCAGCCTTTCTAACCAGAGGAAAAGCAGGATGTAAATAAAGTCCTGATATAAAACAGAATGAACAACTGCACATTTGGATTGAAACGGATTTAATCCCAGCGTGGAGCCTCACAAATCTTCGGTCATTGCTTAGCAAATCCAGCAGCCATATGAGTTTCCTCTTGATTAAGTATTAATTCCGGAGCTTTTCTATTAAATCATAATGCTGGATAAGCTTCCCTCGTCCAAAGAGGATATATACAAGCACACATCCTCATTTGCATTGTCTTCAAAGCAAAATAAATAATAATAACATGCAGCTCACACAATGAAGTCCATTCTCTTTTCACTAGATTACAAATGAGCAAAATGGATCCCCTGCAAATCAAATTTCTTTTCTTCCATGTTACATAGATTGTACATTCATTCCTAAGCTCTGTTTAAGAAGTCAGACTCTTTTAAGCATCCATTTGCTTACACGAAAGAGAAAAAGTAGGGTAGGGAAGGGTAAAGTAGAGTTGAATTGAGTAGAGTATGATAGGTTAGGGTAGGATGGGATAAGAATAGAATATAGAATAGAATAGGGTTCTGAATAGAATAGAATAGAATATTCTTTATTGGCCAAGTGATTGGACACACAAAGAATTTGTCTCTAATGGATAAGCTCTCAGTGCACATACAAGCAACAAAGTGATAAATCATAACATATATAATCAACAAAGCAGTAGTCATAAGATACCAAAAAGAACAGGTAATAGGAAAGATGAGAAGGGTAATAGTAATACAGTCCTACTACATTCTTATCCTTAGGCGTAAGACAGTACTGTGGGAATTATGATATGTGTTTAGCAGAGTGATGGTATGGGGCGGGGGAAGCTTTGTGTCTTTGTGTTAGTTGTTTTGGCATGCAATGCCTTATAGCAAACTCTAAAAGACAGCTTCTGTGGCTTTTTAAAAAATGAAATCAAGAGTTTTTGTGATTCTGATTTCTGAACTATTTTGAGGATGTGCAAGTCTTAATTGAAAAACTAACACCCCCCCCCCCCAACTTCAATATATGAATTGAGGAAGAGGGGAGTTTTAAACATCCAGGAAAATTTTGGTGCCTAGATGTACACCCAAATCTGAAACTTGAAGACAGATATGGATGTACTTACATAATGGAATTCTAGGGCATTTTTTCCCTGTTTCACTGAGTAATGTGTTGTAACAGAAGCTTAGTACACCTGAGATGAAGACAGATGTATAAATAGGAAGGTCATTATGCATTCCCAGTAGATGTTGGTCCAGCTTTTCTGACTTTCCAGTTCAGATGATAAGCAAATACTGTATATTAGAAATTACAGCAATAAATTTTTCTCCTTCGACTTTTTAAAACATTTTTTCTACCTGAAATAGCATTTAAGGTACTGCATAGTCTTGGAAAATTTAATAACATCAGGGATTCCAGCCATCTATGCTATTCTCAGCCAGATTCTGCAGCAGTCATAGAATTTAATTTTTTTCCCTCTATACTGAAGCTCTGCCCTTTATAGGAAAACATATATGTACCGGTAGTTGGAGTGAACATAATTAGAGGATGCTTCTAAATTGAGCGTGGTGCTTAAAAATTTTGGGGGCTTCATTTCTAAGAAAAAGTTCCTTCATGAGTTCAAAGACTGGTTAAGCTACAGAACAAAATGTGCATGATTTGTGTAATAGCCAACAAATATGGCCATCAAATTTGTTCACGTTAAGCTTCTTTGCTCTATTATTGTTTAAAATGCCAGAGCAAAGAAACTTAATGTGAAAAGACGAAACTAAGCTGATAAAGAAACAGATTTCCACATATAACCATCAATTATTCTCATTAGTCATCCCACTGATGCTTGCAGGAGGCATACTGGTATAATACAAGTGGACAATCAGTTGAAAAGAATGGATTATATATTTTTGGCTTCCAAGAAATCAGAGAGATATCAGAGGGAGAAAACTGGATCCAAAATCAAAATGGGATTCAGAGGGAAAGAACACCAGAGCACAAAAAAGGATGCCACAGGAAGAAAGATGAGTGAAGGAGAAGTAAAGGAGCAGTCCTACACATTTTAAATTCCGGTGACTCCCAATTCAGCCTTTGATATTTAAAAAAAAAAATCACTTGATCCTAAAGGATCAGGCCGCAGCTCTTCCAGGCTCTATTATGTCTGTATTAAGTTTCCAATGGTCATGTCCCTGATAATACAGTACTCAGAAGGCTTAAATGGACTATCAGATAAGTGCTTACTCATTACTGTAAATCGAAGTTGAGGAGTGGTTGGAATGAGGAAACTGTAACTGGGGAGACTGGATTGCCACCCACCCTAAGCAACCCAAGGTTAATCATATAGAAATTAAACGTACAATAAACAAGTATACACATTCCTAACTAGGAGCACATCAGAAGTAATTCTTGATTCAGATTCCCACTGAATCCGTTGTGACAGGTAATCTTTGACTTAGAACCATTCGTTTAGTGACTGTAGTTGCAATGGCACTGGAAATAAAGTGATTTATGACTGGTTTCCACACTGATTACCGTGGCGCCATCCCTATGGTCACATGATTTATGTTCGGACCAGGGGTGAAATGCTACCGGTTCGGGCCTGTTCACCTGAATTGGTGGTAAAAAAATGTTTTTAAAAAGTTTTTTAAAAGGTTCCCACGATCATGCTGATTGTTGGAACCTTTTAAAAACTTTTTTAAAGGATTTTTTTACTATCGGTTCGGGCGAATAGGTAGTAAAAATGCTTTAAAAAGTAATTTTAAAAAGTTGACCAGTCCCACCCAGTCACATGACCCCCACCAAGCCATGCCCACCAAGCCACGCCCACAGAACCGGTAGGGAGAAATTTTGAATTTCCCCACTGGTTTGGACACTTGGCAACTGGTTCATACTTACAATGTCCTGGAGTAATGTGATCCCTTTTTGTGACTTTCTGACAAGCAAAGTCAATGAGGAAGCCAGATTCACTTAACAACCGTGTAACTTAACAACTGCAGTGATTAACTTAACAAACTCTGGCAAGAAAAATCGTAAAATAGGACAAAATTCACTTAACAAATGTTTCACTTAGCAACAGAAATTTCAGGCTTAATGGTGGTCATTAATTCAAGGACTACCGGTTCTTTAAATTTTCCAAGGTTTGTGTTTTACTTTGGTTTTGGATTAAGGTATCACAGAGCTTTTCGATGCCCGAGTCTATATCTGCCATTATGGCAGTGCTTGGAAGTGTTGCTATGCAATATGCATATACAGGTGGTCCTTGACATACGACCACAATTGAGCCCAACATCTCTGTTGTTAAATGAGATGTCTGTTAAATGAGTTTTTCCCCATTTTACGACATTTCTTGCCAAAGCGGTTAAATGAATCTCTGTAGTTGATACGTTAGTAACCCGGTTGTTAAGTGAATCTTGCTTCCCACATTGACTTTCCTTGTCAAGGTTGCAAAAGAGGATCACGTGACCTTGGGACACTGTGACCATCGTAAGTATGAACCAATTGCTAAGCATCTAAATTTGGATCACAGGATCATGGGGTTGCTGCCGAGGTCATAAGTATGGAAAAACTGGTCATAAGTCACTTTGTTCAATGCCGCTGTAACTTTGAACGTTCACTAAATGAACTGTTGCAAATCAAGCTGTAAATTGGTAATTAAAAAGTAATTCAGACAAGATGCATTCTAGGATTCTCCCAGCAATTGTCATAGCCTAATAACTCAAAATGCAACGATTCCCCCTCGCAATTGGTTTGAAATTATAAAGCAAGTTGATCCTCATCCTTCATAAGACTTTTTAAGTCCTTTGCGCTATCAAATAATGCGAGCAAAGTGGTCGGCATGCTTTGGGTATCTTTGTGAGGCTCTTTATTATTTTGGCTCTTTCCCAGTCTGTAAGAGTGCCAAACTGTACAGGGATCGGATCTGAGCCTATGTCTCTCTTAACTGAGGGTTTGTGTGTGTGTGTGTGTGTGTGTGTATGCATGTCTCTGTGCAACTGACACAACAATGAGAAGCTATTTCCGGTTTCTCTCTCACACACAAGGAGGCTAGCCAAGGCAAATATCTCCCTGCAGGTGCCATGCCAGTGGTGGGTTTTGTCTCGTGGGCCGCTGGTTGATGAGGCTTAACAGATTTGGCTGCTGCTATCATCATTACAAAAGAGGCAATCCCCTTCTATTGTGCGCTGCGGGAGACAGCCAAAAGATGATGTAACACAACAGAGGGGTTTGGTGGAGGGAGGGAGGAGAGAGGTGGACGTTTTGATTTGCTCAATCTCGTTTTTGGAGAAGAGGAATGCATCTGAGGTTGGCCGCTTATGGATCCCAGTAAGAAATGTGCTGATGGAAATCTCCCTCATAAAATATGCAGAACTGTAGGTGGGGGTTTATTTAATTTCACTTGTGACACCGAAATGCACTGAAATACATCTTTTGATTTAAAAAACCATGCTGGTAACATCTTCTACAAATGCACATTTTGAAAAAAGGATTTTAGAGCAGATTAAATGTGTATTTTATGAGGGATGTTTGTGTGGGGGTGTCTTTGAGTGAGTCTTGACTCTTGCACACTGCGTGAAATACCCCTAAGACCTTTTGTTGCTGCGACACCAACTTATTGGAGCTCTCGTCTCACAATCAGGAGGCTGTGACTTCAATCCTAGGTAGAGGCAGATATTTCTCTGTCTCTGGGCACACTGAGAATGTATCTGCTGAACAGAAACTCTGCATCGGCGACAGGAAGGGCATCCGGCCATTAAAACACTCTGCTAGCTCCATTCAGTTGCCCAGACAGTCTCTGCCCCACAAGGGATTATGGGGTTGTTAAAAGAGGATGATGATCACATCCATGTCCTGTTCACTTTTGGCCTGGTTCCCTCCTTCGCTTTTGTCTTTGGCCAGGCTCATAGGTAAAATGCAAGCCCCACTATGTCTCACCTGTAGTATTGTGTATGTTGGGAGATAACATATTATAGCACCTGAGTATTAAATTTATTTTCTGCAGGGATCTAGTCTATTTTTTCTCGGACCTGTGAGTTTTTTTCTTAATTCCCATCATTCATTGACATAATAAGTGTTTCCCCAATGCCAGGGCTTATAGTTAGCCTAAACTCCCATCCTACAGTCTTATACTTTACGCTCCTCCTACTTATGGGTTGGGGAGAGGCAGCACAACTCTCCTCATCTTCGCCAAGAAAATTCAAATGATGAACACTGTAGTATAACATAGTTCAGGGGCCTTGGCGGGAAAGACTTTTCCGGGCTAGATGCTCTCAACAAAACAGGTGTGTTGCTGTGTCTTTGAACAACCAATGAAACTCCTCAGTATATTATTTTGTTCACACCTTTGCTACCCTGGCTTTTCCAAATGCTTTGTTTCTCATATCATCTCCCACTTCAGTTTTCCCTACTACTGGCATTTAAACTGTAATCTCTGTGGGCCAGAAGATTCAATCTCAAGCTTGAATAGCCAGAAATTGTGGGCGGGCGGCCTGAGCAGGCATGTTTGTATGCAGAACTGCAAAAATCTAAAAAACAGAGTGTTTAAGAAGTATTAAGCATGATTAAAATTTAGCATTGCTCAGAAATTTTGATGCCTTGCACCCAGCCCAGATTGTAGCGCCGATTGGCCAGAACTGAGGAAGGAATATGAGATCTAATCCCTGAGCAATTATAGTAGTTGAAAAATGATCGTGGCTTTCCCTTTTTGTTGGTATCAGTAAAAAACATTGTTATTGTTTATATGGACAACTTCCATTCAGAAGAGGGATCATGGTCCTGTTGTCCATTATGCATAACATCTGCTTCACATGTGAATGTTTCATACAAATCACCCTTACAAGGAAGATACTAAGTCCAAGGTAGTATCCATAGCTGAATAGAGAATTTTCACACTGAATAACCAACTTGTCATCTACTGAATAAGCCTAGGCTATTCACTAATTAAACAAACTTACATCGACGCCCGTCTCTAACATTATTAAATGTTAAATTAAATTATTACATAATACACACCCTTAAACACAACCACAATCACAAACATATGATTAGTCTTTCTCTTTTTCCTAATTACTTGCATAGGAATTATTCTTTATACTACTTATCTTGTTTGTATTTTTTGTCATGGATTGCACCAGTGAGGCTAAAACCAATTTTGTTGTATACATGATGTACAATGACAAAAAGACTATTATATCTAAACTCCAACCAAGTTTATCCACACAGTGAGTGCAAAGTAGTTGTTTCACTCAAGGGATGCAACTCTCTTTAAATAGCTTCTTCAATCTGAAGGCCCATCTATCTTCCAGGGACGGGCAGGGAGACCCTTCCCGTACCCTATTAAGCTCTGTCCTCTTCCAAAATACGACCATTAGCTCATCCGTAACCTCCTTGCACAGCAATAGAGCTGAAGAGCAGTTTTTAGAAACTGCCTTACATGGGCAAGGCATCTGGAACAGCAGCAGCCACCTGATACCCGACTGATGCAAAACCAGCCCCACAGATCTCCAGCATCAGCAGGAAATAAGCCTCTGGACTCAGAGCTACACGACCGGGCGTTATTCGGCAGAGAAGAAACAATCCCCGATCAGCAAAACGGGGTGGGGGAGGAGAAGCTGGTACATCCAGGTACATCCGCCTTTGCAAATATGCCCAGCCTGTTCATTAGAATAGAGCAGAGTTGGAAGGGACCTTGGAGGATCTTCTAGTCCAACCCCCTGCCCAGGCAAGAAACCCTAGACCACTTCAGACAAATGGTTGTCCAGTCTCTTCTTAATACTCTTCCAGTGTTGGAGCATTCACCACTTCTGGAGGAAAGCGGCTCCACATATCAGTAGTCACTGGGGTCAATAGTGACTACAGGTAGTGTTCAACTTACAACCTCAACTGAATCGGCATTTCAGTCGTAAGTCATTGCAATTGTAAGTTGAGGCATTACGTACTCGATTTTTATATCTGTTTTGGGGACGGTAGTTAAGCAAACCCTGTGGTTGTTAAGCAAATCACATGGTCATAAGTGCAAAGCCATTTTACCTTTTTTTTTTTTGCTGGAAAATGGCAAAAAAAGTCACAAAATGCGATCACAGGACCACTGGACATGGCAGCCCATCAGTTCCTGAGACTCTAAAATATGATCAGGTGACCACAGGTAGTATAGCAATCGTACCTTTTGAGGATAAATCGTAAGTAACGTTTTCAAGTCTGTAGTAACTTCAAATGGTCATTAATTGACCACTTGTAAGTCAAGGCTACCCATATAAGGTGTGGCAATTGTACACGAGTGCATTAAAACATACTAGTTGTGAGGGTTAGCTGGTATTTTTTTTTGTTTGACATGGTGAATTCAAGCTGAAGGAAGTGGACATGGAATTGCTTTGTTATTTTTATAAATCCTTAGGGGACTTTAAAAAAGTAATAATAATGTAACCATCTTCTTCATAAAGATGTTCCTTTTCTTATCAACTTGAGATCAAATTATTCTTCAAAACACCTGAGGGTAAGACAAGAAGCAATAGTTGGAAACTAATGAAGACAAGCAACTTAAAACTAAGGAGAAACTTCCTGACAGTTAGAACAATTAACCAGTGGAACAACCTGCCTCCAGTTGTAAATGCTCCAACACTGGAAGTTTTTAAGAAGAGATTGGACAACGATTTGTCTGAAATGGTATAGGATTTCCTGCCTGAGTAGGGGATTGGACTAGAAGACCTCCAAGTTCCTTCCAACTATTCTATTCTATTCTATTCCCCTCCTCCAGCAATGAGATGAAAATTATGTAGGCCATCTTTCCTCAACCTCTAGGGATCTCAAAATGGACCATGCTGTTTGAACAGTAGGAGAAGTTTCGTTAGATAAATAGGAATGCAGAACTGAATGAAGGAGAGAAAATAGCTGTAAGGTCTGGAAGAAAGTTTAGTTATGTGGATGAGTCCACTTGGTCCAGCATATACCATATCAACAAGCATTGGAACCAGACATTGCAAAAACAAGAAAAGAGGAATTTCTTGCATACCCAAAAATAAACCAGCAACTTTTGTTGTTATAAAAACGTGATTTAGCTAGAAGCCTGTGCAACATGCTTCTTCTAAAGATCCCATCATCTACATTAAATGCATTTTTTTAAAAACAAAAACTGGAAAATACAAGATTGACCCAAAGGGATTTTCTTGAAAACGTTTCGCTTCTCATCCAAGAAACTTCTTCAGAACTGAAAACGCTTCTTGGACAAGGGGGAAAAAACAGTTGTCTTTTGGAAAAGCACCTTTGGGACAACCATAATGAATCTCCGTAGACATACAAATTTATTCAATGAAGCAAGAGAGTAGAATGTGGGGACGTTCTTAAGTCATCTTGAATCAAAGCCAATGAACGTAGCTTTTTCCCAGAAACGGCCTTCTAGGCCTGAGTATCAACTTCTCCTAAATGATCAGGCACATTGTGACACAATCTTAGATGCTCTCTGGCCCTTCCCCATTATTATGACCACCATGCCTTTGTCCCCAAAGTAAACAGGTGGTGAAATCCTTTGGGCTCTATAGCCAAATAGATCCCTGAAGAGGCCAGCCTGAGTCACTTTAGTCCCATTTAAACTTTAGGGAAACTAGATTTTTTTTTTTAGCTATCCTTTCTTCAGGCATTATATTGATGGTATCTCTAAGTAGAATTAGATCTGTTACATACTTTGGCTCAGAATCATTATTTATCTGAAAAGTTTGGTGAGGAATGCTGATGTGCATTTGAGAGACCAAATCAAGGAGATACATTAAGAAAATGGCCATAATTTAACTGAGAGATCAGTTCGGTCTGCATTACAGAGTGAAAGATCTATACAGCAAAATAGGTTTTGTGTTTGATTAGTGGCAAAATGTCATTTAAAAACTTACTGTCTGCTTATCTGGCATTGTAAAAATATCAGAAGTTGCCCTATGCCGAATCAGACTGCCATCCCATCTTAATAACACTAAAATTCCCTCACCCGCTGCTCTCCAGATCTAATTGACTACAAATCCCAAATATTTTATGAGAAAAGAACTCATAGGATAATCGATCAAATGCTATGGACTGAGCCAGGGATCTTTTTCATGTAAAGTACAAGTTCGACTACTTGTAAAGCACACAGCCCGTCCTCAAAATTAGAAAACCAAATTAGAAACCATAAGAACAAAAAGGCAAGATATCATAGTCCAAATCTGATTTAAAAACTAAATAGCATGAAATATCAAAACTCAGCTGAGTTAATCTGCAGTAGCAAAAAAATAAAATAAAATCAGGAGATGTCCGGTAGCACCTTTTCCAATTAATAGATTTTATTTAAAAAGCAGAATCTTTTGTGAGCTGATGGAAGGAATTGCCGCTCACAAAAACATATGACTTTTAATAAAACATGTTACTCAGAAAAGGTTCTACCAACTTCCTTCTGATTTTTTAATTTCAACTCAGAATTTCCTCATCCATAGATGTTACTTATTTCCAGTTCCCTGCCTCAAAATATATGAACAGGTGTGGAATAAAAAAAGCTTATGTTCACAGAATATTGCATGTTTTTCTTTGTATAATCAGGCTATCTGCAGAATGAACCTGTCTAGTGTGGCATTATATTTTTATTGTTAGATAACAGAGGTTACGAGATAGTAGATACAATAAGGCCATGTGTTCCCTCTATGTCAGAATGAAAGCGCTGTGGGAAAATATTAATAATTTTCTGAAAATTGTCTTTGCTTAAGAGGTCCTCTTGCCACATGTTAAGTTTTCAGACACAAGAATTCAGAAGAATGTCTCAGATTTATAACTCTTACAGGGGCTCCACAAATGATAGATGTAGCCAAGAGGGGTGAAGAGCACTTCTTACAAGAGTTGGATAGAAAGCAGGATTGACGCATGAATGACAGGAGGCCGACCTATTAGAATGCCCCTCCTACCCCGTTGCTATCCTTAGAAAAAAAGAGGTGAACTGAAATAAGGATGAAGTTGGTGAATTCCTTTCTCCTCTTCACAATCCCTAAATTCCATATGCTCCCAAATGCTCTCTCGCTGCCGGGACTTGAAAAAACTCAAAGCAGATATTGTATTTTCCTTTTTTTTAAATGCATGTGGCTTCCTTCTCATGGCACAAGAGCTTTGAGTCCTATTCTACTATCAGATATACTGGCGTGTTTGCAAATGGCTGCTTAATTACTAAGGGAGATGCTTTGGCATACAAGCCCGCATAATGTTGGGTGAAAAGAGATTAGGGCCATCTCTGAAAGCCTATGATTAGGATACGGCCCCATATGTGATAATATTTTAACCAAGCTGTGCTAGGGCGGGTTCCCAACTGTCACAAAAAGATATATTTAGCTGGTTCCTTTTCTTTCTCCCTTGGGTCTCTGTCATTCCAGGCATTGCTCAGACGTGGCTCCTCTGGCCCTCGGCAGATTCCACTCTGCTGACATATGTGCTCTTTCCTTCTTCCTTGCACACCCCTTCTGTCCACCAGTACTACTTTGAATCTTGCCTGACGTACGGTACCCAAAATGTCACTCATGGTCGTTCCTGTGTGGGATGTGGGTCTGGCTGATGGGAGGTGACAGCTGCAGGCAATGGTATCTAATGTACAGAGAGGGCAGCTGGCCCTTAGAAGATTCCTATAATATAGGTACAAGATGCCTTTCTTTCTCTAGGGTAGTGGCCAACTCTATGAAATAGCAATAGCACTTAGACTTATATCCCACTTCATAATGCTTTACAGCCCTTTCTAAGCAGTTTTACAGAGTCAGCCTCTTGCCCCCAACAATCTGGGTCCTCCTTTTATCCATCTCAGAAGGATGGAAGGCTGAATCAACCTTGAGCCGGTGGGACTTGAACTGCCAAACTTCTGGCAATCAGCAGTCCGCAGAAGTAGCCTGCAATACGGGACTCTAACCACTGCTCCACCATGGCTAAATATTTATTTCAGATCAGAAAAAGCAGGCAATTTCCAAAACGATTAGTTGATTCCGACACTGATTCCACTGTCAGGTTAAGTTAACTCCATCACCGACTCCACCATTGGCTTATTTTTTTAATCAATGCAAGCCTTTCCCCCCATCCTGCAAAGTCCACCGAGCAGGTATGACCTCAGACCTCAACATCCATGGTTTCAGGAGCGTTTATCTGTCTTCCCACTCAGCAATTTCCACTGAGGCCAACTCAAGGCTTCCCTCCCTCCCAGGAAGACAGAGGTGCACCTCAGAATTACTCCCTGGTATTTATGATTGGTGCCACTGGAAATAAATGTGAATTTGTTGATAAAACCAACACAGCAAGGAATTAGAGAAGTAGCCGAGTCAGCTCATGACCCAACAGCTCTCCTGGAGACGTTCCATTCAGAAAGACCCTTGGGCCTGGAACCTGATCCTGGCCCAATCCTGGATCTGCTGTTTTCTCTCTCTAACTGGCTTCCTACCTTTCGCTGTTGCTTTTCCCAGGCTGGGTCAAGCAGTAAATCCCGATCCCAGTCTTCCTCCTGTGCCATGTAGTCTTCAGTCATCATGTAGCAATGGTTGTATTGGATGTGCGTTTCCATCTGCGTCGTCATATTGCCTTGTTCTGCGAAGCCCTTTTCCTCTGTGCCTATTCTCTCCCTTACAATTTACACGGTTCCCCCCCTCGCTCGAGCTTTCGGTCTCTTTTTCTGCTTTGCTCCCCTCTCTCGGTTCCCCTTAGAGGTCAAGATCCCCCAAGTCCTTCCAGGCTGTGCGTCTGCCTGCTTTGCAGCTGCACCTGTCAAAACCCATCCACGTGACCAGTCCTCAATAAGTATTATCAGCCCCCGGGAAGGGAGATCAGGTTCCATCTTAAAAAGGCCACGGGGAGGGGACAGCACAAGTGTTCCTACCAACCAGATAGGGGTGGTGAAGACAACTGTTGGGAGGCCAAGTATTCCCCCCCTTAAAGCAGAACCCACAAGCTCTTAAAAAAGAAATTGCTCCAGTGGACTCAATGTCTCTCCCATAAAATACATGCCAGATGCAGGAAGACTCCTCTTAGAGCAAGATTCTCTGCCCAGGGAGGAAATTTCCCATTTTCAGTACAGCAAAAGTGGAAAAATCGTACTCAGAGCACTGTCATTAACTTTCCACTAAGGTGCAAGGCAAAGTTTTGGACATGTTGTCAGATTCAAGAATAGATGGATGGCTGTTAATGAACAGAACAACAGACTTGGAAGGAACCTTGGAGGTCTTCTAGTCCAACCCCCTGCTCAAGCAGGAGACTCTATTCGATTTCAGACAAAAGACTGTCTAATAATCTTTTTTTAAAAAACCTCCAATGATGGAGCACCCACAATTTCTGGAGGCCAGCCCTTCCAGTGATTAAGGGTCAGTTGGCCTCCATATTGAGAAAGAAGTAGACCAAATTAGTTTCCAGATTTTCTCTTATAACAGAATAACAGAATTGGAAGAGACCTTGGAGGTCTTCTAGTCCAACCCTCTGCTTAGACAGGAAACCCTATACCATTTTAGACAAATGGTTATCCAATCTCTTCTTCAAAACGTCCAGTGATGGAGCACTTGCAACTTCTGGAGGCAGGTTGTTCCACTGATTAATTGTTCAAACTGTCAGAAAATTTCTCCTTAGTTCTAGGTTGCTTCTCTCCTTGATTAATTTCCACCCACTACTTCTTGCCCTGCCCTCAGGTGCTTTGGAGAATAGCTTGACTCCCTCTTCTTTGTGGCAGCCCCTGAGATATTGGAATACTGCTGTCATGTCAGCCCTAGTCCTTCTTTTCATCAAACTAGATATACCCTGTTCCTGCAACCGTTCTTCATATGTTTTAGCTTCCAGTCCCCTAATCATCTTTGTTGCTTTTCTCTGCACTCTTATCTAAAGACCCAATCTTTTTTACATCATGGCAACCAAACTGGATGCAATATTCCAAGTGTGGCCTTACTATCTTATCTTATGAATTTGGACTTGCAACTATGTTTCCCAAATAGATTCTAAAAATTCCCGAGCATTTCCTATGACAACAACCAAGCAACCTGAGTTCCTTTTGAGATCCTGGCACTCTGTCCAATGAAACTTTTTTCTTCTTCCCCAGATGGATGGAATATGGCCTCTTTATTTGATTCCAAGCAATGAAGGAAAAACCTTCTGCACATGTTCATTCAGGTGTCTATTTCACAAGCTCTATGTCGGGTTCCCCAATATTAAAACTAGATGCCGCACGTATCTCAGGATGTTTGGCATTCCAGAAACTGCTTTTATTTTACAAAAGGTTACTTCTTCCTTATGAAAAGGTCTGCAGGAAACCAGCCTTCCCCTGCACTTTAAAAGGTGATAGGTTTGTTGCGGATCTCGGAAAGTCACATGTTGCATTTGGATGTTTGAAATCCTCCCCATGAGCTTTAAAACGTGCCAGAAGAAATACCTGTTGAAAGGTCATTTCAGGAGGAGAGGAAAAGGTTTTCCAAGACTGACCTTATTCTGTTTGGGATACCATGGACACAGATTGGGTTCCGATTCCAAGAGCTTTCTGCTACTTTGTATTTCACCAGCATTTGCATAACTCAATGGAGTCTCAGTTCATTTGCAGGCTGCTCCTGCTATGCAGGAGTTATTCTTAGGATCAGTGAGAAGGGGCTTGGGAAAACTACTGAATGCCTGGGGGGGGGAGGAGTCAGGTTCTAATTTAATGTTTCAAAGTAGACTAAAGGTATACAAAGCTTTTTAATCCATTGCTTTAAATCATATTTCTACAGAAAAAAACAATTGCTACCAACCTGCCTTCCATTGAGGCCCTGTATACTGTAGGAGTCAATATACAGGTCCTCAATGGAATGAAGTTTATTTGTTTCCTAGTATGATTTGATTGCTTACTAGTAACCTGTGACTACTACTAAGTGTTGTATCTCATGATTCTTTATTAATGTATTCTATTTTATTTTTCTTTATGTACACTGAGAGCATAAGCACCAAAGATAAATTCCTTGTGTGTCCAATCACACATGGCCAATAAAGAATTCTATTCTATTCTATACAGCATCTTATCTTTTCCAAGTTCCTGTACAGGTATCAATAGACATAGCAAAAAATGTAGAGATATTTTAAAAAGTTAGTCTCTTTCAATAAGTTAAACAATATAGTCAAAAAACAAAATGTACAGAAAATGTACATTTTGACGTACAGATAAACAGATCTCTGCCTTTGTTTTGGTCTTTTGACTTAAACTTAAATTTAGCAATGCATAAAAAACAGAAGACAAGATCCTAATCTGCTTATTTTTGGTGTTTAAAGGATCAATGTTTACCCTGAAGAAACTCCTATTTTCTTGGCAAAATGATGCAAAAACTCTCTGTTAGAGAAGGAGGAAATTAAGCACGACAAAGCCAAATATGCAGTTCCATGGTGAACTAAATCTAACATAGGCCATATGCTTAAAAGTAGTAGCAAGCTCATTTCATCTCATCTATCCTTTAACCAATCAAATTCCCCCCAGAGGGAGGTGCACCATTCCTGGAGGTACTGCAATACCAGGCTGATGCTTGGAGTGGACAGAGCAAGCCCCTATTCCATCTCCCAGTTCCAAAAATCCATTTAATATGTAGTCCTCAAATAGAGGACATATCAGATATTAAACTGATAAGAACAGATACTACACTTGATCTTAGCCAAAAGGCCGAGAAGCGATACCTTCCCTGGCCAACAGCCTCCTAGGGCATTCTTTCCTAGGAAACTTCAGATAACGACGAGCAAATTCTTTACAGAACTATTCCTTATCGCATCGGAATTGGCACAGCTTTGCAATCTCATCAAATACATTCTGACAACATGCCTATTTCTACTGTCCAAGTTAACAGCCTTGTATTGTGAAGTTTAAATATAAAAATTATAAATTTTGTTAGCAACACTCATATCCTGATTGCCTGTGTGCTTCTTTCGACAGCTATTGGTGCTATATTTACATACGCCTTCCCATTTCTCCCATCATGCCCTTGGAGCTGTTATTCCAGCACTTACCAGTAGAGGCCTCAGTCCTCCTACTCTGAAAGCTTCTTGATCAATGAGCATTCTGAGAAAAGAAAGGGAAAGGCCCATGAGAATACGATAAATAAAAAAGAACGGCATATAAGACATTCCTTGCACAACGCTTCATGGCTTTCACATCGGTCCACAAAGACAAACATTTCAGAAGCTTTGCTTGCCGTTTCCTTCAAGCTTTGAGCATGGATTATAGAAGCTTATTTTGAAAAATAAATTTCATTTCATTTCATTTTTCATTTCATTTATTATATTTATATGCTGCCCTTTTCCCCCGAAGGGGACTCAGGGGACAAATCATATCAGGGAAGGGGGGGGGTACAGACAAAAAATAAAAAATAAAAACGATACATAACAATACATAATTTAAAAACACACAACAGTCATACCATTCAAGACAGGGGCAACAGCTCTTTAGCCCCAGGCCTGTCGGAACAGCCAGGTTTTAACGGCTTTGCGGAAGGCCTGGAGGGTGGTGAGGGTTCGAATCTCCACGGGGAGTTCGTTCCAGAGGGTCGGAGCAGCCACAGAGAAGGCTCTCCTCCGGGTAGTCGCCAGTCGACACTGGCCGGCGGATGGAATTCGGAGGAGGCCTAATCTGTGGGATCTAATCGGTCTAGCGGAGGTGATTGGTTAAATAAATGGTTATTGTATTCCTTAAAACACATGAGATCCTGTTATAAATTTACTTGCTCTGTTTCATACATATCAAAATGAACCAACAGCAATTATTATGTAGCGTTGAGTGCCCTATGCAGAACACTAAATTCATAACTGAAGAAGCTTCTTAAGATGAGAAGCATTGTATTGTATTGTATTGTATTGTATTGAATAGATTTATAGGCCGCCCAATCCCGAAGGATCTAGCAAAACTAGAAAGGCATAACTATCATTCTCATCTTCCCGATTACCTATCGCCTTATCTTTTTATGACTATAACTTTGTTGCTTGTATCTTACAATTTCTATTGTTTACTTAGTATCCTAGTATGATTTGTGTTGATTGCTTGTTGAGTATCCATGACTATCACGATGTGTTGTATCTAATGTTTTGTGCTGAATGTATTTTTATTATAATAGCAATAGCACGTAAGACTTATATACTGCTTCACAGTGCTTTAGAGCTCTCTCTAACCGGTTTAGTCATTCTGTTGCCCCCAACAATCTGAGTTCACATTTTACCGACCTCAGGAGGTTGATTCAACCGTGAGCCGGTCAGGATCGAACTGCTGGCAGTGTGCAGTTAGTTTGCAATCCTGCATTCTAAACACTGGGAAGGAAGGAAGCTTAGTCTTACCGTATATACCGCTTCACAGTGCTTTTACAGCCCTCTCTAAAGAGGGTTTAGAGTAAGCCTCTTGCCCTTAACAATCTGGGTCCTAATTTTACGGACCTCAGAAGGACGGAAGGCTGAGTCAAACTGATCTATCACTATTGTTGTACGTACTCTGACAGCTTATGCACCTGAGACAAATTTCTTCCGTGTCTACTCACAGTTGGCCAATAAAGAATTCTAATTCTAATCATTCTTAAGACAATAGATAATGTGGATCAAGGAGATCCCAGGACTGTTTTTGAAGATGGAGAAAGCAGAATTAAAACACAGGTCCAGATGAAAAGCATTTGCCCATACAAAAGCAGGCCTTATGCCCACCTGTAAGAACAATACTGGTAGTCCTCGACTTACCACCACCACGGAGGCCAGAATTTATGTTAATAAGTGAGACAATTTTTAAAAGCGAGTTTTGTCCCATTTCATGACTTTTTTTTGCCACTTTTGTTAAGTGAATCACCGCAGGTGTTAAATCAGTAACACGGTTAAGGGAATCCAGTTTCCCCATTGACTTGGCTTGTCAGAAGGTCGCAAAAGGGGACCGTGTGACCCCAGGATGTTGCAACGGTCATAAATGTGAGTCAATTGCCAAGCATCTGAATGCAAACCATGGCGATGCTGCAACGGCCATAAGTGTGAAACATGGGCATAAGTCACTTTTTCAGTGCCCTTACAACCTCGGTCAGTAAGCAAACTGTTGCAAGTCGAGGACCCCCTGTATGTATCGTTTGAACGCTTGGTGCATTATGGCATCTCTGACACAGCCTGTCAGGGAGACAAATTGCTGAGGTAAACAGGGAAGATTCAAAAGCCGGGCGCCGATTGGATAGGAGACGCGCCGATCAGATAGAAAGGCGGGCTCAGCGGGGGCGGCCGCCGCCGCCGATTGGCTCAGCGGTTTGAGCGGGAAAGGGGCGGCTGAAGCGAAGCCGGAAGAGAGGCGGAGGCGCGTGGGCCGCGCACGCGCCGCCATGGCAGCCAGCGACTGGGACCGGCGAGCGCTGCCCGTCTGCGTCGGGGCGGTGTTGGCGACCGCGCTGGTCGCGGAGGTGCTGGTGGTGCTGCTGCGATTCCCTCCGCCCGGACAGCCGTTCCCGTTCTGGCCCATCGCCTCGCTGCTTTTCCTGCTGACGAGCGCCCTGGAGAGCTCGCGCCGCTTCATCATGGCTTCGCCCAGCACGCGCGGCGTCATGCTGGCGGGGGCGGGGCAAGGATGGGAGTGAGTGGGAGAGGTTACCGGCCCCGCGGCGGGGACCAATGGGAAAGCGGTCATGGGGCGGGGCTTATAAAATGGCGGGGAAAAAGGGACCGGAGGTGGTGAGGCTTCAGTAATGGGGGAAATAAGATCTCTGAGAGGAAAATGGAGATGAAACCGTTTCTTCTGGAGGGGAGGATCTTTGCACGTGCTCAGGAACATGCTATTTTCCCATTGGGCTTCTTTTTCAAGGAAAAAGGGGAAAAAGTTGGGAGAATATCAGCCTTTCCCGATATGGAATGGAATAGGAATAGAATATAGTACAGAATAGAATGAATAGAATAGGAGAATAGAATAAAAGAGGATTCACAATATCATAGCATAGAATAGAACAGAATAGAATATAGAATAAGAATAGAATAGAATAACAGAGTTGGAAGGGACCTTGGAGGTCTTCTAGTCCAACCCCCTGGGAGGAGCTTTAAAGCAAATGATACAACTTTTTGAAGTTTGTTGAACCTAAGGCCTCGGGGTTCCTAGGTTTATGAGGTCCCTGTCTCAAGGAGGCAGCCAGCTGGGGATTGACTATAAGTGTAAAGGAAAGAAAGAGTAATGGAAGGAGGCATCATTTTCTCTCAGCCCAATCCACCTCACAGGGTTGTTGTGGGGAAAATAGCAGGAAGAAGGAGTATTAAATGTGTCTGCTGCTTTAAGTTACTTACAAAGTAATAAAGGGCAGGATAAAAATCAAATAACTCATCACGCATTATAGTAGTATTTGTGGACTGCAAATTTAAGACAGACCACTAGATGGCACCGAAGGGACACGGACTAATGTTTGCTGCCCTCTAGTGACTGTGTCATGTATGCATTTTATCTTATTAAATTTCTTTGCAAGGTGACGCTGGGCGGAGTACAATATATAAAAGCAACAGTATCAAATTAAAAATACAAATTCTAATTAAAAGGTTGGGAAGAAAGGGTCAGGATGTGCAGGTGGGGAGGTGGGATCTTCTGTTGGTCTATCATTCACATCAATTTTTTTCCCAAGAAGGATTTGGAATCCCAAAGGAAGACAAATGTACTCCCTGGGCTGAACCAATAATGCTTTATTGTCTTATTTATTTATATTCTATCTTTATTTCTTTTATAAACAACTCAAGAAGGTGAATATATTTAATGTTCCTCCTTTCAATTTTCCCCACAACAGCAATTCTCTACGTTGGTTGGGCTGAGAGACAGAGGTTGATCTAAAGTCACCCAGCCAAGCTTTAATGCCTTATGTGGAACTAGAACTCATCGTCTCCTGGTGATTGGTCCAAAGTCACTCACCTGGCTTTCATGCCCAAGGTGGGACTAGAGCTCAGTGTCTCCTGGCGATTGGCCAGGAGACAGTCACTCAGACGTTTTCATGTCTAAGGTGGGACTACGGTTCCACCACAAAACCGCGGTAGACAAAAGTGCGCTCAACGAAAGCGTGTACGTGACGTCATCACAGCGCGACGAAAACATCGCACTGTGATCGATAAATGTAAAATTAAAGCGAAAACCTTACCCTAACCCCCCCAAACCTAAACCTAAACCTAACCCTTAACCTAACCCTAAACCTAACCCTTAACCTAACGCTAAACCTAACGCTAACCCTTAACCTAACGCTAACCCTTAACCTAACGCTAAACCTAACCCTAACGCTCTAAACCTAACCCTAAACCTAAACCTAACCCTTACGTTTATGTGAATCGGCTTGCTTTAATTTTATTTTTATTTCAATTTTTAATTTTTTTCGTCGCGCTGTGATGACGTCACGTACGCGCTTTCGTCGAGCGTGCTTTTGTGGACCGCGGTTTTGACGGGTCACAGGGACTACAACTAGAACTCAGCTTAAATGTAAGGTAGGACTAGAATTCACTGTCTTCTGGTGACTGGCCAGGAGACAGTCACTCAGATGGCTTTCATGTCTAAGATGGGACTAGAACTAGAATTCAGTTTAAATCTAAGGTGGGACTAGAACTCACTGTCTCCTGATGATTGGCCAAAGTCACTTAGATGGCTTTCAACGCCCAAGGCATTACTAGAGCTCATCATCTCCTGGTGATTGGTACAAGGCACCCAGTCAGCTCTATCTACCCTTCCACCCTCTCCTAACATTCATTCTTTTGCCTCCTTCCAGTTACTGCTATGCCTGCCAGACCCACGTGCCACCCCGCTGCAACCACTGCTTTACCTGCAACGTTTGCGTCCTGCGACGAGATCACCATTGCCTGCTGCTCGGCCAGTGTTTGGGCTATCAGAACTACCGTTACTTCCTCTGCCTGCTGCTATATGGGTCGGTCGCCTTGCTGTACGGCAGCTTGCTCAACGCTAATGTGGTTTGGATGCTACTAGAGGAAGGTGGTCTTGCCCACACAATCCTCCTGCTGACGCTGCCTTGGCTGATGCTCTTGATGGGTAAGAACGAGTGAGAGCTTTTATTTATTTATTCATTCATTTAAAAGAAGAAGGAGTGGTGCGGTGGCCTAGAGGTGGAGCTCTTGCCTCACAATCAGGAGGCTATGAGTTCCATCCTAGGTAGAGAGGATTTCTCTCTCTGGGCCCGGTGACAATATAGCTGCTGAATATAACTCCGCATTGGCGACAGGGAGATCATCCGGCCAGTAAAACACTCTTACTAGCTCCATTCAGTTGGCCAGGCTCCACCCCAGAGGGGATTATGGGGTCTGATGATGATTTATTTAAAAGAAGAAGGTGGACATTTTTTGGTATCTGGGATCCCACTTCCAAGGCAATGGCGACATCAATGGCGAGAGGTGAGCAAGAGTCAATGCAGCCTGGATGTGTTGGTGAGAACTCACTGATGTGTTATGTGACCGATGAATGCCAACCCGTCTTAAATCTAAGATTTACAAGACCACCATCTGTCCTATTGCACTGTCTGGCACTGAATGCTGGGCAGCTACAACAGGGACCGAAAGCTATCTCCATGCCATGGAAATGCAGATTGGATATCGGGCATCTCCCTTCTTGACTACGTCACAAAGGACAACATTTGACAACATTTTGGTGTGGCACCAACTATAGAGAAGATGAGAGAAAGCCAGTTCCGCTGGTATGGATATGTTCAGAGAGCAGCACCTTCCACCATTGCCAAGACTGCCTACAAACTGGAAGTCAATGACCGGTGACCACCATCAACAAAGATATGCAAGCCGGAGGTCCTGCACCCTGGAGACTCAGCTGATTGTGCAAAGTGGCGTTCAATGATCCAAAAAGCAGACCCTGCTCTTGCAGGAATACTCTAGGAAGAACAAGATTTATTCATTTATCTAACCTATATGCCACCCATCTAGCCAGGACTTGATTTTGGGAGGCTTTCAAATAAAGAAAAACAATATAGATGATCCTTGACTTAACAAGCATTCATTTAGTGACCGTTCAAAGTTACAAAGGCAGTGATAAAACTTACATGACCGTTTTTCACATTTATAACCTTTGCAGCATGCTGTGGTCACGTGATCAGAATTTGGATTCTTGGCAATTTGCATGTATTAATCGCAGTTGCAGTTTCCTGGGGTCATGTGATTCCCTTTTGCGACAGAATAGAATAGAATAACAGTTGGAAGGGACCTTGGAGGTCTTCTAGTTCAACCCCCTGCTTAGGCAGGAAATCCTACACCACTTCAGACAAATGGTTCTCCAGCATCTTCTTCAAAACTTCCAATGTTGGAGCATTCACAACTCCTGGAGGCAAGTTGTTGACCTTCCAACAAGCAAAGTTAATGGGAAGCTAGATTCCCTGAACTGTGTTACTTAACAACTGTAGTGATTCACTGAACAGCTGTGGGGAGAAAGGTCGTAAATTGTAGCAAAACTCAATAACTGCCTCACTTAGCAACAGAAATTTTGGGCTCAATTGTACTTCTAAGTCAAGGATTACCTGTAAAACATTAGAGCAATAATAATAATAATTCACAGTGAAAAGATGGATAGGAAGAGAGCAAGATACACACAAGGGCAGGTGGGTCTTGTCTTAATCATGGCTGGCTGGAGAATTCTGGGAGTTGAAGTCCACAAGTCTTAAAGTTGCCAGAGTTGGATATGTCTGCTCTAGATGAAGCAGCAATAATTGCGCCTCACCTTCCTTCTCTTGCAGGGCAAGTCAGTTTCGTGACCTTTGTCTACGCTTTTGTGACCGACATCTGTGTTGTGGGCTTCTTATTCTGCATCAGTTTCCTGCTGTTCCACAGCTTGCTGGCCCTGCGCGGACAGACCACCAAAGAATGGTTTGAAGGAAATCGCCAATACCACCTGGGCTGGCGAAACAACCTTCGACAAATCATGGGAAACCACTGGCTGCTGGCCTTCCTCACACCTTTCATCACTTCCCATTTGCCAGGAGATGGAATCAATTTCCAAACCAGCTTTCCGAAAACAGAAGTGCTCTCCAGATCACACAGCAGTTAAAGGTGTGTTCTGGGATTTTAAACAATTGGGGAGTATATGAGAATCAAAAAAACACATCGTTCTGGTTGGTTAAAATGATAACTGCAGAGTCACGCTGTGGTGAGATGCACAGCAAAAAATTTTTAATAATAAATAAATTACTACAATTTTTAGTACTATATGCAGGTATTCCTTATCTTAAAACCATTTATTTAGGTACCATTCTAAGTTACACTTCTGAAAAACTGACTTATGACCATTTTTCTCATTCAGTTGCAGCATCCCCTTCGCCGTGTAATCAAAATTCGGATCCTTGGCAACTGACTCATATTTATGACAGTTGCAAGGTCCCAGGTCATGTGACCACCTTTTGTGATCTTCTGACAAGCAAAGTCAATTGGGAAGCCAATTTCACTTAGCAACTGTGTTACGTGGTGGCACAGTGGTTAAAATGCAGTATTGCAAGCTAATTCTGCTGACTGCCAGCTGCCAGCAGTTTGACAGTTTGAGTCTAATCGGCTCAGGGTTTACTCAGTTTCCATCCTTTCTGAGGAAGGTAAAATGAGGACTCAGATTCTTGGGGGCAATAGGCTGACACTAAACCGCTCAGAGCGGGATGTAAAAGCACCATGAAGCAGTATATATATGTCTTAAGTACTATTGCTATTGCTAACTAACAATAGTGGCAATTATTCACTTAAGAACTTTGATGAGAAAGGTCAAAAATGGAGTGGGAAATTATTTAACAGCTGCCTTGCTTAGCAACATAAATTTTGGGCTCAGTTGTGGTTGTGATTTGAGGACTACCTATAGTACTATAGTACTTTTACAGATATTATAGATCTGCAGAACATTTTGAAATATTGATTTTGCATCGCATTATTAGTAGTTCTTGACTTACAACCACAGTTTTGAACCAGAACTTATATTGCTAAGTGTTTTTTTCAGTGAGTTGGATGTGATTTTATGACACACATACACACACACACACGGTTGTTAAGCAAATCATTGCAGGTGTTAAGTGAATCGTGGTCATCAAGCAAATTTGTCTTTGCTTGTTGGAATCTGGCTGGGAAGGTCTCAAATGATCAGTCATGTGACCCGAGGACATTGCAACCATTGTAGATCAGGGTTCCCCAACCTCTGGTCCGCGGATTGATACTGGTCCACGGCATGTCAGAAACTGGGCTGTTCAAAAAAGCGAAGCCCCATCCACGGATGCAGGAAACATGCAAAACCACGACCCCTCCAGTCCGTGGAAAAACCTCTTCACGGAACTGTTCCCTGTTGCCCAAACGGTTGGCAGCCATGTAGCTACATTTGAATTTTAATCACATGACCCTGGGGATGCTGTAATGGTCATCGTCGTACATCATGTTTTTCACTGCTGTTGTAACTTCGAACGATCACCAAACGAATGTTTGTAAGTCAAGGACTATCTATGTGTTCAGGTTTGCTTACGACAGATTCTCTCTCTTCTAGGTTTTCCCCATCTGTAGTTATGAGGAAAGATGAATTCTACTTCCTTTCAACGATGGCTTTCTTCGCTCAAAAGCAGACAACTTGGGCGAAAATTCTGACGGTTTTGTCTTACATCATTGAAAGCGGAAGCAGTTTGATCTTGGAACGGTGGTGACCGATTGCTTCCCCCACGTTTTCCCCTGGGAAGGGGGCTTGCAGTGCTTTCGTTTCAGTGATCTGGAAAGAAGGAAATTGCTAATGGGGGCAAGAGAGGGGGACACTCGTGCTTGGCTAAACTGGTCTAAATGCAATGGTTAATATGGAACCATCTTTCCCTTGGTCCAAAGTATATTATTTATATATGTGTCTGTGTATTTTTTTTTTCTCGCCCTTATATCCACTGCTCTGAAAATTTGCACATCCCTTCTTTCCCCAGCTTGGGAAAAATGTGAAGCTAAGGGCCAAAAGAAAAACACTGTCTAGAAATGGATTCAGGGACCAAAATCCAAGTTTATAATGCTTTGCATCTCAGTTGTTTTCTCCCCTTGCAGCAATTGTGAGATTGTTTTTTTTTTCCCCCTGAGCCCTAAGATCATGCAGAAGTCAATAAATCTTACGTTGTGAAATATTAAGGCAGTGTTTCTCAACTGTGGCAACTTTAACACAAGTGGACTTCTTACTCCCAGAATTCCCCAGCCAGCTATGCTTTAAGAGGGGATGGGTTTCAACTTCCAAAATTAAATCATGCTGGGATTCTGGGAGATAAAATTCACTCCCCTCAAAGTACCTTACCTGGGGAATTGTGAGAGTTGAAGTCCACCATCTTAAAGTCACCAGTGTTGGGAGATACTGTGTCAAGGAGATGAGATAGTTAACAATTTTCACCCCTTGTCATTCTCCCTGTTTCTTCCCCACATTTGGCACTGTTCCACCCGATATTGTCCACCCAAATGTCTCTCTTCCTCCTTTCATATCCAAAATCACCAAATCCCCATGGAAACGTTTGCACTGTGAGAGACCCACAAAATGTGTGGGCATGGGGGAACGCAACATTGACTGTATTCTTTTTCCCTTTTCTTTTTGTTAGATTTTATCCACTGCCTTCTATGATGGTCGTTTCAATATTATTTTTAATGTTTCTAAGCCACCCAGAGTTGTTGGATACAAGATGGGCAGCAAACAAATTTCCTAAATAGAGAAATAAAGCATTTATACAGTGGCCTTCTATATTTAACCAAGCATTGATTGCACTGTAAACTTTTCAACCCAAAAAATAAACTCTTCCCATTTCTTCAAGCTAGGTGTGCAGACTATTATCAGTGGGGTTAATTTGAATGTCACGATAATGCAGTGGCCGTTGGTTGGTGTAAACAACCTTGTGAAGCTCAAAAGTAGCACTGTGCTTGCCAGATTTCTTGCCTTTCTTAGCAACTTTGAATTATGTTGGCCTTGGATAAAGGATTTAAATTATATTTTTCATGAACTCTACAGGGAAGTGTGGGGGAAATGGCTATTTTTCTGTTTTAACGTTTCATGTAACTTCTTGAGAAGAAGTAAAGAAATAAATGAGGAAAAAAATAATGCAGTGATCCATCCTTTTGTGATCTCTTTGTGTTGTTGTTTTAAGCGGCATTGTAGTTGATTGTTCAAAGGTCCCCAACCCCCGTGCCAGTACTGTACCAGTCCATGACCTGTTAGAAACTGGCCTGCACAACTGGAAGTGAGGAATGGGCAAGCAAGCAAAACCAACCCGTCCAGGTCCATGAAAAAATTGTCTTCCACGAAACCAATCACTGGTGCCAAAAAGCTTAGCCACTGCTGGATTAGAGGTCTCAAATTTGCTGTCTGTAAGCCACACCATCTCTCTGAGTATTTTTTTTTCCAGATTTTAACAACCTTGCTCTCTCCATGCTGATTTTGAAAACAAATTGCCTGCCCATTCCGAACGGAAAACAAATATTAGTATTCTGGTTCATGGAAAACATTGCCAGCTATGTCCCCAAATTTTAAATCACCTTTCTCTCTTTCTCAAAATCCAGCTTTCCTAATGAGGACGATAGCTAGACTGCAGAAATCAAGAGAGCAACATAGAATTTTCTGTACCTGTGAGACCCAAGCTTGGTTTGGATTTTTGCAACCCAGACCTAGGTTAGATGTGAATAAGACTCTGTTGTTTTGATCTGACTTAAAAGTCAGGCTTGTTGTTTTATTTCTTTTTTATGTATTTATTACATTTTAAAAACTGCCCAAAGAGAGGTTTTCTTTATTGATTAGAGCAGTGTTTCTCTACTTCAACTTAAATCTGGGTGGATGTCAACTCCCATGCTGGCTAGGGAATTCTGGGAGTTGAAGTCCGCACAGGTTTAAATGAACCCCAGTAACACTGGATTAGTGAAAGACCTATCATTTAAAGCGCACCAAATATCCCACTGAGCTAAAACTTCTGTTTGAGTCTCCTCTTAAAACTCATCATAGATATAATAACCGGTATATCTTTCTTTTCAGGGCCTGAGTTCAACCCTGTGACACAGACTTGAGGTACAAGGCCCAGCTAGACTTCAAATCTTAGCAGTGGTGTTTCCATGCCAACGTCCAGCCTGTCCTGTGTCTTGCCTTTATTCCAGAACCCACTGTGTTGGCTGGGCTTGTTCTGAGAGAGGACCAGTTGCTTCGGTAACCAGAGAGTAGCCAGGACTCTTCCATGTTGTCGTGGGCACCATGTTGAACCCTCATCGCCAGTCTGTGCTGACCAATGCATGTATCAAGCCCTCGGTGGACCCCATCACCCGGACCCCTGGCACCATCTATGAACCAAAGGGGCAGGTCCGACTTTTGGGTCTGCTTTCAGAAAACACTCCATCGCAGCAGGTAGCTTGGGTTGGCCTGACACCACTGCCATGGGTTATGAGTCCATCCCCTGAAGAAAACTCTTATCTTAACTAACCAGTTGAATGAGAAGAGCAGGCAGAGCCAGGGTGGTGGTGGAGTAAAGCAAGTCATCAGCCTAGAATTGTTACGTTTCCATAAATGATATAAACCCAAGTTCTCTTAAGACTTGGGTTTAGATCATTTATGGAAACGAATTCCGAAGATCCTTATCTAGTGCCACTTTAGTACTGACATTAGTTTGACTGGATTCTTATCAGTGGTGGGTTTCAAAAATTATTCGAACCTACTCTGTGGGTGTGGCCCTTGTGGGAGTGGCTTGCTGCCCATGTGACCGGATATGAAGATGCCGACGACACTTGTCAGAACCACCTTAAATTACCTCACACACAGCACTGGCATGCATAAGAATATGATGTAAACTTGTTTTTTAAAAGGCATCTTTGGTTTGCGTTAAAACAACTTCAACACACGCAATGTTCTGATTGCACCACAAACGCAGTAGTCATCCTTACCTTTCACAGAGGCACTGAGTTTTATAAATAGGAGCATGATAGTGTAGAATAATCATATCCAAGGACCAGTGGTGGGTTTCAAAAAATTTTGGAACCTCTTCTGTAGGTGTGGCCTGCTTTCCGGGTCCACTGGTGAAACCTCTTCTAACCGGTTCGGTAGATTTGACGAACCGGTTCTACCGAATAGGTGCGAACTGGTAGGAACCCACCTCTGATTCTTATGTACGGCTTAAGCCATAAATCTTAACTGAAACTTTACCTATAGTCCCGATTTTTCACGCCTGACACTAGCAACGGAAGGATCTACCCACTGCATTAAGCTTTGGCAGGGGCAAGGCATAGCCAGAGCACCTATGAGAGGCTGTCCAGTCTCTTTTAAGAAAAGACTGGACATTCACCTGTCTGGAATGGTATAAGGGCTCCTGCTTGAGCAGGGGGTTGGACTAGAAGACCTCCAAACCCCTTCCAACTCTTATTCTATTATATCTTCCTAAGCCTACCTCTATTGATAGCCATCAAGTCCCCTCTTTTTCTCAATTAGAGTTTTATTAAAATTGTCATCAAAGTAAGCCGTCCAGAGTCACCTTGTAGAGGTGATGGGCGGCATAGACATGAAACAAATAAATAGAAAACCCTAAGATGCAAATAAAAATAAACGGGGAAAATGAAAAAGGGGAAGAAAAGTGTAGGTGTAGGGAAAGAAAGAAAAAAAACCCATTAACTCCCAACTTCTTCCTGCGGATTAAAATACAGAATAAAATTGCAGCCCCCGCATTTCCCTTTACCAATTTAAACAAATACTGAGTTTCTATAGCAACAAGCCATTCATCAGCAAATGTTAACGTCAAGAGTTCGTTGTTTTTCTGTCTCGAACACAAGAGTCCTGAAGCGGTTCCCAAGTCGAAACAAAGATGGATATGTTCTTTTCCCTTAATTAAAGCAGCCATGCCATTTTGTTGTCCATCAATTCCATTAATACATTTTACAGAAGCTTTTCATTAAAATATAAGACACTGTAAAGAGACATACTGATCTCAAGCATTATCCTCATTTTTGTTGTTAGTTGCGAAGTCGTGTCCGACTCATCGCAACCCCATGGACCACGTTCCTCCAGGCCTTCCTGTCCTCTCCCATCCTCTGGAGTCCATTGAAGCTCATGCTGACTGCTTCGGTGACTCCATCCAGCCACCTCCTTCTCTGCCCTCCCCTTCTTCTTCTTCTCCCCTCCATCGTTCCCAGCATGAGGCTCTTCTCCAGGGAGTCCTTCTTCCTTCTCATCAGGTGGCCAAAGGATTTCATCTTCAGGATCTGGCCTTCTAAAGAGCAGTCAGGGTCCTCATTGGTAGACCAATTATAAAAGTACTTTAGATAATTGATCTGGTTCATGTCTGCCTTCATTCCTTCAATTTCTATCCTAACTACAGGTAGTCCTCGACTTACAACAGTTCATTTAGTGACCGTTCAAGGTTACAGCGGCACTGAAAAAAAAGTGACATGGCCATTTTTCACACTGATGACATTTTCACTGATGGCATTTTCAAAGTCATGTGATTTAAATCTGGATGCTTGGCATACTTGTTCATGCTTATGACCGTTGCAGTGTCCCAAGATCATGTGATCCCCTTTTGTGACCTTCTGACAAGCAAAGTCAACAGGGAAACCAGATTCACTTAACAACCAGGTTACCGACTTATCAACTGCAGGGATTCATTTAACCACTGTGTCAAGAAAAGTCGTAAAATGGGGGCAAAACGCACTTAACAAATGTGTCACTTGGCAGCTAACTTGTAGCGGCCTTGGATCTTGGAGGTCTTCTTGTCCAACCTCCTGCTCAAGCAGGAGCCCCTATTCCATTCCAGACAGGTGGCTGTCTAGTCTTTTCTTAAAAACCTCCAGTGTCGAAGCACCCACAACCTCTGGTGGCAAGCAGTTCCAGTGGTTAATTGTCCTCACCGTTAGGAAGTCTCTTCTTAATTCCAGTTTGCTTCTCTCCTTGATTAGTTTCCATCAGTTGCTTCTGGTCCTGCCTTCTGGTGCTTTGGAGGATAGGTTGAGCCCCTTCTTCTTTGTGGCAGCCCCTCAAATATCGGAAGACTGCTATCATGTCCAGAATGCAGCCGCGCGAGCGATTGTGGGTGCACCTAGGTACACCCACGTCACACCTATCCTCCGCGAACTGCCCATTAGTCTCCGAATCCGCTTCAAGGTGCTGGTCGCTACCTATAAAGCCCTACATGGCATCGGACCTGGGTACCTGAGAGACCGCCTCCTGCTGATTACCTCCCTCAGACCGATAAGATCTCACAGGTTAGATCTCCTCCGGATTCCATCTGCCAGCCAATGTCGGCTGGCGACTCCCCGGGGGAGAGCCTTCCCTGTTGCAGCTCCAGCCCTCTGGAATGACCTCCCCGTGGAGATCCGGACCCTTACTACCCTCCTGGCCTTCCGCAAAGCCACCAAGTCCTGGCTGCTCCAGCAGGCCGGGGGGCTTGTAAATCATCCAGCCCCACGGAAATTGTGAATGTTGTGTCTTTTTTAAAGTGTTGTCTTTGTCTATTTATCCCCTTTCCCTTGTCTATTGTGAGCCGCCCGGAGTCCTCCGGGAGTGGGCGGCATACAAGACAAATAAAATGAAATGAATGAAATGAAATGAATCATGTCCCCCCTAGTCCTTCTTTGCGTTAGATTAGGCAAACCGGAATCCTGCAGCTGTTCTTCTTATGTTTTAGTCTCCGGGCCTTTAATCATCTTAGTTGCTCTTCTCTGCACTTTTTCCAAAGTCTCAACATCTTTTTTGTAGTATGGTGACCAAAACTGGATGCAGCATTCCGGGTGTGGCCTTACTAAGGCTTTGTAAAGCAGTACTAATACTAAAATTGCCCAAGAGGAACAGCATCTTTCTCTTTCCTTAGGAGGACTACCTGGATGCTGGTGATGGAATGCTCATCTGTATGAAACGTGCTAAGAAAAAAGCCCTTCGCCCCCTCTTCAAAGGCTGCTGGGAATCCGAACAAGAGGTCCCCGATGTCAGCGAAGCCTCAGATGCCGACCCCGATCAAGACGTAAACAGGCGAGTGTGGTGAACGCTTTCTCTGGTTTTAATCCTTTTTGAAATTGAAGTGCTGTCCGTGACCATTGAGGATTGTGGATCCTCCAGGAAATCAAAGCCAATTCCAAAGAGGTTGTGCAATCTATGAAAATCTATGACAAAAGCTCAGTCTGTGCACAGGTCTGTGTAATGCAGGGGTGAAATCCAGCAGGTTCTGACAGGTTCTGGAGAACCGGTAGCGGAAATTTTGAGTAGTTCAGAGAACCGGCAAATGCCACCTCTGGCTGGCCCCAGAGTGGGGTGGAAACAGAGATTTTGCAGTATCCTTCCCCTGGAGTCGGGTGGGAATGGAGATTTTGCAGTATCCTTCCCCTGCCATGCCCACTAAGCCATGCTCACCACGTCCACCAAGCCACACATAACAGAACCGGTATTCAAAAAAAAATTGAATTTCACCGCTGATGTAATGTTTATGTGGGAAAGACAGCGGGCGTCAGGGTGAAGGGCTGCTGCCAAGAGAATAGTCAGATAAGAGACAGCATAGCCCTCAGCTGCATAATGGATGGATAAAGGAGCTCAGAAGGGACCCTCCCTAGTTTCTCAGACTGTAAAGGAGGTGGGTGACCAAATCTAGATCTATGGAAAAAGCTCCGACTGCAGGTATCTGTAAAAGATCTTGGGAGGCAGCAAAGAAAACACTGCTTAGGAACAGTCAAATAAGAGGCAGCATACCCTCAACTGCATAATGGATGGAGAAAGAATCTCAGAAGAGACTGTCCCTAGTTTCTCAGGTTGTGAAGGGGTGGGGGGATATAGATCTATGGACAGAGTTTAAACAAGTATTTTGTAATGGTATGTGGGAAGACCTTGGGAGATGGAGTGAAGAAACCTGCCCAGTAATGGTCAGATAAGGGAATATAGCTCTGAGACAGGGCAAGAGGCTCAGAAGGAACCCTCCCTAGATTCTCAGGCTGTAAAAGAGGGGAGGGGAAGAATGTAGATCACAACTTTCACAGGTTGTGCAAAGATATATGGGGAACACCAAAGAGATATTGCCCAGGAATGGTCAAATAAGAGGCAGCATAATGCTCAGATGTGTAACAGGTAGGCCGAAAGGCTCAGAACAGACCCTCCCTAGTTGCTCAGTCTGTAAAGACCTTGGCAGGTGGGGCAAATAGATGCTGCCAAGGGAACAGACAGATAAAAGACAACATTGACCTCAGCTGCATAATGGATGTAAAAAGAGGCTCAGATGGGACCCTCCCTAGCTTCTCAGACTGTAAAGAGGGGGGAACAGAATCTAGAGCTATGGAAAGAGTTCAGAGCGTGTCAGTTATGTGGGAAAGACTTAGAGAAACAGAACAAAGAGACTCTGCCCAGGAACAGTCAGATAAGAGGCAGCATAGCCCTCCACTGTGTAACAGGCAAGGCAACAGACTCAGAAGGGACCCGCCCTAGTTTCTCAGGCTGTAAAGGAAACGGTGGGAGAGTTGAACTTTCAGACTTGCACGATTCCGTCAACGTGATTTTACAATACTGCAGAATTAGCCAGGGGTGAACTGCTCTGAAGTCTGCTACCAGTTCGCTTCGTTAACGGTGTGCTGCGCGGGCACATGTGCGCCAAACTCGTGCTTTGCACACAGGGGCTACCGCGCAGTGATGAAAAAGGATTAAGAAGCCTTTTCTTGAGTCTGCAAAGGTAAATAGAACAGCGGGAGGGGGGGGGAGACAGCTGTGCCATGCGATTTAGATTCGCTTAGAAAGCAGGATTTCCTACATTCTAGTGAATATAAATCAGTCCCACAGCTGATCGTTGGAACTACTAGTTCGCCCGAACTGGTAGCATTTTTTCCCCACTATCGGTTCGGGTGAACCGATCCAAACCGGTAGCATTTCACCCCTGGAATTAACTCCCCTGTGTGTTTCTTATCTGGTTTACCCTGTGAGGCTCACCGCCGGTGTGAGGATCTGGGTCTGATTTTAGCTCCACTTCCCCCTAGGCACCTGGAGGCTACCCCTCTGGAGCAGAGCCATGAACCTCCGCCTCCCGAAACCCCCAAAATAGCCTCTCGCCAAGGTTCCTTCCCCTTTCACTGGATGTGGGAGAGTTTTTCCATCCAAGGCCAGACCATCTGCCAAGACCAGGTTTTGGATAAGACCAAGAAGCTGACCTTGCCACGCACTGCGGCTGCCCCGCCCCGGGAGACCCCTTACAACCCTGACGCCATCTTGGGCTCCCCAGTTCCCAAAGAGAGCCTCTGCTCGGGAGTCCGCAAGTCTTCCAGAACTCCCGAGGTCCCTTGCAGCAGGCCCCAGAGGTACTTGCCGCATATGGCCTTGGTTCCTAAAAGTTCTCTCCTGCCCCTCTTCTGGAAGATGGAAGCCCGGTCAGAAGCTCGGAAGCGGCAGCTGCGCCGGGAACGTCGCCATTGGTTGCATCTCACCCAGCAGCTCTTGAACCTGGAAGCGGGGCAGCGCCCGTCGCGAGAAAAACATCTCTCGTTCGAGGAGTTGGAAGAAAAACTCCGAGCGGAGATGCTCTGCTTAGCCACGGAGCCCGAAGAGCCCGTCCCTCAAAAGGAGAAAAGGAAATCCAAGACCCGCAGCTCAACTCCCAAGGAGGAGCTGACCTTCAAGCCGGTCATCAATCAGAAGGTGCCCAACTTCAAGCATCTGCAAAAGCGCTTCCAAGAACAGCTGGAGCACAAGAAAGAGCAAGGTGGGTGCAGGAAAGCCTCACGGGCAAGCAAGGAGCTTGTGAGGGCCACACCTGGTGAGGGGAAAGGAGGCCAGCAGCCAGGTGAATGATAGTATTAGCATTAGACTTACAATAGTAATAGCAAAAGCACCTAGACTTATATACCGCTTCACAGTGCTTTGCAGCTCTCTCTAAGCAGTTTACAGCCTCTTGTCCTCCAACAATCTGGGTCCCCATTTTACCGACCTCGGAAGGACGGAAGGCTGAGTCTACCTTCAACCGGTCAGGATCGAACTGCTGGCAGTCGGCAGAATTAGCCTGCAATCCTGCATTCTGACCATTGGGAGGAAGGGAGCAGGGAAGAAAGGAAAGAAGGAAGAAGGGCAATAGCACTTAGATTTATATACCACTTCACGGTGCTTTCCAGCTTTCTCTAAGCAGTTTACATAGTCAGCCTCTTGCCCCCAACAATCTGGGTCCTCATTTTACTGACCTCGGAAGGACGGAATGCTGAGTCTACCTTCAACCGGTCAGGATCGAACTGCTGGCTGTTGGCAGAATTAGACTGCAATCCTGCATTCTAACCACTGGGAGGGAGACAGGGAAGGAAGAGCAATAGCCCTTAGACTTATATACCGCTTCACAGTGCTTTCCAGCCCTCTCTAAGTTTTCAGAGTCAGTCTATTGCCCCCAACAATCTGGGTCCTCATTTTACCTATCTCATCAACCTTGAGCCAGTGAGATTCGAAACCTCTGGGCAGGTGGCAGTCAGCAGAAGTAGCCTGCAGTACTGCATTCTAACCACTGTGCCACCTGTTCTCAGCTTACTTAAGCCATAGTGGTGCGGTGGATAGAGTGCAGTACCGCAGGCTACTTCTGCTGATCACCTACTGCCGGCAGTTTGGCAGATCAAATCTCACCAGGCTCAAGGTTGACCACCATGAAGTGAATCACTTCAGTTGCTAAGCAACTTGTAGGGCCGTTGAGCAAATCTGGCTGCCACCATTGGCTTTGTTTGTCAGGAGTCAGCTGGGAAGTTTACAAGTGGTGATCACGTGACCCTGGCACATTGCAACTGTCATAAATACATGCCAATTGTCAAGCGACCAAAGTCTGATCACATGACCATGGGGATGCTGCATTAGAATAGAATAGAATAGAATGTGGAAAAGAGAATAGAATAATAGAATAGTAGTATAGAAAATAGAATATCGAATAGAATAGAATAGCAGAATAGAAAATAAACTATCGAATAGAATAGAAAATATAGAATAGAATAGAATGTAGAAAATAGAATAAAATAGAAACTAGAATAGAATAGAAAGTAGAATAGAATAATAGAATAGTAGAATAGAAAATAGAATATCGAATTGAGTAGAATAGAAAGAATAGAATATAATGTGGAAAATAGAATAGAATGTGGAAAAGAGAATAGAATAGAAAGTAGAGAATAGAATAAATAGAATAGAATAGAGTTGGAAGGGACCTTGGAGGTCTTCTAGTCCAACCCCTACTTAGGCAGGAAACCATACACCACTTCAGACAAATGGCTACCTGACATTATTCTATTCTGTGAAAAATGGTCATAAGTCACTTTCTTCCACGCCGTTGTTATCGTCAAACAGTTACTAAGTGAGCTGCTGTACATCGAGGGCTGCCTGTACGTCCGTCTTCTCTACCTTTTCCAGGAAAACTGACTGTCTGCAAGCCGTTCCGCCTTCATTCCAGCAGCTCTCAGCCTCTTTCGGAAGACGAGGAAAAGAAAGACCAGGAAGATTTATTTCAGGACTTCCGGCGGCTTTGGAGCATACACTGGAGGGCGCAGTCTTGTCCAGATTTTGAACCGTCATTGGCTCCTCAAGTGATTCCCAACAAGACTTCTGATAAAAGACAGGAAGCTAACAGGTAGGCATGTGGGTTGCTTTCAGTGTTCCCCCGCAAATAATTCTGGGGTTTTCAAAAGTGGCGAATATTTATAGCTCAGGTGTAAGATGAGGGCAAAGGTTTGTTCTCCAAGCTTGTGGGTTGGTTTCCAAACGTTTCGTTACCAGGCTAGGTAACAAGGCACCCGAAGGCCAGAGAAGGAACAATGGATGGAAACGGACCAAGGAGAGATTCAACCTAGAAATAAGGAGGAATTTTCTGACAGTGAGAACAATCAACCCACGGAACAGAAGTTGCCTTCGGAGGTTGTGGGAGCTTCATCACTGGAGGCTTTCAAGAAGAGACTGGACTGCCCTCTGTCAAAAATGTTATAGGGCAGTGTTTCTCAACCCTGGTGACTTTTAAGTCCTGTGGACTTCAACTCCCAAAATTCCCCAGCCAGCTATACTGGCTGGGGGATTCTGGGAGTTGAAGTCCACAGGACTTAAAGTCGCCAAGGTTGAGAAACACTGTTATAGGGTCTCTTGTTTGAGGGGGGGGGGGGGTTGGACTAGATGGCCTACAAGATACTTTCCAACTCTGTTAATCTGAACTGGGCATGGCTAGTCTAGTGAAGAACCAGGGGAGACAGGATAGCAGCCTTCCAATATTTGAGGGGCAGCCACAGAGAGGAGGAGGGGATCAAACTATTTTCCAAAGCACCCGAAGGCCAGGCAAGGAATAATGGATGGAAACTGACCAAGGAGAGATTCAACCTGGAATTAAGGAGAAACTTTCTGACAGGGAGAACAATCAACCCATGGAACAGAAGCTTCATCCATGGAGGATTCTAAGACGAGACTGGACTGCTCTCTGTCAGAAATGGTGTAGGGTCTCCTGCTTGGGCGGGCAGCTGGACTAGATGACCTACAAGGTCCCTTCCATCTCTGTTAACCTAATCTAAACATCTTCAGTGGAGTTTAGGGGGTGTCAGTGTCAGGTTCCATCAAAAACCCATCACAAGACTCACAGATGACCCATCACAATACTTAGCACACCCACACCTGAATTGTTTATAAAAAGAAGAACATCAACACTGACATCCCCTAAACTCCGTGGAAGAGGTTACCTAGCCTGGTAACGAAAAGTTCAGAAAGCAACCCACAAGCTCGGAGAATGAACCTTCGCCCTCAATCATTTGGGGTATATTAGACGAATAAAAATAACAGCAGTGAAAACTACAAACTTGTCAGCTGAAGAACCTAGGTAGAAATTGTCTCTACCTGGATCCGGGAAGCTAAAATGAAGATTTTGCTTTGCAGTTCAAGTTATTGAACGAATTTCAGCAGTTGGGTTAACCCACAAAACTCAAGCATTGTCTGGGTAATAGTTAGCTACTACAGGTAGTCCTCGACTTACAACCACGATTAAGCCCAACATTTCTACTTACTAAGCGAGACATTTGTTAAGTGAGGTTTGCCCGTTTTATGACCTTTCTTGCCACAGTTGCTAAGTGAATCAGCTGAATTTCATGGCTAAGGTGGATTAGAACTCACAATCTCCTGGGGATTGATCCACAGTCTCCCAAGCTGGCTTTCATGGCTAAGGTGGGACTTGAACTCAGGGTCTCCCACTGTCTAGTCTAGTGCCTTAACAACAAGACCAATCAGGCCTCATTGCAAAATGAATTGTAAGTCGAGGACCAGCTGTGTTGGCATCTCCCGTCTTCGTTCCTGTTCTGACCGAGGCTTCCCAAGAGCATGAAGCCACTCCTTGTTGTCCCAACAAAAATCCCTTTTATTAATTGACCGAATTCTGCTCCTTCACATCCAGCAGTCTTTCTAAGGAGGATTTACAGTCACAGACCTTATCTGGCTTGGAGAGCTGCCAGGCCCATATCTGGCAAGGAGTCTCAGAGAATCACAAACCAATTAAGCGAACTAATGGTCTCCTGCAAACTCCACTCCCCTTCGCTCTTCTTTTATTTCCTCTGGGAGGGGCCATTCACCGTCCACCTGTGGCCTTCCTCCCAAGTCGACCCCTGTTCTTTAGCTGTTCCCTTCCTCTGGCAACTCAGACTCCAGGACTGGCCCATGTTCCTCCCCAACCTCCTCACTTTCCGAATCTGCTGCTTGCTCCGCTGGCCTCTTGACAGGCCACAACAGTTCCATTCTTGGAGCATTTCCCCATGGCTTCAACTCCAGTCTCTTTGTCTAGGTTGCTTTTGCTGGAATGGGAACGTCGAGAACAGCAGGAGAAACACCGGGCTGAGCTGCGCAGATTGAAGGCGCAGCACATGCAGCGGGAAGTGGCCAAATGCTTGGCAACTTACCGTAATAAAGGATGCTCCATGTCGGTCGAGAGAAGGCGGGAAGAACTCAAGTGAGTATCTCCACTCCCATCCCACCCGCATCTTCAAGACATCTCACCACTTGCTGGATCAAGATGCTTATTTTGGTACCGGGATGGGAGACCACCAGCAGATCCCGGCAGGGAAGCTAGGAAAATTAATTGAAAAATTAGTTCAGATCCAAAATGGAGTGGCCAAAAACCTATAGGAATAGATCTTTGAAATTCAAGAAACAAATGAACTGGCAGAGAAATTATTCTACAAGGGTGGGAGGCTCATACATCACCTTGAAAAGAAAAGAAAAAAACTTTTTAAAAACATTTTTGAAATATTTATTAATGGACTGGATTTATGTGACTACCTGTCTTGCATGTACAACTCTGAGCAGCGTTGCAATAAAATTTATAAATAAAATTTGTAGGCTTTGTTGAGCAATAGCAATAAGTCTTATATACCGCTTCACAGTGCTTTACAGCCCTCTCTAGGCAATTTGCAGTCAGCCTTTTGCTCCCAAAAATCTGGGTCCCTGTTTTACCGACCTTGGAAGGATGGAAGGCTGAGTCAACCTTGAGCCAGGTGAGATTCGAACTGCCAAATTGCAGGCAGCTGGCAGTCAGCAGAAGTAGCTGGCAGTAATGCACTCTGACCACTCTGCCACCATGGCTGTTAAGCCGTGGTTTAGTGGCAGTTGTGATCTTATATTCCCCAGGTAGCCCTTGATGTAAGCCATTTATTTAACGACCGTTCAAAATTACAACGACACTCAAAAAACCAACCATTCCTCGTACTTAAAACCATCACAGCATCCCCATGATTAGGCGCTTGGTAGGCATGTATTTTTGATGGTTGCTACATCCCAGGGTCACTGCTGACTGCTCTTTGGGTCCTTCCCAGCCAGCTTCCACAATTGGAAAAAACTGGATTTGCTTAATGACTGCACACGATTCACCTGCATACCCAACCTGTATTTACTTAGTTTATTGGGTTTAGATGGCCACCCATCTCACAAAATACGACTGTAGAGTCATTTATTAAGTTTATATGCCGCTCATCGTGCATTCTTTATTTTTTTCTTTATTTCCTTGTTTAAAGCATCCAAACCCAGTTCATTGATTAAGTTTGTAGATTAACAAGAGTTGGAAGAGAGCTTGTAGGTCATCTAGTGCAACCCCACACCCCACCCCCTCCACCCAAGCAGGAGACCCTACACCATTTCTGACAGATGCCAGCCCAGTCTCTTCCAGGGATGAACCTCCCACAACTTCCGATAGCAACTTCTGTTCCATGGGTTGATTGTTCTCACTGTCAGAAAATGTCTCCTTATTTCTAAGTTGAATCTCTCCTTGGTCGGTTTCCATCCATTATTCCTTCTCTGGCCTTCAGGTGCCTTGGAAAATAGCTTGACCCCCTTCCTCTTCTCTGTGGCAGCCCCTCAAATATTGGAAGATGCTCTCATATGTCCCCTGTTCCTTCTCTTCCCTAGACTAGCCAGGCCCAGTTCCTGTAACCGTTCATCGTATGTTTGAGCCTCCAGTCCCCTCATCATCCTGTTTGCTCTTCTCTGCACTCTTATCTAGAGTCTCAACCTCTTTTTTTATAGTGTGGTTGTTCCTGGATGCTTAATAGTGAATAATTGGATCTAGTTTACTTTGGCTTGGTGCAAACATCTTTCTGCTCCCGGCCTGATGCTGCTTTTTTAGATTGTAGAGGGATATCTATTTAGCCCTTCTTTCCATGTCCTATATAGGAAGCAAGAGAAACAGCGCATGGAGGAATACATGATGCAGCTGCGGGAGATGCAGGATCGTGTAGAGAGCCGCCCGTATCTGTTTGAGAGAGTCATGCAGGTGTGTGTGGTGCAGGACCAGACATCGTGGGTGCCAGCTGTGGAGTTAAATACCCTCTTCAGCCCTGCTTCCCTGGGCAAAACCCTGCCAGGGTGACAGTCCAGGGAGAATCCATACCAGTAGAAGAGAATATTTGTAGCTCAGGATTGAACAGTTGGGGTCCTGGGTGTTCTCTGAGCTTGTTAGTTTTCCTCCATTCGTTTCATTATCTGACTGAGTAACACCATCAGTGCGAAGGAGTATGGGGTTTACTCCCTGTTTATATGCAATAGCTTGCCCTGCCAGTGTTGATTGGCATATTGTTTTCTTCTAGGTAGAAGAAGAAAACAGAATTTCCACCAAAATTGACAGGGCAAGCCACCGTAAATAAATAGAGAGCAAATCCCACTCCATTTCAGCAATCAAGCTCAGAGATCTCCAAAGACAACACAGTCATCATTCTCCTCCTCTTCTTCTCCCTCCTCCTCCTCGACTCCCTTCCCTTCTAACGCTGATGATGTTCCCTAGTTTGGGTCATGAAACATCTGCAAGGAAATCATTAAGCTGAGACTCCCTAGTTGGGTTCACACATCTCAGTTTTCAACCAAGATACCTCTGGCAGGCACTGCTATGTCCCTGCGCCCTCTTCCCCTTTGCAAGGCATTTTGCAAGCGTGCCCCCATGTGCTTTCTTTTTTTAAAAACTTTTTTTTGTTTGTTTATGCAAACATCACATCTTTGCAACACATTACACTTCTTTTACATATCTGTTGTGATTCTTTTATCTGTACATGTTCTGCCCCCCCCCCTCCGTCCAGTAATGAACGCAGACACAGGCTTAGCTGTTTGCCACTCTTTATTCACAGCAATTATAATCCTGTTGGCTGAAAGCCCAGACACGACTCACTGGCAAGACGTTGGCAGCAACCCAGACTCCAACAGACACGGGAACACAAGGCAGACCAGACAAGGAGTTCTCCAGATTAGTACGAATGGTTGTGTCCTGCAAAAGGACTCCTCCCAAAGTCTCTTCTTATATACTCTCTTAGGAGGGGCCAAGCCACAACCACCTGGGCTTGATTATCTCTTATGAGTCTGTCTCCGTAACTGCTGCCTCCGTTTCTCCGCCCTCCATTGCCTGGTGTCAGGGACAAACTCCCTTTGATCTTCCCCATAGCTCCATGCCTCAGGCGCCTCCTGGTGGCCAACGAGCCTCTCTGGTCCCTGCTCTGAGTCTGAACCCTGCCCAGGGTCCTCCACATCTTCCATAGCAGACTCATAGGGGTCCTTGCTATCGGAGTCCATCAGCAGCTCCAACGGCTTCTGCTGGGCAACAAGAGTACATATATGCATATATGCATTTATATTATTTCATACATCTTTTTTCTTCATTCTGTATATAACATTCTATATGTTCTATGTATAACAACCTTTATTACATTTGACTTGTTTTGTATCCATTTCCTATTATTTATTTGCTACAGCCTATTTCGTATTTCTACCTTTTAATCATTTTCCGGTTTTGTAGTTGTTTTTTTAATTTGTTGGTCTTTCTTCCCATGTGCTTTCAAGCTGGCAAAAGCAGTATCTAAAAGATCATCTAGCCGTGCTGCGAACATGGAGTTCTGCTCGGTTTTTGGTAACGCTGCTGCCTTCGGTACAAACATCCATCCAACCCTCTCTTTTTTTCTTCCCCCCCCCCTCCAGACAAACGCCCGCCAGGCTGTGGAGCGCCGTTTCTCAAAAGTGTTGGCCGCCCTGGGCATCGACGAAGAGATGCTATGGAAGCATGCCGCTCGGCAGACTTTTGGCCAACTTGGCATCAAAGACATGTAAGGCTGCTGGAATGGAGGGGCGGGGTACAGCCCTGCGAGGTAGTCCAGACAACAAAACCCAGTCAGGAGAACGTGTTCTGTCTTTATTGTAAGACTTAGTCGGTTGGATACCCGTGCTTCGCTATGGAACTATGTGATCGGGCTTGATAAATTGACAGTTAAAAATTGAGTAGTTACGATTGGCCTCTCCTCTTCCCTTGTCTCCCTCAGGGAAGCCTCCGGAGGGCGAAAAATGACTGAAAATCAGCTGGCCGGCGCGCACATATGCGCTGCAGCTGACAGGGCAACACCTCACGTGCCCTCAGAAATGGCTCCACATGCCACACATGCCAGAGGTTTGCCATACGGTCCTAGGATATTTCATTTTTCTAGTACAGGGGATGGGTGCTAACTTCTTTCAGGGAAAAGGGAAGCAGACAGGACGTTCAGTCTGTGGCTTTCCTGCCAGTCTCCGAACGTCATTCCCACATAAGTAAAGTTAAAGCTTCCCTTCGCACATAGATGCTAGCCGTTCCCATCTCTAGGGGGCGGTGCTCATCTCCGTTTCAAAGCCGAAGAGCCAGCGCTGTCCGAAGATGTCTCCGTGGTCATGTGGCCGGCATGACTCAACACCGAAAGCTGTTCCCTTCCCACCAAAGGGGGTCCCTATTTTTCTACTTGCATTTTGTCACCTGTTTTCGAACTGCTAGGCTAGCAGAAGCTGGGAAAAGGAACGGGAGCTCACTCCCTTACGCGGCGCTAGGGGTTCGAACTGCCGACCTTTCTGATCGACAAGCTCAGCGTTTCAGCCCACTGAGCCACACTGCCTTCCTACATAGCGTTAATCAAACTGAGCTCGTGCTCATGGAGCCAAGGGAAGGTGTGTGTTTTCCCCCTTAATGCTTTGACTGCCACGCTTAACTTTCCAATCCCGAATCAACCATTGGACTCAGGTGCTCCTTTCTCCAATACCTGGGAGCTCCAACCTGTGATGTTTGTTGTTTCCAGATATCAGAGCACCGAGTCCTTAGAAGACTTCCAAAGCTCGATCTGAGAGGAAGAGAGGATGGATAGAGGAAGTTATTTGGACCTTTGCCTCCTGAGCGCGTAATCCTAGACCATCTAAAAATAAATCTTAACGTTGAGAAACAGAAGAGCCCACCTTGCCTTTGTTCACTCATGCATATCCCTTCAACCTGGTGGGGAGCAGCATTCGTAAGGCTGCAGAAAGGCTGCCATCAGCTGCGTCCCTCATCCCTAGGCCAGTCTCGGCCAGAATGTTGTCTGGTAGCCACACAGCTCTCCTGCACAAGATGACTTTTGCTGTTAAGTGTTGTTGTTTTTTTTTTTAATCAGGGCAAATTATATTGGCCACAATCTGGCCAATTATGGGACAGAACATACTGCTAAATAGCACTTCGCCATAGCATTAGACTTACATAAAGCTCTCTCCACAGTACTTTACAGTCCTCTCTAAGCAGTTGACCGAGTCAGCCTATCGTCCCCAACAATCTGGGTCCTCATTTTACCCACCTCGGAAGGACGGAAGGCTGAGTCAACCTTCAGCCGGTCAGGATCGAACTCCTGGCAGTGGGCAGTTTAGCCTGGAATCCTGCATTCTAACCACTGGGAAGGAAAGAAAGAAGGAAGGAAGATCGCAATAGCACTTCACGATGCTTCACAGTGTTTTCCAGCCCTTTCTAAGTGATTTACCGAGTCAGCCTCTTGCTCCCCCAACAATGTGAGTCCTCATTTTACTGACCTCAGAAGGACAGAAGGCTGAGTCACACAAAATATCTGGACTGCATTGTCTCTTATTCTGTCAGGTGTGAAAGACTCAAATTTACTCAACTAATGGATAACTATTATTTGGGCTCTAGATAGCAATAGCAAGAGCACTTAGATGCCACTTCACAGTTCTTTCAAGCCCTCTCTAAGCAGTTTAAAGAGTGAGCCTATCTCCCCCAACCATCTGGGTCCTCATTTTACCAACTTCGGAAGGACCAAAGGCTGAATCAACCTTGAGACAGTCAGGATCGAATTGCTAGCGGTGGGCAGAGTTAGCCTGCATTACGGCATTCTAACTACTGGGAAGGAAGGAAGGAAGGAAGGAAGGAAGGAAGGAAGGAAGGAAGGAAGGAAGGAAGGGCAATAGCCCTTAGACTTATATACTGCTTCACAGTGCTTCACAGCCCTCTCTAAGTGGTTTACAGAGTCAGCCTCTTGCCCCCAACAATCTGGGTCCTCATTTGACCCACCTCGGAAGGACGGAAGGCTGAGTCAACCTTGAGCCTGGCGAGATTCAAACTGCCAAATTGCAGCCAGCTGCCAGTTAACAGAAGAAGCCTGCAGGACTGCACTCTAACCACTGCGCCACGGAGGCTCTAAATAGCTTGAAGTAGATCTATACTAGACTCCCTTTATTTCTTTTGCCGCTAAAACATAAATTCTACACAAAAATTGTCTTGCTGTTAGCCAAATAGTGTCAGCCTTGAGAGGTAAACCAGACAGAAATTACAACCAGATGCTAATTCTACTTTACAGGTGGTCCTCGACTTACAACAGATCATTTCGTGACCGCTCAAAGATACAACGGCACAGAAAATCGTGAGCTTACGACCATTTTTCACACTCACGACCGCTCACCCCATCCCCGTGGCCGAGGGAATCCAAATTCAGACGTTTGGCAATTGAGTCGTATTTATGACGGACGCAGTGTCCCGGTGACTCCCCTTTTGCAACCTTCTGACAAGCCAACGGGGAAGCCAGATTTGCCTAATGGGGACATCTTCAAAGGTCGTAAGTGTGAAAAAAATGGTCATATAAAATCCCCAATGGCCATTTGGAAATGCACCCTTTGGGTTAATGGCTGCAACTTTCTCCTTTGTCTCCTATTGTGACGTCACCAAAGAATGCCTGGTCTTCTGGATGGAACCCCGGCGCCTCTTCCCTTCCAAGGGAGCCCGCCCCCCTCTACTTGCAAGCAAGCAAAGGAGGAGTTTAGCGTCAAGAGAGGTTAAAAAGTAGCAAAGAGCACCATGGATTACCTTATGGTGCCAACGTCGGCTTCCCCGATAGAGAAACAAGATCAGGACATACTTTCAGGTCAAGGAAAGCAGGAGGCTGCAACTACTCCAAGTCCTGGCACCACAGTGGAGATCAAGCCGGAGCCCACCATCCTTATACCACCCGCACCAAGTGCGGATAAAGTGTACCGTAAGCCGGCCAAGCTCCCCAAAAGCCGTCGAGGGAGCAAAATTGCACATACCCCGAAAATAAAACGTGAGTGGCCATGGGATGCAGAAGTGGGAAAGACAGGGCTGAAACTCATCAGGTTCTGGAGAACCGGTAGCGGAAATTTTGAGTAGTTCGGAGAACTGGCCTCAGAGTGGGGTGGGAATGGGGATTTTGCAATATCCTTCCCCTGCCACGCCCGCCAAGCCATGCCCACAGAACCAGTAGTAAAAAAAAAAAATGAATTTTACCACTGGAAAAAGAGATGGATGGGGGCAGGTGCTGGAAGCAATCCGGGAGTTAATGAGGGCTTTCTGATAGTAAGAGGAGAGAGGGACGATTTAGAATAAAATATAATTTTGGATAGGATAGAATAGAATAGAAAGAAAGAATAGAATAGAAAAAAAATAAAGAATAGAATTTAGAATAGAATTAGAATGGAATAGAATAGAATTTAGAATGGAATAGAATAGAAATAAAGAATAGAATAGAAATATGGAATTGAATTGAATTCTTTATTGGCCACACAAGGAATTTGTCTTTAGTGCATATGTACATAAGGAGAATAAAATACATTCGTCAAGAATAAAAAGACACAACACTTTGTGATAGTCATGGGTTACTAATAAGCTATCAAATCATACTAGGAAACAAATAAAAACAATATAAATTGAAAGATACAAGCAACATGGTTATAGTCATAAGTGGGAAGAGATAGGTACTAGGAACGAAGAGAACAAGAATAGGAATACAGTCATAGTAAATAGTTTGACAGTGTTTTGGGAATTAGTTGTTAAGCAGAGTGATGCCGTTTGGAGGAAAAACTGTCCTTGTGTCTAGTTGTTCTGGTGTGCAGTGCCCTATAGCGTCATTTTGAGGGTAGAAGTTGAAACAATTTGTGCCCAGGATTTGAGAGGTCTGTAGATAGTGGAGAAGTTTCTGATAATTTGCATACGGCCCTGGCCCCCTCTCTGCCTCCGACACAGAGCCCTCATCAGAGCCTTTCGCAGACTCCAAGACTGGCCCATGTACCTCCCCAACCTCCTCACTGTCCGAATCTGCTGCTAGCTCTGCTGGCCGCTGGAGGGCCAGAACAACGGTGAGAGGTCCCCGCCGCAAGTTTGTCGCCTCAAATTGGTTGCGGCGAGTTGGTTGTGGTGAGTTGTCCCGTTCCATCTGACTTGACTCCCTCTCTTCTCCCCTAGAAGTGGGAAAGACTTCCCACCATCACCATCACCACCACCATCACCACTACAGGCGCATAACGTTAAAAGAGCTCCTGACTCGCTCCTGGCAGAAGATCTACCCCTGCCTTGTTTATCTGCGGAAGGCCATCTATAAATTGACCCAGTCCTTCTTGTTTGACTTCTTCATCTGTACCGTAGTAGCCATCAACACCATCTTGTTGGTAATACAGACATTCGCTGTGGCCGAGATTCGGGGAGGTAAGGCCGTATGTCAAGGTCTATAAGAGCTCCAGAGGTGGTATTCAGCCGGTTCAGATCGGTTTGGACGAACTGGTAGTGGCGACCTGAAGGTGGGCGCTGTTAGAAATGAAGTCTTAACAGTTGGGTTAGCAATATATAAGCCATGATAGTAGTACTGTTTCTTTAAGTATTGCTGTAAATGTGATTGGTTGCTGTTACCTCAAGCGGCCACAAGATGGAGCCAGAATGACTGTTAGCTCTCTGATGGTTAGTTGCTGATCGGTGGATACTGCTTGTAGATGTGTCGTGTATTGCTCAGTGTGAATTATTGTGAGTTTTGCTACTGTTTGCGACTTTGCGTGCTGAACTGATTGTATGATACTGGACTGTGTTTGATGGATCACCCCTTAACTGTGAATGTTGATGACTGACTGTCTTAACCATGTATGAATTGGACTCTGCATACCTCTATTTCCACAGAAGTAAAATACTATCTGTTTCATAATTCAGGGTCTCCATATGCTGGTTTATGCGTTTCTTCCACACCACTCTCACTACACTTCTCTGCACGCACTCGTTCTCCTAGTGGGGAGCTTACCTAACAGGCGCTCACCTTGGGCCCACCCACCCGCCTGGGCACGATCCCGTCCTACATCGCTTTGTTGTTTAATGGCACACCAGGGGTGAATGCTACAATCAGTAGCATTGGCCGACGATCAGTTGTGACGCGCGATTTATATTAGCTAGAATCGTCAGGTTTCCTGCTTTCTAGCTAACCTAAATCGCGTGGCACAGCGGATTCCCCGCCCCCTCGCTGTTCTACTTACCTTTGCACTCTCCGAAGGCTTCAAAAGTTTCCTTTTTTAGCGCTGCGCAGACTCACTGAACAGGTCGCAGACTTCAGAAGATTTCACCGCTGCGTCGCACCCATGTGTGGATGGCGCGAGCGAGCGAATTGCCGTGCCTTGTGACGGCGCATGCATGCGCAGATGTGCAAACATGTGCGCACAAGGGCTCACAGTTTGGGGGCTGGGCAAACCGGTAGTGACAGTATGTGAAGCCCACCTCTGAAGAGCTCCCAAGAAATTTTGTTAGCAATAGCAATAGCAGTTAGACTTATATACCGCTTCATAGGGCTTTCAGCCCTCTCTAAGCGGTTTACAGAGTCAGCATATCGCCCCCACAGTCTGGGTCCTCATTTCACCCACCTCGGAAGGATGGAAGGCTGAGTCAATCTTGAGCCGGTGAGATTAGAACCGCTGAACTGCAAGCCTGTTGAGGCTTTCACCCAGCTCTAAGAGGAATAAGGATGGGAATCTACTAGGGAGTTTCAAGTCTGGAGATTAGGGAGTAGACACATGCAGTCCTCAACATACGACCACAATTAAGCCCAATTTTTTTTTCTTCCTGAAACAGTTGTTAAGTGAATTTTGCCTGGTGAATCAAGGCAGTTGTTAAGTGAGCCTTTCCTTGTCAGAAGGACGTGAAAGGGGATCACATGACCCCGGGATACTACGACCATCATAAATATGAGTCAATGGCCAAGCATCTGAATTTTGATTGTGTAACCATGGGGATGCTTCATTGGTCATACGTGTGAAAAGCAGCCATTCCATTACAGAGGGTGATGTCAGGATTCCAAGTAATACACCCATAGCAAACAAAATTCAAGAGGCAGGCAGATTCCTCAAAGAATAATTTTATTGGATATATCATATTGGCACAGTTCTGGTGAAAGCCGACTCTGAAGGTTCCCCCAGTTTTCACCTAATTAAAAGAAAAAGTTTCCCCAAGAAGAAAGAGGTAAGGAGAGGAGGAGGGAAGGGAGAGAAAGAGAAGGAGAGAGGGTAGGAAGAGGAAGAGCAGTAGTAGGAGAAAGGTAAGGGAAGAAGGAAGTGGAAGGAGAGGAGGAAGGAAGTAGAGAAGGGAGGGAGAAAAGGGAGAGAGGAGGAAAGAATGGAAGGAAGACGGGGGAAAGAAGAAAGAGGTAAGGAGAGGAGGATGGAAGGGAGAGAAAGAGAAGGAGGCAGGATAGGAAGGGGAAGAGCAGGAGTAGGAGAAAGGGAAGGGAAGAAGGAATGGGGAAGGAGAGGAGGAAGGAAGAAAGAAAGTAGAGAAGGGAGAGAAGGAGAAAAGAGAGAGGAGGAGAGAATGAAAGGAAGACGGAAAGAAGAAAGAGGTGAGGAGGATGGAAGGGAGAGAAAGAGAAGGAGACAGGGTAGGAAGGGGAAGAGGAAGAGCAGTAGTAGGAGAAAGGTAAGGGAAGAAGGAAGGGAAAGGAGAGGAGGAAAGTAGAGAAGGGAGGGAGGGAGAAAAAGAGACAGAGGAGGAGAGAATGAAAGGAAGACGGGGGAAAGTAGAAAGATAAGGAGAGGAGGATGGAAGGGAGAGGAAGAGAAGGAGAGAGGGTAAGTAGGGGAAGGGGAAGAGCAGGAGTGGGAGAAAGGTAAGGGAAGAAGGAAGGGGAAGGAGAGGAGGAAGGAAGAAAATAGAGAAGGGAGGGAGAAAAGAAAGGGAAAACAAGGAGGTGTTACAAAAGGAGGAAGGGATGGTAAATAAAGCAACCCAAATTGTACATTATCTTATTAAATGAAATAAGAAATCTATAAGAATGATAAATATAAAGAAGAATACCAATTATGTGAACGTATACTTAAAATGCTATGTAAGAGAATAAAAAATAAAAATTATTTGGAAATAATCCCAAACAATCAGTCGCATGATCTAATCAGGGTGCCATCCAGTTGCCTGGTAACTTCACTCCTCCTCTCTCCGACCACCTCTGGGAATGTCCTTGGTTCCCAGGAGAAAGTGTTTTGTTTTGGCTAGAGGCTTCAGGGTTGGCAGATGATTTCTCTCGTCGTCTTGCTTCTGATGGTCTTTCTTTCATCCTCTCTTTAGAATGGTTCTACTCGGCCCTGGATCCGATTTTCCTTTGCGTCTACGTGGTGGAGGCCATTCTCAAAATAATTGCATTAGATCTTGCCTATTTCCGTGACCCCTGGAATGTCACTGGTGAGTCTTTTGCCATAGGGACAAGATGTTATGGCCTGCCAGCAGCCAGCAGATTCGGGCAATGAGGAGGGTTGGGGAGGAATCTGGGCCAGTCCTGGAGTCTGGGAAGGCTCTGAGGAGGGCTCCGTGTCGGAGACAGAGAGGGGGCCAGGGCTGTCTGACAGTTATAAGCTACCTTCGGAGTCAGGCATCAGAGAGGCAGAAGAACAGGTGGAGCCTGTTCCCAGTGTGCGCATGCGCAGAGTTGCCAGACGAAGGGAATAGCTAAAGAACAGGGGCCGACTTGGGAGTGAGGCCACAAGTAGACGATGAATGGCCCCTCCCAGAGGAAATAAAAGAAGAGTGGAGTTTGCAGGAGACCATTAGTTCGCTTAATCGGTTCGTGACTCTCCGAGAATCCTGGCCAAGTTTTGCAGATATCAGCCTGGCAGCTCTCCAAGCCAGATAAGGTCTGTGACCGTAAATCCTCCCTCGAAAGACTTTGCTGGATGTGAAGGAGCAGAATTCACAGTCAATTAATAAAAGGGGTTTTTGTCGGGACGAGGAATTTGCTTCAGGCTCTTGAGAAGCCTCAGTGAGAACACACCAACATCTCTTAAGAACATGGGGGAAGTCACAGGGACAGGCTTGCAATGGGTACAAACTTGCAACAGGCAATGGGAGAAAACACATATGGGATTCCATACATCGGACTTCCATGTTAAAACCAGGCGGTGATTTCAGTATGGTTTGTGGCCCTATTGCTCTCTTTAAATTTTTGGGTGAAACCTCCAACCAAATTGCTGACAGTCAGTTTGATGTAATTGTTAAGATGCTGGCCTAGAAATCAGGAGACGGGGAGTTCTAGTCCCACCTTAGGCATGAAAGCCAACTTTTTTATTTTGGGCCAATCATCAGGAGATGGTGAATTCCAGTCCCGTCTTAGGCATGAGGAGCCGAGGTGGCACAGTGGTTAAATGCAGCACTGCAGGCTACTTCAGTTGACTGCTAGTTCTGCAGTTCGGCTGTTCAAATCTCACCGGCTCAAAGGTTGACTCAGCCTTCCATCCTTCCGAGGTGGGTAAAATGAGGACCCAGATTGTGGGGGCAATATGCCGACTCTGTAAACCGCTTAGAGAGGGCTGAAAGCCCTATGAAGTGGTATATAAGTCTAACTGCTATTGCTATTGCTATGAAAGCCAACTGAGTGAATTTGGGCCAATCACCAGGCGACGGTGAGTTCTAGTCCTACCTTAGGCATGAAAGCCAGCTGAGTGACTTTGGTCAATCACCAGGAGACTAGGAGTTCTAGTTCCCACCTTAGCTATGAAAGCCAATTGAGTGAATTTGGGCCAATCACCAGGAAACTAGGAGTTCTAGTCCTACCTTAGGCATGAAAGCCAACTGGGTGACTTCGAGCCAATCACCAGGCGACGGTGAGTTCTAGTCCTACCTTAGGCATGAAAGCCAGCTGAGTGACTTTGGTCAATCACCAGGAGACTAGGAGTTCTAGTTCCCACCTTAGCTATGAAAGCCAACTGAGTGAATTTGGGTCAATCACCAGGAAACTAGGAGTTCTAGTCCTACTTTATGCATGAAAGCCAACTGGGTGACTTTGAGCCAATCACCAGGCGACGATGAGTTCTAGTCCTACCTTAGGCATGAAAGCCAGCTGGGTGGATTTATCTGCCTCTTGGCTTTTCTTTTCTTTTTCTTTTTCCTCCTTTCTCTTCCCTGATCAGATTTCTTCATCATGTCCATGGCGGTCATGGAATTCATCCTCGCCCTGTACTTCACGGCCGGGCAGGGAAACCGAGGCAACACCCTCACGCTCTTTCGAGTCCTCAAAATCGTCAAGGGGATTCGCGCCATCCGAGCCATCCGCTTCCTCCTCACCCTCCGGTCAGCGATGAAATCCATCCATTGATCAATAGTCGGATTGCTAATCATTGAAGGACGCATGTCCTCCGTTCTCCCCATGGGGGGGGGAGACAATAGCGTAGTCCCCGCCTAATAAACCAGGACAGGCCAATCAATGGGGGACCCCAAATTCAGGAATTGGAAGGTTGAGTCCCTTTTCGTTATGGGAGCCAGTTTGGTGCAGCGGTGGATGATCCAGGCTAGAAACTGGGAGATAGTGAATTCTAGTCCTGCCTTAGGCACGAAAGTCAGCTGGGGTTCTTTGGGCCAATCAGCAAGGGATGGAGAGTTCTAGTCCCACCTTAGGCACAAAAGCTGGCTGGGCGACTTTGAGCCAATCGTCAAAAGATAGTGAGTTCTAGTCCCGCCTCAGACATGAATGACAGCTGAATGACTTTGGGCCAATCACAGAGAGACAATGAGTTCTAGTCCCACCTTAGGCATGAAAGTTGGCTGGGTAAGTTTGGGCCAGTCATTAGGAGATGGTGAATTCTAGTCCTGCCTCAAGCATGTATGGCAGCTAGGTGACTGGGCTGGGTGACTTTCCGTTGTTGTGGGGGAAATAGGAGGAGGAAGATTAAATATATTAAATAGTGTTATAAAGGCAGGGAGGGGGGATGGAGGGAGGGAGGGAGGGAGGAAGGAAGGACGGAAGGAAGGAAGGAAGGAAGGAAGGAAGGAAGGCAGGAAGGAAGGAAGGAAAGGACAGGACTCTCCCAGAGAAAAAGACACCTTAATAACTCTTCTCCTTTTTTTTTTCCCTTGTTTTCTTCTAGGATAACAGAGAATCTGCAAGAAATCACAGGGACTTTTATGCTTTCCTTCCAGTCCATTGGAGCGATTATTCTTCTTATGTTCTCTTTCTTATGTATCCTCCCAGCAAGAAAGCCGGGGGGGGGGGTGAGCAATAACTGATCAAAAGCATTTATTAGTTTATTCTCCTTGCTTATTTATTTATTTATTTTTGTTCAAACTTGGCAACTTTCAGATGTGTCTATCTCTACTCTCACAATTATCCGGTCTGCCTGCTGGGGAATTTTGGGAGTTGAAGCCCATACATCTTAAAGTTGTCAAGTTTGAAAAAAACATTTCACTCCCCAAAGGAGTTTAAACCACACAAGACTCCCAGCCTCACCCCACACCATTGTATGTATTTGTATATATGTATGTATGTATACACACACACACACACACACACAGAGGAAGCAAACCCCACACTCCCTTGCCCTGATGGCATTACCTAGCTGGGTCATGAAACATTTGACTCCTTTGTCTCCCATCTCCGCCCAAAGGTGAATTTTAGGAATTGAGTCCATTTCTGACTCTGTCCTAGTCAGTTTCACAGCAAATTCCCACTTCCTTTTTCCTGTTTGAATCCAATCTCCACTTCCTGCCAGATGGGTGTCCTACATTTAAAACAGGCTCAAGCCCAGGTTCGTGTTCTGACCTAGGCTTCCTCAAAAAGTACGAAGCAGATTCCTGGTCCCGACAAAACCCCTTTTATTGAACGAATGTGAATTCCTCTCATTCCCATTCAGCCAAGGCCTGGCAAACAGTCTTTCAAAAGTGCGTTTATAACCACAGACCTTATCTAGCTTGGAAAGCTGCCATGTCAGTATATTTCCCAAATGAGGTGCTGTGCAAGGAAAAACTCTGGGCACAGAGTCTCTGAGATTCACGGACAGATCTTCACACTCCTGAAACAAATGAATGAACAAATGAATGAATTGTTTCCTGCAAAAGCCCAGTCCCCTTTCACTCCTCTTTTATGTCCTCTGGGAGGGGCCATTCACTGTCCACCTGTGGCTTTACTCCCAAGTCGACCCTGATTTCTTAGCTGTTCTTTTCTTCTGGCAGCTCTGTGCATGCGCACACTGGGAACAGGCTCCAGCTGTTCCTCTGCCTCACGGCTGTCTAGCTCCAAAGGCAGCTGAGAACTGCTGTTTCTTCTTCCTTGACTCCCGTGTCTTCCGACTTCCAGTCATGTCTTCGGTGGTGCTGTGTGACATGTTCCACGAAGCGGATGTGAAACATTTCGGGGACCTTTTCAAAACCATCTTCACCCTCTTTCAGCTTTTCACATTGGACGACTGGTCTCTCATTTATCTCACGTGCCACGCCGCAGGTAGAGAGAAGTCAGGATCCGTTAAATCCATGGTGGGGATTCATCCGTTTGTCAATTCAATCTCCCGTCAAGGGGCTGTCTTGCTTCCCCAAGTCTATTATCATAGAACTCCATCTCCTGACCTTACAGTAGTCCTCGACATATGACCACAAGGGAGCCCAGACTTTCTGTTGCAAAACGAGACGTTCGTTAAGACAGTTTTGCCCCATTGTGCAGCCTTTCTTGCCACCATCGTTAAGCGAACCATTGCAGTTCTTACTAAACCCGGTTGTTAAGTGAATCCTTGCTTGCTACAAGATTGCAAAAGGGGATCACATGACCCCGGGACACTCCATAAATATGTGCCAGTTGCCAAGAGTATGAATTTTGTTCATGTGACCACGGGGATGATACAAGGGTCGTAAGTGTGAAAGACAGTCATAAGTCACTTTTTTTCAGTGCTGTTGTAACTTTGGTCACTAAATGAACCGTTGTAAGTCGACTAGCTGTGTTTTTATTCCTTCCTTGCAAATTGCCTAGAGAACGAGTAGGCAGCCACGAGTAGGAGGCAGAGCCACTGAGAACGAGTAGGCAGCCATATAAATTTCATGGATGGATGGATGGATGGATGAATGGAGATATTTAAGATAGATAGATAGATAGATAGATAGATAGATAGATAGATAGATAGATAGATAGATAATAGATATAGATACCGGTAAATAGATGATAAGAGATATATGATAGATAAATAGTTGGATGGGTGAATGGATGATAGATATGACAGACAAACAGACAGACAGACAGACAGATAGATACCGGTAAATAGAGAGATAATAGATGATAGATAGGTGGGTGGGTGGGTGGGTGGGTGGATGGATGGATGGATGGATGGATGATAGATATATAAGATAGATAATAGACAGGAATATGTAGATGGATGGATGGATGGATGGATATATGATAGATGATAGACATGATAGATAGATAGATAGATAGATAGATAGATAAGATAGATGATGGATGGATGAATGAATGAGAGAGAGAGGTGAGAGATAGAGAGATATATAAGATAGATGAGAGAGAGAAAGAGAGATGAGGGGGGCAGTAACTGGGTGTTCTTCAGATGACCTGTTATCTGGAATATCCCTCTACACCATGTTCCCTTTCTTCCTTCTAGGTGCTTGGTACATTATTATTTTTCTCATCGTCTATATCCTTGTGGAGTATTTTTTGCTTCTCAAGTAAGTATGGCCCAGGGAAACCCATTAAGGTGGGCTGTTGAGGAATAAAAAAAAAACCCACTTGCCTCTGTGAACCAGTTTCTGAAACAGCTCCCAAATTCAGATTATTTTCACCCAGCTGTCGCCTTGATCCTTTGTGGCTGATCTGAATAGAAAAGCAGAAAAGGAGGATAAAGGCGGGAGAGGCTTAAATTTATTTAGTTAGTTAGTTTGTCAAACATGTACAAGATAACAGGTAAACATGGACATGAACAAAGGAAGTAAATACAGGTAAATGGGGACAGTAGGACAGGGATGGAAGGCACGCTAGTGCTCTTATGCACACCATCTTTACGGACCTCTTAGGAATGGGGTGAGGTCCACGGTGGATAGTTTGAGGTTGAAACTGTGGGGGGTTTGAGGATGTAACAACGGAGTCAGGTAGAGCATTCCAGGCGTTGACCACACTGTTGCTGAAGTCGCATTTTCTGCAACCGAGTTTGGAGCGGTTAACCTTGAGTTTGTATCAATTTTTTGCCCATGAATTATTGTAATTGAACCTGTGTTCCCCCCGCTTTTGGCATGCGATGGCACGGTGGACCCATTTTTCGCCCACCCCAGGCTCCAGAGCCTTTTAGGAGCCTGGGGAGGGCAAAAACAGCCGTCCCTACCCCTCTGGAGGCCCACCGGAGGCCAAAAACAGCCAGTTTCCTGACTTCCGGTGGGCCCAGAAGGCCCAAAAATCGGCTGGCTTGTGCGCCAGAGCTGAGTTTGTGCGCGCACCAGTAAGGCTCTGCGTGTTCCCTGTGGCATGTGTGCCACAGGTTTGCCATCCCGCTTCCAGGTTGTCCCAGCCCAAAATTTTGAGCCTGGTGGGCATAAGGGATTCTGTGGTGAGCAGAGGAGTGGAGGACTCTTCTCGTGAAATACCTCTGGACCGGCTCGATCGTATTAATGTCCGATATACAGTGTGGATTCCAGGCAGACAAGCTGTATTCGAGAATTGGTCTCAAAATAGCAGAAGGGTGTCTGGGAGGAGCTAATGAAAAAGGATTTAAAGCTACAGGTAGTCCTTGATTTACGACCATTCAAAGATACAACAGCACTGAAAAAAGTTGCTTAGACCAATTTTCACACTTATAACCATCGCAGCCGTCCCATGGACATGTGATCAAAATCCAGACGCTTGGCAACTGATTCATAGTGGCAGTGTCCCAGGGTCTCGTGATCCCTTTTTTGCGACCTCCTGACAAGCAGTGGAGAAGCCGGGTTCACTTAGCGACATCCCCACGGTCAAGCGAACAAAATTTAGACGCCTGGCAGCTGAATCAGACTTTTGCTGACCGTTGCTGCGTCCTGAGATCACGTGATCTGCTTTTGCCCCCCACCCCCTCCTGACAAGCAAAGTCCATGGGGAAGCTGGATTCACTTAACAACGGTGCGGCTTACGTAACAACTGCGGTGATTCACTTAGCAACTGTGGGCTAGATAGGCTGTAAGATGGGGCAAAACTCATTTAACAAATGTCTCGCTTAGCAGCAGGAATTTTGGGCTCAATTGTGGTCGTACGTTGAGGACTACCTGTATATAGAAATAGATTTTTTTTTTAAAGGAAACAGAAGTTTAATTCTATTTATTTATGTCTTTTAACATGGGGTCAATTAACTAGACCAGTGGTTCCCAAACTTGGTAACTTTAAGACTTGTGGACTTCAACTCCCAGAATTCTCCAGCCAGCAGAGTTGAAGTCCACAAGTCTTAAAGTTGCCAAGTTTGGGAACCACTGAACTAGACGCTTTAGGGGTCAGTATTATGAGGGGGGGAACCCCCAAATTTATCTTGCAGCCTGGTGATTGCTGTCCTGGTGGACAATTTCCAGATGTCCCTCCTCAAACGCCAAGAGAAGAAGAAACTGAAGGTCAATTCTGGAATTTTTTGGGGGTGGGTGGTGTGGAGAAGGAGTGAATAATTGCCTATTTGGAAGAAGATTTGTAAACCAAAGCATGGTTCTATATTTAAAACAATCAGATGTGTGGATCTATTGGGGATGATGGTATCTGTAGTCTATTGGCCATGCTGCTGAAGAATATTGAGGTGGTATAATCCTAAAGCTAGACAGCGTATTATGAATTTATTTTTTTCAATGCTTTAGTATAGAATAATATATTAAGGTAGTAGTAGAAAATTAGAATTCATCTTTTCCTTTTGCTACAATCTCTCTTTCTTTTTTTCCTTTCTCTTTTTCATCTTTCTTCCCTTTACTTACCTTTCTTTTTCTTTCTTGTACCTTTTACTTTTTCTTTCTTCCTTTCTCTTTCTTTCATCTGTCCTTTCTTTACCTTTCTTACTTTCCTTTAACTTTCTTTCTTTTTCTCTTTTTCTCTTTCTTTCTTTCTTTCTCTATCTAGCCAAGGTGGCGCAGTGGTTAAATGCAGCACTGCAGGCTACTGCTAGATCAGCAGTTCAGCGGTTCAAATCTCACCGGCTCAGGGTTGACTCAGCCTTCCATCCTTCCGAGGTGGGTAAAATGAGGACCCAGATTGTTGGGGGCAATATGCTGACTCTCTGTAAACCGCTTAGAGAGGCCTGAAAGGCCTATGAAGCGGTATATAAGTCTACTGCTATTGCTATTGCTATTGCTATTGCTATTGCTATCTTTCATCTTTTTAAAATCTTTCTTTCATTTGCCTTTTTAAAATTCTTTCTTTCTTCTCTCTCCTTCCTTCCTTCCCTCCCTTTCTCTCTCTCTCTGCCCTTATTCTCCCCCTGGATCCATCCAGGGGACTCAGGCAGCTACAGACAGAAATTCAGCAGGTGCTGCCTACTTTCTTCACCATTTCTTTCTTTTTCCCCTTCCTTTCTTTTTTCCCTTCCTTTCTCCTTTTTTCTTTCTTACCCTTTCTTTCATCTTTCTTTTCTTTCTTCATTCTAAATATCAGTTCTGGTTAATTTTTATTCTGTACTCAAGATCCTAATGAAGTTTATTAAAACACGAAGATTAAGTTAGCCTCACCAACCCTGCTAGTTGGGAGAATGGTGGGAATTATTCTTGATCAACCAGCTGGACTCATATTGCCTTGAGCTCAGCTCTAATCCAAACTCCCAGGTTGTCTTTTCAGAGTAGACCAGAAGAAGCAAGAATCTTCTTCGTCCTCTCCTCCCACTGCTGACTTACTCTCTTCACTCTTGAATTAGCAAAAAATTGTCCAGCTGAAGGACAGCACCACCGAAGATAATCCAATCAAGCAAGCAGGTGATGGTCAGATTGAGGTGGGTGCGGTGGAGGGGGTTCAAACTTGAACCAAGAAGATGCTGGTCCAACATGGGCAGGTGAAGGCTGATTCCGTGCAGCAGTGAAAATTCTGACTGGGGAATTCTGGGAGTTGAAGTCCACCCATTTTAACGATACCAGAGGTGAGAAACCCTGCCTTACAACGCAGGGACTCCAGAGATGGTATTCAGCAGTACACCTCGTTGTTCTAGTCCCTGATATACTTTAGTACAAAGGGTGGGTTGTGGGGACAAGATGACTGTGTGTGTGTGGATAAAGCAGACATAAAGTGAGATTTGGACATTAAGTGTGAAACCTACTGGGTCAGGCTGGACAGCCTCTTAGAGCCCCTTTACTTCTATATTAAAGCCACATAGGCAGAATTGCAGCTTGCAAAAGAACAGGAAGTGCCTAACGCCGTCAGGCCTGGGGATAAGTTTCTAATTCGCCCCACCCGAGTATTGAGTGTTGAATGAAAGTTGTGTTTTTACTGTTTATTTTATTCACATATTGTTTATGTCTCTGTATTGCACCCCCCTTTTCCTACGAATGTAAGCCGCCCTGAGTCCCCTCAGGGAAAAGGGCGGCCTATAAATCCCAAATAAATGAAATAAATGAAATGAAACCACAAGATGTCAAAAGTCCAAGGTTCAATTAAAGTTTGTTAATGACAGGTACTCCATAAACAAAAGGAGAAGTAAGACCCCCATCTCCTTATAAGGTTTTCTCCTCAAGGTAACCACTAAGAAATGTGTTAAGTATTTCTGTGTTGCAATGCTTTTGAGAATGTATAAGAACGCCTGCTTCGATAATGAAGGTTGTTCAGAATTTGCAATGCTAAGCCATGGTTTGTTTTTTTTTATTTGTCATTTATAGGCCGCCCTTTTCCCTGAGGGGACTCAGGGCGGCTTACAATTCGTGGGAAGGAGTGCAAGACAAAACATAAAATATGTGAATAAATAAAATAAAGCAGTAAAACACAACATTCATTCAACATTCGGGTGGGGCGGATTAGAATCTTTATCCCCAGGCCTGATGGGATAGCCAGGTCTTGAGGGCTGTGCGGAAGGTCTGGACGGTGGTGAGGGTGCGAATCTCCACGGGGAGGTCGTTCCAAAGGGTCGGAGCTGCTACTGAGAAGGCTCTCCTCCGCGTAGTCGCCAGTCGGCACTGACTGGTGGATGGAATTCGGAGGAGGCCTAATCTGTGCGATCTGATGGGTCGAAGGGAGGTAATCGGCATGGGCTCGCTTTCTGAACCTGGCTGCCAAATAAACTTTCCCTGTATCCTGAGAAGTCTAAAGCCTGTCATTTTCTGCAACATGGAAACCCTTGCTAATCTGGACCCCTTTTCTTGTCTTTCTTTGATACAGAGAAGACCAAGTTGAAAGAAAAGGAAGAAGAAACTCTGTTTAGAAAGACGGTGATGGAAAAATATGGTAGTCTTGAGCTGAATGACAAGTGAGAATTAAAAACCAGATAGCAGAATAATAGATTTGGAAGGAACCCTGGGAGGTCTTCTAGTCCAACCCCTTGCTCGGGCAGAAGACCTTTCCAGACAAATAGCTATTCAGAGTCATCCACTGTGACTCTGGCAGCAACTACCTCTGCCTTTTTCCTTTTAATTATGTTTTTCTTTTCATCACGGCAGTGGTGAGGCCCTGCCTCCCCTGACTGTACGTCCCTGATTCAATCTCTCCCTAAAAACCTCCAGTGTTGGAGCACCAACAATATCTGAAAGTAACTCATTCCACTGATTAATTGTTCTCACTGTCAGGAAATTTCTCCTTAATTCTAGGTTGCTTCTCTCTTTGATTAGCTTCCATCCACTATTACTTGTCCTGCTTTCTGGTGACAGCCCCTCAACTATTGGAAGACTGCTATCATGTCCCCCCTAGTCCCTCTCTTTGTTAGAATAGACATACAGTTAGAACATACAGTTAGGGACCTTGGAGGTCTTCTAGTTCAGCCCCCCCACTCGTTGCAGGAATTCTAGTTCCCACAAACTAATAAATAAACATAAATAAATAAATAAACATTGTAAAAAAAAAATTATTTTTGCTTCTTTCAGTCAATGGCAGCTTCTGTACAATTACTTCCAGATAATGACAGCTATTGAGAACAGTCAACAGCAGTTCCAGTCCCAAGCCACTACCACTGACAAGATCCTGGACACATTTTTCGAGGTATGGATTAAAAACGTCAGCTGGATTCTCTCTGTCCCTCAAAAAGCCGCCATCCCCTAACTTAATTAATCTTCACTTTTAAAAAGATTTTTTATCCCATCCTATCTATTCTTCATTCCATTCCTGTTCCATTCCTATTCTGTTCTATTCCATTCCATTCCTTTCTATTTCTATTCTATTCCATTCTATTCTAATTCCATTCCTATTCTATTCCTATTCTATTCTATTCCATTCCTTTCTATTCCTATTCTATTCCATTCCATTCCTATTCTATTCTATTCTATTCCATTCCTTTCTATTCCTATTCTATTCCATTCCATTCCTATTCTATTCTATTCTATTCCATTCCTTTCTATTCCATTCCTTTCTATTCCTATTCTATTCCATTCCTATTCTATTCCTATTCTATTCTATTCTATTCCATTCCTTTCCATTCCATTCAGAATTCTCCTATTCTGTTCCATTCCATTCCTATTCTATTCCATTCCTATTCTATTCTATTCCATTCCTTTCTATTCCTATTCTATTCCATTCCTTTTCTTTCCATTCCATTCAGAATTCTCCTATTCTATTCTATTCCATTCCATTCCTTTCTATTCCTATTCTATTCTATTCCATTCCTTTCCATTCCTGTTCTATTCTGTTCCGTTCCTTTCCATTCCATTCCTTTCTATTCAGAATTCTCCTATTCTATTCTATTCTATTCTATTCCTATATTCTATTCCATTCCATTCCCCATTCCTGTTCTCTTCTACTCCACTCCATTCCATTCTATTCTATTCTATTCTATTCCATGTTATTCTGCAAGTTACGGGAGCTCACTTGAACTCTCTGCTTATCCAGAAGCAGTTCCCAGTCTCTGCTTTCAATGTACTATGGCTTAGGTTATATTCCCTACCCACCACTAGGGGACACTATGTGACCAGTTTCATCCTTGTTGGGATTTTTTTCCAACTTTAAGTAGTCCTTGTCTTAGATCTTACAAGTTCAATTCATTATGGGGATTTGAATTCAGAAGTCTTTGAAGGCATCCTTGAGAGCATCCTTGGCTCCTAAGCGGCCAGTATTGAATATAATAACCACACTATGGAACACAGAGCAGACTAATTTCCCAATCTTCTTCTTACAGACATCCGAAGACGACTTCTTTCCTAAATGAAACAGAGAAATCCACGATTCACTAGTGGGATTTTTTTTAATGCTACCAGCAACTGCTGCAGTTAAAAAGTTGGCATAGCGGTTTATTTTGAAGACCTGATGTTGCGATACAACACTGTGTTAACAAAATTGGGTTGTGATTCTTAGTATATAAGCAGTTGTTTTGCCGGGTGTGGATAGCTAGGAGCCCCAAAATTTGTTTCAGAGATTACAACTCCTTCTGGTTCAGAATGTCAGGCCGCAACATTATTTTTAATATTTTCCATATTGCTGCCAGCGAGCAATTTTTCCACCTTCAGAGAAATATCTTCGCATCCATTTCAAATTTTCAAATTTAAAAACGATCTTAAAAGCAAAAGGTTTTAAATCAAGCAAGCTTGGACTGAATCTAAACATTTTTTGCATAATATAAATTGTAGATGGGTAACTGATTTATGGAACGCCTTCAAGGGTGAAAATAATAAAGAGAGTTCATTACAAAGCATCTTTCCTTTCCATCTGTTCTTTATTGATAAGGGAACCTAGATTGATGATGTACAAGACTTGCATTGGCCCACGTCCAAAATTAAACTGGATTGAAATTCAACTCCATGATTCCCAATAAAGTGAATAGATATGATGGCCAAATATGGCTTTTTCAGGCTTGGGCCTCGGTGTGCATATTTTCCAATGAGACAAAACGAGAGGAAGATCATTTTATTACAATTGATCAGAATACTCAGACAAAAGGGATTCCTCATTCAAAGAGGAAACCCCGATCTTTAGCTTACATCCCCTTCTATAGTTAACATAACACAGAAATCTGAAAGAGGAAAGTTGATTGGACAGGATAATAGCATACATGTTTATTAAAATAAGGTCTGAAGGGAAATTAATTGTAAAGAGATTGCTCAGAAGAGATAAGCCAGACCCCAATTTGTACTTTTCTTATCAGGAACTAGTCTCCAGCTTGTTTAGCAGTTTAGGCATGTTAAAAGCTAATAAATCTCGAACATCACTTTAAAAGAAAAAATATAAATCAGATTAAAATAAAACTAACTACGTTAGTTAACAAATAATAAAACCCATGTTATTTGCCCCTCAGATAAGACTTGCCAAGATTTTAATCATTTCCCTTTCTAATCACATCAAAGGTTGTTTAATTTAGTCGTTAAGGCACCACCAAGCTAGAAAACAGGAGACGGTGAGTTCTAATCCCATTTAGGTATGAAAGCAGCTGGGTTTCTTTGGGCCAGTCTCTCTCTCAGCCCGACCCACATCACAGGGTTGTTGTTGCTGTGGGAAAATAAGAGGAAGGTGTGTTTGTATATGTTCACCGCCTTGAGTTATTTGTAAAAACAATTGAGACGAGGTATAAATAAACTTTGTAAAGGTCTTTTTAGAACTAGATCAGCCGGGGTGAATTAAAGAAGTAAACCATTTTTCAGTCGGCTACAGGTAGTCCTTGACTTATGACCAAAATTGAGCCCAAAATTTCTGTTGCACAGTGAGACATTTGTTAAGCGAGCTTTGCCCATTTTGTGACCTTTCTTACCCTGGCTGTTAAGTGAATTCCTGCAGTTGTTAACTTAGTACTTAGTAACTTAGGTCATTAAGTGAATCTGGCTTCCCCATTGACTTGGCTTGCCAGGAGGTCGCAAAAGGGGATCACACGACCCCGGGACATTGCAACCATCGTAAATACAAGTCAGTTGCCTAGCATCCCGAATTTTGACCAGGGCTGCAGTGGCCGTAAGTGTTAAAGACTGTTATAAGTCACTTTTTTCAGTGCAGTTGTAACGGTCACTAAGTGAACTGTTATAAGTTAAGGACTACCTCTATTTCTACAAGCAGAGCAAGGAAACACTGATTTCTACAAGTTAGTTTTCCTTAATAAGCAGGATGCCAACATCTGTAGCAATCGATATAAAAATAAAGATAAATCTTTATTTCTTAAATATTTTATTATAATTTTATTATAATTTATTATAATTTTAAAGAAAGAAGCCAATCAACCCAATTGGATCACAGCCTCGCTACCCATGAAACCAAAACCAAGCGCAGGATATTCAAATAACGTGTCATTGACTCCCCCAGCTTCCAAAGACCACAAATCCCAGAAGCCTCTGCGCTTTCCATTGTTCCTGATCCCGCCCCCGATTCTAGACAAGGTACCTGGATTGGCCAATGTTCCTCCAATGAATCTTGAGCGCCCCCTTCCCTCCTAAAAAAAATGCTGGCTCCCTCATTGGCTGTCAGCTCCGCTGTGCGGCGCTGATTGGACGCGTAAGGCGCTCCGCCGCGCCTACGGTGGCCGCGCGGGGCCTCCCCGCAGCGGATTCGAGCGAGGAGAGAAGATGGCGTCCGAGGGACACTCGGAGGCTCCCAAGGAGCTGCCGTTGCCAGGATACGGGGCCTGGTCACCCAACGAGCTACAGGCCAAGCTGGCCGAGATCGGGGCCCCGACTCAGGGTGAGGGAGGCCGCGGCGGTCTGGGATACCGAAGTTGGAAGGGCCGGGGCCTGTCCCAGCTGCTGGGGCCGGCTTGGTCTGAGGTTGGGCCGCTCGTAGTTCGATAGCTCGTGTGAGCGAGGCCAACACGGGTTGCCAAATCCAAACACGTGTTAGGCTGGTTTCCAGGAAGGCGCCTTCCGTCCCGTCCCCTGTCCCCCCAAAAAAAACGGTTCAGCGAAGAATTTAGTGGGATCCCACGAGGTCACCTAGTCCACCCCATCCCCCTTATTCAGTACAAGAACGTCAGACCGAATCACTGGCCGCCCTTTAAGGTTGGTCACAGCATCCGCCAGGCAGAGGGTTTAACACTGGATTTAGACTGGACAGCCTGGCTCTTCGGCTTTGAAACGGAGATGAGCACCGTCCCACTAGAGTCGGGAACGATTAGCACGTATGTGCCAGGGGGAACCTTTCCCTTTATTTTTGTGGGTCCTTCCAAAAGGATCCAGGGTAGAGATGTGGGAAGATGGTTTAAGTATGACTATGGAAGCAAATTGATCCAGACAACAAGGCTGTTCACAAAGCAATTATGTATGTAAACAGAAAATGTATAAATAAATAACAAAAAGAAATGTTGGGCTCGCTTGTGGTCGTAAGTTGAGGACTACCTGTATTTGGGACCAGAATTTCTGTTACCAAGCAAGGCGACGGTGAAGTGAGTTGTGCTGAATTTTAGTACCTTTTTTTGCCAGGGTTATTACGCAAATCTGCGCAGTTGTTAAATGAATCATTCAATCACTAAGCAAGTCACGATCATGTGACAGTGTGGACGCACTGTGGTTGTAACTGCAAAGATCAATTATACCCCCCCCCCCTACTGTTCTGACTTTGAGCGGTAACTAAATGAGTGGTTGTAATGGCCAGTTTTAAGACCGGTGGAGGTTCAATTCCCAGAATTCCCCGGCCATCATGGATTCTGGGAGTTGAAGTCCACAAGTTTTAAAAGTTGCAATGTGCATGTATGCATCCAGACTAGACTGTGTTGTTTCCCTGTGTCATATATGTCAGTATATGCATAATCTATGTTGATGTAGTTAGTGTATAGTGAAGATGGCGACCCTTTGAGAGTTGTATGCAAGGAAATTTCATTTTAATGCCTGCCAATTAGTGTTCAAGTGACAGTAAAGTTATTCTAAGTCTTGGACCAGTTTCTGAGCACTTAAAATGCAATCATGTGACCCCCCAGGGGCCTGTGGCCATTGGAATTTGGAAACTGGGTCATAAGTATAGGTCAGTGTTGGCGAACTGGGGGGGGGTGTTGCACTTTCACTTTCTGTTGCGTGAAGACCAGCTGGCTGGCACACCAGAACCTGGCAGAGCAACAGGCGACATGCCCAGAGAGATGGCTCTGCATACCACTTCTGGCAAGCGCGCCATCACGCGTATAGGTATTCCTCGACTTGCAAACACAACGGCGCCCAAAATTTCTCTTGTTAAGTGAGACAGTTTCACCCCATCTCAGAAAATGCCTTGCCGCGGTCGTAACTATTAAAATGATAACACGGTCGTTAAGTGAATCTGCCTTCCCCATTGACTTTGCTTGTCGGAAGGTCACAGAAGAGGATCACACAACCCCGGGGTGCCGCAACCATCATCATAAATATGAGTCAGTGGCCAAGGGTCTTAATTTTGATCACGTGACCTCGGGGGTTCTGCAGCGGTTAAGTGTGAAAAGCAGTCATGTCCCTTTTTCCAGTGCCGTTGTAACTTTGAACGTTCAGTAAGCAAACTGTTGTAAGTCAGGGACTACCTGTATATTTTTGGGGGGGCTACTGTAGTGACCCAATTAGCCTATCATGCGAAGAGCTCTGATGTTGTTTATTTGGTTTTGCTGCAGCACACTCAAAAAAAAATTCTTCTGTATGAAGATTAATTAATGATTGGAGAAGGATGGGCGAACATTAATCTCCCTTCTTGTTTTACAGCATCATCTCTGAATTATTTTATTTTTGTTCCCTTTCCAGGTAGCCGTGAAGAGCTGCTGGAACGGCTGCAAACATATACTCTTCAGGTGAAACCTTATTTCTTGGATCAGAAAAAAGCAACAGTATTTTGGTGTTGGTTTTTTTTTTTTACTGTAACTGGCTGGCGGGTCATAGAAAGGAAGGCCAAATCACAGAGGAATATGTGTATACACAACTAGATTCTATAAACCAGAATTATTTTAGTGTAATCCACTCACTTCAGGAAGAAACAGCAATTTCATGTGCTAAGAAAGTAACATTTTGGTAAAGGAGAATCTAGGAAAGTGTACGTTATGTTAGATAGTTGTTAACAAATTACTGCAAATTTGTTGTTAGAAAATAAGTGCAAATTTAAGCGGCTTTGTAACTTCTAGATTATTACGTGCTGAAAATTTGAAACGTATCGTCCTTCTCTCAGCGACCCTCTTTCCAAGTGGTATCTTCCAGATGTGCTTTGAGAAACAACTGGGCTGCTTCAGATGGGAAAAGATGTAGCATTTATAGAGTTAAGCTGTAATAATTCCCTGTATGGCATTCTGAACCATCTTACATCCCAGATCAGGGTTTGTCAATCTTAACCTCTTGAAGACGCGTGGACTTCAACTCCCAGAATTCCAGCTTTGCTGGCTGGGGAATTTGAGAGTTGAAGTCTACACGTGTTCCAAGGGCGAAGGTTGGAAAACACTGTCCTAGACCAGCTGGTCTATGAGAAAATTTTGGTGGCTTGCAGAAAAATTATTTGCATCTTTTTATATTGCACTAAATCAGGGGTCCTCAAACTACAGCCCCTGGAGGGATACGTGCAATGAATGATTGTGTTGCAGAGAGTCTCCCCCTTTGGGGTCTTTTTGTGTGGGTTGGAGGGGGGCAGAAATTACAACTTGGGGTCTGCTTCAGCCTCCTGGTGGAGGGCTTTGGGCGAAGGATGGAGGGAAGCACTGCTGGTGGTGAAGAGTCGGAGGGCCTCGTTTTATTGGGACTGCATCATGACCTGGAACTGGCTGACCATCTCAGCCCGCTGAGCCTCTAGGCGCAGGTACCTGGCCTTGTACTCCCACAAGTCTTCCCTCTGCTTGGAAAGCCTATGCTCGTAGTCCTCAGTGAGGTGCTTCTGCTGAGCCTCCTTCTTGGTCAGATCCAATTTGAACTCTTTCTCCAAGTGGCTGCTTAGCTCCAGCAACTACTTCCTGTTGGGGCCCTAAGGAGCCGGGCAGGCAGGCGAGGAGTGGATGGGAGGGGAGGGGCGAGCAGGGGCTGGCGAGGCGCCCCTTGACGTGAGTGACATCAAGTTGGCCATGCCCACCCAGTCACATGACCATGTAGCCACGCCTACCCAGCCGGTCATTAGGCAGATCATATTAGTGGTCCGCGGGATTTAAAATTATGAATTTAGTGGTCCCTGAGGTCCGAAAGACTGATAGACCATCAGTTTGCTAGAGATAAACATTTTAGATTTCAAGTTGAAAAGGATAAAAAGTTGATTTATTTCCAACAATTTTTTTTCTTTTCATTTTTCTTAACAGACAGGAATTCTGCTTACCAGGCCTGTTATGAGAGGAGATGAAGGAGACAATTCAGCCCCACCTCCCTTGCCAGGACCGGTAAGTGCGGATAGTCCTCAACGTACAGAAGTTCATTTACTGACCGAAGTTACAACGGCACTGGAAAAAAAGGGACTTATGACCGTTTTTCACAGCTACAACCTTTGCAGCATTCCCATGGTCACGTGATCAAAATTTAGACACTTGGCCATGGGTTCATACTTATGACCATAGCTCTGTCCCAGAGTCATGTGATTCCTCATTTCAGACAATCATAATCAATAGGGAAGGCATATTCATGTAACAACCAGATTTCTAACTGACCAACTACAGTGATTTGCTTAACGGTGCCAAAAAGGTAAAATGGGGCAAATTTCACTTAAATGTTTCACTTAGCAACAGGAATGTTGGACTCTATTACCAGAAATTAACCAATTTCATTGTATATATCATGTTCAATGACAATGAAAGCTATGCTAAATATATGATAAAGGGAACACCTTATTTTTCGTAACGTACCCGTAGCAAACAAAACTCTTGAGGCAGGTAGATTCCTCAAAGAATAAGTTTATTGGCTATGTCATATTGGCACAGCTGGTGAAAACCGACTTGATTATTCCCACCGTTTTCACCCAGTTAAAAGTTTTTCACTTTCTCAAAACAATCAGTCACATGGCCCAATCAAGATACTGTCCAGTTGCTAGGTGACACCAGTCCCCTCCTTCGGAGCACCTGTAGGAACATCCTTGATTCCCAAGAGAAAGTATTTTGTTTTGACTAATAACACCCCAACTCTCTCTATTCCCCCTCCCTGTCCCTCTTCTCTAGTGTGTCAGTGCTGAAGTCTCAGCCAGGGCAGCTTCAGGGTTGACACAAGACTTCTGAAGCTAGCAAATCCAGGAGACGCTTCTTGTGAGTAACGCCTTTTCCTCTCTCATTCAGGTCCAAGGCATTCCTTTGCCCCCACCTCCCATGGGCATGCCCCCGATGCAGCCTCCCCCTCCTCCTGGCATGGGCCTCAACTTCCCCATGGGTGTGGGACCTCCTCCACCGCCCCCCAATCTGGGCGCGCCTCTTCGCATGCAGATGGATCCTTCCTCGTTGCCCGAGGAGGAGCGACTGAAGCTGGCTCAGCAACAGGCTGCCATGTTGATCCAACAGGAGGAGAGAGGCAAGCAGGTAACGACACACCATGCTTTGAAAATGCACAGGTATGTGCGTGGGGGCGGGCGTATATGGGTAACAGCCCACCAGCAATCTTCCCTACTGGGGGGGGTAAGACACCCCTAACACCCCCAAGGGGCGTTAGGGGTGTCTTCCCCCCCCCCAATAGTATTTGTTTCCAGAAGGTAAGCAATCTGTGTGCCAAGTTTGGTTGAGATTGCTCGAGGCGTTCCAGAGTTATGCTGGAACTCACACAGACAGACACGCACACCTACACACAGCCATATTTCTCTATATAAGAAGAAGATGCAGCATCCCCATGGTCATGTGATTTACATTTGGACGCTCGACAGCTGGTTGGCATTTAGGACGGCTGTAGCATCCCGGGATCACACGGTCCTGTTTCGTGACCTCCTGACAAAAGTCCATGGGGAAGCCAGATTTCCCTTAACAACCCCAACGAGGGTGATTCGCTTCACAAACTCGGCAAGGATAGTCGTAAAAGGTGGTGGGGGGGGACTCAACGTCTCCGATTTCTCACTCCGCAACATCAATTCCAGGCTCAACTGGTCGCACATCGAGGACCATCAGTAATGTTATTTAGAGGAAGGACCGGCACGCAATGGTGAAACAGCCTCCCATTTTCCTTTCCAGCCAATCCTAGATAGCGGGTCAAAAAGTTTGATTAAAAAGTTTGCAAGGTTGGACCTGTGTTGACTCTCCTCTCCCACCCACCCCCACCCTGTTCCCCCACCCCCCACCCCCACAGGCAGCTGTCCTAATGGAGCAGGCGCGCCAGCAAGAGATGTCGAAGCTAGCCCCTTCAGTACCTCGGACAGTTCCAGATCTTCTAGCAAGAACTCAAGGCCACCCCAGAAGTAAGTGCTTTTGGGCCAGGACAGGGGGTTGGTGTTCTTTGCATTAAAAAAAAAGCCAAAACTCTATGCAACCAGCCCTCTGGGTGTGTAGGACTACAATTCCCATTGTCCCCAACTGGCAGGATCATTGCACACTTCCGGAAAGCATGAAAAGGGTTTCTTTCTCTTTTGTTCATGTTTTGTTCATTTTATTTATCTAACATTCAAATTCCATCGAACAGTGTGTGATCTGGGTACAGTTATTCTTAAACAGTCATAGTCCACATATTTGTTATTGTATCCATCATCATAATATTAATAATATAATAAAAGTCACACTTAACATCATCTTTTAACAACTCTCCCCATTAAAATTTCCTCTTTTTATATCTCTTCCTTTCTGACTTCTGCTTCTGTTGTCTAGCCATTGATAAAATACATCCCATATCAAAAAAATACTCAATTTTTTCTTTATCCTTAATAGCGAGTGTCAATCTATCCATTTCTGCGTGTTCTAATATTTTCTTAATTACTTTCTCATCTGATGGAATCTCATCATTTTTCCATCGCTGTGCAAATACAATTCTGGTTACCTGTCGATATATAGTCTGAAAGCATGAAAAGGATTTCTAAACAACTACACGTTTCCTTAAATTTGGGGCGCCCAAGATTTTGATGGACTTCAACACCCATCGTTCTCATCTGCCCATATTCACCCATCATCCTATCCCCTTTTGAGGTGGGGTAAGCAAGGTTAATCAAAGCACAGGGGAAAAGAGAAAAGGAATGCTATTTAAATCAAAGAAATTAAAGGCCAGAGATCAAAGGAGTAAAAAGCTTTCTCTCCGTCTATATTACACCCAATTGATTATAATTCTTACAATTTCATTTTTTTATTTTCATCCTGCCTTTATTGTTTTTATAAATAACTAAAAGATAACCCGGCGTTGCCCAGGTATTTATTTATAGGGGGGAAATGTCCAGACCAAACATAATTTCTAATGTTTGATTCCCCCCCACCCCCCTTAACAGAGGAAGTCCCCTTGTGGAGTACTGTGAAGCCATTACCATGGCAACTCCGCTGCACTGTACAGTAGCAGGCATTTTACAGCAGTACAGTAGAAACCATTTTAAGGCACAACAGGCTGTATCTTGACAGAACACACCCCCTGAATGGTTTTAGGGGTGTCTTACCCCCATAGTATTTGTTTCCAGAGAGTAAGTCATCTGTGTACCAAGGTTCGTTGAAATTGCTCAAGGAGCATGCAACACACACACCCATTTATATATATATATATATATATATATATATATATATATATAGACTAAAGGCAAACATACCTAAAACTCCTTCCTCCTCCTATTTTCTTTACAACAGTCCTGTGAGGTGGGTTTGGCTGAGAGAGAGTCTAACCCAAAGTTACCTAGTCGGCTTTTGCCCCTAAGGAAGAACTAGAACTCACCATCTCCTGGTGAACAATTAACCAGCATAGCTGGCTGAAGAATTCTGGGCAGTCCACAAGTCTTAAAGTTGCCAAGTTTCTTCTTAAAGCATTCAATATTAATAAGTTGTGGCCCGCCAACGGAGCTGGTGGCAGACTGGGTCAGTGAGGAGGTTGGGGAGGAACCTGGGCCAGTCCTGGAGTCTGGGGAAGGCCCTGATGAGGGCTCTGTGTCAGAGGCAGAGAGGGGGCCAGGGCTGTCTGACAGTTAACATCTGCCTTCGGAGCTAGACAGCATTGAGGCAGAGGAACAGCTGGAGCCTGTTCCCAATGTGCGCATGCGCAGAGTTGCCAGGCAAAGGGAAGAGCTAAAGAACGGGGGTTGACTTGGGAGTAAGGCCCCAGGTGGACGATGAATGGCCCCTCCCATAGGGAATAAAGAGGAGCGAAAAGGGAGTGGAGTTTGCAGGAGGCAATTAGTTCAATTCATTAGAGTGAAGATCTCTTCCTGACTTCTGGCCAAGGAATTGCTGCTACAGCGTGGCATTTAGAATAGATTGGCCTGGCAGCTCTCCAAGCCTGTTGTGAAATCTCTTGAAAGACTCTTGGCCGGGACTTTGCTGGAGAGGAATTCCCTTTCACCGTAATAAAAGAGGTTTCATCGGGACGAGGAGTCAGCTTCGTACTCTTGGGAAGCCTAGGTCAGAAGAAGATCAGAGAAGTGGGTTCAGTAAAATCATGGACTTGCAAGGGTATTTCAGAGAAAATGTCCTCCCTTTATGGCTGAATAGGAATGTCCGCATCACTTTTTTTGGGGGGGGGAGTTTAAGCACAACTTCCGTCAAGGAAAATCCATTGCATAACTGCTGCTTCTGAAGAAAGAACAGCTGCTTTGAAGGATTTGCCAGCGTTTGGAAGAAGTAATCTTGCAGCATTAGTGTTTTTGACTGTTTTCTTCCTGTCTCCTGGGTATTGAAACAAAGCACAAGAATTTATAAAGGCTTACAGCACAATTGTCCATCTCCTAAAGCTGTGTGCCAGGAAAAGCTGGGTTTGACCTCCAGAATTAAAATTCTGTTCAGCAGCTTGGCTGATTGTGGCCCTGCTTGACTGAATTATATTTTAAGACCTCTTCTAGTACTCACGTAATATGTGTGTGTAAGAGAACACCTGGAAATGCGGGTCCTTGGTGCTATCTGTGCTCGGTGGTTTTCTTGCCAACGTTTCATGACCCAACTAGGTAACGTCATCAATGAGTGGAGGAGGAAGGGAATGAGGAAGAATATTGGTTCTCGGTGGTCCTCTGAGCTCAGTTTTCTTGCAGATGTTTCACAACCCAACTAGGAAACATCATTAGTGCTAGAAGAGAGTGAAATTTGGGAGAGCAGGGGCAGCGGAGGAGGAGGAGGTAGTAGTGGAGGAGGAGGAACATCGATGTGGTCCTTGATGCTCTCTGAGCTTGGTGGTTTTCTTGCTGATGTTTCATGACCCAACTAGGTAACATCCGCAATGTTGGAAGGGAGTTGGGTTTGTGGAAAGGAGGAAGAGGACCCCGGGGGGTCCTTGGTGCTCTCTGAGCTTGGTAGTTTTCTTGCCAATGTTTCATGACCCAACTAGGTAACATCATCCATGCTAGAAGGGAGTGTGGTTTTCACTATTTATACGCAAGTGACTTGCCCTGTCAATTTTGGTATTCTTCTTGGTGGTTCCTTGGTTAGACTGTTGCTTACAGTTGAAACCAAACTTCGCTCCCATCCAGCACTCATGGTGTTCCCTGCTTTGTCTTTTAAGCAAAGCAAGGGCAAAAATGGTATGGCTTCAGCTAATTTGAGTCTCGTTTTCCTTATTCCAGTGAGCCCCTCTCCCAGCTCCCCCATGGGAATGGCGAGCTCAAGACCCCGTGGCCCCCCACCTCCTCCTGGAGAAGACAGTCGGGAGGTAAGTCAATTTATGGCCAGAAGTGGCCAATGGAAACTAGGCTGTTCTTAAATCCATCCATCCACCCAACTATTCTTCTGTCCGTCCATCCATCCTTTCATCCATCCATCCATCCTTTCATCCATGCATTTGTTCATCCATCCACCCATCCATTCACCCACCCATCTATGCATTTGTCCATCCATCCATCCATCCATCCATGCATTCATCCACCCACCCATCCATCCATCCATCAATCCATCCACCCATGCATGCATTCAAGCATCCATCCATCCATCCATGCATTCATCCATGCTTGCATCTGTCCATCCATCCTTTCATCCATGCATTTGTCCGTCCATCCATCCATGCATCCATCTATCCATCCATGCCTTCATCTGTCCATCCACCCATCCGTTCACCCACCCATCTATGCATTCATTCATTCATCCATGCATTCATCCGTCCACTCATCCATCCATCCACCCAGCTATGCATGCATGCATCCATCCATTCATTCCTCCGTTCATCCATCCATCCATCCATGCATTCATCCATGCTTGCATCTGTCCATCCATCCTTTCATCCATGCATTTGTTCGTCCATCCACCCATCCGTTCACCCACCCATCTATGCATTTGTCCATCCATCCATCCATGCATCCATCTATCCATCCATGCATTCATCCGTCCATCCACCCATCCATTCACCCACCCATCTATGCATTCATTCATCCATCCATGCATCCATTCATCCATCCATGCATTCATCCGTCCACCCATCCATCCACCCAGCTATGCATGCATGCATCCATCCATTCATTCCTCCGTCTATCCATCCATCCATGCATTCATCCATCTGTCCACCTATCCATTCATCCATCCACCCACCCACCCACCTATCCATTCATCCAATTTGTAGGAGGAGAAATTGAGCTATGTGTAGGTAAGGGAGGAAGGGGGGGGGAACCAACCAGGTGTTGATACAACAGCTCTTAAGTAGAAATGGGATTCAATGATTTGGAAACTGCCTAAGAATTTTGTCTGGGTTCAAGGGGAGATCTGGTTTGCGCTTGTACAGCGTGCGCCTAGAAGCAGGCACAGGAGTCAGAGGACTTATCTCCGTGGTAAAAAAAAATTATGTCCTCTTTCCAGAGGGTCCTTAGCCTGATTCGTCACAAAGTTTATCCACTCCATCCGCTCAAATGCCTTTTCACTTTGTCCACTGTTTCCTAAAGCGAAAGTATATCCAAGCCTGAATTGTTTTGCACAGTTCAAATTTGCAGACAGGTTATAATCTTGAGTGTTGGTTTTGACCCTTCCAGATCGATGATTCAGGGGTGGGCCCCAAAATTCCTCAAGTCTTGGAAAAGATCCTTCAGCTTAAGGAGAGCCGTCAGGAAGAGCTCACATCTGTACCCGGAGCCACAGGTAAAGGACCAGAAGTAGGGTTTCTGGGAAATCTAGTTCAGAGACACTCATCCTGTGACCAACGGATTATGGAATTGTATTGCTGGGACCAGGCTTGGAATCTTTTCTTTTCTTTTTCTTTTTTAAGTTCCTAGTCCTCATGATAATAGTGGAAACCAATGGGGAATCTGCAACAGATTGGTTGGGTTAATGTCAACCGAAAGAACGATACCTGGAATAGTTTCTCTAGGGTTGTTCGCCCTAGAGAATCTTGCCGGACTAAAGCAATTATCTGCATAATTACAAGTAGACCTCAAATTACGGCCAGAACTGAGCTCAAAATTTCTGTTGCTAAGAAATTTTGTTCCTTGGGGCTTCTGGGGTGACGTCACATCAGAGCAGTTGCAGGGAAGTGAACCTTTGTTCTCCCTGTCTGATTTTTTGTGTCTGGAAGCTGTCAGCAACAAAGCTGATCCTTGGAGAGGACAGCGATAGTGAGGGGATTATCCAGGGGTGATGAGGAGAAAAGCGATCTCCCCATTGGGAAGGGTGGAATCCCTGAAATCCGACACGGAAGAGACCAGCTGTTATGGCTCGATCATGGGATGTGATAGCCTGATTCATGGCAGAGGGAGCAAAAAGTGAGAAGCAGCAGAAATATCAGCGGACAGTGTCAAATAACCTGAAACTCCGCGACACTTCTCCAAGTTGGTGGAATTTACGATCAGAATTTCTACTGATTTCTGAGACTGGATCTCCGGTGATATGAATTGAGAGTTTTGTGTGGGTGGTGAACGGATTGAGAAAGAAAGAAGAACAGATTTCCTTTGCAACAGGAGAGACATAGGAGGAAGAAAAAACGAAGAGAGAGGACAGTGAATGTGTAATTTGAGGCCATCAGTCATTTTGAGCACAGGGAAACGGAGACGTTGCAAGGAAGTAGAGAGATCGAGGAATCAGAACTGTGGTACTCCCAACGGAGGACTTTGGATTGGTCTCATTTACAACCAGCTTTGTACACTTCAGATATCTTTACACTATTTATGGTATTTAAATATTGTTATAGAAATATAGAAATCAAAGGGAAATAAAATCCGTGGCACGACAAAAGCGCGCTCGACTAAAGCGCGCCCGATTAAACCGCGTCGCTGACGTCATCAACAGGGTGACAACAGCGAGCGCGGAGAAAGAAGGGCGCTTTAAATAGCGCTTTGAAAGCAAGCCGATTCAACTTAAGGTAAGGGTTAGGTTTAGGGTTAGGTTAAGGGTTAGGTTTAGGGTTAGGTTTAGGGTTAGGTTTAGTGTTAGGGTTAGGTTAAGGGTTAGGTTTAGGGTTAGGTTTAGGGTTAGGTTTAGGGGGTTTAGGTTTAGGGGTTAATTTTAGGTTTAGCGTTTACAGCATGCCTCCGCACTGTTGTCGCCCTGTGATGACGTCAGCTACGCGGTTTTGTCGAGTGCGCTTTAGTCGAACGCGGTTTTGTGGTGGAACCAATAAAATCAAGTAGAAGGACAAAGGCGACAAATAACAGGATGGAGGAAGAAGTGAAATTAATATCGGTCAGTATAAATGGACTGAATCCACCTATAAAAAGAAGACAAACAATTTCTAAACTCCAGAACAAAACATGGACATCACATGCCTACAGAAAGTTCATATTAAAGAAAGAAATGGTCGTATCCTGTAATCGCTGAAGTTAGGGAAATTACATCTGGCCTTGGCCGAAACAAAGAAAAGGAGAAATGCAGTATATACTGTATAAAGAACTGGCTAAAACCTCAACAGGTATACGCAGATGAAGAGGGAAGAACATTACTAATTGAAGTATCCATAAAACCAAAAAGCGTACTAATTGCAGTCATATGCACCAAACACGAACCAGGAAGAATACTACAGTAAATTACATAAGCGGATTGCAAAACTGGAATGTTTATTAGGGGATTTCAATGCGGTGGTAGACCCAAAGAAAGACTATAAAACAGATAATTAAAAAAATTATGAAAGGAGAACACTACTACCAAATGCATTCTTTGAAATGGCCCGAGAATTAAACCTAAAAGATGTCTGGAGAGAAATCAACCCACAGAGGAGTCAATACACATGTTTTGATTATTAGGGGTAAAATGTTTATGATACAGGATATAGTCAAATAAAGGAGGGATAATGATGACAACCTATATAAATGTATGAGTATAATATAAGGAAACTAGATGAAAATTGCCAACAGCAATTTGGAAAGGAGGATTAGAAAAGTTTGTTATTAAATATTATGGATGTTTAGGTAGAATAGGACATAAGGATTCAGTGTTATTGGAGGATTTTAGAAATATTAAATGAAATGCCAGTATATGGTTATGTATTAAATTTCGGTATATTTTATGATGAAGGACATTTAAATAATTGTAGTCAAATATAAATGGAGGGATAAGAGTAACATGTATAAATATTTGAGTTAAAATACTTGAGTTAATATGAATTATGCTTGATGACTGTGGAAGAGATGCACGAAAATCTTTTGTAACCAACTGATACACTTTCTACAGTATGTAAAGAAGGAAGATTTTATGTGTTGTGTTTGTTTTGGAAAAAAAAAATTAAAAAAAGAGTCAATACACATTTTTTTCAAAACCCCATAATTCATGGTCCAGGATTGACATGGTGTGGATGGTCCCGGAAATCGATAAGGATGTAGAGGAAGTAGAAAGAACATGTGGGCAGACTATAATCCATTAACTATCCAATGGAAAGGAGAGGCAAAAAGGAAAAAGAGATGGACCATGAATCAGAGGGTTGGGAAAGAAAAGGACTATGTTCAATATGTGGAAAAAGAACTTGCCATTGTCAAGCGTCCAAATTTTGTTCATGTGGGTATTAGGATGCTGCAATGGTCATAAGTATGAAGTACAGTCATAAGCCACTTTTTCCAGTGCCGTTGTAACTTTGAATGGTCAGTAAACAAACTGTTGTAAATTGAGGGCTATCTGTAATCTTCCTTTTGGGGTGGGGGGGAGAGGGGCTGGTGTGTTTCTTCCCATTTTTTCATCTTCCCCACCATCCCACCCCACTAACCCCTGCCCCAATTTTGCCCTTCCTCGCAGACGATGACATGGAGACCGAGCTGAGGGTGCTAGCCGGCATCTCTGCCTCCGATGCGGAAGACGACGCTTCAGCCATGTCTAAGAAAGAGGTGAGAGGAATCGGAGCTGGGTCAGCAAGAACTTGGGAAAGGCTGCAGCTCAGGGAGCGAGTTGCTTCCTTTTGCATGAAAAAGAAATATCGTCGGTTCGTTTCTGACTCTGGTAGTGTCAGACCTGCCGCAGTCTCAACTCCTAGGAAAGTGAAACTCTCAACTCCCATTTGATGGAAGCAAAAGGCACTTTTACTGAGAGATGCTGATTGCGGGAGAGTCAGGCGGAATGTGAATTCCCCACGCATCAATACAAAATGACCCCCTTGGTTTCCCCTTAGCCCTCTCCCCCAGGGGTCCGTATGTAGTGTATAGTAGAGGTGAAGACACTTTGAGAGCTGCATGCAACGGAATTTCATTTTAATATATGCCAATTAGTGTACATTTAAAGTGACAATAAAGTTATTCTAAGTTCTCTGGCACTGCCGAGATATTTTGGGAAGCGCTCAGGGTATTTAGGCTAGTGAAAGCCCACTCTTAGGTTTTCTACTTGTGGTGGGGAGAATCTCTTCCTAAGTGCTGGGATCTCTTGGCGGAAAACTAACCCTTTGCTAACCCCCGAACAGAAAAACCGCAAGCGACGGAACCGAAAGAAAAAGAAGAAGCAAAACGCCCCTTCCAAAAGTGAACAGGTTTCCCACGGGACCGCCAAGGAACACGAGGAAGAATCGGGAAGCGACGCCCCGGTGGAAATCGAGTACGTGACCGAAGAGCCGGAAATCTACGACCCCAATTTCATCTTCTTCAAAAGGATCTTTGAAGCGTTCAAGGTACGATCCGATCTGGGGGTTCTTTGCAGAGATGCAAAGATGGGACTTTTGACAGCCAGGGGTGCAGATGGATCTTGTCCCTGTTTAAAGACACACACCCCGCCCCCTCGGCCCACACCAAAACACTCGGAGCCAAAGATACTTTATAGAATTTATTAACAGACAGTCCTTGGCAGCAATCCAGCACAGACAGGCCTTGGCAGCAATCCAGCACAGACAGGCCTTGGCAGCAATCCAGCACAGATAAGCCTTGGCAGCAATCCAGCCTGCCAAACTAACACCATAGTTCTCCAACATTAGTTAATGTGTTGAACTGCAAAAGGGGCGTGTGCACAAGCATCCCTTTTATAGTCTGGAGAGGAGCCTAATTACCACCAGCTGAGTGCAATTACCTCCTGTAACTGCATAACTGTTCTTTACGCCTATTAGCTCTCCGGTGTCGAGGATCTAGGAACAACTCCCTTGGCTCCTCCCCACTGCTGACCTCCGGATCACACTCCCTTGTCTCCTCCCCACTGTTCCAAGGCTCAGGCGCCTCCTGGTGGCCAACCAGCCTCTCTGCACCCTGCTCGGAGTCGGAACCCTGTCCAGGGTCCTCCACATCCTTCAAAGCCGACTCATAGGGCCCCTCGCTGTCAGAGTCTGGTGGCAGCTCCAACAGCTCCTGCTGGGCCACAACACATACCCATTCTGCTAGTGGCATTCTCTTATGCCTGCCCTGGAGGAGTGCTGAGGGAAGAATGTTAAATCTGGCTCTGAAGAAAGCTATTATTTGTTTTGGGAAGATCAGATCACTTAGATATCTGGCCAATTCCCTTCTGGTACCCTCTCATGTTGATCCAATTTCTTGTAGTAGTTCTCAATTATTATTTTTCTTTTCTCCATTTGAATGTTGTAAATTCCCTTCTTCATCCACCAATTGGCTTATCCGCTTTTTTTCCTCTTTCCTTTTTCAACTTGTCAGCCAGCCAACATCCCGGTTTATTTGCATTTTCCAAAAAAAGTTTTGTTTTGCCGATTTTATTTTGTTTGCCAAATCTTCCCTTTTCTATCAGGTTCAGTTTATGTTTTTTGCAATGCCGACATATTTTTTTACTTTTTTGTTTCGTGGGTTTTTCTGCCACTCCGTCTCCAAACGCTTATGTTCTAATTCCAACTTCTTTTGAGTTTGTCTGAACTTGATTTGCATGTGGGATTGTTTGTATCTGGGTATTCTAATGCGAATTCAATTCGACACAGTTTGGAGCTGAAGGAGGACAGGGCCTTCATTCATAACATCGTAACTAGCTGTTCTGACCCCCTCCTCCGTCCAGTAACGAATGCCGAGACAAGCTTAAATGAGAATGTCCTTTAATAACATGTTCAGACTCTCGGTGGCTGAAAGCCAAGTAAACAAACAGATAAGGAGCTTGGCAGCAAGGCTGACAAACTTTGGCAGCAATCCAGCCTGCCAAGTTTGTTTCTCTTTAATCAAAGCGTTGACTTCTGCAAGAAGGGCGTGGCACAAGCAGTCTCTTTTATAGTCTCGAGAGGAGCCTAATGACCATAAGCTGAGTGTAATTACCTCCTGTAATTATGTAGTTGTTCTTGACGCCTTTCGACGCCGTGCATCCCGGAACAACTCACAGTTGGTTTCTGGATCACTCTTCCTTGTCTCCTCCCCAGTGATCCAAGGCTCAGGCACCACCTGGTGGCCAATCAGTCTCTCTACGCCCTGCTCGGAGTCGGAACCCTGTCCAGGGTCCTCCACATCCTCCAGGGCCGACTCATAGGGCCCCTCGCTGTCGGAGTCTGGTGGCAGCTCCAACGGCTCCTGCCGGGCCGCAACACTAGCCAATGGGTCAAGCACATTTCATGGCGGAGGATGACCGGAGGAGGAGGAGGGAGGTTGCCAAGCAACCAGCTCCCATCTCAATTGGAAGATGGATGTGACCGTTTGTTTCCTAAACTTAGATTGGGGATGAAAAGGCCGGGAACTTCACGAGTGGCTTTTCACCAGTTAGTGCCAATATGAGGAATGCCTCAAGAGTTCAATTTGTGATAGATGAATGACTTGGAACCTGACATCAAGGATGTCTCCTTCTGAGAATTCCCTCCCTAACTCTTTGCCCTCCCTTCCTCTCGCAGCTGACCGATGACGTTAAGAAGGACAAGGAGAAGGAGCCGGAGAAAACAGACAAGTTGGCCACTTCTGCTCTGCCGAAGAAGAAGGGATTTGAGGAAGAACGGAAGGACAGCGACGATAGCTCTGATGATGAGCAGGTAGGGGTGTGTGTGTGTGTGTGTGTGTGTGTGTGTGAGAGAGAGAGAGAGAGAGAGAGAGAAAAACTGTGTGTGTTTATGTGTGTTTTCTTCTTTAGCCTTCTGTGTGATCCTGCAATTAAAGACGTTTTTTGGTTTCGGGTTGTTAGAACAGAAAGGAAGCCTCCAGCTATAGGGGCAGTTCATCCCAGAATTTAAGAGTCTTGGGGACAGGTGGCAAAAACGGGGATTTGTCTCAGCACTTCTTATATAAGCTTCCCCTATAAGATACAGACAGGGTGACTCAGTGGCTAAGACGCGGAGCTTGTCAATCAGAAAGTTCACCGGTTCGAATCCCTAGCGCCGCGTAACGGAGTGAGCTCCCGTGACTTGTCCCAGCTTCTGCCAACCAAGCAGTTCAAAAGCACATAAAAAATGCAAGTAGAAAAATAGGAACCACCTTTGGTGGGAAGGGAAGAGCGTTCCGTGCGCCGTCGTCGTTGAGTATACCAGCCACACGACCACGGAGATGTCTTCGGACAGCGCTGGCTCTTCGGCTTTGAAACGGAGATGAGTACTGTCCCCTAGAGTCGGGAACGACTGGCACAGATGTGCGAGGAGAACTTTTACCTTTATAAGATACAGGGAAAAGGTTGCTATGTGGATAAGAAGTCTTCACTGCCATAATCTGACAGATAACCATAATTGTTGCCGGAAGTGACAGGTCTCTCTCTCTCCTAAAAAAAATTCAGGAAAAGAAACCGGAAGTCCCCAAATTATCCAAGAAGAAACTGCGGCGGATGAACCGTTTTACTGTGGCTGAGCTGAAGCAGGTATGGCTTCCATTTCTTTTATTGATTCATTTACCAAATTTGTATCCTGCATTTTTATTTTGTACGTAAGAGCCGAGGTGGCACAGTGGTTAGGGTGCAGTACTGCAGGCCACTTCAGCTGACTGTTATCTGTAGTTCAGCAGTTCAAATCTCACCGGCTCAAGGTTGACTCAGCCTTCCATCCTTCCGAGGTGGGTGAAATGAGGACCCAGACTGTGGGGGGCAATATGCTGACTTTGTAAACCGCTTAGAGAGGGCTGAAAGCCCTATGAAGCAGTATATAAGTCTAACTGCTATTGCTATATATTTAATGCTCTCCTCCTCCACCACCTCCTTTTCCTCCTCCCCCTCCTGTCCTTTTCTTCCTTCCTCCTCCTGCTTCTTCTTTCTCCTCCTCCTCCTTTCTCCCCCCGTCCGTCTTCCTTCCTTCCTTCTTTCTTTTAACCTTTTCTAGGATAAGAGATATTGTTCTCCCTGGGCTGCAAAGTTGGTTTTTAAGGTCTCCTGAGGTTGTGATTTTTCTACCCGGGCCTGGAGAAGTCCTGGGATTGAAGACTAGAGAAATACTGTAGTTTCTTTTTTTACAAACACAAGGTTATTTCCATTTGATATTTTATATTTCACGCCCTGGTCTGTGTCTCTTCGCACTTCGACCATCGGGCAGAAGGCATCAAAGTATAGCCAGCCGAATAAACAGGTTTAAAGATAGTTTCTATCTTTGGGATGTGAGACTTTTAAATACAACCACAACAGTGGTGGGATTCAGCCGCTTCGCACCTATTCGGGAGAACCGGTTGTTAACTTTCTAAGCAGTTCGGAGAACCGGTTGTTGAAAGAAATCTCCTTTTATTTTTTTCCACTTTACAGGGCTAATCCTGTAAGGAAGGCAAGAAGGAAGCATTCTGGTGTTGTTTCTAGCCTCATCTTTATTGCCCTGCTTACAGAAACTGCCTCTCCGGTTAACCCTTATTACATTTTAACAGCTAAGATGAAGCACCCTTCGATGTGAGTGATGTTGAGTTGGCCACGCCCACACGGTTACATGACCACTGAGCCCCGCCTACCTGGCTGGTCATTAAGGCAGAGAACTGGTTGTTAAATTATTTGAATCCCACCACTGAACTACAATCACTCCGTGCACATACTCGTTTTTCTTTTCTTTTCCTTTCTTTTTTCGTTTCTGTTATAATTTTGCACCAGTGAGGTTAAAACCAATTTCGTTGTATTTAAGTACAATGACAATAAAGAGTATACTTACTATACTTATACTTACTTACTATGTTATAGGTGAAATTAGGAGAAGAACATTTAATGAATACTGGCTCCTAGTATTGATGTTATTGTATTGTTTCTTTATTTGAGAGAGAGAGAGACAGAGCTGGAGCCTGGCCTGCCCGTCAGCCCTCAGATGGAGAGTCAACAGACCCCCAGGTCTGGAGGTGGCTGATGAGGATGAGGAGGAACAGAAAAAAAAGAAAGAACTTTATTTATTTATTTGTTTTTGGCTTTCTGGTTCCCTGCAGCTGGTGGCCCGCCCCGATGTGGTGGAGATGCACGATGTGACGGCGCAGGACCCCAAGCTGCTAGTCCACTTGAAGGCCACCCGCAACTCGGTCCCCGTGCCCCGCCACTGGTGTTTCAAGCGCAAATATCTCCAGGGGAAGAGAGGCATCGAGAAGCCGCCGTTTGAGCTGCCGGAATTCATTAAGCGCACCGGGATCCAAGAGATGCGAGAAGCCCTGCAGGAAAAGGTGTGGAAGGAAGCTTTGTTGTGTGTGTGTGTGCACGCACACACACACGCTACATACACATACACACACACAGACACACAGACACAGTTGTTCCATGACTGCAGCCTTAACGTTTGCATGAAAGGGAGGCTCAGAGGGTGGGAATGCTAAAATCATATCAGCAAATTAAATAAGGAAATAAAAGTATCCACAGGATTGGCAGGACATTTTAGTCCTCAAGCTACGGCCACCCGTTGAGCCCAAAACGTACATTGCTAAGCGAAACATTTGTGAAGTGAGATCTGCCCCGTTTTACCACCTTTCTTGCCGCGGCTGTGAAGTGAATCAGTGCAGTCGATAAGTTAGTCCCATGGTTGTTAAGTGAACCTGGCTTCCTTGTCAGAAGGTCGCAAAAGGGGATCGCGTGACACAGCGACCGTCATTAAACACGAACCGGTGGCCAAGCATCTGAATTTTGATCGCCTGACACTGGGGATGCTGCAACGGTCGTAAGTGTGAGAAACGGTCATAAGTGCTCTTATCACTTGGATCGGTCCCTAAATGAAGGGTTGTAAGTTGAGGACTAACTGTGTACAAACCAATGACAATTTAGAGTTAACCCCCCCCCCCCCTTTTACCATTTGTTTTAATGACCACTCAGAGTTCATGACAGCACTGGAAAAACTTCAAATCCAATCTTTATTCGGTCCTAAACCAGCAAGCACCACAATTAATTAAGATGAAAAGGAAAAATGCAGGTATGCTAGAATATCTGAAAAGGTTGAGAGAGAACACTAGAGCGTAGTGTACAGATTATACAACAGTACTTGGCTGTCGATCAAGGAAATAAGATCAAGCGTGATCCGATAATAACTTCCTGAGATTAAACAAATCAGAACAACCAGGTTATTTAGACAAGAAATGGAAGTAGTAATTATTGGCGAAAAGCTGCGCGGAGGGGATAATGGAGAATAACATGTTCCTTCGATTCAATTATTCCTTCACCCATATCATGATGATTTCGTATGAACGATCCGATATCCCGAAGGTGCTTTTTCAATTTTGGCAACTGGACTTTGGTTTTCCTTGAAGACGTTTTCACTTCTCATCCGTTCTCATCTCATGAACTGAAGAAGCTTCTCGTGTGAAAAGTAAAATGTCTTCAAGTAAGAACAAAGAAAGTCCAGTTACCTTTTGAAAAAAAGCACCTTTGGGACAGCCATGGCCTGGATGACAGAGAATCTCTACAGGCTTTATTATCCAACTAGCTGGACACAACGAAACCATGCGATCGGGCAATGCAGGAGAAATCTGGTTCAATCCGTTGGTTCAATAGTGGTCAGTGATTGAAACACAAAAGGGGATATCGCTCCCGCCACCTTGAGTCCGGAAACAATCCCATAGATGGAAGGCATAGACATGTTGGTGAGGTACCGACATTTAGTACTGTAAGGCCGCTCCTGAGTAAAGGAGTGGAACGTCTGGTAGTTTGGACTGAGGTAACGGAATGTGAGGCAATTGGCAGTTGGAACAGAGCTCTTTTCAGGTGGGGAGGGGGAGTAGAACTCCTTAGCGTCAGAGCATGTTAATTAATGTATAAGAAATAGTAATGATCTGATGGTCATTTTGAAAAATCCTTTCTTAGCAAGCACCTAGAAGCCAAGAGGAACATAACGTGCCAAATTTCATGTTTCCAGGCTTTACGGTTCTGGACATTTTGTGATGCCTGAGTGGTATGACTTTTATATATATATATATGTTATATTTATGCTGATAAATAAATAAAGGGAGACTAGTATAGATCTATTTCAAGCTATTTAGCTCTCATCAGCTAGCCACACCCTTACTGGGAATCGAACCTGTGCTCTATTGCCTCTAAGGCAGATGTGTCAACCATTGAGCTACAGGGCTCAACTCCTTATCAGCGAGGCCACGGTGAAAGGTATATATTTAAAGTCACAACCCCTGGTATGCCCAAATATGGGAGGAAGGTCACACTTCCACTCTGTCTTCGGCTCGTCACAAGAGACCATCCAGACAGAAACCCAATATTTTTTTTACTGTTGCCTTTTTGTTATATTTGTTATATTTATGCTGATAAATAAATAAAGGGAGACTAGTATAGATCTATTTCAAGCTATTTAGCTCTCATCAGCTAGCCACACCCTTACTGGGAATCTGACCTGTGCTCTATTGCCTCTAAGGCAGATGTGTCAGACAGAAACCCAATATTTTTTTTTACTGTTCTATTAGATCTATTTCAAGCTATTTAGCTCTCATCAGCTAGCCACACCCTTACTGGGAATCTGACCTGTGCTCTATTGCCTCTAAGGCAGATGTGTCAACCATTGAGCTACAGGGCTCGACTCCTTATCAGCGAGGCCAGGGTGAAAGGTATATATTTAAAGTCACAACCCCTGGTATGCCCAAATATGGGAGGAAGGTCACACTTCCACTCTCTGTCTTCGGCTCGTCACAAGAGACCATCCAGACAGAAACCCAATATTTTTTTTTACTGTTCTATTAGATCTATTTCAAGCTATTTAGCTCTCATCAGCTAGCCACACCCTTACTGGGAATCTGACCTGTGCTCTATTGCCTCTAAGGCAGATGTGTCAGACAGAAACCCAATATTTTTTTTTACTGTTCTATTAGATCTATTTCAAGCTATTTAGCTCTCATCAGCTAGCCACACCCTTACTGGGAATCGAACCTGTGCTCTATTGCCTCTAAGGCAGATGTGTCAACCATTGAGCTACAGGGCTCGACTCCTTATCAGCGAGGCCAGGGTGAAAGGTATATATTTAAAGTCACAACCCCTGGTATGCCCAAATATGGGAGGAAGGTCACACTTCCACTCTCTGTCTTCGGCTCGTCACAAGAGACCATCCAGACAGAAACCCAATATTTTTTTTACTGTTGCCTTTTTGTTATATTTGTTATATTTATGCTGATAAATAAATAAAGGGAGACTAGTATAGATCTATTTCAAGCTATTTAGCTCTCATCAGCTAGCCACACCCTTACTGGGAATCTGACCTGTGCTCTATTGCCTCTAAGGCAGATGTGTCAGACAGAAACCCAATATATTTTTTTACTGTTCTATTAGATCTATTTCAAGCTATTTAGCTCTCATCAGCTAGCCACACCCTTACTGGGAATCTGACCTGTGCTCTATTGCCTCTAAGGCAGATGTGTCAGACAGAAACCCAATATTTTTTTTTACTGTTCTATTAGATCTATTTCAAGCTATTTAGCTCTCATCAGCTAGCCACACCCTTACTGGGAATCGAACCTGTGCTCTATTGCCTCTAAGGCAGATGTGTCAACCATTGAGCTACAGGGCTCGACTCCTTATCAGCGAGGCCAGGGTGAAAGGTATATATTTAAAGTCACAACCCCTGGTATGCCCAAATATGGGAGGAAGGTCACACTTCCACTCTCTGTCTTCGGCTCGTCACAAGAGACCATCCAGACAGAAACCCAATATTTTTTTTTACTGTTCTATTAGATCTATTTCAAGCTATTTAGCTCTCATCAGCTAGCCACACCCTTACTGGGAATCTGACCTGTGCTCTATTGCCTCTAAGGCAGATGTGTCAGACAGAAACCCAATATTTTTTTTTACTGTTCTATTAGATCTATTTCAAGCTATTTAGCTCTCATCAGCTAGCCACACCCTTACTGGGAATCGAACCTGTGCTCTATTGCCTCTAAGGCAGATGTGTCAACCATTGAGCTACAGGGCTCGACTCCTTATCAGCGAGGCCAGGGTGAAAGGTATATATTTAAAGTCACAACCCCTGGTATGCCCAAATATGGGAGGAAGGTCACACTTCCACTCTCTGTCTTCGGCTCGTCACAAGAGACCATCCAGACAGAAACCCAATATTTTTTTTTACTGTTGCCTTTTTGTTATATTTGTTATATTTATGCTGATAAATAAATAAAGGGAGACTAGTATAGATCTATTTCAAGCTATTTAGCTCTCATCAGCTAGCCACACCCTTACTGGGAATCTGACCTGTGCTCTATTGCCTCTAAGGCAGATGTGTCAATAGCTTGAAATAGATCTATACTAGTCTCCCTTTATTTATTTATCAGCATAAATATAACAAATATAACAAAAAGGCAACAGTAAAAAAAATATTGGGTTTCTGTCTGGATGGTCTCTTGTGACGAGCCGAAGACAGAGAGTGGAAGTGTGACCTTCCTCCCATATTTGGGCATACCAGGGGTTGTGACTTTAAATATATACCTTTCACCCTGGCCTCGCTGATAAGGAGTCGAGCCCTGTAGCTCAATGGTTGACACATCTGCCTTAGAGGCAATAGAGCACAGGTTCGATTCCCAGTAAGGGTGTGGCTAGCTGATGAGAGCTAAATAGCTTGAAATAGATCTATACTAGTCTCCCTTTATTTATTTATCAGCATAAATATAACAAATATAATAAAAAGGCAACAGTAAAAAAAATATTGGGTTTCTGTCTGGATGGTCTCTTGTGACGAGCCGAAGACAGAGAGTGGAAGTGTGACCTTCCTCCCATATTTGGGCATACCAGGGGTTGTGACTTTAAATATATACCTTTCACCCTGGCCTCGCTGATAAGGAGTCGAGCCCTGTAGCTCAATGGTTGACACATCTGCCTTAGAGGCAATAGAGCACAGGTTCGATTCCCAGTAAGGGTGTGGCTAGCTGATGAGAGCTAAATAGCTTGAAATAGATCTATACTAGTCTCCCTTTATTTATTTATCAGCATAAATATAACAAATATAATAAAAAGGCAACAGTAAAAAAAATATTGGGTTTCTGTCTGGATGGTCTCTTGTGACGAGCCAAAGACAGAGAGTGGAAGTGTGACCTTCCTCCCATATTTGGGCATACCAGGGGTTGTGACTTTAAAAATATATATATATATATATATAGATAGATAGATAGATAGATAGATAGATAGATAGATAGATAGATAGATAGATAGATAGATAGATAGATAGATAGATAGATAGAGATAGAGAGAGAGAGAGAGAGAGAGAGAGAGAAAGATGATAGGTAGGTAGGTAGGTAGGTAGGTAGGTAGGTAGGTAGGTAGGTAGATTTATAGATAGATAGATAGATAGATAGATAGATAGATAGATAGATAGATAGATAGATAGATAGATAATAGGTAGGTAGGTAGGTAGGTAGATAGGTAGATGGATGGATAGATAGATAGATAGATAGATAGATAGATAGATAGATAGATAGATGGATGATAATAGAGATAGAGAGATGATAGATAGATGAGAGAGAGAGAGAGAGAGAGAGATAATAAAAATGTGACTTTCTGTTGAAGGACAGGCAGAGAGCCTGGGGAGAAGTCAAGAGAGGAATCAACGTAGAATCATTACAGTCCCACAAACAGTCCATCCTCTCTTGAATTCTGTTAACCCTTTTATCTAACATCAATTTAGTGCTGACCGTTAGAGATAATCCTCAATTTACACCAGTTCATTTAGCGACTATTCAAAGTTACAGCAGCACTGAAAAAAGGGACTGAGGACCATTTATTTCACAGTGACAACCTTTGCAGCATCCCCACAATGATGCAATCAGAACTCAGGTGCTTGGCAACTGGTTCATACTTACGACCGTTGCTGTGTCCCAGAATTCATGCAAAATTACCTTTTGCGACCTTCTGGCAAGTCAATGGGGAAGCCAGTTTCACTTAACAACCGAGGGACTGACTTATCCACCACAGTGATTCACTGAACAGCTGCGGCAAGAAAGGTCGTCAAAACGGGGCAAAACTCACTTAACAAACTGCAGTGATTCCCTGAACAAGTGCGTCCAGAAAGGTCATAAAAAAGAGTAAAACTAACTTAACGAATGCCTCGTTTAACAACAGAAATGTTGGGCTTGATTGTGGTCGTAGGTCCGAGGACTACCTATAGTTGACTAGACCCTTGGGCACAGGCATTAGCAATCAATCAGTTTAACTGGAACTTATTCTGTGGTCCTGATTCGGCCCGCTCGACCGTTTTCCATTTGCTAATTTTGCCCTTGTTTTTCTCTCCAGGAAGAACAAAAAACCATGAAATCCAAAATGCGGGAGAAAGTCCGGCCGAAGATGGGCAAAATCGACATCGATTACCAGAAACTGCACGACGCCTTCTTCAAGTGGCAGACGAAGCCAAAACTGACCATTCACGGCGATTTGTACTACGAGGTAACGAAGCCAACCCTCTCCCCCAACCAGTCAGGAGTGAGTGAGGCTAGTGGGGCATCTCCCTTGACAAGTCCTTCCCCCTTTCCTCCTCTTCCTCCCCCAGGGCAAAGAGTTTGAGACGCGCCTGAAGGAGAAGAAGCCCGGAGATCTTTCGGACGAGCTACGCATCGCCCTAGGGATGCCCGTCGGGCCGGTAAGTCGTCGGGAGACTGCTAATACCCACTGATTGCCGGCTGCCTGCAATTTGGCAGTTCGAGTCCCACCAGGCTCAAGGTTGATTCAGCCTTCTGTCCTTCCGAGGTTGATAAAATGAGGACCCAGATTGTTGGGAACAAATATGCTGATTATGTAAATCGCTTAGAGAGGGCTGTGAAGCACTGTGAAGCGGGATATAAGCTATTGCTAACACCTACGAGAACAGCGGTGGCCTCCGAGCTGAGCCTTGGGAGATGGAGCAAGGGAGAATCTCATCAGATGCTTCTTTCTTTTTTTTTTCCCCCCCAAAAGCCAACCTGCCAAAGGAGGGTTATTTTATCCAAAGGGTGTGTGGAGCTTTCTTGGAACTGCTGAAAGGACTGTGTTGTAGACAACAGATAGACGGTGTCATATCCCTCCCCTTCTGTTGAGAGAGGGCTGTTCCATTTGGGCATCGATGGCCTCTTCGACCCCTCTCTCAAACCAGCGGTCCTCTCTTTCCAGAATGTGGACTTTGCTGTCTTCAAAAGATGGTCTGCGGAATCTTATCCTGTTGGGTTTGTTCTCCTATGTTGTGCCATGCGTTTGTGAAGTGGCTGTTTTGTTTCTCCACCAATCTCCTGCCTACAACGCAGTCCTTTTAGCCCTTCCAAGAAGGCTGGAATTTGCACCACTCAGGTGAACCTGAGGACAGAGATAAACCTTCAAGTGGCCTCAACGACCCTCTAAAAATGATGCAAATGACCAGCTGCCTGCAAGGAGGATCAATCTTTCCCTTCCCCACCATCCAGAGCAGAAGAAGCTTCTTGGAGGAGAAGCGAAAGGTCTTTAAAGAAGACACAAATAAACCTCCAAGTGGCCTCAACGACCCTCTAAATAGGATGCAAATGACCAGCTGTCTGCAAGGAGGATCAATCCTTCCCTTCCCCACCATCCAGTCAGACCTGATGAGGCTTCTTGCATGGGAAGCGAAACCTCTTCAAAGAAAAAAAAAACCAGGACCTGGATGACTGAGGAGCTCCATAGATATTTAGGATGGGATGGTTGCACAAAAGTCAGGCGAGGAGGCGAGTGCGAAGGCTTCCGTCACTAATTGTCTTTCTTTCCTTCTTCTTCTTGTGTCTCCAAGAACGCCCACAAAGTTCCCCCTCCGTGGCTGATCGCCATGCAGCGCTACGGCCCGCCGCCTTCCTACCCCAACCTGAAAATCCCGGGTTTGAATTCTCCCATCCCAGAGGTGAGTCGGCCTTCTAGCATGCTCAGAGGGCTCTTTGCCGACCGTGGAGGGTCGCAGCCCGCCTTGCAATCTGCAAACCCAAGAAAAGTTTTGGGAGTCTGTTAGCTCAATGGTCAGCTGCCAGACCCCCACCGGCTTGCTGAATCGTACAAAGAATTGTCAGAAAGAAAAATTAAAGTAAGAATCACGAATCAAAGGCAAATATATCTCTCTCAGGATGATGTTTCAAGGACCAGAGGTTTTGTCCCTGGTCCTGAAACATTCCAAGTTTTCGGATTCGTGCTGGATCCCATCTTCAGAGAATCAGACATCATTAGGAAACTTTGCAACTTCTGTATAGCAGAGTATTTTTCTGGCCTAGGCTTCCCCAGCAGCACGAAGCCGAGTCCTCATCCCGATAAACCCTTTTTTATTTAATTCACAGTGAATTCCTCTCCAGCAAAGTCTTTCCTCTCCCATAGTCTTTCAAGAGAGTTCACAATTACCCACCTTGATCAGGCTTGGAGAGTGGCCAGGCCGATATCTTTCAGACGCCGCAATACTTGGCAAGAATGCAGGAATGAACGAATGGTCTCCTGCAAACTCCACTCCCCTGTCGCTCCCCTTTTATTTCCTCTGGGAGGGGCCATTCATCGTCCACCTGTGGCCTTATTCCCACGTCGACCCCTGTTCAGAGGCAAAGCAGGGGAAGGGGAATTCTGGGAAATGGAGGTGTTCTGACCGAGGCTTCCCAAGAGCATGAAGCCAACTCCTTGTCCCAACAAAAAACCCTTTTATTAATTGACTGTGAATTCTGCTCATTCACATCCAGCAAAGACTTTCGAGGGAGGATTTATGGTCACAGACCTTATCTGGCTTGGAGAGCTGCCAGGCCGAGATCTGCAGAACTTGGCCAGGATTCTCGGAGAGTCACGAACCGATTAAGCGAACTAATGGTCTCCTGCAAACTCCACTCTCCTTTCACTCCTCTTTTATTTCCTCTGGGAGGGGTCATTCATCGTCTACCTGTGGCCTTACTCCCAAGTCGCCCCTTGTTCCATAGCCGTTCCCTTCGTCTGGCCACTCTGTGCATGCGCACACTGGGAACGGACTCCAGCTGTTCCTCTGCCTCACTGATGTCCGACTCTGAAGGCAGCTGATAGCTGTCAGACGGCCCTGGCCCCCTCTCTGCCTCCGACACAGAGCCGCCCTCAGAGCCTTCCCCAGACTCCAGGACCGGCCCAGGTTCCTCCCCAACCCTCCTCACTCTCTGAATCAACTTCCAGTTCAACGGGCAGGCCACACAGGTAATTTTAGCAGCTGCCAAAGCACTGACACTATCCCTTATTTTTCCTATAGGGGTGCTCGTTTGGATACCACGCCGGGGGCTGGGGTAAGCCTCCTGTGGACGAGACAGGGAAGCCCCTGTACGGAGATGTCTTTGGGACGAATGCTGGTGAATTCCAGGTATGTCTTTACAGCAATATTTCCCCACCTTGGCAGTTGCAAGATGGACGGACTTCAATTCCCAGAATTCCCCAGCCATCTTTCCCATCACCTTGTTGGTAGTTTGCAGAATGTTACAAGTCAAGAATATATCTGTCCAGTCTTCTTTTACACAGGGGTGTGTCCAACCTTAGCAGCTTTTCAAGACCTGTGGACCTCAACTGGCTGGGGAATTCTGGGAGTTGAAGTCTCCAGGTCTTGAGCGTTGCCAAGGTTTGGATGCTCCTGTTTTGCCTGTAAACAGGAAGCAAGCAAGGCGGCGAAGGAAGGATCAATATATCCCTTGAACAAAGGTAGAAACAAATCAGGTGCTATAGAGAAATCTGCCCAATTCCTTTTTTTCCTTCGATAAATTTAAGATGGAGAAGCTTTGCTTTTCCATTGGAAGCTGCTCTTAAAGAGTTTCACAGTCGCAGCTCAAGCCTTCTGCGTTGCACTTTTTTTAAATTATACAAAATGACTGCTTGTAGCTGTTAAGGGATTGGTAGCCATGTTTCCTTTCTCCCTCCCTCCCTCCCTCCCTCCCTCCATCCATCCATCCCATTCATCCATCCATCCATTTATCCATCCAACCAACCCTCCCTCCTCTTTCTCTCCCTCCCTCCATCCATTTATCCATCCAACCAACCAACCCTGTGTCCCCCTTCCCTTCTGCTCCCTCCCTCCCTCCCTTCCTCCATCCATCCATCCATCCATCCATCCATCCATCCATTTATCTGTCCAACCAACCAACCCTCCCTCCTCCTTCCCTTCTGTTCCTTCCTTCTCTCCATCCCTCCCTCCATTTATCCATCCAATCAACCCTCCTCCTTCCCTTCTGCTCCTTCCTCCTTCCCTCCATCCATTTATCTGCCCAACCAACCCTCCCTCCTCCTTCCCTTCCTTCTCTCCCTCCCTCCTGCCTATCGTTCTTCCTCCCGCCCTCCCTTAGGCTAAGACCGAAGAAGAAGAGATAGACCGCACCCCTTGGGGGGAACTGGAGCCGTCTGATGAAGAATCCTCGGAGGAGGAGGAAGACGAGGACAGCGACGAAGAGAAGCCGGATGAGACAGGCTTCATCACCCCTGCGGATAGGTCAGGCTCTGTCTGTACTTGGGTATGTGTGGGGGGGGGGGGATTTCCAAATAGTGGGAGATGTGATGACAAAAGCATTCCAATCTCCATGGGAAGCTCAAAATCAGGACAGTCCCTAGGAAGAAAATGTTGGGAGTGGGATTAGCCACTCATCGAGGAGCTGGACAAGAACTGGCGGCCTCCCCCCCCCCACCCTTTTCACTGAATTGCTGGTCAGTTGAGCTTCAGAATAGCCATTTTGCAAGGGGCCCTGGAGGTCTTCTCCTCTAACCCCCTGCTCAAGGCAGGAAACCTTATACCAGGGATGGAGAACCTTTTTGGCACCAAGGGCCCAAACCAGAATGTGCATGCATGTCTATGCGCTGGGGTGTTGGCCAGCTGGTCTTCGGGTTTCTGGCATACGTATGCCAGCTGGTTTGCGTGTGTGCCAGAGCACCAGAAATCCGAAGACCAGCTGGCCGGCAGGCACATGCCGTTTTTCAAGCCGTTTTCAGGCTGTTTATAGGTCAATTTTCAGGCCATTTTAAGGCCGTTTTGGGGGCATTTTTCATTCTGTTTACAGGCCATTTTCTGGGCCATTTTTAGGCTGTTTTGGGCCGTTTTCAGGCCATTTTTCAACCCGTCTTCAGGCTGTTTTTCATGCCGTTTTTTGAGCAGTTTTCAGGCTGTTTTGGGGGCTGGTTTCAGACCATTTTTCATGCCATTTTTCAACCCGTTTTCAGGCTATTTTTCAGACCATTTTTCAACCCATTTTCAGGCTGTTTTTCGGGCCGTTTTCAGATCATTTTTCGACCCGCTTTAGACTGTTTTTCAGGCCATTTTTTTAGACGTTTTCAGGCTTTTTTGGGAGGGGGGGGGCGTTTTCACGCTATTTTTCAGATCGTTCTTCGACCCGTTTTCAGGCTATTTTCCAGGCCATTTTCGACCCGTTTTTCTAGCCTCTTGGCTGATCCCAGTTAATTTCGTCCCGGTTCTGACTCAGTTTCTCCTCTTCCTCCTCCAGCGGCCTAATCACACCAGGGGGCTTCTCTTCGGTGCCCGCCGGCATGGAGACCCCAGAGCTGATCGAGCTGCGTAAGAAGAAGATCGAGGAAGCCATGGATGGGTAAATTGTCTTTCGATTCCGTTTTCCACTCTCTTCACATCCCTTCTCCCTTCTTGGGGTGGGGTGGGTGGGGGGGAGCTCGGTAACAACAAGACAAGCCCAAAAGACACAACACTAGAGGGAAGAGCAGTGGGGAGGGTACAGGAAAACTGAAGGGCCATTTTTCCCCTAACAATATGGTTGGTTGGTTGGTTGGTTCATTCATTCATTGTTAGTTAGTTTATTCATTCATTCAAGGTTGGTTGGTTGGTAGTTGGTGGTTGATTCATTCCTTCCTTCCTTCCTTCATTCATTCATGGTTAGTTGGTTGATTCATTGATTCATTCATGGTTGGTGGTTGATTCCTTCCTTCCTTCATTCATGGTTAGTTGGCTTATTTATTCATTCATTCATGGTTGGTTGGTGGTTGATTCATTCATTCATTCATTCATTCATGGTTAGTTGGTTTATTCATTCATTCATTCATGGTTGGTTGGTGGTTGATTCCTTCCTTCCTTCCTTCCTTCCTTCCTTCCTTCCTTCATTCATTCATTCATTCATTCATTCATTCATTCATTCATGGTTAGTTAGTTTATTTATTCATTCATTCATGGTTAGTTGGTTTATTCATTCATTCATGGTTGGTTGGTTTATTCATTCATTCATTCATGGTTAGTTGGTTAATTCATTCATGGTTGGTTGGTTTATTTATTCATTCATTCATGGTTAGTTGGTTTATTCATTCATTCATGGTTAGTTGGTTTATTCATTCATTCATGGTTGGTTGGTGGTTGATTCCTTCCTTCCTTCATTCATGGTTAGTTGGTTTATTTATTCATTCATTCATGGTTGGTTGGTGGTTGATTCATTCAAGGTTGGTTGGTTCATTCATTCATTGTTAGTTGGCTTATTTATTCATTCATGGTGTGTTGGTTCTTCCGTTCATTCATGGTTGGATGGTTGGTTTATCATTCATTCATTCATTGAATTGAATTGAATTGAATTTATTATATTTCTATGCCGCTCTTTTCCACAAGGGGACTCAGGGCAGCTCACAATCCAAATCATTGTTAGTTGGTTCATTCATTCATTCATGGTTAGTTGGTTCATTCATTCATTCAAGGTTGGTTGGTTCATTCATTCATTCAAGGTTGGTTGGTTGGTTCATTCATTCATTGTTAGTTGGCTTATTTATTTAGTTATTCATTCATGGTGGGTTGGTTCTTCCGTTCATTCATGGTTGTTTGTTTGGTTGATCATTCATTCATTCATTGTTCGTTGGTTGGTTTATTTATTCATTTATTTCTTCCTGCTTTCTCCTACCTGCCTGTTCTCTGCCCCCATAGAAGCGAGACGCCCCAACTATTCACGGTTCTGCCAGAGAAGCGGATGCCAACGGTTGGGGGTGCCATGATGGGATCCACACACATCTATGACATGGCCACGGTAAGGATTGGGTCCGTCTCTCTTTTTTGCTTGAGATGGGCTTTTTACAGATAGTCCTTGACTTACGACCTCAACGGAGCCCAGTTGCCAAGTGAGGAATTTGTTGAGATTTGCCCCATTTTACGACTTTCCATGCCCCATTGGGGAAGTGCATCACTGCAGTTGCTAAATGAGTAACACGGTTGTTAAGTGAATCGGGCTCCCACATCGATTTTGCTTGTCAGTAGGTCGCAAGACTTGATCACGTGACTCCCGGGTCACTGCGACCGTCATAAATGTGAGCCAGTTGCCAAGCATCCGAATGTAAATCATGTGTCCTTGGGGTCCTTGGGGATGCTGCAACGGTCGTAAGTCCGAATTACAGTCTTAAGTCGCTATTTTTCCTGTGCCGTTGTAACTTTGAACGGCCACTAAACGAAATTGTTGTGAGTCAAGGACTACCTGTTGAAATCTACCCACCTTCAAGCTGCCACGTTTGAGAAACACTGCAATGCAAACGTCAATCACAAACCCCTCCGTTTCATTCTCCTTTAACAAACTTTGCTTGTTAAACCAACCAAGTGCTTATGATTTTTGACACTGCTCACAAACACTGTGTCCTCTGGAGCGAAGGCGCCAGAGTGGTGTTGGCAGTGCCCGGCAGCTACAGATCTGCCCTTAAACTGTCCAGCAGTCCATCGTAGCTTAAAGAGCTCTTACGTTCTGACCTAGTCTTCCTCCCCAGCAGCACGAAGCCGAGTCCTCGTCACAATAACCCCCTTTTATTAATTGATGGTGAATTCCTCTCATTCACATCCAGCAAAGTCTTTCAAAGGAGGATTTACGGTCACAGACCTTCTCTGACTTGGAGAGCTGCCAGGCCGATCTCTGCAAAGCTTGGCCAAGAGCCTCGGAGAGTCACGAACCAATTAAGTGAACTAATTGTCTCTCCTGCAAACTCCACTCCCCTTTTGCTCCTCTTTTATTTCCTCTGGGAGGGGCCGTTCACCGTCCACCTTTGGTCTTCCTCCCAAGTCGACCCCTGTTCTTTAGCTGTTCCCTTCGTCTGGCAGCTCTGCGAATGCGCACACTGGGAACAGGCTCCAGCTGTTCTTCTGCCTCACTGATGTCTGACTCCGAAGGCAGCTGATAACTGGCATATGGCCCTGGCTTCCTCTCTGCCTCCGACACAGAGCCCTCACCAGAGCCTCCCCCAGACTCCAGGACTGGCCCAGGTTCCTCCCCAACCCTCCTCAATGTCTGAGTGTGCTGCCAGCTGTGTTGGCCTCTAGCAGGTCACAACATCTTAATAGGATGGACCGGGCTTCCATCTTCATCCCTAATTTGTCTCCCCGGCAGGTCATGAGCCGCAAGGGGCCAGTCCCTGAAATCCAAGGGGTGGAGGTGGCCCTGGCGCCCGAGGAATTGGAGCTCGATCCCATGGCCATGACCCAGAAGTACGAGGAGCACGTGAGAGAGCAGCAGGCCCAAGTGGAGAAGGAGGACTTCAGCGACATGGTGGCCGAGCACGCGGCCAAACAGAAGGTGAGAGGCGCCTACAGTCCCTCAAAATGGTTTGACATCCCCCCTAAAATCAAACAAAGGGAAAAGACCCAACAGTTTTGTTACCGGGGCAGGAAGCAACGGGTGGAAACTAATGAAGGAGAGAAGCAATTTAGAATTAAGGAGAAATTTCCTGACGGTGAGAACAATTAGCCAGTGGAACTGCTTGCCACCAGAAGTTGTGGTTCCACCTCACGGGAGGCTTTTAAGAAGAGATTGGACTACCATTTGACCGGGATAGTATAAGGCTCCTTCCATAAGCAAGGGGGTTGGACTGGAAGATCTCGGAGGTCCCTTGCAGCCCTAGGATTCTGTGTTCTAATAGCTAGGAGCCGTGGTGGCGCAGTGGTTAAGAGTGTAGTACTGTTGGCTACTTCTGCTGCCTGCTACTTGGCAGTTCGAGTCTCACCAGGCTCAAGGTTGGCTCAGCTTTCTGTCCTTCCGAGATCAGTAAAATGAGGACCCAGATTGTTGGGGGTAAGAGGCTGACTCTGCAAACTGCTTTGAAGAGGCTGTAAAAGCACTGCAAAGTGGCGTGCTATTCCTATTTTCCTTTCTTCCCTCCTCCCTTCCTTCCCTCCCTCTTTCCCTCCCTCCCGCCTTCCTTTCTCCCCTCCCTCCCTCCTTCCCTCCCTCCTTCCTTCCTTCCCTCCTTCCTTCCCTCCCTCCTTCCTTTCTACCCCTCCCTCCTTCCTTCCTTCCCTCCCTCTCTCCCTCCTTTCCTCCCTCTTTCCCTCCCTCCTTCCCTTCTCCCCTCCCTCCCTCCCTCCCTCCCTCCTTCCTTCCCTCCCTCCTTTCTTCCTTTCCTCCTTTCTTCCTTTCCTCCCTCCTTCCTTCCTTCCCTCCCTCTTTCCCTCCCTCCCTCCTTCCTTCCCTCCCTCCTTCCCTCCCTCCTTCCTTCCCTCCCTCCCTCCCTTCCCCCCCTGCTTCCTTTCTTCCTTCCCTCCCTCTCCCCATCCCTCCTTCCCTCCCTCCCTCCTTCCTTTCTTCCCTCCCTCTCCCCCTCCCTCCTTCCTTCCTTCCCTCCCTCCTTCCCAATAGTTAGAATGCAGTATTAATTGAAGGCAATTGAGAAATCCCCAATCATGGACCACAGAAGGAAACCTGGAGTCGCTGTCTATTAAGCTGTCATAAACACATATATTTTGCATTTATTTTTTCCTGTAGCAAAAGAAGCGGAAAGCGCAGCCTCAGGACAGCCGATCCGGAGCCAAGAAGTACAAAGAATTCAAGTTCTGAAATCCCCCCCCTTCTTTTTCCCCTTGGTTTTTTTTTTTAAACACCACCTCCGTCTCCTCGCCTTCTCTACCCCAAAATCTCCCCTCTGTTGTTGTATTTTTTTGTTTGTTTTTTTGCATCTTTGTGGTTGGAATTCCGAAACGGATCATTTTGTAAATAAAGTCAGAGATTCTGGAGATCTTGTTCTCTCCCCACTTTCTGAGTGGGTGTTAAAATGAAAAAATATTCCTTTTCTCAACCTGGTGAACTTTTAAAAAGAGTGGACTTCAACTCCAAGAATTTTCCAGCCAACAGGCCGGCTGGGGAATCCTGGGAGTCGTAGTCCATCTCTTAAAGCATATTGACAGGGAATTCTGGGAGTTAAAGTCTCTTATATTAAAGCATATTGACTAGGGAATTCTGGGAGTTGAAGTCTCTTATGTTAAAGCATATTGACGGAATTCTGGGAGTTAAAGTCTCTTATATTAAAGCATATTGACTAGGGAATTCTGGGAGTTAAAGTCTCTTATCTTAAAGCATATTGACTAGGGAATTCTGGGAGTTGAAGTCTCTTATGTTAAAGCATATTGACGGAATTCTGGGAGTTAAAGTCTCTTATATTAAAGCATATTGACTAGGGAATTCTGGGAGTTAAAGTCTCTTATCTTAAAGCATATTGACTAGGGAATTCTGGGAGTTGAAGTCTCTTATGTTAAAGCATATTGACGGGAATTCTGGGAGTTAAAGTCTCTTATATTAAAGCATGCTGGCTGGGGAATTCTGGGAGTTAAAGTCTCTTATCTTAAAGCATATTTACTAGGGAATTCTGGGAGTTGAAGTCTCATCTTAAAGCATATTGACGGAATTCTGGGAGTTAAAGTTTCTTATGTTAAAGCATATTGACTGGGGAATTCTGGGAGTTAAAGTCTCTTATATTAAAGCATGCTGGCTGGGGAATTCTGGGAGTTGAAGTCTCTTATCTTAAAGCATATTGACTAGGGAATTCTGGGAGTTAAAGTCTCTTATCTTAAAGCATATTGACTGGGAAGTTCTGGGAGTTGAAGTCTCTTATCTTAAAGCAGGCTGGCTGGGGAATTCTGGGAGTTGAAGTCTCTTATGTTAAAGCATATTGACTAGGGAATTCTGGGAGTTGAAGTCTCTCATCTTAAAGCATATTGATTGGAGAATTCTGGGAGTCGAAGTCCAGCTCTCTTAACAGTTGACCAGGTTGAGAAATACTAGTTTTCAATTAAGTGCAACCCCAGCACGATTTCACAAGCAAATTCAAGGAGTTTTCTTTGCAAAAAATATATATATACAAAAAAATCATTTACCATTGTCTTCAGGGATTTTCTCTCATACAGTATCCCCACTTTAACCCACGGACTTGTTTCCCGGGACCGCCTCTGCTCTCACCGGCCTCAACCCCTCCTTAAATTTTTTACAGATCAGCTTAAACTGGCCATTAGGCATTTCCTTTAGGGAGGGGGGCATCCCATTTCCTTACTCCCCTTTTCGCAGCCGTCCTGGTAAATGTCGCAGAAAGAAAGGCTATCTGTTGGGATTAAATACAGGATAGCCCAGGGGTAGTCAACCTTTTTATACCTACCGCCCACTTTTGTATCTCTGTTAGTAGTAAAGTTTTCTAACCGCCCACCGGTTCCACAGTAATGGTGATTTATAAAGTAGGGAAGTAACTTTACTTTATAAAATTTTATAAAGCAGAGTTACAGCAAACCCCTACCGCCCACCATGAAAGCTGGAACGCCCACTAGTGGGCGGTAGGGAGCAGGTTGCTAGCTGATATGGAGATGGAGGTGACAGTATTCCAGCTGAGCTATTCAAAATCTTAAAAGGCGATACAGTAAAAATGGCTACACTCAATTTGCCAGCAAATTTGGAAAACTCAACCGTGGCCCCAGGATTGGAAAAGGTCAGTTTACATTCCAATTCCAAAGAAGGGCAATGCGAAATAATGTTCAAACTACTGTTGCTCTTATGCTAGTAAAGTTATGCTCAAAATCCTACAAGCTAGGCTCCAGGAGTATGTGGATCGAGAACTACCAAAAGTACAGGCAGAATTTCTTTTATTATTATTATTTTTATTAACAAATATGTAAAATACACACACACAAAACCTAGACGTACACCACATTTACACAATACAATACGAACAGGAGCTTCCTGTTCTTTCTAATAGCAATTATCAATCGATACCGCTCACCTTATATTATTTCCCCTTCTATTGTATTTCATTTGGATTTCACCATTCTTAACCCTCTTATTTTACTCATAACTATTATTTTTTGAGTTTTGTTACATTCCTTCATTGATTCTTGTTTCTTTCCTCCATCCACCTAAACAATTTATCCCATATCTGGTAGAATTCTGATTCTTCTTTTCCCTGGATTTCTTTAGTTAGTTTGTCCATTTCGGCACAATCCATAACCTTCTTTATTATTTCATCTTCGCTTGGAATTAATTTGTTTTTCCATTTCTGGGCAAAGGCAATCCTTGCCGCCGTAATTATATGTGGTATTAAATACTGGATTTCTTTTTTGTATTTCGGCAGACATTATTCCTAATTTAAAAAAAACTTCAGGTAGTACAGGCAAAATTTCGAAGAGGCAGAGGAACTAGAGATCAAATGCTGGATCACAGAGAAAGCTAGGGAGTTCCAGAAAAACATCGACTTCTGCTTCATTGACTATGCTAAAGCCTTTGATTGTGTGGCTCACAACAAATTGTGGCAAGTTTTTTAAAGAGATGAGAGTACCAGGCCAACGTATTTGTATCTTGAGAAACCTATTTTGAGAACTGGACACGGAACCACTGATTGGTTCAAAATTGCGAAAGGTGTCCGGCAAGGCTATATATTGTCACCCTTCCTATTTATATGCAGAGCCCATCATGACAAAATCCGAGGCTAGATGAATCAAAAATTGGTTTTTTTTTTAGGTTTTATTAAACACTTATAGGCCGCCCTTTTCCCTGAGGGGACTCAGGGCGGCTTACAATAATGAGGGAGGGGAGTGCAAGACAAGACATAAAAGAAAATGTGAGTAAAAATAATTAACAATAAAAGCACAACATTCACTCGGCATTCGGGCAGGGAGAGAGTAAAGTCCTATCCCCAGGCCTGACGGGATAGCCAGATCTTGAGGGCCGTGCGGAAGGCCTGGAAGGTGGTGAGGGTGCGGATCTCCACGGGGAGATTGTTCCATAGCGTCGGAGCTGCAACTGAGAAGGCTCTCCTCCGCGTAGTCGCCAGTCGGCACTGACTGGCGGATGGAATTCGGAGGAGGCCTACCCTGTGCGACCTGATGGGACGCAGGGAGGTAATTGGCAGAAGGCGGTCTCTCAAATAGTCAGACCCACTACCATGGAGCGCTTTGTGGATGGTAAGTAGGACCTTGAAGTGCACCCGGAGATCAACAGGTAGCCAGCGCAGCTCACAGAGGATCGGTGTTATGTGGGCAAACCGCGGTGCGCCCACGATCACTCGCGCGGCCGCATTCTGGACTAGCTGAAGTCGCCAGATGCTCTTCAAGGGCAGCCCCATGTAAAGATTGCCGGGAGAAATAGCAACAATCTCAGATATGCAGAAAGTGAAGGGGAACTAAAGAGCCTCTTGATGCGGGTGAAGGAGGAGAGTGCAAAAGTTGGCTTGAAACTCAACGTTAAGAAAACTTCCACTTGGAAGTTTATCTCTGTCCTCAGGGTGTTACGTTGTGCCATGCGTTTGTGAAGTGGCTGTTTTGTTTCTCCATCAATCTCCTGCCCACAGCGCAGTCCTTTCAGCCCTTCCAAGAAGGCTCCCCATCCATTTGCACAACTCAGGTGAACCCTGAGGACAGAGATAAACCTCCAAGTGGCCTCAACGACCCTCTAAAAGGATGCAAATGACCAGCTGTCTGCAAAGAGGATCAATCCTTCGGTTCCCCACCATGCAGTCAGAGCTGAAGAAGCTTCTTGGATGAGAAGCAAAATGTCTTTACGGAAAAAGCAGAAAGTCCAGTTGCCTCTTGAGAAAAAAAAGCACCTTTGGAGACTACCTTAACTGGATTTTGGACCTGGAATGGGGGGGGGGGGGCACAAGGACAACTATCTCCCCCTTTTCTCTTTCCACTCCTTTGCACGAGATGTACACACACACACACACACAGATGGCTTTCAGTCCAACACACAGCCTCTCCCAAGCTGGTCTTCCAACTCCGCGGTTAATTTCGAGACCCTTCCCCCCCCCCCAAAACAATGGCTGCTTTGTGCTCCCTGCCTCTCACAATTCTGGAAAAAGAGAGTTGGGGATGGGGTGGGGAAAAGGTCACAGGACGGGGAGGATAAAATAAGGGGGGCGGGTAGGCAGAGGATTAAAAGCACAAAGGAAAAGTGTCTTCGGTTCCAGCAGACGAAGCCATGGGGCTCTTAAGATGTGGGGCAGCTGGCGAAAAGCCATTTTTTCTCTCGAAAGATTTTCCCAGATGGGGACAAGGATGGAATGGTGGGGGCGGGGAGAGAGAAAGGACCCACCCAGATCCCTCTAGGGCATGAGAACCCCTCTCAAAGACCCCCGTCCGAGATCCACACAAGGAATCCTCAACTTCATCATTTTGTTTAACGGCCAAAGTTAACCACAGCACGACGATCGGTTTTCACACCAACAACCATCCATTCCCCCCCCCCCCCCCGATCGTTCGGATGCTTTGCAACCGACTCGTATTTACGACGGTCTCAGTGTCCCGGGATCGCGGGATTTCCCCCTTGGGCAACCTTCTGACAAGCAGCATCCGTGGAGGAAACGGGATTCCCTTAACAACCGTGTTCCTAATTTTCAGAAGCTCAGCGATTCACTTAAAGGAGGCAAGAAAAGTCGTATCTGGGGAAAAACTTCACAAATTTCTCACATAAATTCGGGGGCTCGATTGTGGTCGTAACTGAAGGACTACCTGTCGAGTGAAATGTCAATTTTTTTCTTCACATTCAAAGCAACCGGAGACTTAGGGAGTCCTCAATTTACGACCAGTTTGGGGGATCTGAAATCCCAGGACTGGTTGTTAAGGGAGCTTCATGCCACGGTTGTTGAGCCCAATCACGGCAGAGCTGACTGAGGGATTCTGGGAATTGAAGTCCACCCCTCTTTCAGATGCTGAGGTTGAGAAAGACTGACCGGCTATGTCATTAAGTGTGAAATCACGGATAAGTTGTGCAAACGCAGCATTGTAAGGGAAGAAGTCTGCTGTCTCGGCACATAATATCCGAGGAGGCAGAAGGAATTAGAATAAACTCGAATAATATCCAGGGACAAGCAAAAGCGACCAAATCCCAATTTTCCCAGTTTATTATAATAATTTTTTTAAAAATTAGAATTTTTTAACAAACACACAAAAGGCGAAATGGTAACCTTTTTGTCCTCGTGTGCCAAAAGCGTGCAACAGCGCATGGCACGTGCTCACACCCATATGTAAGGCACACGCAACACACACCCCCGTGTGCCCCACCTCCCTGTGCATGCATGCATGACCCCCCCCCCCGCACTCCTTCCACCACCACCCCCGTGCATGCGCGTGAAAACTCCCTGGGCCCTATTTTGGGCCTAGAAGGCCTCCCTGAAGCCTCCTGGGAGTAAAAATGGGCAGTGAGCCCCCCCCCACCTCCCATGGCATCTTTTGGGCCTAGCAGGCCTCCCTGAAGCCTCCTGGGAGTAAAAATGGGCTGTGAGGCCTCCCGCCTCCCGTGGCGTCTTTTAGGCCTAGCAGGCCTCCCTGAAGCCTCCTGGGAGCAAAAAGGGGCATGGGGAGGCGTGCTGCACTCCCACACTCCCGCGCATGCCCATGTGACCCCTCCGTCCCCCAAATCAGCTGGCCGGTGGGAGGCGCACAGACATATGCGGTGGAGCTGAGCCAGGCAACGGCTCGCGTGTCTACAGAGAGGGCTCCATGTTCACCCCTGTGGCATGCATGCAATTAGGTTCGCCATCACGGGTTTCCTGCTTGGGCATGGGGTTGGACTAGATGACCTATAAGGTCCCTTCCAACTCTGTTAATCTGGAAAGGTGTCAGAATGTCCTGAGCTGGGATTCCTGCTAGATGTGACAACTTTCAAAGGGCCAAATCCTTCTGGGGCACAGCAAAATGTAAGCGTTTGCCAATTTGGATCCAATTTATGGGTTTAGCAGAAGCAGCAAATACAGGGAGTCCTTGACTTAGGACCACAACTGAGCCCCTGAGAAGGAGGAAAGAGGAAAGAGGAAAAAGAAAAGAAGAAAGGGAAAGAGGAAAGAAGGAACGAAGAAAGAGGGAAAGAGGAAAGAAGGAAGAGGGAAAGAGGGAAAGGAGAAAGAGGGAAAGAGGGAAAGAAGAAAGGAAAGAGGAAAGAAGAAAGGAAAGAAGAAAGAGGGAAAGAGGAAAAAGGAAAGAAGAAAGGGAAAGAGGAAAGAAGAAAGAGGGAAAGGAAAGAAGGAAAAAGAAAAGAAGAGAGAAACAGGAAAGAAGGAAGTAGGAAAAAGGAAAGAGGAAAAAGGGAAAGATGAAAGATGAAAGAAGAAAAAGGGAAAGAGGAAAGAGGGAAAGAAGAAAGAGGAAAAGAGGAAAGAGGGAAAGAGGAAAGAAGAAAGAGGGAAAAGGAAAGAAGAAAGGGAAAAGGAAAGAGGAAAGGAAAAAAGAGAAGAAAGAGGGAAAGAAGAAAGAGGGAAAGAGGAAAGAAGGAAAGAAGAAAGAGGGAAAGAGGAAAGAGGGAAAAGGAAAGAAGAAAGGGAAAAGGAAAGAGGAAAGGAAAGAAGGAAAGAAGAAAAAGGGAAAGAAGAAAGAGGGAAAGAGGAGGAAAGAGGGAAAGAAGAAAGGGAAGAGAGAGAAGAAAATAAAGAGGAAAGAAGAAATAAGAAAGAGGGAAAGAGGAAAAAGGAAAGAAGAAAGAGGAAAAGGGCGAGTCTGATGGGGGCCGTCCTTCTTCCTCCTCCTCCTCCTCCCCTCCTCCTCCTCTCCCCGCCCCTTCCCCAGCCAGCCCCCTCCCAAGCCATCCCTGCCGCCGGCCGCCTCGTGGCTGCGCTGCGCCTCGACCGGCTCCTGCGCCCTGGACCAGCCGATCCCGTCCCATCCTCGCGGCTGCCGCTTCTTCTTCTGCCTTCAGCATCCCCCCTCCCCGCCATCCCCTGCTTTCCCAGGGGGAGAGGAGGGGGCGGCCCCGCGCGAGGCTTGGCCCACCTCTTGAGGGGGAGGGGGTCCAGATCTCGCCCCCCCCTGCCCCATCGCAGCCCCTTCCGCAGTGGGAGGGGAGGTGGGAAAGAAGCCAGGTGCCTGGCTGAGCATCCTTTGCCCCACCAGCGGTGGGTTGCTGGGGTGGGTGGGGGATCGCTTCCCTCTCTCTCCTCCCACCCCCCCCTCCCCGGGGGAAGGGGGGGCTTTCTGCCTCTGGATTCCTCGGAAGGAGAGCTGCGGGGGTCTCGCCGACGTTCCGGAATGTGGGGAGGGGGACGGGGATCCCGATCTGTATGGTAAACTGGTAAATTGACCAAAAAAAAAGGAAAGAAGGGGGGAAAAAACTGCGGGGAGGAGAGGAGAAAGGAGGGCAACCCCCTTCATCCACCTCCTGTGGATCCCCGATCTTGGGATCTCACCCCGGGTAGATTTCCTCGATCCCTGCAGCGGATCTGCAGGCCTGCGGAGGGGAACGCAGCGGGAGAAGAACAGGGAAGGTTGCACGCACGGCAGGTAAGTTTAACTCGAAGCCCCCTTTCCCCCCTTTCTCATCACCCCCTCCCCTCAAAGATAGGGCAGGGGGACAGCTGGAGGAAAGGGCTCCCAGGGCTGCTGGACCCCCAAGGCCCATCATCCACAGCCGGGGAAGGGGCTGCAGAGGGGATTCACCTTTGTGGATAGCAGAGAGAATTGCGGTCTGGGGCTCCCTTAAGACCCCTTGGAGATGCTGTGAATGGGCTCAGAAAATCGGGCCGGTTCCCCCTATGCAGGTAGTCCTCGGCTTACGACCATGGTTGAGCCCAACATTCCTGTTGTTAAGCAAGGCGTTGGTTCAGCGTGTTTTGGCCCCGTTTGACCCACCTTTCTTCCCGCCGTTGTTAAGTGAATCGCTGCAGGGCTTAAGCAAGTCGCTCTGTTGTTAAGTGAATCCGGCTTCCCCCTTTCTGGCATGGCTCGTCAGAAGGTCACCAAAAGGGGGAATCATGTGAGCCCCCCGGGATGCTGCGACCGTCGTAAATACGAGTCAGTGGATGAGCGTCCTAATTTTGATCACACGACCACAGGGATGGATGCTGCGGCTGTCGCTTCCTTCCTTCTCCTGCCCCTTCCTTTCTTCTCCCTTTCTTTTTTTTTTTCTTTCTCTCTCTCTTTTTCCCTTCCTTCCTTCTCCTGCCCCTTCATTTCTTCCCCCTTTCTTTTTTTCTTTTTCTCTCTCTCTCTTTCCCTTCCTTCCTTCCTTCCTTCTCCTGCCCCTTCATTTCTTCCCCCTTTCTTTTCTCTCTCTTTTCCTTCCTTTCTTGTCCTGCCCCTTCCTTTCTTCCCCCTTTCCTTTTCATCTCTCTCTCTCTCTCTCTCTCTCTCTCTCTCTCTCTTTCTCTCTTTCTCTCTTTCTTTGCTGGCCAAAAAAGAGGGGAAAGCACTCTGTACATGCTCAGAGACCGGGCCAGATTTGTAAACAATGAGGTGGAATGTTGTGCCAGAGCCTGCCTTTGGTTTCTGGGGTCACTCACCTCGGATGACATGACTAAGGTGACCTCTCTCTGTGTGTGTTTGTGTGTGTTGTTGAAGGGACGCAACAGCTGAGTGTGATTTGTGCCAGGCCAAGTGTGAGGGTGTAAAATTCTTGGCGTTTTCAGAACAGATACTAGTTACGGAGGAGTGTGTGTATCCAGTAACAGTTATATTTAAAGTTGTGCAAGCAATTACACCAAGGTGCAATTTAGATTGTGTGTGTGTGTGTGTGTGTGTGTGTGTGTGTGTGTGTGTGTGTGTGTTGCATTGTGTTCTCTGAAGTGCTAGTTTCCTCAGTCGTGGGGTTGTGTTTCCTTCCCCTTTGCCCCTCTCTGGCTTTTGAGGATTCTTCGTGTCCTTGAGGATTAGAATCTTGCCTCTCCATATCTTTAAAAGCTGATGGGCTAGTTCAGGGGGCAGGAAACAAATGCAGGAGGGGCTTGTAGAAAAAGAAAGAGTGAAGAGTAAAGGATCGGGCCCCTAAAGGGGGGGAGGGGGGGGAGGTTAGCCCCTTTTGTCCTTTTTATTGGTTCCATCTCTCCTCCGAGGGGGCTGAGTTCAAACATCCGATCTGAATGAAATCTGTCAGGGCAGAGAGAGATGGGGGAGAAGGGGGTTCTGGAGGACCCACCTTTCTCTTTCCCTTTCCTTTCTTTCTCCTTCTACCTCCTTCCCCCACCTCTCCCTTTCCTTTTCTTCCTTCACCTAATTCCCCTCTCTCCCTCCCATCCTCCCTTCTGCCTTTTTTCCTTTCCTTTCCTTTCCTTTCCTTCTTTCCTTTCCTTTCTTTTCCTTTCTTCCGCCTTCTACCTTCTTATTATTCTTTTGTGGGCCAAAGTTAAACGCAACATCTATCCTTCCTTCCTTCCCCCTTTCTCTAAATCCTCCCTCTCTACCCTCCTTCCCTTCTTCCTTCCCTCCCTCCCCCCTCCCCTTCTCCCTTTCTCTAAAACCAATCTCCCTTCCTCCCTCACTTTCCTTCCCTTCTTCCTCCCTCCCTCCCTCTCTTCCTTCCTTTCTCCCTTCCTTCCTCCCTTCCTTCCTTTTCTGAAAATGGAAAGCAGTTTGTGGGCCCCGAATAAAAAAAAATGATGCAGAAAACTGGGCTAATAACCAGGAGACTGGAAGTTTTAGTCCTGCCTTAGGCACGAATGCCGGTTGGGTGACCTCTCTCCCTCTCCCTCCCCCCCTCTCTCACCTCACAAGGCTGTTGTTGTAGGAAAAATAGGAGGAGGAAGGAGTTTTAAGTATGTTCACCTTGAGTTATTTATAAAAGCAACAAAGGCAGGAACAAGATGATAGGAAGATATAATAAATTGGGTGTAATATAGAGAGAGTGAAAGCTTTCTCCTCTCTGGCCTTTAATTTCTTTGATTTAAATAATTCCCTTTTCTTTTTTCCCCTGTGCTTTGATTCACCTTGCTTGCCCCAAAAGGGGACAGGATGATGGGTGAATATGGGCGGCTAAGAACGATGGGTCTTGAAGTCCCACCCCCCAAATCTTGGGCGCCCCAAATTTAAGGGAAAGATGTGGTTTTTAGACATCTTTCTCCTTTTCGTGCCATGGTCCTGCTAGTTGGGGACAATGGGAATTGTAGTACGACGCACCCAGAGGACTGGTTGCGCTGCCAGGTGACTTCCCCTGTGTGAGAAGGGACACACTTCGCTGCTCTTGAGCTGAATTGCTATTGTAAAACCAGGTCACCTACCCTGAAATTTTGCTCAGTTTAATCATTGAGGGTAACTGGAGCCGCCGTAACCCAGCCCGGTGGCTGGCAGGCAATTGATACTCCTTGGGATTAGGCAAGGAGCCAGTCCTCATTGATTTCACCTGAAGGGCTAAGTGCAGACTGACCTGTCAGGACGGCTGAAAGTTGGTTTGTTACCTCTTATGATGCTTCAGCTTGCCATTTCATTTAACTCTTGGAAAATATGTTTTTCATCCTAACCTTCCCCCTAGAACCCTGCGAGGTAGGCCTGGTCATTGACTGCCCCTCTTGTTTTACCTCCTCCTAGGATTAGAATAGGCAGAGTAATAATAACAAAATAACAGAGTTGGAAGGGACCTTGTAGGTCATCTAGTCCAACCCCCGCTCAAGCTGGAGACCCTGGGAAATAGAATAACAAGAGTTGGAAGGGACCTTGTAGGTCATCTAGTCAACCCCCCCCATCCAAGCAGGAGACCCTACACCATTTCTGACAAATGGCAGTCCAATCTCTTCCTGAAAGCCTCCAGGGATGAAGCTCCCACGATTTCCGAAGGCAACTTCTGCTCCATGGGTTGATTGTTCTCACTGTCAGGAAATCCCTCCTTATTCTATGATGTAGAAAAGATGTGGAGACTCTAGAAAGAGTGCAGAGAAAAGCAACAAAGAGGATTAGGGGACTGGAGGCTAAAATATACGATGAACGGTTGCAAGAACTGGGTATGTCTAGTTTGATGAAAAGAAGGACTAGGGGAGACATGATAGCAGTCTTCCGATATCTCTCGGGTTGCCCCAAAGAAGAGGGAGTCAAGCTATTCTCCAAAGCACCTGAGGGCAGGACAAGAAGCAATGGGTGGAAACTAATCAAGGAGAGAAGCAACTTAGAACTGAGGAGGAATTTCCTGACAGTTAGAACAATTAATCAGCGGAACAGAAGTTGCCTCCAGAAGTTGTGAATGCCCCAACACTGGAAGTCTTTAAGAAGATGTTGGATAGCCATTTGTCTGAAACGGTATAGGGTTTCCTGCCTAGGCAGGGGGTTGGACTAGAAGACCTCCAAGGTCCCTTCCAACTCTGCTATTGTATTGTATTGTATTTCTAGGTTGAATCTCTCCTTGATCAGTTTCCATCGTATTATTCCTTGTCTGGCCCTCAGGTGCTTTGGAGAATAGCTTGATGCCTTCCTCCTCTCTGGGACAGCCCCTCAAATATTGGAAGATGCTCTCCTGTCTCCCCTGGTCCTTCTCTTCCCTAGACTGGCCAGGCCCAGTTCCTGCAAACGTTCATCGTATGTTTTAGCCTCTAGTCCCCTCATCATCCTGGCTGCTCTCCCCTTCACTCTTTCTAGAGTCTCAGCATCTCCCTTGTAATTCAGTAAAACGGGAACATTTCTTCATTAAGATATTTCTCCATTAAGAAATGTGCTTTTGATCCTAGGGATGGGGGAAGATAGCAATAGCAGTAGCAGTTAGACTTATATACCGCTTCATAGGGCTTTCAGCCCTCTCTAAGCGGTTTACAGAGTCAGCATATCGCCCCCAACAACAATCCGGGTCCTCATTTTATCCACCTCAGAAAGATGGAAGGCTGAGTCAACCTTGAGCCGGTGAGATTTGAACAGCCGAACTGCAGAACTGCAGTCAGCTGAAGTAGCCTGCAGTGCTGCACTCTAACCACTGCGCCACCTTGGCTCCATTTGCACAGATGGTGATTTATGCGCCTGGTTGTGGCCCACCAGCGGAGCTGATAGCAGATTCGGACAGTGAGGAGGTTGGGGAGGAACCTGGGCCAATCCTGGGGAAGGCTCTGAGGAGGGCTCTGTGTCGGAGGCAGAGAGGGGGCCAGGGCCGTCTGACAGTTATCAGCTGCCTTCGGAGTGAGACATCAGGGAGGCAGAAGAACAGCTGGAGCCTGTTCCCAGTGTGTGCATGCACAGAGTGGCCAGACAAAGGGAACAGCTAAAGAACAGGGGTCGACTTGGGAGGAAGGCCACAGGTGGACGATGAATGGCCCCTCCCAGAGGAAATAAAAGAGGAGCGACAGGGGAGTGGAGTTTGCAGGAGACAATTAGTTCGCTTAATCGGTTCCTGACTCTCCGAAACTCCTGACCAAGTTTTGCAGATCTCGGCCTGGCAGCTCTCCAAGCCAGATAAGGTCTGTGACTGTAAATCCTCCCTTGAAAGACTTGGTTGGATGTGAAGGAGCAGAATTCACAGTCAATTAATAAAAGGGGTTTTTGTCGGGACAAGGAGTTGGCTTCAGGCTCTTGGGAAGCCTCAGTGAGAACAGCTTTTTGCTTAGGAATGGGAAGAACTAATTTGGTTTCAATGGTTTCGTTTTAATCCTCCGGATCTCATTTCTCGTCTCCCGTATCTTTACACAAAGCCTGCTTGTATCGGCATAGTAGTGTCATTTCCAAACAGGTGAGCTGTCGTGCCAATCCTACATCGCCTTCATAACAATCCTCCAGTGTGTCTCTCTGGATCTCACCTAACCTTTTTTTGCGTCGAAATATCTCTACAGATAGTCCCCGACTTACAACAGTTCATTTAGTGACCGTTCAAAGCGAGCCCAGCCCTGAAACAATGAACAGAGTTATAGGACCGTGTTTCACACTTATGACGGCGGCAGCATCCCCACGGTCACGTGATCAAAATTGGGACGCTTGACAACTGACTCATAGTTATGACGGTTGCAGCGATCCCATTTGGCGACTGTCGGAAAAGCAAAAGCCAATGGGGAAGCCGGATTCACCTAACAACCGAGTGACTGACTTAACTGCCGTGATTCACTTAACGACCATGGCGAGAAAGGTCGTAAGATGGGGCAAAACTCCTTAGCAGCAGAAATTTTGGGCTCAGGTTGTGGTCAGAATTTGAGGACGATCTGTATATTTTCTTGTGTGTCCTAACAACTGCAGTGATTCCCTTAACGACGGTGTCAAGAAAGGTTGTAAAATGGAGTGAAAAATGTATGTTCTGTCATGGCCTCAACAAGTCTGTACAGTCCGATTGGCAAGTTTTCCAAAGTGGTTCGCCATTGCCTCTTTTCTAGGGCTGAGAGAAATTGACTGGCCCAAGGTCATCCAACTGGCTTCATGGTGGGACTAGAATAGCATAGAGTAACAGAGTTGGAAGGGACCTTGGAGGTCTTCTAGTCCAACCCCCTGCTTAGGCAGGAAACCCTACACCACTTCAGACAAATGGTTATCTAATCTCTTCTTCAAAACTTCCAGTGTTGGAGCATTCACAACTTCTGTTCCACTGATTAATTGTTGTAACTGTCAGGAAATTTCTTCTTAATTCTGAGTTGCTTCTCTCCTTGATTAGTTTCCACCCATTGCTTCTTGTTCTACCCTCAGGTGCTTTGGGGAATAGCTTGACTCCCTCTTCTTTGGGGCAGCCCCTGAGATATTGGAAGACTGCTATCCTGTCTCCCCTGGTCCTTCTTTTAATTAGACTAAGTAATATAAGGACTAGAAACCCCAAAATCACTCAACTGCATTTTCTCGGAAGTTGGAAATTTATCCAGAAATTTTCCCTCTTTGTGAGAAGAATCAAAGATTTGGTAGGAAGGGGCCTTTCCTATTTTGGGGGAAATAGTGGGGGCTGCAAACTCTCCGAAGACTTTGAACCCTTGCTCTTTTTCCGAGCAACGTGTTTCAACGATTGTTTACCGAGCCAAAAGGCAGCTCCGCGTTAAGCCGGGGTATCATATAACCTCCTTGCGTTTCTCGGTTGATCCTTTTAGGGGTGTTAATTTCTAAAACTGGAGATGAAGCTGTCGGGCATTTGAGCCTACCAAGGACGCGGTGGCCTCTGCTGAGAAAACTTTTGTGCCTTAAAAATATGCAGTAGCAGCCAAAACGTGTGAAAACCTTTTGGGAAAAGTGTATTTTTTCAGGTTTGATGGCTAATAACATCACTTTTTCTTTTTTGCAGTAGTACCATAAAATTATATACATCAACGGAAAGATAATCCCCCGTCTTCCTTTCATTCTCTCCTCCTGTCTCTTTCTTTTCTCCCTCCCTCCCTTCTCTGCTTTCCTCCTCTCCTTTCCCTTTCTTCTTCCCTTCTTTTCTCCTACTCCTGCTCTTCTTCTTCCCCTTCCTACCCTCTCCCCTTCTCTTCCTCTCTCCTCCATCCTCCTCTCCTTACCTCTTTCTTTCCCCCGTCTTCCTTTCATTCTCCTCCTCTCTCCCTTTTCTCCCTCTTTCCCTTCTCTACTTTCTTCCTCTCCTTTCCCTTCCTTCTTCTCTTACCTTTCTTCCACTCCTACTCTTCCTCTTCCCCTTCCTACCGTCTCTCCTTCTCTTCCCCTCCCTTCCATCCTCCTCACCTCTTTCTTCTTTCCCCCATCTTCCTTTCATTCTCTCCTCCTGTCTCTTTCTTTCTCCCTCCCTCCCTTCTCTGCTTTCCTCCTCTCCTTTCCCTTTCTTCTTCCCTTCCTTTCTCCTACTCCTGCTCTTACTCTTCCTACCCTCTCCCCTTCTCTTCCTCTCTCCTCCATACTCCTCTCCTTACCTCTTTCTTTCCCCCTTCTTCCTTTCATTCTCTCCTCCTGTCTCTTTCTTTTCTCCCTCCCTCCCTTCTCTGCTTTCCTCCTCTCCTTTCCCTTTCTTCTTCCCTTCCTTTCTCCTACTCCTGCTCTTCCTCTTCCCCTTCCTACCCTCTCCCCTTCTCTTCCTCTCTCCTCCATACTCCTCTCCTTAGTTCTTTCTTTCCCCCTTCTTCCTTTCATTCTCTCCTCCTCTGTCTCTTTCTTTTCTCCCCCCTCCCGTCTCTCCTTTCCTCCTCTCCTTTCCCTTCCTTCTTCCCTTCCTTTCTCCTACTCCTGCTCTTCCTCTTCCCCTTCCTACCCTCTCCCCTTCTCTTCCTCTCTCCTCCATACTCCTCTCCTTAGTTCTTTATTTCCCCCTTCTTCCTTTCATTCTCTCCTCCTCTGTCTCTTTCTTTTCTCCCCCCTCCCGTCTCTCCTTTCCTCCTCTCCTTTCCCTTCCTTCTTCCCTTCCTTTCTCCTACTCCTGCTCTTCCTCTTCCCCTTCCTACCCTCTGTCCTTCTCTTCCTCTCTCCTCCATACTCCTCTCCTTACCTCTTTCTTTCCCCCCCCCGTCTTCCTTTCATTCTCCTCCTCTCTCCCCTTTCTCCCTCTCTCCCTTCTCTACTTTCTTCCTTCATCCTCTCCTTCCCCTCCCTTCTTCCTTTCGTGTTCTCCTCCTCTCTCTCTTTCTTTTCTATTATTGTAAGTGTCTCTTTCAGGTCTCTATGTTTCCTTGGGATGGCATTTCCGCAGACCCAAATAGAATTTGACATCATTTCTTACTCCGTTGCCTTCCCTAATCTGTCCCCTATTCTGCTATCCCCTTTGTGTCTTCTTGTATTGTATTGTATTGTATTATTTGTATGCCGCCCTTCTTCGGGAGGACTCAGGGCGGCGAACAATTCAAGGGGGAAAAAGGGGAACATAAAAAGACAAAATACAAATAATAAAAGTAGACAACAGTCGCACAACCATACATGTCGAGAGGGGAGGGAACTCATCACCCCCAGGCCTGCCGGCAAAGCCAGGTTTTGACGGCTTTTCGGAAGGCCTGGAGAGAGGTGAGGGTCCGAATCCCTGCGGGGAGTTCATTCCAGAGGGCCGGAGCTGCCACAGAGAAGGCCCTCCCCCGGGTAATAGCCAGGTGGCATTGGCTGGTAGATGGCACCCGGAGGAGGCCAACCCTGTGAGATCTAATGGGTCTGTGGGAGGTAATTGGCAGCAGGCGGTCTCTCAAGTACCCAGATCCAATACCATGAAGGGCTTTATAAGTGACGACTAGCGCCTTGAAGCATATCCGGAGACTGATCGGTAACCAGTGCAGCTCATGGAGGATAGGTGTAACGTGGGTGTACCGAGGTGCACCCACAATCGCTCGCGCGGCTGCGTTCTGGACGAGTTGAAGTCTCCGAATACTCTTCAAGGGCTGCCCCATGTAGAGCGCATTGCAGTAGTCCAGTCTTGAGGTCACGAGGGCGTGAGTGACTGTTGCGAGCACCTCCTGGTCCAGGTAGGGACGCAACTGGTGCACCAGGCGAACCTGGGCAAATGCCCCCCTGGTCACAGCTGACAAATGATGTTCAAAAGTCAGCTGTGGATCCAGCTGTTGCAATCTCCATGAGGCCTAACAGCAAATGCAGAATTCTCTTTTGCATTTTTGAACGAAGGTTTCCTAGCTCAATCGTGGCTACCCAGTGAGGACTTCCTGCCTCCCCAAATGGACCGTCCAGTGTTTATACTTTCCAATAGGTTCTCCGTTGACCTGTCGGGCCCGGTCCGGCTGCTGTGGAACCTGAGACCATCTGAAGACGGCTGCCTGCTGTAGACTTCCATGAGGGCAGGACTCGCACGCGGAGCGCTCTTGGACCAAGGCCCCCAGCATGGCCTGTCCTTGGCTCATCATTCCCAGCGGCCTCAAGATGATGTCTCGGAAGAAGATCCTTCTTCTCTTCCTGCTGGCCTTCAGCACCGGAACGCTGCTCCTGCGCCAGAGCGCAAACTTCAGCTGGTAAGCGTCTGAGGAGGGGTCTCCAGGGAGGCTGGAATGGGGCCAGGGGCTTGTTCAAGAGGCGGGGGGGAATTGCAGGGAGAGGAAGCTAGCATCCCCGAAAGAGGATCGATCCAACCGGTAGCGTGGCTGGGAAGAAGTGACCCTTTCTTTAAACATTCTTATTAGATTCTCTTTAGATTAGATCAGGGATGGCGAACTTTTTCAGCAGCAAGTGCCCAAAAGATGCGGAGACTCTGGAAAGAGGGCAGAGAAGAGCAACCAAGAGGATTAGGGGACTGGAGGCTAAAACATATGAAGAACGGTTGCAGGAACTGGGCATGTCTAGTTTAATGAAAAGAAGGACTAGAAGAAACATGATAGCAGTCTTCCAATTATCTATCTATCTATCTATCTATCTATCTATCTATCTATCTATCTATCTATCTATCTATCTATCTAATCTATCTATCTATCTATCTATCTATCTATCTATCTCTATCTATCTATCTATCTATTATCTATCTATCTATCTATCTATCTATCTATCTATCTATCTATCTATCTATCTATCTATCTATCTATCTATCTATCTATCTATCTATCATCTATCTATTATCTATCTATCTATCTATCTATTATCTATCTATCTATCATCTATCTATCTATCTATCTATCTATCTATCATCTATCTATCTATCATCTATCTATTATCTATCTATCTATCTATTATCTATCTATTATCTATCTATCTATCTATCATCTATCTATTATCTATCTATCTATCTATCTATCTATCTATCTATCTATCTATCTATCTATCTATCTATCTATCATCTATTTATTTATCTTTCTATCTATCTATCATCTATCTATCTATCATCTATCTATCTATCTATACATACACACACACACACACATTTTTACATTTTTCATCATCATGCATTGGTGCTTAGGAAACTCTGTTATCTGGGTCAATTTACGTATACATAGTAATAGTTGTAGCAATATTGTTTATTTATACATATTAATAATCTTTCCACTTCTAACTTCTACCTCAGTTATCTAACCACACATAGAACAAATCCCATGTTAAAAAATATTCTATATCTCCCGTACACAAGTGGAATACGGCATCCAGTTTTGATTGCCACGATGTAGAAAAGATGTGGAGACTCTAGAAAGAGGGCAGAGAAGAGCAAGAAAGAGGATTAGGGGACTGGAGGCTAAAACATATGAAGAACGGTTGCAGGAACTGGGGATGTCTAGTTTAATGAAAAGAAGGACTAGGGGAGACATGATAGCAGTCTTCCAATTATCTGTCTGTCTGTCTGTCTATCATCTATCTATCTATCTATCATCTATCTATCTATCATCTATATCATCTATCTATCTATTATCTATCTATCATCTATCTATCTATCTATCTATCTATCTATCTATCTATCTATTATCTATCTATCCATCATCTATCTATCTATCTATCTATCTATCTATCTATCTATCTATCTATCATCTATCTATCTATCTATCTATCTATCTATCTATCTATCTATACACACACACACACACACATTTATACATTTTTCATCGTCATGCATTGGTGTTAGGAAACTGTGTTATCTGGATCAATTTACGTATACATAGTAATAGTAGTAGCAATATTGTTTATTTATACATATTAATAATCTTTCCACTTCTAACTTCTACCTCTGTTATCTAACCACACATAGAACAAATCCCATGTTAAAAAATATTCTATATCTCCTGTACACAAGTGGAATACAGCATCCAGTTTTGATTGCCACGATGTAGAAAAGATGTGGAGACTCTGGAAAGAGTGCAGAGAAGAGCAACCAAGAGGATTAGGGGACTGGAGACTAAACCATAGAAAGAACGGTTGCAGGAACTGGGTATGTCTAGTTTAATGAAAAGAAGGACTAGGGGAGACATGATAGAAGTATTCCAATATCTCAGGGGTTGCCACAAAGAAGATTTGGGAGTCAAACTATTCTCCAAGGCACCTGAGGGTAAAACAAGAAATAATGGGTGGAAACTAATCAAGGAGAGAAGCAACTAAGGAGAAACTTCCTGACAGTTAGAAAAATTAATAAGTGGAACAGAAGTTGCCTCCAGAGGTTGTGAATGCTCCAACACTGGAAGTCTTTAAGAAGATGTTGGACAGCCATTTGTCTGAAATGGTGTAGGGTTTCCTGCCTAGGCAGGGGGTTGGACTAGAAGACCTCCAAGGTCCCTTCCAACTCTGCTATTGTATTGTATTGTGTGTGCATGTGTGTGCTGGAGTGTCAGAATCCCAAACACCAGCTGGCTGGTGCACGCATGCCCATTTTTTAGCCGTTTTTCGGACCATTGTTGGCTGCCTAAAAATGGCCCAAAAACCAGCCCAGAAAACGGCCTGTTTTTTTTGCCGTTTTTCAGGAAATTTTCAGGCAGTTTCCCAGCCCTCTGGCGTCCACGAAGACCAGCTGGCTGGCGTGCATATGCACACCAGAAATCAGAAGAGCAGCTGGCGATGACGGCATGCCCATAGAAAGAGCTCTGCGTGCCACCTATGGCACGGATGCCATAGGTTCGCCATCATGGGATTAGATTATGTTAGAAGGGACATAATCTAAGCTAAAGCAAAAGGGGGAATAGAGTTTGCAGGAGAGACAATTAGTTTGCTTCATTGGTTCGTGACTCTCCGAGACTCCTGGCCAAGTTTTGCAGAGATCGGCCCGTCAGCTCCCCAAGCCAGAGAAGGTCTGTGACCGTAAATCCTCCCTCGAAAGACTTTGTTGGATGGGAAAGAGCAGAATTCACAGGGAATTTTTTTTTAAAGATTTTTTTTTAAAAAAATTTATTTTATCAATTTCATATATACATTCACAATTATATGATCTCATAACTGTTATTAATAATATGTATTTATAACAATTTTTCCCTACAGTTGACAATATACTTGAAGATTGCTTTCTTAACATCCCATAGATCCATCTTATCTTACAACGGTCCTACTTCTTCTTCCCTCCCTCCCTCTTTCCTTCCCTCGTTTCTTCTCTCCTACTCCCCTTCCTTCCCTCCTTCCTTCCCTCCCTCCCTCCTTCCCCTTCCCTCCTTCTCTCCTTCCCTCCTTCCTACCCTCCTTCCTTCCTTCCCTCCTTTCTTTTCTCCTTCCCTCCTTCCTTTTCCCCCTTCCTTTCCTCCTTAATAAAAAGATTTTTATTAACAAACATGTAAAATACACACACACAAAACCTAGACGTACACCACATTTACACAATACAATACGAACAGGAGCTTCCTGTTCTTTCTAATAGCAATTATCAATCTATACCGCTCACCTTATATTATGTCCCCTTTTATTGTATTTCATTTGGATTCCACTATTCTTAACCCTCTTATTTTACTCATAACTATTATTTTTTGAGTTTTGTTATATTCCTTCATTGATTCTTGTTTCTTTCCTCCATCCACCTATACCATTTATTCCACATCTGGTAGAATTCTGATTCTTCTTTTCCCTGGATTTCTTTAGTTAGTTTGTCCATTTCAGCACAATCCATAACCTTTCTCATTATTTCATCTTCGCTTGGAATTAGTTTGTTTTTCCATTTCTGGGCAAAGGCAATCCTTGCCGCCGTAATTGTATGTAGTATTAAATACTGGATTTCTTTTTTGTATTTCACAGACATAATTCCTAATAAAAAAAACTTCAGGTTTCCATTCTAGGGAATTAAGGGAATTAATAAATGTTTTGTTGGGACCAGAAGTTTGCTTCGTGCTCTTGGGAAGCCTCGGTCAGAATTCCTCCCTATTGTTTGATGTTCTAATTCAGGTTAGCAGGAGAGACACATGGTGCACTAAACCGAGCTAAAACGGTACCCCAATTGTCTGTAACTCCCAGCTAGCTAGGCAAAATTGTGGTCCCAAGGTGGCATGGTGGTTAGGGTGCAATACTGCAGGCCACTTCAGCTGACTGTTATCTGCAGTTCAGCGGTTCTAATCTCACCGGCTCAAGGTTGACTCAGCCTTTCATCCTTCCGAGGTGGGTGAAATGAGGACCCAGACTGTGGGGGCGATATGCTGACTCTGTAAACTGCTTAGAGAGGGCTGAAAGCCCTATGAAGCGGTATATAAGTCTAACTGCTATTGCTATTGCCAGAGGAAAGAGGGAGGAGCCGGTAGTGAGTATCCCTGGACAACTTGTTTCTCCTTCCGCCAGGTTCCCAAAGTCTCCTCCCTTCAGCTGCGCGCCCTGGGTCTCCCCGCCCGCGAAGCACACCGCCGTGGCCTTCCTGAAGACCCACAAGACGGCCAGCACCACGGTGCAGAACTTGCTCTTCCGCTTTGCGGAGCGGCACAACGTGACGGTGGCCCTGCCCCACCACGCCTGCGACCACCAGTTCTGCTACCCCCACAACTTCTCGGCCCGCTTCGTGCACCCGTACACCCTCCCGCCCCGCCTCATCGCCAGCCACCTGCGCTTCAACCGCGACGAGCTGCGCCGCCTCATGCCCAACGACACCGTCTACATCACCATCCTGCGCGAGCCAGTGGCCATGTTCGAATCCCTCTTCAGCTACTACAATCAGTACTGCCCGGCTTTCCGACGGGTACCCAACGGATCTATGGACACCTTCCTCAACAACCCGTCGCAGTACTATCGTTCCAATGAGAAGTACGCCATGTATGCGCACAACACCTTGGTGTACGACCTGGGGGGAGACCCCGAGCACAGCCCCGAAGACTCGACGTACCTCCCCAAATTTATCCGTCAAATAGAAGGCATTTTTTCTCTGGTGATGTTGGCGGAGTATTTCGACGAATCGTTGGTCCTTCTCCGCCATCTCCTCGCCTGGGACCTGGAGGACATTCTCTACGTCAAGCTGAACATGCGCAGCCTGGAGTCCAAGCTCAACATCAGCTCGGCCCACGTGGCCGCGCAGATCCGCGCCTGGAACGCCCTCGACGCCGCTCTCTACGACCACTTCAATGCCACCTTCTGGAGGAAGCTGGGCAAGATGGACCCAGGTTGCCTCCGGAAAGAGCTCCGGGCCCTTCACCAGGCCTGCGAGCGCCTGGCACGCCACTGCTTCCGCGGCCAGCCCCAGCTGCGCCCGGCCATGCAGATCAAGAACAAAGAGCTCCGGCCGTGGCAGCCCAGCGCCAAGGTGGACATCGTGGGCTACGACCTGCCGGGTTCGGGCCCCCACTCGGACGAGCAGTGTCTCAAATTGGTCATGCCGGAGGTGCAGTATTCCCGCTACTTGCTAAGGAAGCAGAGCCTCAAAAACCGCCGTCGCGCCGTCCCCCATCGGCCCCTCTCGCCCCGAGGACTCCTACCCCCCCCTCGGCACCCGGCCGTCAAAGCTTCCTGAGCAGGAGGATGGGGGCTTAAGGAGGACCCTGGGCAGGGCGGACGGCTGGTGGGGTTCCCTTGTGATTATTTCTTTTTCCTTTTTTCGCCCCCCTGGGTCTCTAGGACTTTCCGGCCCAGTTTTATCCACTTAAGACCTCAGGACGGAAGCATCGAGGGTGAGCGGGACTCTCCTTTTCGATGCCCCAAAGGAGCTGGACATCAAGCGCAGCTCGTTTTCAGCAGCCAGGACTTGAAAACGACCGATGGGTTCTGCGGATTGAATTGCTTTCTTTTTTTGCTTCCTGCTTGCCTTCCTCTTTTTTCTCCTTTCTTCCTTCCCTCCTTTCTTCCTCCCTCCCTTCTTTCCTTCTTTTTTTCTCCTTCCTTCCTTTCTCACTTCCTCCTCTCCTCCCTCTCCTTCCTTCCCTTCTCTTCCCTTTTTCATTTTTCATGTTTTCCTTCCCTCCCTCTTCCTTCCCTTCCCTTCCTTCCTCTTCATCTCCTTTCCTTTCCCCCTTTCCTTTCCTACTTTCTTTTTCTCCTTTTCCTTCCTTTCCTTTCTTCCTTTCCCCCTTAACTTTCTTCCTTCTCCTTTCTTTTCCTTTCCTTTCTTCCTTTCCCCCTTTTCTTTCCTCCTTTCCTTTTCTCCTTTCTTTTCTCCCTTTCCTTTCCTCCTTTCCTTTCCTCCTTTCTTTTTCTCCTTTTCCTTCCTTTCCTTTTTTCCTTTCCCCCTTTTCTTTCCTCCTTTCCTTTTCTCCTTTCTTTTCTCCCTTTCCTTTTCTCCTTTCCTTTCCTCCTTTCTTTTTCTCCTTTTCCTTCCTTTCCTTTCTTCCTTTCCCCCTTAACTTTCTTCCTTTTCCTTTCCTTTCTTCCTTTCCCCCTTTCCTTTCTCCCTTTACTTTTCTCTTTTCCTTTCCCCCTTTCCTTTCTTTTTCTCCTTTTCCTTCCTTTCCTTTCTTCCTTTTCCCCTTAACTTTCTTCCTTCTCCTTTCTTTTCCTTTCCTTTCTTCCTTCACCCTTTCCTTTCCTTTCTTTTTCTCCTTTTCCTTCCTTTCCTTCCTTTCCCCCTTAACTTTCTTCCTTCTCCTTTCTTTTCCTTTTCTTTCTTTCTTTCCCCCTTTCCTTTTCTCCTTTCCTTTTCTCCTTTCCTTTCTCTCTTTCCTTTCCTTCTTTCTTTTTCTCCTTTTCCTTCCTTTCCCTTCTTCCTTTCCCCCTTAACTTTTTTCCTTTTCCTCTTTCTTTTCCTTTCCTTTCTTTCTTTCCCCCTTTTCTTTCTTCCTTTCCCTTGCTCCTTTCCTTTCTTTTCCTTTCCTTTCCATTCCCTTCCCTCCCTCTTGTTTATTTTCATGAACCAGGACAAATTTGGGGCTGTTTTGTGCCTGGGAATATTCGGGGCTGATCTTCACATCCTCCTCATCTTCTGTACCCTTCCCACATTTTTTCAATGCTGTTTTTGTCTTTCCTTACACTCCTACAAACGTCTGATATATTCCCCCCTCCCCCCCCCCCCCGCGATGGATGAAGGAGAAACGTTTTCTGTTCTGCTGCTGTGATGTTCTGCTTCCCTCTTTGAGAAGAAATCCGCTTCTGAGTTTAGGTAATGATCATTAAACAGGTCATCCTCCTGTTCGGCCTCGCCACGTGGCAGGCGCTGTTCTATTTATTTTATTTATAGATTTATTGCACATTTGTCCCATTTTCCTCCAAAGACCCCCAGGTACCTGCACAGACACACACCTTCCCCGTCATCCTCACAACAACCCTGTGAGGTAGGCTGGACCAGAACCAAAGTTGCACCAGGGTTTGAAGGTGCATTTCCCCTTCCCTCCCAGGCATAGCTCAGTGTTCCCATTTCTTTAAGTAGCATTAAATGGCTAGTGAAAGGTCGTGGGTTTTTTTTGGGGGGGGGGGGAACCCACAACTTTTTAAAATGGGAAATGAAGGTTATACAAATGGAGTTTGTAACGTGTGCCATGCCTGTTGTTGTTTTTTTAACTTACAAAAAAAAAAGGTGGAAGAAGGTTTTAAGTAGGATGTCCAAAAAGCACAATATTTGTTGTGGCCCTCAGTGGCCAGTGGAGCTGATGGCAGATTCGGACAGTGAGGAGGGTTGGGGAGGAACCTGGGCCAGTCCTGGAGTCTGGGGAAGGCTCTGAGGAGGGCTCTGTGTTGGAGGCAGAGAGTGGGCCAGGGCTGTCTGACAGTTATCAGCTGCCTTCAGAGTCAGACATCAGTGAGGCAGAAGAACAGCTGGAGCCTGTTCCCAGTGGGTGCATGTGCAGAGTCGCCAGACGAAGGGAACAGCGAAATCGACTTGAGAGTAAGGACACAGGTGGACGGTGAATGGCCCCTCCCAGGGGAAATAAAAGAGGAGCGAAAGGGGAGTGGAGTTTGCAGGAGACAATTAGCTCGCTTCATTGGTTCGTGACTCTCCGAGACTCCTTTTGCAGAGATCGGCCTGGCAGTTCTCCAAGCCAGATAAGGTCTGTGACTGTAAATCCTCCCTTGAAAGACTTTGCTGGATGTGAATGAGCAGAATTCACAGCCAATTAATAAAAGGGTTTTTTTGTCAGGACCAGGAGTTTGCATCATGCGAAGCCTCGGTCAGAATAACAGTCATGAATCAATGGGCACAATGAGACTTTTAAGTTTGAATGAGAAATACAAATCAGGCTGCGAGGAACAGATCCTTCCAAAGGATCTGGTCCAGCAATGTTTAACTGCTGTCCTCTTTTATCAGCAGCGTTATGGGTGACCTGTGATGAGAAATGCATCTATTTGCTAGAACGGAAAAAATATTGTCCTGAAAATGATCTCGTTTGCTTGGCCCCTGAGAAAAATAAATCCAGAGCTTGTTCTTCTTGGCCTCCTATGTGTTCAATTCCTCCGGCGTCTTTCTTTTCTCCCAGCGTGTAAAACCAATTGGTTTAGCTCAGTTACAGAGATGTAAGTTTGAGGAAGGAACAAGCAGTTTTTGTGGAAATTCTGTAGATAGCAAGGGCCTGCATCTGATCCGTCAGCCTAAATGTTGGCTTGAAGAGAACGGATGTGAGCCAAAAGGCCGAGGAGGAAAATTAGCCAGAGGTCCCCAACACATCTGGGGAGACAGATGATGATTTACTGTGATTGACAGGTTAGCAGGCCGCACAGAGTCTTTTTGGAGAGCACAGACTGGGCCTATTTTGCAAAGGTTGAAGGGCGTTCTCCAGCCAGAACTGGCTGCAATAAATCATATTGGCTGCATTTCATTTAAATGAGGTTGCATTTAGTTGCTACGTCTCCGGGCATTTTTCAGAGGGTGTCTTGCTACCCATAATCTGGGGGTGCCAGATAAGCCACTATTTGCCATTCAAAAACACCAGGATGACCATTTTTAGAAGCAGGAGATGAAGTAAGCCAGAACTAATGTACTGTATGGCTTTGTCCAGTTCTAAAAAGTTGGGACTTTTCGGTGCAGTTGCCAACCTTCGCCAACAGAGGGCGGTGCTCTACTTGCTCTCTTCCCCTTTTTCTAAGTTCAAAGCTGCTCAACAGAACTGTGAGAAGTACTGACCTCTAGTGGATTAGGTTGGGAATCGCATCTGAAAAGCCAACAAAGGAATACACATGTACAAGTTTAGTGACGGTTCAAAATTACAACAGAACAAATGATTTAGGAGCATTTTTTTCAGAGTTATGATGCCTGTAGCATCCCCATGATCACGTGATCAACGCTTGGCAACTGGTTCATATTTATGAGAGGGCTGAAAGCCCTATGAAGCGGTATATAAATCGAACTGCTATTGCTATTGCTAATCACAAAATCACGTGATTCCCCTTTTGTGACTGACAAGCAAAGTCAATGAATTGAATTGAATTTATTATATTTCTATGCCACCCTATTCCCAGAAGGGACTCAGGGCGGCTCACAACCAAGTCGGGGGGGGGGGGGGATAGGAGGATGCCAGATTCACTTTGACAACCCAGATTACCAACTTAGCAACTGCAGAGATTCACTTGACAACTGCGGCATGAAAGGTCGTAAAATGGGGCAAAACTCACGTAACAACAAAAATTGTGGGCTCAGTGGCGAGCGTACGTAGAGGACTACTTCCACTGGACAAGGAAAGAGAAGTTCAATTGATGCCTTCTGATGGATGATCCAGTTTTTATCGACGGACTTTTTGAGTTATTTCTAGTGGGATGAATAATGAGATGCGGCGTGAATGCATTTTGGCTTCCTGGTTAATTAAACTGAGGATCGAAAGAAAACCTATTAAAGCATACCTTTTGGATCTTTCCTCCCCAAAAGATGGATAGATTTCAGATTCGTTCCTTTTTTAAAAAGAACTTTAAAAATTTGTCTTTATCTGTTTCTCTAATGATGTGCTGCAGAAGTATTGGCGTTTCCAGTATTTTATTCCTAATTCCATCCAGTTCCATTGTTTTTCATTCAGGATCTGGCAATCATCTATTTATAAAGCGTTTGAAAATTAAAAGTGATATTCTTGGCTAAATACTAATATACATCAAGAGCAACGAACCCCTTTCGTTCAAATACTGTTGAACAAGTAGTATCTCACACCGGTGAGTTTGGTAGACCAGATTGTGCATTTAATATGTTTCCTTTTCGAATGGAATAGAATATTCTTTATTGGCCAAGTGTGATTGGACACACAAGGAATTTGTCTCCGGTGCATAAACTCTGTATACATACAAACAAGAGTCATAAACCATAAGATACAAACATCAAAGTGATAAATCATAAGATACCAATAGTAGAAGATAAAAAGGAAAGATGAGAAGGATAATAGTAATACAGCCCCTATTACATGGGTAAGTGTCCAAAATTTTTTATTTTGCGAGGGAATTCCAGTTATCCACTCTAAACCTTAAGAATCTCTTATTTTGTCATTCTATTTTTATATGGAGAATTAAAAATGCCCCCATTGCTCCTCTTGATAACAGTTTATAACACTTGCAGCGTGGCTGGCGTTCCCTGATTCCCCCCCCCAGCACCATTTTGTGACTAGCCACCCTGCAGTGTAGTCCTCTTGCCATTCTACCCCATCTCCGGGACAGCGTTTAATACATTGATTTGTCCTATTTAAATACAGGTAGTCCTTGAATAAGAATTCATTTAGTGACCATTTCGAGTTAAGGCGGCACCGAAAGAAGTGAGTGATGACCATTTTCATACTTAACAACCATTGCAGCATCCCATGGTCACGTGATTGGAATTCAGACATTTGGCAAGTGACCCATATTTATGACAGTTGCGGTTTTTTCGGGGATCATGCAATCCCCTTTTGCAACCTGACAAGCAAAGTCAATGGGGAAGCCAGATTCACTTAATAACTGTGTGACTTACCTAACAACTGCAGTGATTCACTTAACAACCATATTACTAGCTTAACAGCTAATGATTCACTTAACCATGTTGCTAGCTTGTGATTCACTTAACAATTGTTATTAGCTGCTAAGCTAGTGAGTCACTTAACTGTATTACTAGCTTAACAGCTGCAGTGATTCACTTAACAACCGTGTTACTAGCCTGTGATTCACTTAGCAATGCTGTTACTAGCTTAACAGCTAATGATTCACTTAACAACCATGTTGCTAGCTTGTGATTCACTTAACAATTGTTATTAGCTGCTATGCTAGTACTTAACTGTATTACTAGCTTAACAGCTGCAGTGATTCACTTAACAACCGTGTTACTAGACTGTGATTCACTTAGCAACCCTGTTACTAACTTAACAGCTAATGATTCACTTAACAACCATGTTTCTAGCTTAAATGATTCACTTAACCATCCTGTTATTAGCTGTTAAGCCAGTGAGTCACTTAACAACCTTGTTAAGCAGTTTAACAGCTGCAGTGATTCACTGAGGCAACACAAAATGGGGCGAGGTTCACTTAACTATGTATTGGTTAGCAATTTTGGGCTCCATTGTGGTCCTAAGTCGAGGACTACCTGGACTGCCCCTCTCCCTCACTGAGGGGCTCTGTTGGGGTGGGGACTACAAGGAGAAAGACCGACCACAGCCCTGCAAGGCAGTCCACTGCTGCCTGGTAAGGAAAAGACGGGGCTGAGGGCTATTTTGGAGGCCCAGCCACAACTCTTCCTCGTTCCTCAGGCCTCGTTTGAGGGACCCCCACCACGAAAACCGCAGCGGGGGCCATATTTTTAAATATATATTTATTGGACTTTTAAAAATTATATCACATGGAAAAAGCAGCTGGGGAAAGATTTAAGCACGGAAAGAGTCCTTGGTCTCTTTGCTGAGGCGAGGAGAGCGCCATCTTTGCGTTTCCCCTCAAAAGCAAAACAGAAGCCGACGGAATTCTCCCGTTGCCATGGGAACGGAACGGAACCCTCCCGGCGTGCCCCGCGCGCGCTCGGGCGCCTCGGTGACGTCACTGCGGTCCGGGGTTGCTTAGGTGAACGGGCGCCATTTAACGCCAATGGGGCAAAGCGAGGGCCTCCCGGCATGCAAAGCGCCCGGGTTGACCTCGCTGACTCCAAGATGGCGGCGCCCATGTAGGGTTTCCTTGAGGGAATCCGAGGTAGGCGGTTAGGCAGGGAAGGGCGCGACGGAGAGGCCAGGAGGCGGCGAGAGACGGGAGGTCGAGGCTTAGCAAGGGAGGCCCGGGAGGGGGAAAGGGATTTGGACCTGGTGGGATTCTTCTCCGGGATTTTCTGGATAAAAGCAGTGGCTCCTCCGATTCTTCTATATTGGATTACGGGCTGAAAGTGGAAATGGAGTTGGTTGGAGAGAAACGGTGATGATAAAAAGTACCTCTGCACTACATACTTTAATTAATTGAATGGGTGGACTTCAACTCCCAGAATCCCCCGGCTAGCATGTTTTAAGATGGGTGGACTACAACTCCCAGAATCCCCAAGCTAGCATGCTTTAAGATGGGCGGACTACAACTCCCAGAATTCCCCAGTGAGCATGCTTTAAGATTAATTGGCTTCAACTCCCAGAATCCCCCAGCCAGTATCCTTTAAGATGGGTTGACTTTAGCTCCCAGAATCCCCCAGCCAGCTTGCTTTAAGATGGGTGCATATAATCCTCTGGGTATTGAACTACAAAGCACCCAATGTGCTGGATTTACTAATTGTGCTATAAACCCAGTCCAGTGCCCTCCCAGGCGAGTTGGGTGACAATCCTAATTTCAGGCTGGAAATATTGGACATCGTGATAACTAGGTTACTGGAAGAAACTAGGTTGGGGATGGCTGTAGTGTTAGATATTGAGAAGTGATAGTATTGCAAAGGAGGCTGGATGCATATATTCTATGGCTAAATGGGGACTTTTTGTAGAAAACCAACTCTGTTTTCCTCTGTTGCAGGGCTGTGATTTGGCATCCCTTTTTGCTACCTGTGCCATAAAACTGGAGGTGCTGAAAAGGAAAAACCGGACATCATCAGCCTCAAAGCAAGTATTCTAACTGTCTCCTGGCTGTGCTTTGAGATGTTTCTCGGCATCTATTTGGATCCCTATCCCTGTGAAACTGATTTTTTCTCCCAGTGGTCTCCATTTCAAACATTCTGTATCACATTTGCTCTGTCCTTCTTGTGTAAGATCAGTGTTTCTCAGCCTTGGCAGCTTTAAGAAGTGTGGACTTCAACTCCCAGAATTGGGCTGGCTGGGGAATTCTGTGAGTTGAAGACTACACATTTTAACTTAAGGCTCAGAAGCAATTGGTAATAATAACCGTTCTGAGATTCCAGTCCTCTCAATCCCCTTTCTCAATTAATCTCTTTTTAATCTAGGTCTGTGCAGAACTGATAGCACCATGTCAAAGCTTGCCCAAGCTGGCAAAGCGGCACTGAAGATAACTGGTGGAGGTGTCGTCCGGTCAATCATCAATGCTGGACAGGCTGTTCCAGGTCCACCTCTAGGACCTGTTCTTGGACAGGTAAGCACCGGAGAAAGACAGGATAGGAAAGTTAGGTTAATTTTTATAAAGGTAGGATCTGAGACTAGGCAAGGGGTGGGGGAACGATGGTCCCTTTATGACTTGTGAACTTCAACTCCCAGATTTCCTGAGCCAGCCATGCTGCTTATGAACTTCAACCTGGCTATTCCGGCAGGCCTGGGGCTGTTGACCTCACTGTTGAGGTCCAGCCCTGATCAGATTGAGTGCATGTGTGATGTTTTTAAATTGTCTTCCTTTATTTTTTTATTATTTCTTTTTTTCTTTTTGCTTTGTAAGTCGCCCGGAGTCTTTCGGGATTGGGCGGCCTATAAATTTCATTAATAAATAAATAAATAAACTCCATGCTGGCTCAGGAATTCTGGGATTTGAAGTCCACAACTCATAAAGGGGCCATTGTTCCTCACCCCTGGACTAGACCAGCGAAGCAGAAGTTCTGGCCACAGAACTGGAATGCGAACTTCTTTTGTTGTTGTTCTCCTCCAGCTGAGCCAAGATTAGCTATGCATTAATGAAATAACTTGCAAACAAGGCTCATGTAACACGCTAAGTATTTTTTTCAGAAGAGCACACACACTGCTGTGTTTTATGTTGGACATAATCAGGAAGCAAGGAGTTTAAATGACTACAGGTTTATTGCGGGTTAATACGCCCTACAAGAATCTGAACTACTCACTGTCAAAAGAGTAGATAAGGGAAGGTGGGGAATGGAAGGATTTAGACTCCTTGCAGACAGCTGGTCATTTGCATTCTTTTAGAGCAGTGATGGGCAACCTTTTTGGTGTGGTGTGTCAAAAATCGGCAAAAAATCGAGCATAACTCGCGTTGTGTGTCACTTCGACAAAAACATAATTTTGCGCAATTTATAGTTTAAACTACAAAAATGTATAATTGCAATATATAATTGTATTTAATAAACCAAAAACAAATTATTTAACATACCTGCTTAGTAACTTCTTTGTTCATCAGTCAATTTCGTATGTTGCCCTTGATATTATTGAACTTGTTTGGGGTGCCGTGAACCAGGGCTGTGGAGTCGGCTGCTTCCAGCTCCACGTCCTCATCAACATGCCGCTCCAGCCCGCCCCTGCTATGAATATTCCTAGTGACGCGAGGGCGAAGAATATGAATATTCATAGCGGAGGCAGGCCAGAGCGGCATGTTGATGAGGACGTGGAGCTGGAAGCAGCAGACTCCACAGCCCTGCCGTGAACTGAGATAAGTGAGGGGGAGGGCGAATTCTTTAACTAACCAGGAGTAGACTCTCTGTGCCAGCCTGACTGGAGAGAGGCGCGCACTGTTCCCGCGCTCCTCTCCTGCGGGTCCTCCCTCGCCGCGCTGATGACGTGTGTGCGCACGGCATGCACGCCTTACCAGCAGCCCCTGCGCTCAGAAAGGGGCGGCGGCGATACAGTAAGTGAGTGTGGGTGGGGGAGATCACACGTCCCACCCCCCCCACCCCGTTCCTCCAGCACAGATTCTTTCATCCTCGGCGGCTGTGCAGGAGCCGAGGATGAATCGCATGAAATCCTGTGCATGTCACCCCAAATGGCTACGCGTGTCAGCACTGACACGCGTGTCATAGGTTCGCCATCACTGTTTTAGAGAGTCCTTGAGGCCACTTGGAGGCTTGTCTGTGTCCTCAGGGTCACCTGAGTAGTGCAAATGGGTGTGGAGCCTTCTTGGAACTGCTGAAAGGACTGTGTTGTAGACCGGAGATAGATGATGTCGTGTTTCTCCCCCTCTGTTGAGAGAGGGCTGTTCAATTTGGACATAGATGGCCTCTTTGACCCCTCTTTCAAACCAGAGGTCCTCTCTGTCCAAAATGTGGATTTTGCTGTTCTTTAAAAGAGTGGCCTTTGTCTTTTCAATGCAGATGGACTGCTGAATCTTATCCTGTTTGGTTTGTTCTCCTGTGGCCTCAACGACTCTCTTAAAAAATGCAAATGGCCAGCTCTGTCTGCAAGCAGTATTAATCCTTCCAATCCCCACCAGTTCCCCACCACCAGTCACAAAAAAACACTGGATTGGCACAAAGAGTCGATTTCTGGGAAAAAGTTAGGATCCTCGAATTGAGGTTTTAAAATGGCTAAATTGCCATCTCTCTCTCTCTCTCTCTTCCCGCAAAAAGTATGGCATTCCCATCGGACAATTCTGCAAAGATTTCAATGAGCGGACCAAGGACTTCAAACCAGGCATCCCGCTGCCCACCAAAATCATCATAAAGGTGAAACGAGATCTTCCTTTCTTAATTTCAATGGGTTTTGCAAGTAGGAGGGGCTAGAATGGAAATTCCGGGATTCTTGAGCAACATCCTGAACCCCCACCCCCCTCGAGTTCAGGAGCCGGCCTGGAATTGCCCCACAGACCATCTATTCTTTCAGACATTTTGACACAATACACTTAAATTCCAGGCTTAGGCCTGGCTGCAGCTTCTTTTAAACCAACGTTTTCCAACCTTGGGGGTCTTATAAAATAAGCTTACTGGGGAATTCTGGGAGTTGAAGTTAACATTAAATAGCAATAGCACTTAGACATATATCGCTTCACTTAGACATATATCGCTTCACTTAGACATATATCGCTTCACTTAGAGAGGGCTTCCGGCCCTCTCTAAGTGGTTTACACAGTTAGCCTTTTGTCCCCAACAATCCTCGTTTTACCGACCTGGCGAGGACAGAAGCCTGAGTCAACATTGAGCTGGTCAGGATTAAACACCTGGCAGTGGGTAGAGTTAGCCAGCAATACTGCATTCTAACTTCTGGGAGGTTGGGAAGACAATAGCACTTAGACTTTCATACCGCTTCACAGTGCTTTACAGTTTCTCTAAGCAGTTTACAGAGTCAACCTCTTGTCCCCAACAATCTGGGTCCTCATTTTACCGACTTTGGAAGGATGGAAGGCTGAGTCAATCTTGAGCCTGGTGAGACCCAAACTGCCACCAGTCAGCAAAAGTAGCCTGCAGTACTGCACTCTAACCACTGCACCACCCCAGCTCTTATAAAGCACACACAGATATATAAGCAAGTGCCAGCTAATAACATAAAAAGAAGAATAAAAGAATCTTACACTGATAAATCAAGAATTTATGGGTGCAGGCAATAGTTTTCTGAAACATAAACTTGTTATGATTAATTGGATTAATTAGAATAATATATCTATAATGAATTTATCTTTAAGAATGCTATTGCCTCAATATTTTTATATCCTTGATTATTCGATATATAATTAAATATATTAATTACAAACTTGGCCAATTTAAAGCATGTAGACTTCAACTCCCAAAATTCCCCACCCAGCCAAGTTTGGAAACCCCTGATATGTAATAATAAAGAACTAAGAATTACAAAGGTAAACTGTGACGTAGTGGCTCAGTGGCTAAGATGCTGAGCTTGTCGATCAGAAAGGTCGGTAGTTCAAATCCCTAGCGCCGCGTAACAGAGTGAGCTCCTGTTACTTGTTCCAGCTTCTGCCAACCTAGCAGTTCGAAAGCTCGTAAAAATACAAGTAGAAAAATAGGGACCATCTTTGGTGGGAAGAGAACAGCATTCTGCGCGCCTTCGGCATTGAATCATGCTGGCCACATGACCACGGAGAAGTCTTCGGACAGAACTCTTTGGCTTAGAAACGGGGAAGAGCACCGCCCCCCAGTGTCAGGAACGACTAGCACATGTGTGCGAGGGGAACCTTTACCTTTAAGAATTACAACTGAAGTTAAATAAAGTGATAGCTCTGTAGCAAAGAACAATCTGTGCTTTTAATTTCTGTTCTGACCAAATATTTTGACTATCTATGGGCAAGAAAAACCGACCACAAAAGGGTAAAAATGCATCCCCAACATTGCATTAAAGAGAACACAATAGAGACATAATTTTTAATAATGTATTGGAATGCCTAATACATTATGTTTCTCAATATATAAGTTTCATAGAATTCCTGGATTCTGTATTTATTTCTCCTCTTTTCTTTTTCGTCGCCATAGTCTGACAGGTCTTATGAACTTCAGATAAACAAACCAACAACCAGTTACTTTTTACTTTCGGCAGCTGGGATAGAAAAGGGAGCTTCATCGCCTGGTAAGTAGAACCGCAAGAGATGACAGATAGAGACAAAATACTGTTTAATACAGCGACTGTATTAAAAATTAGAAGAAGAAGAAAAAAATAGAAAATACAAATTGGGAAAATAGTATTATGCATAATGATATATAGTAGAATTTATTATCATTGCAATGTGCATATTAACATTAGAAGTTGGAAGACCATGATTACGTATATTTAATTGCATTATTATTGTGTAAAGAGTAGATTAACCCAGACAATACACTGCCCACAAAATATGTATGGCTGTTAAAGGGAAAATTACAAAGAGAGAGTGTGTGTGTGTATACATACATATACATACATACGTACATAACATACACACACACACACACGCACACACACACACGCACACACACACACACTGTGGCCCAGTTGCCAAGTATAGGTAGTCCTCAACCTATGACCACAATTAAGCCGAAAATGTCTGTTGCTAAGGAAGACGTTTGTTAAGTAATTTTTTCCCCATTTTATGACTCTTCCTCCTCCTCCCCCTCGTCATCCCCCTTCTCCCAGTTCAGCCACTAGGCTACGGGTTGGGATGGCTTTGAGCTTGGAAGAGCCATGGCGACGCAGTGGTTAGAATGCAGTATTGCAGGCTAATTCTGCCGACTGGCAGCAGTTCGATTCTGACGGGTTGAAGGTAGAGTCAGCTTTTTGTCCTTCCGAGGTGGGTAAAATGAGAACCAAGATTGTTGGGGGCAAGAGGCTGACTCTGTTACCTGCGTAGAGAAGGCTGCAAAGCACTGTGAAGTGGCATATAAGTCTAAGGGATATTGCCCTCCCTGTGGTTAGAATACAGGACTGCCGACTGCCAGCAGTTTCATTCTGACCGATTGAAGGTAGACTTAGCCTTCTGTCCTTCCGAGGTTGGTAAAGTGAGGACCCAGATTGTTGGGGGACAAGAGGCTGTAAACTGATTAGAGCTGAAAAGCACTATGAAGCAATATATAAGTTTAGTACTATTGCCCTTCCTTCCTTCCCTCCCACCCTGTGGATAGAATGCAGTATTGCAGGCTAGCTCTGCTCATTGCCAGCAATTCAATCCTGACCAGCTCAAGGTTGACTTAGCTTTCCGTCCTTCCAAGGTGGGTAAAATGAGGACCCAGATTGGGGGCAAGAGGCTGACTCTGTAAACCGCTTAGAGAGGGCTGTAAAAGCACTGCGAAGTGGTATATAAGTCTAAGGGCTATTGCTATTGTCCTTCCTTCCTCCTCCTTTCCTTCCTTTTCATTTCCTTCCTTCCTTCCCAGTGGTTAGAACACAGAATTGCAAGCAAACTCTGCCCACAGTCAGGAGTTTGAGCCTGACTGGCTGAAGGTCAACTCAGCCTCCCATCTTTCTGAGGTGGGTCAAATGAGGACCCAGAATGTTGGGGGCAAGAGGCTGACTCTGTAAACCATTCAGAGAGGGTTGGAAAGCACTGTGAAGCAGTATATAAGTCTAAGGGCTATTTCTATGTATAACCATCTCCATCCCCGGCAGGACATGAAATAGCCGGGATGGTGACCCTGAAACACCTGTACGAGATAGCGCTGGTAAAATCCCAGGACCACTCAATTATGATCCGCGACTGGCCGTTGGAGACGATGATCAGGAGCCTGATGGGAACCGCTCGATCAATCGGCATCAAAGTAGTGACAGAGTAAGTATCAAGAGGGACAAGGGGGTGGGGGCAGGGGGAAGCTGGAAGGACCTGGTAGGACCAAGAGAGACGGGAAAGACATCTTGCTTTGTGTAGTCCTCCACTTACGACCACAAATAAACCCCAGACTTCTATTGCTAACCGAGACAACGGTCAACTTGAGCTCTGCCCCGTTTTACAACCTTTCTTGTCACAGTTTTGTGAGTGAATCTCTGCAGTTGTTAAATTAGGAACACCGTCTTTAAGTGAATCTGACTTCCCCCTTGACTTTGTCAGAAGGTCGCAAGAGGAGATCACCTGACCCCGGGACACCCTGACCGTCATACCTATGAGTCAGTTGCCAAGCGCCTGAATTTTGATCACGTGTCTGTGGGGAGTGCTGCAGTGGTCCTCAGTGTGAAAAACGGCCATAAGCGCACTTTTCAAGTGCCACTAAATGAACTGCTGTAAGTCGAGGACTGCCTGTGCCTAGGACCGCTTCCTAGGACCCCTGTTGAGAAAAGGAAGGTGAAAAGTGACAGGACAGAGTTCCGAGGTGCATTCAGGAACTGGCGAAAGGACAACTGTGGGTGTCAATCATCCCGCTGCCTTTCCCAGCAAAAGAAATTTTTATTGCCAAGAGTAAAACTTTACCGGCGAATTTATCCAAGCACTGAAGAAGCGAAGCCAGTTCTGAGATTTTGTTGCGAAAAGCAACAAAACCCACTTTTCTTTCCCTGAACCACCACCATCCACCAATCCAGGGGAAGCATTTATTTATTTTTAGAAAATTTTATTAATTTCATATATACATACACAATTATATGATCTCATAACTGTTATTAATAATATGTATTTATAACAATTTTTCCCCCTACAGTTGACAATATACTTGAAATTGCTTTCTTACCATCCCATAACTCCATCTTATCTTACAACATTCCTACTTCTTCTTCTTTCCTTCCCTCCTTCCTTCCCTCCCTCCTTCCCCCTTCCCTCCCCCCTTTCTTCTCTCCTTCTCTCCTCCTTCCCTCCTTCCTTCCCTCCTTCCTTCCCCCTTCTCTTTCTTCTCTCCTTCCTTTCTTCCTCCTCTCCTTTCCCTTCTCTCCTTCCCCTTCCTCCCCTTTACCCTTCCCCTCATCCTCCCTTATCTCCCCTCTCTCCTACTCTTACATTCCCTCCAATTCTTCCTCTGCTTTTCCCTCTCTCCTATTCCTCTCCTTTTCTCCTCACCTTCCTATCTTTCCTTCTACCCCTCCTTCCATCCACTCTATCCGTTGTTGTGTTTACATATTCTCCTCTTCAGGGGGTGACCTGGTTCTTCCCCCCCCCCCCCTAATTTGAAGTTATAAAAAAGGCAAGATTTACATTTTTTGGGGGGGAGTGGCCTGCACCCTTTTGAAAGTCTTCAGACTTTCTGACCTTGGCCTTGCGAGATTTTCTCAGGCTGCAGACGGCTCACATAGATTCCTTTCCTCCCTCCCGCTTCCCACACGTTCCACTCATGCCCCTCCCCACTGCCCCAGCTGCTTTTTCAAGCCGCGAGCAAGAAAGGTGCTTTGCAAGTCAGCCTTAGATCCAGATTAACAAGAGTTGGAAGGGAGGTCATCCAGTCCAACCTCCCCGCCCAAGGAGACCCTACATCATTTCTGACAGATGGCAGACCAGTCTCTTCTTGAAAGCCTCCAGGGATGAAGCTCCCACAACTTCTGAAGGCAACTTCTGTTCCATGGCTTGATTGTTCTCACTGTCAGGAAATTCCTCCGTATTTCCAGGTTGAATCTCTCCTTGGTCAGTTTCCATCCATTGTTCTTTGTCTGGCCTTCAAAGGTGCTTTGGAAAATAGTTTGATCTTCTCCTCCTCTCTGGGGCAGCCCCTCAAATATTGTAAGGCTACTATCATGTCTCCCCTGGTCCTTCTCTTCACTAGACCAGCCATGCCCAGTTCCTGCAACCATCCATCATGTTTCAGCCTCCAGTCCCCTCATCATCCTGGTTGCTCTTCTCTGCACTCTGAATCTCAACATCTTTTTTTTAATAGAGTGGTGATCAGAACTGGATGCAGGATTCTAGGTGTGGTCTTACTAAGGCTTTATAGAGTACTATTAGTACCTCACTTGATCTTGATTGTATCCCTCTTGTTAATGCAACTTAGGATTGCGTTGGCTTTTTTGGGCTGCCGCCGCACACAGTTGACTCACATTTAATTGACACCTTGACAGCGAGTGTTTGCGTGCGCGACAAGCGGACCGTTGTAAAACCTTCGCTCTTCTCTCCTCCGGTTAGGTTAAACCCTGAAGAATACGGAGCCTTTCTGAAGGAGCGCGAGGAGAGGTTGGCAGCCGAGGCGGAAGCCAGAGCCGCTGAACGGGTAGCGAAGAAAAAAGAGATTGTTGCAGCGGCTGCAACAGCTTGAGAGGTAGAGCCCTCGGGAAGGTGATAATTCTAAGCAGGGGGCTTGCCCGCATCCTCTCATTGCACGGGAGCCGATGTTTGCACAAAATCCCGCAGGTTGAAGAAGCGAAGGAAGAACTGCTCAGTGGCAGGTGACTCGGAGCTGCCAAAACTCGGTTGCTTGTGTCATTATCGTCAAGACTCTTTTAAATTAATCACGGCAAACCAAAATCTTTCCCATGTCCAGCTCATGTCGATATATCTGGGTTGGTTGTTCAGATTCCTGACTTCTGCCTTTCTTTCTTTCCCCCCTCCTATTTTTATTTTATTCAGAAATAAAACGTTAAAAGTACAAAAAAAAAAAAACCATTGGGGAGAGTAAGACTCTTCCCATGTGTTGGATGAAAGAATTGTGGTCATTATGATTATTTTGTTTGTTTGCATTCAGTCCTGATGCATCTCTCTCTCTTCCTTCCCTCCCCAGCAAATACTCTGTTTTACCCGAAAATAAAACCTTTCCAGAATAATAAGCCCAATTGGGCTTTTGAGCACGTGCACTAAAGCCAGCCCTCCCCCGAAAATAAGCCCACCCCAAAAATATTACAACACAGCAGCAGGCAAGAGGTGACCATGCTTGCCGCTTCCTGCACCTCAAAAATAAGACCTCCCCAAAAATAAGCCCGTGCTTATTTGGGGGGTCAAAAGAAAATAACACCCTGTTTTATTTTTCGAGGAAACACGGTATTTTTCTCGCCCTGAAAAATACTTTCGGCGTACTTCAAAAAAAAAAACCCTCTGCAAAACTCTTTTCTACAGGATTAAGACCACATTTTAGGCACTAAGCTGTGTCATTCAGTGTCCACCAGAGGTCCCACTGATAACGTTGACTGACAATTTACTGCAGTCATTCAGGTTTTCTTTTTTAATATAAAATATCACAGTGATTGTAATGTATGAATCTTCTCGGGATAAATGGGCATAATTTGGCATAATTTGGGAATGAGGAAGATAATTAGTGTTAGTGCTTTTATCGGTGAGATGCAAATGTGTCATACTATTTTTCCCGAAAATACAACCTGCCCCAAAAGTAAGTTCTAGCTTGATTTTTACACGGGTGCCCAAAAGAAGCCCTACTGTATTTTTCAGATTATAAGATGCACCGGTGTATAAGATGCACCAAGATTTCGAAGAGGTAAGTAAGAAAAAAAAACGTTTTTGTCCTCCCTGGCCCCCAGGATCACTCTGAAGGCTTCATCGGGGCTTGGGGAAAGCAAAGACGCCAGTTTTGGCAAAAAATGGATGGAAAACGGGCCATTATTAGAGAAAACGGGCCGTTTTTTGAAAAAACGAGGGCATTTTTGCCTCCCCCCCCCCCCAGGCCTGCTGAAGCCTGCAGAGTGCTTCTGCTGGAGGAAGGCAAAAAGGCCTCCATTTTTCGCAAAAATGGGATGCGGTGGGCGGGGCTTCGGGAAGCCAAAAATGGCTGTATTCGGTGTATAAGATGCACCAACATTTCCACGCTCTTTTGGGGGGGGGAGATGGGGCGTCTTATACTCTGAAAAATATGGTAATTAAGATCCCATCCACTCCAGGGTGCACAGGTAAAAAGCTAGGATAGGGATGGGTGTGTGTATATTGATAGATAGATGATAGATTGATAGATAAGATAAGATAGATAGAGAGAGAGAGAGATAGAGATAGATAGATAGATAGATAGATAGATAGATAGATAGATAGATAGATAGATAGATAGATAATTTCCCACTCCTAATTTCCACCTCTACTTTCCAACCATTTATAAAAGAAATCCCTTGTTCAAAAATACTATTCTGTATCTTTTTAGTGTCAGTCTGTCCATTTCTGCACAATCTTATTTTTTTTTTAATTACATCATTTTTCCCAATGTCGTGCAAATACAATCCCTGCTGCTGTCAAAACTTGTATTATTAAGTATAGTTTCCCTTTACAACACTCTTCAGTATTATGCCGAGCAAAAATATTTCTGGCTTATAAATCTATCTGATGTTTTAACATTTTTTCCCAACCACTTCTGCATTTTTGTCCAATGTTTCTTTGCTTTTACAAATCTCCACCACATATGATAACACAGGTCTTAAAGTGGCCAAGGCTAGATACCCTTGGCATAAAATCAATCATACTGCTGAAAATAACCTAGCCGAGGCCAGAACTAATCTAAATCTTTTTATTTTTTGACAAGATTTAAATACATCTTTTATATATTTTTATTTTGGGGCCTACATGGATTCATCCTTTCCGACTGAACTACTGGCGAAACTATGATAAAAAAAACCCAGCAGCTCTTAAAATTGATTGGTGCGTTTGGGAATCCCATCAGTGACATCAGAGGCTAGTGGTTGCTGCCTTTTCATTGGTACCTGGGGTTTCCATAGCAACAGATGAAGCTTCTTAGCATCCTTTTGCTACAGCTGGGGTGAGAGTTGACTGGGCCTGGATACACACATGGGAAAGGCAACTTAACTAGCTAAGGTTGCAGATAGTACATAGTTGGGAGTACAAAGAGGGAATCCCCTGTAGATATTTTTGCCCCAGAAATGTCAAATTCCAAGTTCTCTTTTTGGGAGCTGATTTATTCATGATAGAAAGTATTTCTCAACCTTGGCAGCTGGAAGATAGGTGGCTCTCCATGTTGCATGAAGGCTGGGGAATTCTGGGATTGAAGCCCACCCCTCTTAAAGCAAGCTGGCTGAAGAATTCTGGGAGTTGAAGTCCACCCCTCTTAAAGCAAGCTGGCTGGGGAATTCTGGGAGTTGAAGCCCACCCCTCTTAAAGCAAGCTGGCTGGGGAATTCTGGGAGTTGAAGTCCACCCCTCTTAAAGCAAGCTGGCTGGAGAATTCTGGGAGTTGAAGTCCACCCCTCTTAAAGCAAGCTGGCTGGGGAATTCTGGGATTGAAGCCCACCCCTCTTAAAGCAAGCTGGCTGGGGAATTCTGGGATTGAAGCCCACCCCTCTTAAAGCAAGCTGGCTGGGGAATTCTGGGATTGAAGCCCACCCCTCTTAAAGCAAGCTGGCTGGGGAATTCTGGGAGTTGGAGTCCACTCCTCTTAAAGCAAGTTGGCTGGGGAATTCTGGGAGTTGAAGTCCACCCCTCTTAAAGCAAGCTGGCTGGGGAATTCTGGGAGTTGAAGTCCACCCCTCTTAAAGCAAGCTGGCTGGGGAATTCTGGGAGTTGAAGCCCACCCCTCTTAAAGCAAGCTGGCTGGGGAATTCTGGGAGTTGAAGTCCACCCCTCTTAAAGCAAGCTGGCTGGGGAATTCTGGGAGTTGAAGTCCACCCCTCTTACAGCAAGCTGGCAATAATGACCAGAGTGGTTTCTATCTACTTCAGCTTCATAGCATATCCAAATTGCAAGAACATTATACCAACCAGGGCAATGGCACCCGTCTTTTAAACTAATTATGTTGGCACTGGCTGGCAGCAACTCTGAGTTTGGATAGGGAAGGAGATTGGTTCCACTATTTTATTTCATTATTTCATTAGATTTTGTTTTATATATTATTTACATGGTGCCTCTCTCGCAGTTGAAATGACTGTTGAACTGCTGATCCTAGAATCATAGGACTGAAAGGGACCTTGGAGGTCTTCTAGCCCAACCTTCTGATCAAGGCAGGAATCCTTATACCATCTTGGTCAAATGGCGGTCCAGATTATTTTTGAAAAATTCCAGTGGTGGAGCACTCACAAGCCAGGAGGCAAGCTGTTCCACTGATTAATTGTTCTCACCATCAGGAAAGTTCTCCTTCATTCCAGGTTGAATCTCTCCTTGTTCCATCCATTATTCCTTGCCTGGCCTTCAAAGATGCTTTGGAGAATAGCTTGACTCCCTCTTCCTTGGGGCAACCCCTGAGATATTGGAAGACTGCTATCATGTCTCCCCTGGTCCTTTATTCACGATATCACCTTTGAAACTAGACATATCCAGTTCCTGCAACCGTTCTTCATATGTTTTGGCCTCCAGTCCCCTAATCCTCTTTGTTGCTCTTCTCTGCACTCTTTCCAGAGTCTCAACAAAATTTTTGTATCGTGGTGACCAAAACTGGACGCAGTATTCCATGTGTGGTCTCACCAGTGCTTTGTAAAACAGTGCTATCACTTCTCAGCGTCTTAATGATACCCCTCTGTTGATGCAGCCTCGGACTGCATCGGCTGTCTCATCATTTTTTATCTCAGATTTTTTTTGGGAAAAAAAGTTTAGATGGAAAGCAGGCATCCTGGTCAGTCAGGATGAAAAAAAACGAGGGTTTTGTTTTCTGTTTTCCTTATCTTATATCTCTCTAACATCCCTGGTGCCAGCCATCCTCTGTTCAGGTACAGAACATGTAGAATTGTAAGGGGGTCCTCGGGGGGTCATCTAGTCCAACCCTCTGCTCGAGCAGGAGAGTCTACCCTGCTTCAGACACCAGCGGCTGTGCAGTCTCTGCTTAAAAACCTCCAGCGATGGTTGGAGAAGAGCCTTTCAACTATTAACATGTCTCTCTCTCTCTCTCCTCCAGTCCCTGAGATGCTACCCAAAACCTGCCCATCCCCTTGGATGCTGTTGCTATGGAGATGTGATGCAGGCTGAGAGGAGGGAGGAGGGGAGGGAGGCCCGGATGACGCAAGAGCTCAGTTGCTTAGTGCCACTTGTTTTTCCCCTCTCTCCCAAGCCTTTTCTCCAATTTTGGCTGCAAAAGGGAGAATGAAGCTGCGTCAGCTCTCCTTCCTCCCAGATTTAAAGGGACAGAGATCCATTCAGGAGGAGTGGAAATGTGAGGCCTTTTTCCCCCCCTGAAAATTCAGCATCCAGACTGGGCATCCCGCCCTTCCAAACCTCCCTTCCCCATCCAATTCTAACCTCCTCGTGTTGTCTCCCAAAACGATTTTCCCTTGCCATCAAAGCAGCAGTTGGGCTGGCATTCAGCGTAGCTGTGGCCAGCCACTGCCACAATTCATTGCTGACTCGAAGGAGCTTATTCACGGCCTTGGGGAGCTAGGATGGAGGAGTAAAATGGTGAGATGAAATTGTTAATTTTTTTGCCTGAAAAGGATGGGACAAGGAGCCGACCATAACTCTGACATGGGAAAATGGAGGGGGAAGAGGAGGAAGAAGGAAAGAAGGAAGGAAAGAAAGAAAGAAAGAAAGAAAAGAAGGAAAGAGGGAGAGAGAAAGAAGGAAGGAATGAAGGAGGAGGGAAGAAGGAGAAGAAAGGAGGAGGGAAGAAGAAGAAAAGAAGATGAGGGGGAGGAAGGGGAGAACATGACAAGAAAGGAGGAGAAGAGAAAGAAGAAGAAGAAGAACTAATCCATTGCTATGTCCAGAGTCTAGGCTTTGAACAGCCCTGACATAGGCTGCAGTTCAACAGGTGATGCCCTCTTTCTTCCAGTCAGGTGAACAGATGGAAGGGGTTGGATGAGGGCCCCATGAGTTTAATTCGAGAGAAATATCCAAGATTGTCCAACCTTAAGAGTTGTGGACTTCAATTCCCAGAGGTTCCCCAGCTAGCATTCTGGGAATTGAAGCCCACAGATCTTCTTCCATGAGATATCTATTTTGTTTTTGACTCAACATCTGATGGATGGATGGATGGATAGAAAGAAAGATAGATGGATAGATAGAGATAGATATAAGATAAATAAGACAGATAGATACCCCCTCATTTGATAGAGGGATGGAAATAGACAGATTGTGTTTGTGTGTGTGTGTGTGTGTGTGTGTGTGTGTGTGAGAGAGAGAGAGAGAGAGAGAGATGGATAGATAGATATCACCTTTGATAGATGAGTGGTTGGCTGGGTAGGTAGGTAGGTAGGTAGGTAGATATAAATGAGATAAGAGAGACAGATGACCCTCCTTTGATGGATGGATGGAGATAGAACATACAAATTAGATAACTAATACAAATTAGATGATAGATAACAAGATGGATAGATATTGAGGGGTGCATGAACCATGGATGTATATAGAGATGGATAGATAGATATTGATAGGGATAGATAGACAGACAGTCACAGACTGAGTGACTGGCCACAGGAAATCAGGATTTATGGTTTGGGGGCTGTGTGTAGTGCAAACTGTGGCTTATTTAGCAAACCACGGTTATGCACGCCAAGACCGCAACCCAGCTGCATTTCCACCATGAAACTATGCCAAAATATTGTCCTCTGGGATTTGTAGTTTAGCCTGCTTCGGAAAACTACGGCGCGGGGCTGTGAACCGTGGCTAGTCCGTGGCCGCGGGCCATTGTGGGTCGCTCCAAAGCCAACAGCTGAACATAACCGTGTTTCCGTGTGTGTGTGTGTGTGTGTATGTGTGTGTCAAATGGAAGACACTGGGACACAGGTACACAAATATCTATTTGGAGCCTGTCCTATTTGCTAAAAGAAGCAGAAGGACTGGATAAATTTGATGTTTTTTTCCCCCCCAAATCTGCTCTCCATGCAGCATAAAAGCAAACGCATCAAGATTTGGGATCTTGGAATCTTGGAATCGGTGACCTACTCTGTGGGGGGGGGGGGGGGAATCTCAAGACTTCTATAACCAGCAAGCGATTGCAGCTTTTTGCCTAAACATCCTGGGCCACGGTTACAAAATCACCAGTCTTCAATGCATGGGGTTTTTTTTCTTTTCTTTTTGTCGTCTTCTTTTTTTGGGGGCGGGGGGGGGAGTCCTAGCTAGGTAGAAAAGTAAAAATAGAGTGTGCTGAGTTATTAAAAGTAACAGATTAAAGGCAGGATCAGTGCGGGGGCTGTTTTATGTAACAAGGTGGCAACCCCGCCATTGGCGCGTTTTGGCCACCAAGCCCCTCCTCTGCTTCTCTCCCTGCCTTGCTTGTCAGATGTATTTCCTTCCCTCCCTCCCTCCTTTTTTCCCCCTCGACTCGAGGCATGCGCAGACCGGTTCCTTCCTGCTGAAGCCCAGACCTTGCTAGAATTCATCCGGAGAGCTTTGCTCAGCTCAAAGGAGAGCAGAGTCGGAAGGGACTTTAGAAGGCTTCTAGTCCAACTCCTTGCTGAAGCAAGAGACACCCCCCGTCCCTCGTAGCCACCTCGGACAAACTGCTCTTCTGTAAAACCTGAAGGGAAGGGAAGGATTCATCCTCCTTGCAGACAGCTAGTCATTTGCATCCTTTTTAGAAGGTCGTTGAGGCCACTTGGAGGTTTATTTGTGTCTTCTTTAAAGACCTTTCGCTTCTCCTCCAAGAAGCTTCTTCAGTTCTGACTGGATGGTGGGGAAGGGAAGGATTGATCCTCCTTGCAGACAGCTGGTCATTTGCATCCTTTTAGAGGGTCGTTGAGGCCACTTGGAGGTTTATCTCTGTCCTCAGGGTCACCTGAGTAGTGCAAATTGATATGGAGCCTTCTTGGAAGGGCTGAAAGGACTGCGTTGTAGGCAGGAGATTGGTGGAGAAACCAAACAGCCACTTCACAAACGCATGGCACAACATAAGACCCTGAGGACAGAGATAAACTTCCAAGTGGAAGCCCCTTTGGGACAACCATGACCTGGATGACTAAGAATCTCCTCGTAGATATTTACCGGATATGATATCCCCTGAAAAAAACAGACTTACGAACATTTTTCACACTTAACGATCATTGCAGCATCCCTGTAGCCACAGTGGCGCAGTGGTTAGAGTGCAGTACTGCAGGCTACTTCTGCTGCCTGCAATTTGGCAGTTCAAATCTCACCAGGCTCGAGGTTGACTCAGCCTTCAGAGGTTGGTAAAATGAGGACCCAGGCTGACTCTGTAAACCGCTTAGACAGGGCTGTAAAGCACCGTGAAGCGGTATGTAAGTTTAAGTGCTATTGCTATTGTTCCTTCCCTTCCTTCCCTTCCTTCCTTCCTTCCTTCCTTCCTTCCTTCCTTCCTTCCTTCCTTCCTTCCTTCCTTCCCTCCCTCCCTCCCTCCCTCCCTCCTGGTGGTTAGAATGCAGTATTGCAGGGTAACTGTCCACCGTCAGGAGTTCAATCCTGACAGGCTCAAGGTTGACTCAGCCTTCTGTCCTTCTGAGGTCGGTAAAATGAGGACCCAGATTGTTGGGGGCAAGAGGCTGACTCTGTAAACTGTTTAGAGAGGGCTGTAAAACACTATCAAGCGGTATATAAGTGTAAGTGCCATTTCCTTCCTTCCTTCCCTCCCTCCCTCCCTCCCTCCTGGTGGTTAGAATGCAGTATTGCAAGCTAACACTGCTCACTGGCAGGAGTTCGATCCTGACCAGCTCAAGGTTGAATCACCCTTCCATCCTTACAAAGTCAGTAAAATGAGAAACTGGGGGTGAGATGGCGACTATAAACCGCTTAGAAGGGGCTGTAAAGCACCGTGAAGCGGGATATAAGTCTTAAGTGCTTAGTGCTGTTGTCACGTGATCAAAATTCACCCGACGGCCCTTTGCCGAACCAGCAGCGTCACTGGGGAAGCCTTCGCCACCGTCTTGCCGACTTCACCACCGCAACGATTTCCGCCGAATAGCCCTGTCCCCCCCCCCAAAAAGTCATTGATAAAGGGAAGCGAAGTAACGGAGACCTCGCTTAGCAACGGAGACGCCTGTGGGCGTAACTCGAGGACTCCCTGTCTAGCCCCCAGGCCCAAAGCTGGGGAAAGCCTTTGCTAAGACAAATCTTGACATTCCTCCAGGATTCCCTTTCTCAACATCACTGCTCATCTCTGGTTTCTCCTTGAATGGGTATATACAGTATAGAGTTTGCGAAAGGTTTCTTTTCCCGGGTTCGAACCCCTCCCTCTCGCCGAGTTATTTACGATCTCCCCTTATTGGGGAAAAAGTACAACCTGATTTGCAAATCCGCCCACTCGTTTTTTTTCCCCTTCTCTCTCTCCCCCGTCTTTCTCTGGCTGCCGGCTACACATCGTTGGCCGCCCCCACACGCTGCAGCAGAATGTTACAGGGACTGAATTACAAAGCACAGGCTGGGTGTGTGTGTGTGAGTTTGTAGATGTGTGTGTGTCTCTCTCTATACGCACTCGGAGTTGCTATATTTAGCCGGCCGTGGCTGTTTTTAGCTCCTTGATTCAGAACCTAAATTAGCAGAAAAGAGGGGGAGAACATTCAACTCAACTTTTTGGCAAAGGGATGGATTTGATGAACCGAAAAAGGGAGAATTTGGACAGTACTGTACCAGGGAAACAAACCCTTCTTTAGGCATCAGTTGGCCCCCCTCCCCAAAAGTTTATATCTCCCTCCACCACCCCCTTTCTAAACCTTTCTCTCCCCCCTCCTCGCCCAATCCCACCCAGTATTGCCACACAGTGATTCACAGTCACAACGTGAAAAATGATTCACCTTCCCCCAATCAACGCTCAGCTGGGAGTTGATCTGCCTTTTCGATCTGCCACCATCTTCGGTCAAATCGATCCGTATAGAGCTGGAAGGGACCCTGGAGGTCTTCTAGTCCAGCTGAAGCAGGGGACGCCGTTCGCACGGAGGCTCTCCTTTCGTGAGCCCATGTACACAGGCTCCCTTCACACCCCATTGTAGTTGCATTCCCGTGCTTTGTCCAATCCAATAGTAGGTTGTTTTCGGCTTGCGCCACAATGGAGCGACAAATTTCGGTCTCTGAGCCAGGCTGTTGTGAAGCTTTCGCCCCATCGTAACTGCCTTCCCTGCTGTCGTCGTTCGGCGAATCACGGCAGTTGTGACGCGGTGGTCTTTAGTGAATCTGGCTGGCCAAACGTGACCCCGGGAAGACTGCAACCGTCATAAATATGAGTCAGTGGCCAAGCATCAGAATTCTGATCATGCGAGCCATGGGGATGCGGTCATGGTTTTTATGAAAAATGGTTGTAAGTCACTTTTTTCCCAGGGCTGTTCTAACTTTGGACGGTCACTAAATGGATTAACATTTAGGGTTGAGAGAGAGAGAGAGAGAGAGACTGGAACCCAAGTCACCCAGCTGACTTTCATGGCTGAGGTGGGACTAGAACTCACCGTCTCCTGGTGATCGGCATAGCTGGTTTTCATGCTAAAGGAGGTCTAGAATTCACTGTTGCCTGGTGATTGGCCCACCCACCCAGCTTTCATGACTAAGACGAAACTAGAGCTCCCTGTCTCCTGGTGATCAGCCCAAAGTCACCTAGGTAGCTTTCATGCCTAAGGAGGGACTAGAACTCACCCTCACCTGATGATTGGCCCAGCTAGCTTTCATGCTAAAGAGGGACTAGAATTGTGGGGATTGGTCTAAAATCACCCAGCCAGCTTTCGTGACTAAGACGAAACTAGAACTTCCCGTCTCCTGTTGATTGGCCCAAAATCACCCCGTTGGCTTTCATGTCTAAGGAGGGACTAGGACTCACCAGGCGCCGGTTTCTAGGCCGGTTCCTTTATCCACTATTGAATTCTCTCCTTTAATTCCAACTAGCGTAGCCAACTGGGAATTCTGGGAACTGAAGTCTGACCCACATCTGGAGAGCTACCTAGTTGGGGAAATCAAGCTGAAATGATTGTTGCATGCCTGATTCTCTGAGCTTAGGGAATTTCCTGCAGATGTTTTATTCCCAGACTAGGCAACGTTATCAGTGTGAGTAGGGACAGGAGCGTTGATTGCTTGTTCATAGAAAGTAGCTGGCCCTGCCAGTCTCAATTCTACCTTCCTTGATATTTAATTCCTCAGAATGGCTGGCTGGGGAATTCTGGGAGTTGAAGTCCACAGGTCTTAAAGTCGCCATGTTTGGCTGGCTGAGGTATTCTGGGAGTTGAAGTCCACATGTTTTAAAGTCGCCATGTTTGATTGGCTGAGGAATTCTGGGAGTTGAAGTGCACAAGTCTTAAAGTCGCCATGTTTGACTGGCTGAGGAATTCTGGGAGTTGAAGTCCACAGGTCTTAAAGTCGCCATGTTTGATTGGCTGAGGAATTCTGGGAGTTGAAGTGCACAAGTCTTAAAGTCGCCATGTTTGATTGGCTGAGGAATTCTGGGAGTTGAAGTGCACAAGTCTTAAAGTCGCCATGTTTGACTGGCTGAGGAATTCTGGGAGTTGAAGTCCACAAGTCTTAAAGTCGTCATGTTTGGCTGGCTGAGGAATTCTGGGAGTTGAAGGTTGGAGACCCCTGCTCTACAATATTGTGTAGTCTGATGGTACAGGTAGTCCTCAACTTACAACAGTTCATTTAGTGACTGTCCAAAGTTACACTGAAAAATGTGATTTAGGACTCTTTTTCACAGTTACGACCTTTGCAGCATCCCCACAATCATGTGATCAAACATCCAGATGTTTGGTCAATGACCCATAGTCACATGATCCCCTTTTGCAACCTTTTGATGGGCAGGAAGCCAGATTCACTTAACAACCATGTCACTAACTTATCAACCTTAACCATGGTGGCAAGAGAGGTTGTAAAATGGGACAAAACTCATTTAACAAACAGTTTGGTGAACCACAGAAATTTTGAGCTCAAGTGTGGTCGTAAATCAGGGACAACCTGTACAAGAGAAAAATCAAAATCTCAAAGCAAGTTTAGCTGTTACTCTCATCAGGAATAAGTCCAGGTACTTTTATCTGCAGTTGCAGTGATTTGCCACTGATTACTCCTGGCATATATATTTTTTAAATTTCTCAGTCTAGCCTGTAGCTCTGAAATCTCCTGGTGGCCTTCCATCCATGTCCTAAACCGGCTACCACCTATTTAAGCTTGTAGCCCAGGCAATGTCAGCCGAATACTGCCACCTGCTGGTGCGTAAGAGGATTTTGTAAGGTTCTACAAATCAAATGCCGCTCCTAATGACTTTGTGGCTCCGTCCATGCGATTTTCTTGGCGAGGTTGAAGTAGTGATGCGCTCCCTCCCGCTTTGCAACATCCTTGAGCTTCTTTATAGTCCCCACATCAAGTCCTAATCAAGTCTGACCTTGCTAGAGATCAGCCCAAGTTGGCAAGGCTCCGCATGGCTTGACAGAACATTAGACAATGTTTCCATGAGTTTTTGCAAGGTTTCCATTCTAAAGTTCCCTAGAACATAGAATGTAAACATACATAGAACACAGAATCTTGCAGAGGTGAAATATCCACATGCCCAGGTCATCCAACCGGATCTGCAGCTTGGAATTTGCAAATTTACATGTCTGCCCTTCCTTACGCCTGGAATTGTTGTCAGCTCAGAAAGACAACCTTAGAGTCAAATGGAACTTTTTAGGAATGGCTGTTCCTGGATCAGTCAGTTGCATAAACAGTCTGTCTGCATTGCAGAAGAGTGATAATTGTGTAACTGTCAAGTTGTTCTCCTTGGAAAATCAACACATAACTAACTGGAGGTGTTACAGTATGGCATGATGGGAAGAGGGAAGAGAAGGGATAGTAGAAAGGAGGGGAAAAGGAAGGGAGGGGGAAGGGAGGAAAGGAAAGGAAGGGAAGGGAGAAAGGAAAGGACAGGAAAGGAAAGGAATGGAAAAATGAAGGAAAGAAGGAAGAAAGTGAAGGAAGGAAAAATGAAAAGGGAGGGAGGGAAGAAAGGGAGGGAAGAAAGAGGGAAGGAGGAAGCAAGCACTGAAGAAGGAAAAGGATTTGGGATGGTGAAGAAAAGGGGAGGATGGGAGAAGGAAATGGAAGGAGGAGGGAGGGAAGAAAGGAGGGAGGGAGGAAGGAAAGAGATGAGGGAGGGAGTGAGGAAAAAAAGAAGGAAGCAGGGGAGGGAAGGGAAGGAGGAGGGAAGGAAGAATGGAAGGAAATAAAGAAGGAAGAGGGAAGGGAGGGATGAAGGAAGGAAGGAAAGGAATGAGGGAGGACAGAAAAGGAAGGAAGAAAGGGAAGGAAAGAAGGAAGAGGAAAGGGAGGGACGAAGGAAGGAAGGAGAGATGCTAAAAGCAAACACAATATTCCTTAAGACAGGACCTTGCATAGTTTTGGGGGACAGTTTCTAACTTCCTCTCTCCATCCTGGGGTGCCTCCTCCTTTCTGGCACCTTCCAAAACAAGGGCAGCACCACAAAGAGCCAGCCGCCTCCCACCCCATCTCAGCTTTTTCACGCCTTATATGGAACGAGAGATTTATGCTAAAAGCCGAGCTAATTAATGTAGGTTATCTCTGCAAAGGGAGAAAGTGGGGGGGGGGGAGGAAGTAAAGAAAGGAAGAAAACGAAGAAGAATAAGAATCACCCCAAATGGGAGATAGAATGCTGTCACTTTTCATGGTTGCTTAGCAACCGCAGAGCTCAAAAAGAACCTTTCCTTTCTCTCTTTTTTTGCAGGGTCTATTTTTGGCTTTCACAGAAGAGAATGTTATTTAAGGCCTGGCTTGTTTATTTACTGGGAAGTTTAAAAGAAAACCAGAATAGACTCACCCTTTTTGTTTTTTTGGGCGAGAAGGGAAAATTCCTGGACAGAAATCCTAAAGAAAGATATGCTTTTAGAGCACTTTATGGGACTAAATGGGAGAGAGAGAGCAAATTGTTCAGAAAAGTTTTAAAAACCACAATAATTTTGGAAAAAAGGGGAAAAGAACAGATTTACCCTCCTGGATAGCCTTTACTAGTAAATATTTCTTTCTTTTTGAGACTGCATCAAGGACAGCTTCTTTAAACTACAAAGCTGACCTTACTATTAGGGCAAAATAAACAATCACACATTCCCCCTAAAATAAATAGTAGTAGGGAGGGAGGTAGACAGACAGACAGACAGACAGAGATGATAGAGATGATAGATAAATAAATAGCTAGATGATAAACAGATAGATGACTGACAGATGATAGATAGATAAATAGATAGACAGACAGACAGATAGATAGATAGATACCAATAGAGAGAGACAGACAGACAGACAAATACCAGTAAATAGACAGATGATAGAGATATATGATAGATAGTTTGATGGATGAAGGGATGATAGATAGATAGATAGATAGATAGAGAGAGAGAGAGAGAGACAGACAGACAGACAGACAGACACAGACAGATAGATAGTTGATAGATGGAGAGAGAGGATGGATAATATAGAGATAGATAGATAGATTGATTGATTGATTGATTGATGTAAATAGACAGATGATAGAGATATATGATAGATAGATATTTGGATGGATGAATGGATGATAGATATATGATAGATAGATACCGATAGATAGATAGATAGATAGATAGATAGATAGATAGATAGATAGATAGATAGATAGATAGATAGATAGATAGATGATAGATAAATGATGAGAGAGATGATATATGATAGCTAGCTAGCTAGCTAGATGGATGGGTAGGTAAGTAGATAGGGAGATGAGAGAGAGAGATGATATATGATAGATAGATAGATAGATAGATAGATAGATAGATAGATAGATAGATTGATTATAGATATAGATATAGATATAGATATATAGACACATACATCATTCTGAGTTGATTTTTCACACAGTTCAGGCCTGTAACCCTGCAATTTGAATGTGCCCTTTTCCTCTAGCATTTGGGTTTTAAGAACAAGAGTGAAGAAATATGGAATCAACCAGACCCATTTTACTTTGGTCCTGACAAAAATCGAGGAAAAGATTGCGAAGGAAGGAAAGAAAAAGAGGAAAGAATAACACCCAAGCAAAAAGATCGGCTACATAGCTTTGAGTAAGAGACACGAAAGAGAGAAGAGAAGAAAAAAAAGGAAGGATGGATTTGAGAAAGAACAAGCCTTTTTTTACAAAAAGGGAAAGGAGAAGGGAGATGTTAGTGCCAGTTCTAAATTTCTGGGACTGGGAGAGAGGGAAACAGTCAGGCACGCAGAGCAGTGATTCCGACACTCAAGACTCTGTTTCGTCTCCTAATTCGGTGCAGTGTTTCCTTGGTTTCCTCCTCCAGCCTCCCCCCCTTCCTCACCACGTCATTTAGGAGCTAGTGACGTAGGGTTCCCCCAAGCCCATGGAAGCAGGGGGGGAGGGGGGAGCGCTGGCTCTGCAACCCTCTCCCTCCATTGATCTGAACAACTCCTCCCGCCCCGTTCTCCTTAATATGCCAGTGCCCACACTTTCAACCGCCTATAAAAGATGGAAAGCAAGCATCTTCGACAGATCCACAGGCAGGCATCAGAGAGAGAAAGAGACGGAAGGCGGCTGAGCTGCACGGATCTTCTTCCCAGCCGAGATGTACCGGTCCACGAAAGGAGCCTCCAAGGCACGGCGGGATCAAATCAACGCGGAGATAAGGCATCTCAAGGACCTGTTGCCCATTGCCGAAGGAGATAAACTCCGGCTCTCTTATCTGCATATCATGTCGCTGGCTTGCATCTATACTCGGAAATCCATCTTCTTCTCCAAAGGTAGGCTTGGAAGACCTCCGAAGGGCTTGGCGGGATCTAAGAGAGCCGGGCGAGGGGGTTGAGTTCTGAAGTTGGGCGAGGGGCTGCCTTCCTGAAGCGCCTTTCAACAGGTCCCTCTCCGTGGTGCTGAAACGGCCAGTGGAGGTTGCACTGGGACGCTGTCCGTGGTGCTGAAACAGCCCCCATAAGACTTTACTTGCAGTAGCCGCTGTCCGTGGTGCTGAAACCCCTTACCGTTCCTGTCCCTCAACTTTTTAAAATAATAACGGTCATAATCCTGAAACTAACCTGTCCTGTTTCTCAACAGGTGCAACTCTAGAAGGCTTGGAGAGCATGCTCTCTTCCCAGGACTTAGACGACTTCATGCAGACCCTTCCCGGCTTCCTTTTGGCATTCACGGGCGAAGGCAAACTCATCTATGTGTCGGAGAGCGTGGCCGAGCACTTGGGGCATTCTATGGTACGTACCGGCAGACTTGTAAAGAGGGGAGAGTCATACCTTTACTGTAAAATAAGGGAAGTGATAGCACTTCTATGAATTACCTTGGGTTTAACAGCAGGCTAACCTTGTGCTTCATTCAAGCCATTGCTTTTCAGTTTCTCCATGGCTGGGACTTATTAAATTAGTCCTATAGTCTCCAGTTTGTCCATAACATTGATAGCTCTGAAGAGATTATTTTCTCAATGGGAGTCAACGTATTTGTGAATGTCGGTTGACTTTGGAGATCCTATGTGAAGCTAAGATTTCTGATGACTCGATGACTAAGAGGGGAGTTTGATTTCACAACTGTTCTCATCCCACTTATGCCTGCAGGTGGATTTAGTGGCCCAAGGAGACAGCATCTACGACATCATTGACCCGGCCGATCATATTGTGATGAAGACTCAGTTGGCGTTGCCTTCTCCCTTAAGCACCGGTAGGTGTTTCTTGGTGGGGAATGAGTGTCGTGCAGGAGAGATGGGAAGCAATTAGACACGGGGATGGGAAAGGAATCTGAATTAGCATGACGGCTATTTAAAAGTTGACAGGTTACATGTTAGAACAGAACAATGCCTCATTGAGAAGTTAATTCAAGGGAGAAGATACGAAAGCTTATCTTTTATCAGAAAAACTCACATTCGGCAGCCGATAGGATTATGAAATGTGGCCTCCCATTAGTAGGGAGAAAAAGCAGCATGGCATTTCTGGAGAACAACGAGCATTAAGGGCAGTGTTTGTCAACCGTAGTTTTTAATTTTATTTTTATTTCGTTTGTCCAACGTTCAAGATAGCAGGCATAAGTATGAACATGGAGATAAACAAAGGAAATGAATACAAATAAATGGGGATGGTAGGACAGGGATGGAAGGCACGCTGGTGCACTTATGCACATCCCCTTAGAGACCTCTTAGGAATGGGGTGATGTCCACAGTAGACAATTTGAGGTTGAAGCTGTGGGGGGCTTGAGGATGTAACCATGGAGTCGGGTAGAGCATTCCAGGTGTTGACCACTCTGTTGCTGAAGTCGTATTTTCTGCATTCAAGTTTGGAGCGATTTACCTTGAGTTTGTATCAATTGTTTGCCCGAGTGTTATTGCAGTTGAAGCTGAAGTAGTCATTGACAGGTAGGACGTTGTAGCAGACAATTTTGTGTACTACGCTTAGGTCAGAACGTAGGCGGTGCCATCCCTGGTTGTCCTAAGTCCAAAATTTCAAGCCTGGGGGTGTAAGGGATTCTATTCTGAGCAGAGGAGTGGAGGACTCTTAGTTGTTTGAAGATGTGTGGCCTTCAACTCCCAGGTCTACAAATCTTGAATTGGCCCAAGATTGAAAACTTGATTCTAAGGATGGAGTTTCCAATCCGAGGAAATTCAATCCATTCTGTGTTTAAGAAATCGATTTAGAAATACATCACATGCAGGGGAAATAATATGATTTGCCAAGTCCTGAAGAGTGGAACAGATCTTTCTGCTAGAGATTGGCTCATCGAGATGATCGCTTTGAATATGATTCAATGTATTATGGCTTTTCTGGTCTCTCAATCTCCCTCTTCTTTTTCTTCTGTCCCTCTAACCAAAACAGAACGTCTCTTCCGTTGCCACTTCAACACTTCCAAGACAATTCGGCGTCAAAGTGCAGGAAATAAGCTGATTCTGATTCGTGGTCACTTCCACCAACCTCCTCCGGGTTCTTATTGGTCCACCAATCCTATCTTCACGGCCTTCTGCACTCCTCTAGATCCGAAGCCCAGAATGGGTCAAAATGCGTTCTTCCTGTCCGCTTTTGAGAGTCGCCACACGAAAGACTTGGCCATCATGGATATCTCTGAAAGGTGAGAGGCCTTATGGAAAAAGGTGAAAGGTTAGGATTAATCTAGAAGAGGGGTGTCTCCAGACTTGGTGATTTTAAGACAGGTGGACTTCAACTCCCAGAATTCCCCAGACAGCGTTTGGCAACTTTAAGACGGGTGGACTTCAACTCCCAGAATTCCGCAGCCAGCCATGACGGATGAAGAATTCTGGGAGTTGAAGTCCATAAATCTTAAAAATAGTTCGCGTTTAGAGACCTCACATGCCAGTGGGTGTCACACATTGGTGGATGTGACCGCATATTTTGAGTGACAGGGAGCCGCAGCAGAGGGTTGAAAGAGCCAGATGTGGCTCCAGAGCCGCAAGAGAAGAAAATTAAGGAAAGACTGAGAAAGACTTCGGTGGGCTAGTTAAGCATGGGGCATCTTCCACCCACCAGAGGGAGAAGCAGGGCACCGAATAACCAGCGTTGATGCAACAGCATGCATAAAAATTCTGCTGTATTATTTTTCCTGACAATTTCTTATTCTATTTTTTAAAAAAAGTATTGGAGTTTTTCTAGGGTGGATACTTTTTTTCCGAGTGAGAAATGTGAGAACTAAGGGAGGCCACAGAAGGTTGAGACTTCTCTTCTGTCTAGTGCGGCTCCGGAGCCGCATGTGGCTCTTTCATCCCTCTGCTGCAGTTCCCCGTCACTCAAAACATGCGGTCACAACCGCCAATGTGTGACACCCGCCGGCATGCGATTTATTGAGCTTTATGACCCCCGGTAGGCCAACCATGGATAAATCCCAAAAAAGTTTCAGAAGAAAACAGAACAGTTTTAATTCAACGACATATCCTAGTTTTGTTGGCCACTCAGGAAATGTCAGGTCCTGGAAGCATTTTGTGGCTTCCGGTGTTTTCTTTTCTATGGGGAACGGGTCCAAATGACTCTTTGAGTGTTTTAAGGTTGCCGACCCCTGGTCTAGTGTTTCTCAACCTTGCCAACTTGAAGATGGGTGGAATTGAGTTGCAGGCCAGGGAATTCTGGGAGTTGAAGTTCGCCCATCTTCCAAGCAGCCAAGGCTGAGAAACCCTGCTCCAGAAAATTTAAAGAGGCTCAAAATAAATCAGGAAGGAACACTTCAAACGTCTTGGGAGCAAAATTGGAAATCTTTGTGGGGGAGGGGACTATGGTGGCTGCAATGCCCTGATCTCTTATTTTCTCTTCGTATTCTAGCGTAATCTTCCATCTGGGCTTTGAGAAAACCGAACTCTTCTGCAAATCGTGGTACGGCTTGATCCATCCAGAAGATCTGAGCCACGCTTCGGCGCAGCATTACCGACTGTGTGAGTTTCTTAGCCTTGTCGTTTCATCCACCCTTTTGGGGAAGCTACAGCAGATGGGCGAAGCGGTTTTGGGGGTGACCAAGTCCCTCATTTCCTTTTTCCTACTTGTTACTCCAGTGGGGGACCAGAGCAACGCGCAAGCCGAAATGGTGATCCGGCTACAAGCGAAAGATGGCGTCAGCTGGATATGGGTCTACTCCCTGCTTCGCTTGGAGAACGCGGAGATCCCCATCGTTTCTCACAACTACGTCATCAGGTAACCGCTGTGAACTCTCTCTGGGGTGGGCGGGCTTGAGATATGCGTTGGTTCTTTGTAACACTGCGAAGTGGGAGGGAGGGACGGACTCAGAATTCACCCGGCTTGGCTTCATGCCGAAGGCAGGACTACAACTCAGCACCTCCTGGTGATTGGCCCAAACAACTGGGCTTTCATGCCTAAGGTGGGACTAGAACTCCCTGTCTCCTGGTGATTGGCCCGAAGTCACCTGGCATGCCTAAGAACTAGGACTCACTGCACAAATTTCACACTTAGCAAAATCGATAGCGGTCGTGAATTGAGGGCTACCTGTATTTGATTTCTGGCGGCTATCTTGGTGATGAGAAGTCTCCCCAGAACCTCCTTCTTACTTTCCCATCTTCCTTTCTCTCTGCAGCGATTCCGAAGCCTGGTGCCTGAAACAGCAACTCTCGGCCGAAGGATCCCAAGGCCCATACGGTCTTGAAAGCACCACCACCTTCTTGGAAAGTCTTCTATCTCCTGGACAGCTGTCCAGCCCCGATCAAGTCTTCACGCCCGCGGCCGGCACGCCTACCACCACTCTCCTGGCCTCGACCTTCGATTTCAGCACCGTCGGGGTCCCCGAAGGCCCCTCGACGTTCAGCAAGCCTCCGGAAGGGCTGCCCGAAGAGACGATGGACCCTGGCAATATCTCCTCCATTGAGGACGCCCCGCCAGGTTCCTCCCTCAGCCTGCTGGTCAAAGAACCAGGCTTTGGGTACGTCATCCTCCCGCAAGGAGGTTACGGACAGGCGTTTGCAAGCGAGAAGCCCGGCGGCAAACCCAAGTCCAAAGATTTGGTCTGCACTCCTCCTTACACCCCACACCAGAGTTCACCTTTCCTCTTTGGAACTCCGGAGCTTTACGGAGCCCAGGGCGCAGGTGGTCCTGCGGCCCTGCCTCTGGCGACGGCTTCCAGCACCAACTCCCCCGCCGCCCTCGCCGCCGTGACTGAGCTGTTCTATGCCCAAGAACCCTGCAATGTTCTCTATGAGAAACTCCCCCCGACGCCGGACAGCCCCGGTAAAGGGGGCTGCGCTGTCATGAGCTTGCCGGAGATCCGAGGTCCCCTCTATGTTGACGTGCCTATGGTACCCGAAGGGATCTTGACTCCGGAGGCCTCACCCATCAAGCAAACGTTCTTCCAATATTCCGAGAAGGAGAAGAACGAGATTGAACTGCTGGCTCAGCAGATCTGCAGCCTGGCCGAGACGTTCGGCTCCGCTGCTTCCCAAGAGCTCGCCGAGAATGACCCGGAAGGTTTCCGAGAGGACCCGCCATGCTCCGGCCCTGAACTCTCTCCCGCGCCGCAACCTTGCCCGGAATTCCAACTGCCCAAAACCTGGAGGAGCGTCGACTTCTCTCTCTTGACCTGCCTGGAGGATGATCTCCTGGACGACAACGCTCTCGAGGCCCTCCTGCAAGACCTGTCATCCTTTCTGTTTGAGAAAGACGGGGCAGGGACGAGGTGCCCTCGCCACCAGTTCTGCGGTGGCGACGTCAGTAGTCCACTTGGCTTGGACACCGAAGATAGTAGTAGCCCAGGATGCTTTGCTCCCTCGCCAAGGATGGACTTAGCTCCAGAACAGCCGCCGTGTTTTCTGGAAGACCTGACCTCCTTCGAAACAGCCTTTGAGACACGTGCCTCAAACTCCCCCTGTGAGGGGTTAGATGAGTTGTATCAACTCCAGAGCCAAAGGCCGAAAGGCTTCCAGGAAGGTAAGCCGGATGTTGGGGGACAGGCAGAGGATTTGGGGAAGGGGTGTCAGGGGAGCAAGAGTAAGGGGAGTGGGCCCCAAAGGTGCTTTTTCAAAAGGCAGTTGGAGTTTCTTGGTTCTTTCTTTCTTCCTTCCTTCCTTCCTTCCTTCCTTCCTTCCTTCCTTCCTTCCTTTCTTTCTTTCTTTCTTCCTTCCTTTCTTTCTTCCTTTCCTTCCTTCCTTTTTTCCTTCCTTTCCTTCCTTCCTTTCCTTCCTTTCCTTCTCTCTTTCCTTCTTTCCCTCCTTCCCTTTCTTTCCTTCTTTCCTTCCTTTTTCCTTCCTTCCTTCCCTCCTTTTCTTTTCTTTTTTCTTTCTTTCCTTCTTCCCTCTTTTTATTTCCTTCCTTGCCTCCCCTTTTCTCTTTCTTTCTTTCTTTTTTTCTTTCTTTCCCTTCTTTCTTTTCTTTCTTTTTCTTTTTCTTTTTTCATTTTCTATTTTACTTCCTTCTTTCCTCCCTTTCTTTTCTTTCTTCCTTTCCTCCCTTCTTTCCTTTCCTTTTTATTCCTTCCTTCCTTTCTCTCTTCCTTTCATTCTTTCTTATCTTCCTTCCTTTTCTGAGTCCCCTTCGGGGAAAAGGGCGGCATATAAATGTAATCAATCAATCAATCAATTCTTCCTTTCCTTTCCTTCCTTCTCTTTTTTCTCTTCTTTCCTTCTCTCTCTTTCCTTCTTTTTCTTCCTTCTTTTCTTTTTCTTTTTGACAAAGTTTTGCCTCTCATCCAAGAGAACCGAAGAAGCTTCCAGGATAACAAGCGAAACGTTTTCTAAGAAAAGAAAACATAGGAACACCACTTGTCTTTTGGAAAAGCATCTTTTTGGAGGGAATTTTTTTTAAATTTTAATTGAACAAAAACACAAAAAAAGAATCATCCTTCATTACATCTTGCAGAAAGCGTGTCAATTGTTTACAGATAACTTTCGTGCCTTTCTCCCACGATCATTACTTATAGTTCATATTAGATTATACACTTTAAGTCAAAAATCTTTGTATATCTTACTATCAATGTACCACAATTCTCATTTGACTACAATTATTTGAACATGCTTTTACCTCAAATCATTCATACTTAAAGACACAACCGCATAATGGCATTCGTTAGCTATTTCAAAAAACCCTCCAATAACATTACATCTTTATAGCATCTTTTAAGTAGAAGTCAATTAATGAAGTTTCTAAGCCTTTAGGACATAATCTTCATAGAAAAGAGGAAGGAATGTCAGAATTGGGACCAGAGGGGGCTGTATTGGCAACGTATCTAAAGAAAAGCTTTTAAAATATAACCCTTAACTCCCAGGATTTCCCCAGTCGGCATGTTTTTAAACTTTGTGGATTTCAAACTCCTAGAATTCCTCTCTGCCGGCTGGGAAAGAAATCCTGAAAAAAGCCAATCTCAGATTTAGGAGCAAGTTTCTAGTCCTTAAATTGGGGAGCAGGCACCAGGAAGCATGTGATTGAGTTGGAAGCTTGGGAAAGTGAGTTTTCCATCCACCGACTGATCGATCTCTCTCTCTCTCTCTTCTCTTCTGTCTCCTCTTTTTAGATGGAAGCGAACACGATTCTTCATTTTGAAATAAGTCTGTGACTTACTTCTCCACGTATGGCATATTGTCATATCTTTAAGAAGCTACATCCACCAAGAAACCCCCCCCCCCAACCCTCCGGAAGTATCCTGCGGATTAAAAAAAAACCAACCATCCTGCACCCAACAGTTTTCGTTGGAGAGTTTCAGCAGGAAAAGACTATACTTTTTTTTATTTAAAAAAAAGAAAAGCAAAGAGAAAAAACAAAAACCACAGATCTTGATTCTGAGATTTCGGTGTGAGACTAGTTACTCAGAGCTAAGGGAAAGGACTGTTGTAAGTGGATTCACACATGTTATATCGTATTCACTCGTAGTGAGTAAACCTCTATGTAATTTACTAAGAAATACCAGAAGGGGGCCTTTGGGCCGAACGGCTCCTAAATCACGATTTAATGCCAAGTTGGAGCAAAACTTTTGCACTGTTTGGGGATTTCTCTCCCCCCCAAAAAAAAATTCTGGTCACTTAATCTTTCGTCCCTGCTCCCTTGAGTAAAGAATGTGTAGGTGGTACGAATACCTACTATAGTAAGGGCCAATGGCTGGTAATGCAATAATTGATTTTATTGCCTTGCTAATCTTGCATTGTGTATTTCTGTTTGTACAGAAACTTCAAAGTTTGGGATACCTGTTTCCAATTCAATTCCCCCTCCCTCTTTTTAAAAATTCACTTTGTGATGGTTATTTAAGTATTAGCAGGATCCTCTAAATCTAAGAAGTATATAATTTGAGCTCCTAAGACAGTGGTTCCCAAACTTGGCAACTTTAAGACTTGGGGACTTCAACTCCCAGAATTCTCCAGCCAGCAGCTGGCTGGAGAATTCTGGGAATTGAAGTCCACAAGTCTTAAAGTTGCCAAGTTTGGGAACCACTGTCCTAAGGCTTCCTGTGGCTCCCAAAAGCTTTGGCAATTCCTTGTTTTTTAACACAACAGGGAGAAAAAATGCAACACCAGGCATTGAAAACAGCCTGGGAGGGGAAAAAAAACAAAATGTATCCTGCAGGATGGGAGACCACCAGGAAATTTTAGGGACTAGCCTGGGAAGTCAGCCAAACTTCTTGCCAATATGGATGTCAGGTTCTGTTCACCAGGGCTCAAATCTGTCCCCAAGCATTCCTTTATGTATCTTTTTGGATCGTAGATAAAAGCGATCAATCAATCATTTTAGGAGAGACAAAGAATTCAAAGCTTTTGTCCTGGCTTCCTACCAAATTCAGATTTTGCCTGTGCACGCGCTTTTGTTTCAACTGCGCATCAAATGAGGTAGAATAGAATAGAATAACAGAGTTGGAAGGGACCTTGGAGGTCTTCTAGTCCAACCCCGCTTAGGCAGGAAACCCGACACCATTTTAGACAAATGGTTGTCTAGCCTCTTCTTAAAAACCTTCTTTTCTGGAAGGAAGGAAGGAAGGAAGGAAGGAAGGAAGGAAGGAAGGAAGGAAGGAAGGAAGGAAGGAAGGAAGGAAGGAAGGGGAAGGGACCTTGGAGGTCTTCTAGTCCAACCCCCTGCTTCAGCAGGAAACCCTACACCATTTCAGACAAATGGTTATCCTATCTCTTCTTAAAAACCTTCTTTTCTGGAAGGAAGGAATTGGAAGGGACCTTGGAGGTCTTCTAGTCCAACCCCCTGCTTCGGCAGGAAACCCTACACCATTTCAGACAAATGGTTATCCTATCTCTTCTTCAAAACTTCCAGTGTTGGAACACTTACAACTTTTGAAGGCAAGTTGTTCCGCGGATGAAGAACTCAAGGCCTCTATCTTAACTATAGCTTCCAACAAAATTCAGTTGTTGTTTTTTTTAAATGATGTTCGCTTATTTCAATTGCACATCCCAAAAAAATAATAATAATCTAACCCTCCGTTTTGGTGTGACCAAAACATTTTCTTTGACAGTGGAATCTGCTGTGTAGATAACCGCTATGTGAGTTACTCAAGATATTTTTCTTTCTTTCTAATCCTTTGGCACCCTCCGAGCGTCTCCTACGACGGGCGAGGCCTGGTAGCTCAACGGCCCCCGAGCCCTCGTTTGGTCCACGCCTGGGGTGGGGGGTCACGCGATCCCTTGGGCTGGGATTATGACCCTTGCCGGGGGAAAATAACCCAGCGTTTTTAGATTGCGGAGATAATATTCTGTTGTTCTGGATAACAGCACTAACTCGGGAAAACTTTGGCGAGAACAGTGGTACAGGATAAACGCCGATATTTATTATTCTGCCGCGTTCTAGATGTACGTGTTTTAAATTTGATTTGGAATAATATGGCTTGTGACAAGCTTCGGGAATCTTTCCCAGCCTCCTCTCGAGAGCAGAAACTGGAGCCTTGCTTGGGTTCTCAAAACTTTCTGTTCCACAACTTCGCAACAACCTCGCTACCCTACTCTTCCCTTGATTGTTGCGTTCAAAACTGTGACATCCTCTCAGTATTACGCTGCCGTCGGCGAAGTTTTCGACGAAGCTCTGCGAGGGTCGCGCCCTCCGAATGTCGTTAATGCCTAAGCCGCGTCGTGTTCAAATGTGGGACTTGTTGTGAAAAAAAAACACCACACACCTGCAAGGTGGCACAGGAAAAATGACGACAACAATCCCATCACGCAGTCAGACAGGGTTTGATTGTCTATTTTGTACGACCGGAAGAAGTACACGCCTCCTGTAAATTGTACTTTCTTGTTTTCTCAAAAGTTTGCCTGCTCTTGTGCGCGGTGTTGTTGAAAAGCTTGACGCCTTTGAGTCTGGATTCTGAGCTTTTGCAATAAAAGGAAACACAATGTTGAAAACCAACTTTTGAAGTGTGTGCGTGTGTGTTTTAAATTAATGGCAGCTTCTTATCACGGGAGGCAGTGGCTCAGTGGCTAAGACGCTGAGCTTGTCGATCAGAAAGGTTGGCAGCTGGGCGGTTCGAATCCCTAGCGTTGCGTAACGGAGTGAGCTCCCCGTTCCTTGTCCCAGCTTCTGCCAATCTAGCAGTTCGAAAGCAGGTAAAAAATGCAAGGAGAAAAATAGGAACCCCCTTTGGTGGGAAGGGAACGGCGTTCTGTACGCTTTCGCCTTTGAGTCATGCTAGCCACATGACCATGGAGACGTCTTCGGACAGCGCTGGCTCTTCGGCTTTGCAACAGAGATGAGCAGCGCCCCCTAGAGTCAGGAACGACTAGCCAAACGGTCCGTTATAACAGAGGGACCCTGCACCACCCCTTCCCCGAAATCCAGCAACAGAGCTGTAGGTATTTACAAAACATCATTCAGCACATTCTCCAAATTATTTTACAGAATACTGAATAATAGAGTTGGAAGGGACCTTGGAGGTCTTCTAGTCCACCCCTTTGCTCAAGCAGGAGATCTTACATAGGTAGTCCTCAATTTACGATCACAACTGAGTCCCAAATTTCTGTTGCTAAGCAAGATGGGTGTTAAGTGAGTCTTGCCCCGTTTTGTCACGTCTTGCCAAAATTATTAAGTGAATCACTGCAGTGGTTAAGTTAGGAACACGGTCGTTAAGTGAATCCGGCAAAGTCCCCATTGACTTTGCTTGTCAGAAGGTCGCAAAAGGGGATCTCGTGATCCTTGGAAACACTGCAACCGTCATAAATATGAGCCAGCAGCCAAGCAGCTGAATTTTGATCAGGTGACCATGTGGTCATAAGTGTGAAAAATGATCCACGGGGCCATGCAACCGTTGTAAGTGTGAAAAATGATCCTGTCACTTTTTTCAGTGCCGCTGCGACTTTGAATGGCGACTAAACGAACTGTTGTAAGTCCACAAACCACATGTACCACGAGTGTCCAATCTTGGCAGCTCTCATGGACTTCAACTCCCAGAATTCACCTGAGGAATTCTGGGAGTTGAAGTCCACAGGTCTTAAAAGTTATAGGCTGAGGAATTCTGGGAGTTGAAGTCCACAGGTCTTAAAAGTTATAGGCTGAGGAATTCTGGGAGTTGAAGTCCACAGGTCTTAAAGTTACAGGCTGGGGAATTCTGGGAGTTGAAGTCCATAGGTATTAACCTTGCAGGCAGGGGAATTCTGGGAGTTGAAGTCCATAGGTCTTAACTTTGCAGGCTGGGGAATTCTGGGAGTTGAAGTCCACAAGTCTTAAAGTTACAGGCTGGGGAATTCTGGGAGTTGAAGTCCACAGGTCTTAAAAGTTACAGGCTGAGGAATTCTGGGAGTTGAAGTCCACAGGTCTTAAAAGTTACAGGCTGAGGAATTCTGGGAGTTGAAGTCCACAGGTCTTAAAGTTACAGGCTGAGGAATTCTGGGAGTTGAAGTCCACAGGTCTTAAAGTTTCAGGCTGGGGAATTCTGGGAGTTGAAGTCCATAGGTATTAACCTTGCAGGCTGGGGAATTCTGGGAGTTGAAGTCTACAGGTCTTAAAAGTTACAGGCTGAGGAATTCTGGGAGTTGAAGTCCAGAGGTCTTAAAGTTACAGGCTGGGGAATTCTGGGAGTTGAAGTTCACAGGTCTTAAAGTTACAGGCTAGGGAATTCTGGGAGTTGAAGTCCATAGGTCTTAGTTGCAGGCTGGGGAATTCTGGGAGTTGAACTCCATAGGTCTTAATCTTGTAGGCTGGGGAATTCTGGGAGTTGAAGTCTACAGGTCTTAAAGTTACAGGCTGGGGAATTCTGGGAGTTGAAGTCCATATGTCTTAGTTGCAGGCTGAGGAATTCTGGGAATTGAAGTCCACAGGTCTTCAAATTGCCAAGGTTGGACACCCCTACCTACCCTATGTACCAATCCGGACAATTGACTGTCCAATTCCTTCTCAAAAACCTGCAGTGATCGAGCCCTTCCTTCCCCCTCCCCAACCATCTTCCATCCACTCACCCCCATCACAAAGAATCGTGGCCCTTGGGCGCCCTCTGCTGGGAAAAAGAAAATGACTCATCGGTGGGAATTTGGCGGGAAGGGGGCGTTGGACGGAAGTTTTGTACTTTCCTTTTGTTTCTTGCTACTCCAAGTCGTATGTGCGTCTCGTGGAGCATCCCCCGCCCAAGGTAAGGAGTTTGGGGTCTTGGGAATGGCTAATTTTCTCTCCTTTCCTGTTTTTGAGGGGGGGCGGCGGAAGGGGGGGCAGAAACTCCCCTCCCGTGCAAAGGGGGGAAGGGGGGAGAGGAAATCCATGCTCATCTTTTTAAAAAAATAGATTTTATAAAATAAGATTTATTTTCTTTAAAAGAAAAAAAAAGAGGGGTGATGGTGGTGGCTGCACCTGCTAGGAATTTTCAATTTTGCATTTCCCGCTTTAAGTGGCTCTCCTCGTGGTCTCCCATCCATGCATGCATGCATGCGCCCGGACCCGACTTGGCCGTTGCTGGCCCGGGACGATGGAAGAAAAAACCAGCGGGTTTCCGCACGTGGGCTCGGGCTCAGCGGCTCCACAATGATGTGAGCGCTCGTTCACACGTGGCTTGAAGCGTGTCAAGGGAACCCGGGCGTTCTGGGCCTGGCACGTCTCGTGGGCAGGACCGGGTCTTTTTTTCCGACAGTCCTAGCTCAGCTCGGTCCGGCCCCGCCGCATTAAACGCGTGGATCCAGGCAGATAGGCAAACTCTCTTGGCTGGCCTTCCTCTTCTTTTCCTTCCTTCCTTCCTTCCTTCCTTCCCTATTTCTCTCCTTCTGCCCGCCTGCCTGCCGCTCTCTCTTTCATTCTTTCCCTCTGTCCTTTCCTTTTTTTCACCTTCCTATCTTCTTCCCCCGCTCTTGTTGCTCTTCCTCCCTCCCTCCCTCTTTGTTTCTTTTCGCTTCCCCCTTGTTTTCTTCCTTCTATTGGTCACGTCTCCATACTCCTCCCTCCCTCCTTCCCTCCATCATTTTTCCCTTTCCTTCCCTCCTTTTCTTCCTTCCTTCCTTCTTTCTGCCCTCCCTCCCTTATTTTTCCCTTCCCCCCCTCCTTTTTGTCCTTCTCTATTTTCCTTCCTTCACTCTTTCCCTTCCTCCCTCTATTTTTCCTTTCCTTCCTTCACTCTCTCCCCTATTTTTCCCTTCCCTTCTTTTCTTCCTTCCTTCCCTCTTTCCCTTCCTTCCCTCCCCCTATTTTCCCATTCCTCCCTTCCCTCCTTTTTGTCCTTCCTTCCCTATTTTCCTTCCTTTCCTCCCCCTATTTTTCCCCTTCCTTCCTTCCTTCCTTCCTTCCTTCCTTCCTTCCTTCCCTTCCTTCCCTTCCTTCCCTCCCCTCCTTATATCCTTCTTTCCCTCCTTTTGGACATACCTTCCTTTCCTATTTTCCTTCCCTCCCTCCTTCCCTTCCTTCCTTCCCTCCCCCCTATTTTCCCTTTCCTTCCTTCCCTCCCAATTTTTCCCTTTCCTTCCCTTTTCTTCCTTCCTTCCCTATTTTCCTTCCTTCCTTCCCCCTATTTTCCCTTTCCTTCCTTCACTCCCTCCACTATTTTTCCCTTTCCTTCCTTTCTTTTCTTCCTTCCCTCCCCCTATTTTCCCTTTCTTTTCCTCCTTTTTTCCTTCCCTCCTTTTTTCCTCTCTCCCTCATCTATTTCTCCCTTCCCTTCTTCCATCCCTGGCCGCTCTGCGAGCCCAGGGACCGCGCCGCAGCCAGGGAGGGAGCGGGGGCGGCTGCTGGCTGGTCCTTCCCGGCAGAGGTCGTTGGGAGGACGGCGGCGCTGCCAGCACGCAGACGCCGAGCGGGGTCGGCTCCTCCTCCCCGCCCAGGGCCGTCCAGCGGGGTCTCGCAATGAACCGGGCCCGGAGGGTCGCTGCCTCTCCTCCACCGGCGGCTTCAGAAGCCCCGGGCGGGTCGGAGGCTCCGGGCATCCCTGGAAGAAGAAGAAGCCCCGATGCCGGCCTCTTCCCCGCGGAAGCTCCCGCTTCCCCGCCTCGCATGATTCAACCAGGTAGGAGCTGCGTTCCCACGACCCGCTTACCCAGGGAGGGTTTAATCTGGGTGCTTCTGGGTCGTGTGAAGGGGACCTTGGGAACACCACCACCCCCCATCCCCAAACCTCTTAACTAGGCTCCGATTAGACCTGGGGCGTTTGGGGGGTGTGGAACAGCCAACCCAGGTCTGAAACACCCGGTCCTGTTAACCCCCCTGAGTGGGGCATCTCTGCAAATCAGACCATGGTTTGGGAGAAGGTGGTTTGTGTAAATGCAGCAAGCAGCACCTCTAAATCCCCCACCTAATATGGAAACCAACCATCCATCTATCTTTCTTTCTTTCTTTCTTTCTATCATCTATTGTCTAGCTAGATATATATCAATCATCAATCATCTATTTTTCTTTCTTTCTATCATCCATTATCTATCATCTATCTGTCCATCTATTATCTATCTAGATATCTCTCATCTATTTTTCTATCTATCTATCTATCTATCTATCTATCTATCTATCTATCTATCTATCTATCTATCTATCTATCTATCATCTGTCAGGATATGCATAATCTATTTTGCTTTCTTTCTATCTATTTATCTATCTATTCTAGATATATATAATCTATTTATTTTGCTTTCTATCTATTTTCTAGCTATATATCTATCATCTCATCTATTTTGCTATCTATATCTATCTATCTTCTATCTGTCTGTCTGTCTGTCTATCATCTATTATATATCCAGATGTATATCTATCTTCTTTCTTTCTTTCTTCTATTAGATATCTATCTAGCATCTAATTTTCTTTCTTTCTATGTATATCTTTTCTATCCCATCTCTCTCTCTCTCTCTCTTTCTCTCTCTTTCTTTCTTTCTTTCTTTCTTTCTTTCTTTCTTTCTTTCTTTCTTTCTTTCTTTCTTTTTAGAAAAATAAAATAAAAAGTCGTGGAAAACTAAGAAGAGGGGGAGGGAAGGGGACAAGTGGGGAAAAAGGCACGACTCTCTTAGCACAGTAGAAGAGAACAACATCACAACCACAACTTTTCTGGTTTTACGCAACAGCTTCTACAAGCCATTTCTATGCCAAGAAGCCTGTCTTACTAACAGAAACAAAATAAGTTCCGTTGTTGTTATTGTTGTTTTTATTGCAAGCCCAAAATCCGGAAGCAATTTCAAAATAGAAGCAATGTCAAACCAACACAATTAGATGTAGAAAATTGTCAACCCATTGAGCCGGGAAAAATGCGGGACAATGCAAATAACCTTCTAATTGTACTGTTGGAATATGTAAATCTGATGATGGTGTGAATCAAAATAAGAGCGACAGGTAAAACCCAGAAGCCGATTTTGACCTTTTAAGATGTAACCAGGACAGGTAGAATCTCTCCTTAGCCACGTGGCCACCTTCATGCCAGTTGATTTTCAAGGACAGGATGAAAGGTGTTTTCTGGATGTCGTAACCCTGAATCAGGCCTAACTGGTGCAAACTGGGCAGTTTTAAAAGACGAACTAGATCAAACAACTATCCACAAAAATGTTTCCTAGCACCAAACAGCCTTCGAAAGCCAGCCTGGCTTTCTCAATTTTGCTCCAAATTGCACCAACGTCTCTTTAAAAAAAAAAAGAAAAAGTTTTATTTGTACATTTTTTTTAACTTACCTAAGTGCTTAATTAATATTTTTACATCAATTATTCACACTTTCTTCTTTTCAACCAAAGTTAAATCTAGTGTCTTGTATGTCAAGGTTTTATTACTTTATATTTGGAAATCCCAAAATATTTTAAACCTGCTCATTTGGGGCTATTTTTTTGAACTGTATATTTTAAACAATTTTTCATTGCTGGTGCAATAATATTTTTTGGGGAAGTCGGTACTTATTTCTATACGGGTAGCAAGAGTAAAAGAGGAATTGAGAGCTGGCTTGGTTTAGTAGTTAAGTCACCACGCTAGAGAGCGGGAAACAGTGAGTTCTAGTCCCGCCTTAGACACAAAAGCCAGCTGGGTGACTTTGGGCCAATCACCAGGAGGCTGGGAGTTCTAGTCCTGCCTTAGGCATGGAAACGAGCTGGCTGACTGGGCCAATAATCAGGAAAATGGGAATTCTAGTCCCATCTTAGCCATGAAAGCCAGCTGGATGACTTTGGGCCAATCATCAGGAGACTGGGAGTTCGAGTCCCGCTGGGAATAGGGCGGCATATAAATAAAACAAATCTCAAATCTCTTAGCCAGTCCCGCCTTAGCCATGAAAACTGGCTGGATGACTTTGGGCCAGTCATTCTCTCTCCACCCAGCCCATCGCACAGGATTGTTATTGTGGGGAAAATAGGAGGAGGAAGGTATCTATCATCTCTCTTATTTCTATATTTATCTATCTATCTATCTATCTATCTATCTATCTATCTATCTATCTATCTATCTATCTAACTATCTATCTCTACCTATTATCTCTCTTATTTCTCTATCATCTACCTATCATCTCTCTTATTTCTATCTATCTATATCTCTCTATTTATCTGTCATCTTTCTCATTTCTATCTCTATTATATCCTTATTTCTATATCTCATCCCTCTCTATTTCTATCTGTTTATATTATCTCTCTTATTTCTATATCTATCTATCTATCATCTATCTATCTATCTATCTATCTATCTATCTATCTAATCTCTTATCTCTTATTTCTCTATCATCTACCTATCAACTCTCTCTTATTTCTATCTATCTATCTATCTATCTATCTATTTCTATCTGTCTGTATCTAGATTTATCTGTCATCTTTCTCTTATTTCTGTCTCTCATATCCTTATTTCTATATCTATCATCCCTCTCTATTTCTGTTTATATTATCTCTTATTTCTCTATTTCTCTATCTATCTATCTATCTATCTATCTATCTATCTATCATCTCTCTTATTTCTCTATCATCTACCTATCATCTCTCTCTTATTTCTTTCTATCTATCTATATCTATCTATCTATCTATCTAATTTATCTATTTCTATATCTATATCTCTGTCTATTTATTTGTCATCTTTCTCTTATTTGTCTCTAACATATCCTTATTTCTATATCTATCATCCCTGTCTATTTCTATCTGTTTATATTATCTCTCTTATTTCTATATCTATTTATCTATCTGTCTGTCTGTCTGTCTGTCTATCTATCTACCTACCTACCTACCTACCTACCTACCTACCTACCTACCTACCTACCTACCTACCTACCTACCTACCTACCTATTTCTGTCTGCCTATATATGTCATCTTTCCTTATTTCTATCTCTATCATATCTTATTTCTATATCATCTCTCTATTTCTATCTGTCTATAGCATCTCTCTTATTTCTATATCTATCCACCTGTCTATCCCTTGCCTTGAGTTATCTGTAAAAAATAATAAAGGTAGGATATTACAAAGAATAACTTTTAAAAGAAATCCTTTTTCAAGAAAAAAAAAACAGCTATTTGTCTGGAATGATATAAGGTCTCCCGCTTGAGCAGAGGGCAGAGGGTTGGACTAGAAGACCTCCAAGGTCCCTTCCAGCCTTGGGATGCTACGAATGGCAAAGGCATCAGCCGTTGGCTTCAGCTGAGGGGCGACACTCGGCTAAATTTCTTTTTCATTCATTTTCTTTTACCTTCCAGATCCAGCTGTGTGAAAGAAGAGGAACCACACTAATTTCTCGTTCACACTTCAGGGAGCTGGTTAATCATGGGTCCCAAGGAAAACCCCCGAGATGTGTAAGTTGCAATGTGTGTGTTTCCTTTAGCATAAGATGCTCTTAATGGCCAGGACATGAACTGCTTGGAAAAATCTTAGGAGGCAAGAATCGATTCTACAGGCTCTATTTGAGTTAACTTTCTAGAATTTTGAGCCACATCAGTACCGTGTTTCCCCGAAAATAAGACAGGGTCCTATTTTCTTTTGACCCCCCCGGAATAAACACTTGGCCTTATTTTCGGGGAGGTCTTATTTTTGGGGTACAGGAGGCAGCGAGTGTGGTCACCTCGTGGCTGCTGCTGTGTTGCAATATTTTCGGGGAGGGATTATTATTTTTGGGGTGCAGGAGGGGGCGAGCGTGGTCATCTCTTGGCTGCTGTGTTGCAATATTTTCGGGGAGGTCTTATTTTAGTGCATGCACTCAAAAGCCCAATTGGGCTTATTATACAGGGAGGTCTTATTTTCGGGGAAACAGGGTAGCTGTTTGATGGAAAGGAATTTCCGCAGCTCCGAGACAATCCTTTGTGTGCTTAAGAGGGAGAGGATGGGCCTCTGAGCATACGGAGAGTGTTTTTGCAAGCAGGGTGAAGATGGAAAGTCTTAAATTGTCAGATTTTCCTGGCAATGACGAACTTCTTTCCTTTCTCCCTTCACTATGAAACTTCTGCTAGGACTTTTGCAAACTACATTTTCAGGTCTGGGAATAAATAAAGGCCACATTTTTTGCCCTCCCAGAAAATGAATCAGGGGAAAAAACTTCAGCTATTTTGAGAACATTTAAAAACATTGGAGGTTTTTTTTGTAAATAGGCAGCATTTGATCTCAACCAGCCCAGGAGTAATATTTGACTTATGATTTTGACTCATGATTTCACATTTCCACTCTGCTAGGCGGGATCATTTGAACAGTCCCCTTATTATGGTATCTTTATTTTATTTTTTATTTTAAACGCTCTGGCTTTTGCGTTAACGGACAACATTTCTGGACTTCCTTTGCTGCTATTTGTGTATCCCCTGGAGAATTTCCTTCAATTGTTCCCCACATGAAATACAAACTCTTTGCTCGAAGTATTAACCCTGAAGCCAAACACTGTCACTTAAAGGTATACTTCACACACACAAACACACACGAAGGTAGTCCTTGATTGACAAGGGTAAATGACATTTGTCGTTAAGTTGGTGCAGTTGATATGCGAGGCATGGGACAACTTTTCTTTTTTTCTTTTTGAAAAGTTTTTTTTTATTTTTTGTTCTTTATATACAATTATAGGTAAACATTCACATAGTTATTATTCTTTTTTACAATCGTCGTTCTTATACATTTGTCATTCCATTTACAGGTTTATAAAATACCATTTGATTTGCTTTGTTTACCATCCCTCGCCTGTTTTGACATCACTTTCTTTTCCCTTTCTTTTCTCCCTCCCTTCTCTCCTTTCTTCCTTCCTCTCTCCTTTCCCTTCCTTCCTCTCTTCCTCTTCCCCTTTCTACCCTCTTTCCATCTCCCTTCCATCTTCCTCTCCTCACCTCTTATCTTCCTTCCCTCCTCTGCCTCTCCTCTCATCCTTTCTCTCCCTCCCTCCCTTCTCTATTTTCTTCCTTCCTCTCTCCTTTCCCTTCTTCCCTTTCCTCTTCCCTACTCCTCTCTTCCCCTTCCTACCCTCTCTCCTCTCATTCTTCCTTCCATCTTCCTCTCCTCATCTCTATCTTCCTTCCCTCCTCTGCCTCTCCTCTCTTCCTTTCCCTCCCTCCCTCCCTTCTCTATTTTCTTCCTTCCTCTCTCCTTTCCCTTCTTCCCTTTCCTCTTCCCTACTCCTCTCTTCCCCTTCCTACCCTCTCTCCTCTCATTCTTCCTTCCATCTTCCTCTCCTCATCTCTTTCTTCCTTCCCTCCTTTGCCTCTTCTCTCCTCTCTTCCTTTCTCTCCCTCCCTTCTCTATTTTCTTCCTTCCTCTCTCCTTTCCCTTCTTCCCTTTCCTCTTCCCTACTCCTCTCTTCCCCTTCCTACCCTCTCTCCTCTCATTCTTCCTTCCATCTTCCTCTCCTCATCTCTATCTTCCTTCCCTCCTCTGCCTCTCCTCTCTTCCTTTCCCTCCCTCCCTCCCTTCTCTATTTTCTTCCTTCCTCTCTCCTTTCCCTTCTTCCCTTTCCTCTTCCCTACTCCTCTCTTCCCCTTTCTACCCTCTCTCCTCTCATTCTTCCTTCCATCTTCCTCTCCTCATCTCTTTCTTCCTTCCCTCCTCTGCCTCTTCTCTCCTCTCTTCCTTTCTCTCCCTCCCTTCTCTATTTTCTTCCTTCCTCTCTCCTCTCTCCTTTCCCTTCTTCCCTTTCCTCTTCCCTACTCCTCTCTTCCCCTTCCTACCCTCTCTCCTCTCATTCTTCCTTCCATCTTCCTCTCCTCATCTCTATCTTCCTTCCCTCCTCTGCCTCTCCTCTCTTCCTTTCCCTCCCTCCCTCCCTTCTCTATTTTCTTCCTTCCTCTCTCCTTTCCCTTCTTCCCTTTCCTCTTCCCTACTCCTCTCTTCCCCTTCCTACCCTCTCTCCTCTCATTCTTTCTTCCATCTTCCTTTCCTCATCTCTATCTTCCTTTCCTCCTCTGCCTCTCCTCTCTTCCTTTCTCTCCCTCCCTCCCTTCTCTATTTTCTTCCTTCCTCTCTCCTTTCCCTTCTTCCCTTTCCTCTTCCCTACTCCTCTCTTCCCCTTCCTACCCTCTCTCCTCTCATTCTTCCTTCCATCTTCCTCTCCTCATCTCTATCTTCCTTCCCTCCTCTGCCTCTCATCTTCTCTCCTCTCTTCCTTTCTTTTTCTATTGTTGGAGGTATCTCTTTCATCTCTTGCTTTTTATTTGCTTGGGGTGGTATTTCCACAAACCCAAAAATAGTTAAATCTAATTTCTTGTTCCCTTTCCTTCTCAAATCCATCCTGATTATGTTTGTGACAACTTTTCTTGTGGTCGTTAAGCAAGACATGTGATCACGATTTGAGACCCCTGTCTGTCTCTCTCTCTCCCCCCCTCTCTCCCTATCAATATTAATTCATTCATCCATCCAACCATCCATCTCTCGATCTATCTCTTAATTTTTTTTGAGGGGGTAAAAATGAATAGAATAGAATTCTTTAAGTGTGATTGGACACACAAGGAATTTGTCTTTGGTGCAGATGCTTTCAGTGTACGTAAAGAAAAATGAAATACATTCGTCAAGAATCATGAGATACAACACTTAGTGATAGTCATAGGGTACTAAATAAGCAATCAAATCATACTAGGAAACAAATAGAACAATATCAAATTGTAAATATACAAGCAACAAGGGCATAGTCATAAGCCGGAGGAGATGGGTACTAGGAAGGATGAGAATAATAACACAGTCATAGGAAATAGTTTGACAGTGGTGAGGAAATTATTTGTTTAGCAGAGTGATGGCATCCAAGGGGGAAACTGTCCTTGTGTCTAGTTGTTCTGGTGTGCAGTGCCCTATAGCGTCATTTTAAGGGTAGGGGTTGAAACAAATTATGTCCAGGATGCGAGGGGTCTGTAGATATTTTCACAGCCCTCTTTTTGACTCCTGCAGTGTGCAGGTCCTCAATGGAAGGCAGGTTGGTAACAATTGTTTTTTTTCTGCCGTTCTGATTATCCTTTGAAGTCTGTGTCTGTCTTGTTGGATTGCAGAGGAAATGGTTGAGACCACAATATTCTCTGTTTATAAATGCCCCAATTCAGTCCTCACATTTTTGTTCATCCTGCTGAGTTCGGAAATGTCCATCTTCGACTGTTATTTGAGGCCCTCTGTCCTGCAGGCACAGCCATGCCAATCGCTGAGCCTGGATTGTGGGATCCTGGCTAACGGATGGGGTAAATACTCCTGATTTCAGAGACGAATTTCAGACCCTGCCATTGAAGGGACTCAATTCTGGGGAGTGAGAACCTGCCCCTCCAGTTCCTTTAAAGTGCTGTAACATTGCTAAACACCTAACTCACAGCACAGTCTTATGCCTGAGGATATTTACCCACGTAGTAGGGCTGTGTTACTATTATCCTTCTCATTTTTCCTATTAACCACTCCTATTGGTGTTTTATGATTCGTCACTTTGTCGTGTGTATGTACACTGAGAATATGTACACTGGAGACAGATTCCTTGTGTGTGCAATCACACTTGGCCAATGAAGAATTCTATTCTATTCTATTCTATTCTTTATTCTACTCCTGTTCTGTCCCGTGATTCTAATGAATATGCAGACACAGGCTTGGCTGCCTGCCACGACTAATGACAGAGATAAAGCGACCCCTTGGCTAGGAGCCTCGAATGCTATCTTCAAGAAACCAAGATTAGACTTGCGGAATGCTTTCTCAACAGCTAGTAAAGTGGACTGTTGTTTCCTGCAAAGGTTCCCCTCCCGTCACTCCACCTATAAGCTCTTTGGGACGGGCCACAACAGTAGCCACCTGTCCCTATTTCCTTCTATGACATCTTCTCCACAACTGCTCGCTTCTCTTCTCAGCTTATCAGGGACAGCCTCCCTCTGTTCCTCCTCACTGCTCCCTGACTCAGATGCCACCTGGTAGCCAACAGGCCTCTCTCGTCCCTGCTCTGACTCCAAACACCCGCCAGTCTTCCTCATCCTCCAGAGCAGTCCCATAATGGTCATCGCTGTCACAGTCCACCAACAGCTCAGCTGGCCACTGCTGGGCCACAACAATTCCTTATTCTATTCTGTTCTATTCTATTCTATTCTATTCTATTCTAAATTATATTCTATTCTGAATCCTATCCTGTTCTATTCTGTATTCTGAATCCTATTCTGTTCTATTCTGTATTCTGAATCCTATTCTATTCTATTCTGAATTATATTCTATTCTGAATCCTATTCTATTCTCTATTCTATTCTGAATCCTATTCTATTATATTCTAAATTATATTCTATTCTGAATCATATTCTATTCTATTCTGAATCCTATTCTATTCTATTCTGAATTATATTCTATTCTGAATCCTATTCTATTCTCTATTCTATTCTGAATCCTATTCTATTATATTCTGAATTATATTCTATTCTGAATCCTATTCTATTCTCTATTCTATTCTGAATTATATTCTATTCTGAATCCTATTCTATTCTCTATTCTATTCTGAATCCTATTCTATTCTATTCTGAATTATATTCTATTCTGAATCCTATTCTATTCTGAATCCTATTCTATTCTATTCTAAATTATATTCTATTCTGAATCCTCTTTTATTCTATTCTGTATTCTGAATCCTATTCTGAATCCTATTCTATTCTCTATTTTAATCTATTCTGAATCCTATTCTATTCTGAATTATATTCTATTCTGAATCCTATTCTCTATTCTATTCTATTCTGAATCCTATTCTATTCTATTCTGAATTATATTCTGAATCCTATTCTATTATATTCTAAATTATATTCTATTCTGAATCCTATTCTATTATATTCTATTCTGAATCCTATTCTATTATATTCTGTATTCTGAATTCTATTCTATTCTGAATCCTATTCTATTATATTCTAAATTATATTCTATTCTGAATCCTATTCTATTCTATTTTGTATTCTGAATCTGTTCTGACCCCCTCCTCCGTCCAGTAACGAATGCCGAGACAAGCTTAACTGGAATGTACTTTAATAGCAAGACACCAACACCTCGGTGGCTGAAAGCCAAGCATAACAAACAGATAAGAACCTTGGCAGCAACTCAGACAAACTCAGGCAGCAATAAACACCGATAAGGCTTGGCAGCAATCCAGCCTGCCAAGCTCACAGTAATGTCCTCCGACATTCAATCTAGTCTGGAGAGGAGCCTAATGACCACCAGCTGAGTGCAATCACCTCCTGTAATTGCGTAATTGTTCCTGACACCTAGTAGCTCTTTGATGGCGTGCATCCAGGAACAACTCACTACTGGTCTCCGGCTCACTCTCCCTTGTCTCCTCCCCACTGGTTCAAGGCTCAGGTGCCTCCTGGTGGCCAACCAGCCTCTGCGCCCTGCTCGGAGTCGGAACCCTGCCTAGGGTCCTCCAGAGCCGACTCAGAGGGCCCCTCGCTGTCGGAGTCTGGTGGCAGCTCCAACAGCACCTGCTGGGCCACAACAGAATCCTATTCTATACTATTCTGAATCCTATTCTAGTCTATTCTGAATTATATTTTATACTGAATTATATTCTATTCTGAATTCTATCCTATCCTATTCAGAATCCCACTTTGTTCTGTTCTGTTCTTTTCCATTCCAATGCAATGCAGTGCAATACAATACAATACAATACAATCCAGAACTCTATTCCAATTATTCAGTAGATAATCCTGGCTCCTGGAACCAGCAACGCCATGTGTGTGCGGGTTTATGCCTTAAGCCATATCGTAACCATGGTTTATTGGGGTCACGCTGCATCAGTACAATCCGTTGGCCAACGGTCCTTTGCAAATTGCGGTTTCTAGCTTGGTGTATGGGAATCCGGATGAACGAGGCTGTGTGGTGCAGTGGGCAGAGCCAGGATCTGGTGATCTGATGGGCTTCTCTCCTTCCAGGTTCCACTTCGTGGGAATCATATTTTTTCTCCTGGGATTAGGGACTCTTCTTCCGTGGAATTTTTTCATCACAGCCATTCCGGTGAGTCGCTCCGCTTTATGTCCTTTTTTTCTCCTGATCCTCGTTTAGTGACGATTACAGATCGTCCTCAACTTACAGCCACAATTGAGCCCAATGTGTCTGTCGCTAAGCGAGACAGTTGTTAAGTGAGTTTGCCCCGTTTTACGACCTTCTCTTGCCCGTGGCCGTTAAGTGAATCTTTGCCACGGATAGGTTAGTCACATGGTTGTTAAGTGAGTCTGGCTTCCCCATTGATTTCGATTGTCGGGAAGGTCGCAAAAGGGACACCGTAATGGTCATAAGTATCAATCAGTGGCCAAGCATCTGAATTTAGTGAACAGTCACTAAATGAATTATTGTAATCCGAGGACTGCCTGGATAAGTGCTTTAATAAGAGCTCATCCTTTACCATCCATTTCGTGACTATTCAAAGTTGTAACGGTACGGACGGATGTGACTTACAACCGGTCCTCAGACTTACAACGGTCACAGCACCTCCACCGCTAGGCGATCAAAATTCGGGCGCTTGGCAAGCGGCGTCTATTTACCAGGGCGTAAAATTGGTCACCATTCACTTAACAACTGTCTCCCTTAGCAACGGAAATTCTGGTCTTAATCGAGGACTATCTGTAGGAACCGGCCAGGAATGGTGGGATGGAAAGGTGTCGCTCTTTATATGAAGGATAGGCCTGATTAGGTTGGGACAGATGACCTCTAAGGTCCCATTCAATTCATTTCCCGACTCTCCATTTTTTCCCCCCTAATGAAATTTGTTTTGCTGGGTGGAGGGGGTCAGGAAGGTAAATCAAACTAGGTTTGTTTAAACCTAGTTAATCTGTTACATCCTCGGGGTCCATGGAGCAGCGACACTGCACAATGGACGTTGTGACACATGGGATGTTTCTTGGAATGTTTCTAATTAAACGCTTTATCTCCCGCCAGTATTTCAAGGAAAGGCTCAGGGGGAACTGCTCTGCCGGGTGGGAGGCGACTGAGAATCGGACAGCCTTGAACCCCCAGCCGGTGTCTACCTGCGAAGACGAATTCAGCTTCAGTAACTGGCTGACCCTCCTTTCTCAGTTGCCTTTGCTGCTTTTCACCTTTCTCAACTCCATCCTCTACCGATGGTGAGACACGTTTTTTTTTCTCTCTCTCTCTCTATGTTTGGGTTGCTTTTCTCTCTTCATTTGGCTTGCCTCTTCCCACGTTTCTCTTTTTTGAGCCCAATCCTTCTGCTCAATGAGAAGGGCCTTGCAGGATCCGATCTGGATCGGTTGCAGCAGGGGTGTCAAACTCGATTTCATTGAGGGCCCATCAGGGTTGTGCTTTACCTTGGGGGTGGGTGGGTGGGTTGGGCGTGGCCAGCTTGACATCATTTGTGCGGGGGGGGGCGCCCGCTGTGACCTGAGTGCTTTGCCAGAGAAAACGGGCTCCCGAGCTCCGTTTTCAGTTGCAAAAGCCTCTTGCAACCCTCTGCCAGTAAAAATGGATCTTGGGAGAGGTGCAGGTGGCTCTCCCAAGCTCTGTTTTTGCTGGCAAAGGCACCGCGGGCCAGTTCCCGGACCTTGAGTTCGACATCCTTGGGTTACAGGGACCAGAGGTTTAGTCTTCCGAGCTTTCGGACTGGTGCTGGAGATTCTCTTTAGCAGAATGTGCGTTAAAACCGTGTGTAGTATTTATGTGATACCTGTAGTGTGTTAATGATTGGCATGTGGATAGCCGGCTATTAAGTCGTTGGTTGCTGTTTCCTTCTGTTCAGCTCCCAAGTACTTGATAAGCTGTTGACCAATGCGGGGCCCATTTCCCAGGCTTCAATCATTTCCCTGGCTGTTTTTGTCCCTGCTTGGCCAACAATCTTAATAGCTGCAAAATTGAATGCATATCCTTGCTCACTGCAAGGGCCTTGCTTGCAGGCCTGGAAGGGTTCGAAGGGAAGGGACGGGGCTGACTCACAACTCCCAAGGTTGTTGTTGTTGCTGCTGCTGTTGTTGTGGAGAAAATAAGAAGAGGAAGGTGTGTCGGATATGATTGCTGCCTGGAGTTATTTGTAAAAATAAAAAGGCGAGATACAAATAAATAAATACCTTCACGCCTTCCTTTTTTCCCAGCTTCAAGGGAGGGGTCTCCCGTGAATGTCTGTAGCCAGCATTACTGTTATGGCCCACCAGTGGCCAGCTCAGCTGGCAGCAGATTTGGGCAGTGAGGAGAGTTGGGGAGGAACCTGGGCCAGTCCTGGAGTCTGGGGAAGGCTCTGAGGAGGGCTCTGTGTCGGAGGCAGAGAGGGGTCCAGGGCCGTCTGACAGTTATCAGCTGCCTTCTGAGTCAGACATCAGTGAGGCAGAGGAACAGCTGGAGCCTGTTCCCAGTGTGCGCATGCGCAGAGTTGCCAGACGAAGGGAACAGCTGAAAAACAGGGGTCGACTTGGGAGGAAGGCCACAGGTGGACGGTGAATGGCCCCTCCCAGAGGGATTAAAAGAGGAGCGAAAGGCTCCTTCCCAAGTTTTGCAGATAAGATCTGTGACTGTAAATCCTCCCTCGAAAGACTTGGCTGGAGGTGAATGAGCAGAATTCACAACAAATTAATATTCATATAATATCCTTTTCTCTCCCTTGGAAAGCATTTCGGACAAAGTGCGCATTCTGGGCAGCCTGACTGGGATCCTGTTCCTCTTTGTGCTGACCGCAATCCTGGTTACGGTGACGATGTCACCCCAGAGTTTCTTCTCCATCACCATGGCAAGCGTCTGGTTCATTAACTGTGAGTTGGCTCTGGTTAATTCCTCCTTAACCCTGATGAGGTTACCTAGCTTGGTAATGAAACGTCTGCAAGAAAAACCACCAACCACAGAAAACACACCAAGGACCATCTAATTCCTCTCGGTTTACATCTCTGACATTTTGAGCATTGTCAGGGAACTCATTTCAAATCCTCATCCTCCCCCCCCCCCCCCGCCCCAAAAAACCCCCTCTGGTTAAGCTACCTCTCAGGGTTGTTGTGAACTCGAGGACTTGAATCCTGGTCTCCTCAAAATCCATTGGACTTCAACTCCCAGAATCCTTAGCCAGCATGCAAGTGTGGGTGGGAGAGTGTTAGAAGCTGAATCTTGGGGCATTTCCACCCTCCAAGCTATGTGGACTTCAACTCCCAGAAATCCCCAGTCAGCCATGTTGGCTGGGGAATTCTGGGAATCGAAGTCCGCATGTCTTAAAAAATGCTGAAGTTGAGAAACACGGACTTATAGATCAGCTCAAAAGGAGATTATTATCAGCAATATATTTTATTTTCATCCAGATTAATGGGGATTGAGATACAAGTAGTCCTCGACTTGTGACCACAACTGAGTCCAAAACCTCTGTCATTAAGCGAGGCAGTGGTTAAGTGAATTTTGCCCCGTTTCGCAACCTTCCTCGCCGCACTCATTAAGTGAATCGCTGCCGTGGTTCAGTTAGGAACCTGGTTGTTAAGTGAATCTGGCTTCCCAGATTCTTGGCTTGTCAAGAAGGTCACAAAAGGGGATCACTGCAACCGTCATAAATACGAATCAGTGGCCAAGCGTCTCAGTTTTGATGGCATGACTGCAGGGCGCTGCATCAGTTGTAAGTGTGAAACACGGCCAGGAGTTCACTTTTCCCAGGGCCGTTGTTACTTCGAACGGTCACTAAATGAATGGTTGTAAATCGAGGACCAAATGTACGCAAAACAGTCTCATTCTTGACTTTGTGCTCCTTTTGTTTTCCCTCAGCCTTCTGTGCCGTCCTGCAAGGGAGTCTTTTTGGCCTGCTGGGGTCTTTTCCGCAGAAATACAGCACCCTCTTTCTCAGCGGTCAAGGAATGGCGGGAATGTTTGCAGCCATTGCCATGGTGCTTTCCATGGCCAGTGAGTATCGGAGGGGGTGGGTCTGGAAAACACCTCCGCGTTTGAAAGAGCTGGGGAAAATCGTTCAAAGGGTAGAGGAGAACGGTCTGCAAAACTGAAAATATCCCCAGAAATATCCAAATAGAAAGCCCTTTTTTTTTGTCTGCCTGCCACAAGAAGGATCTCTTTTGGCACACGGGTTTAAGCCGGTTCGGACCGGTTTGGCCGAACCGGTTGCTAATTTTACATCCCGTTTGTCAAACGGGTAGTTGCAAGGACTGGCTGTTCCCCCAACCGTCCCACCCCTCCTAGGAGTCTCCAGCGGCTCGTTTTGGATGCCAGGTAAGTACAGAGCCTGCGCGGGAGGCTCTGGGAGAGCGAAAAACGAGCCTCCGGAGCCCGGGGGAGGCTGTTTTCGCCCTCCCGGAGGCTCAACAAAAACCTCCGGAGCCTGGGGAGGGCGAAAACGCTACTCCGGTGTAGGAGACCGAGAAGGGCACGCTCCCCCATAGCCATGCCTCCCAGCAACCGGGCAGAGAATCCTACCCCTGTTTTTAAAGGTTCGACCAGCCAGTTGTTGAGAACATAGTGGTTGTGTCCTGTGCTTCAAGAGTTGTGAAGCCCTGGATTTGTTCTGCCAAAACGCCATTTTTCTCTTCTGCTTAGGTGGCTTGGGCTTCCGGTCGTCCGCCCTCATCTATTTCGTCACCCCCTGTGTTGGGACCTTAGTTTCCATCGCCTGCTTTCTCTTGCTGCCTCACCAGGTAAGATCCTTTGCCCCACTTAGCAGAATAACAGAGTTGGAAGGGGCCTTGGAGGTCTTCTAGTCCAGCCCCCTGCTTAAGCAGGAGACCCTCCACCATTTCAGACCCATGGTTGTCCAGTTTCTCCTTGAAAACCTCCAGTGATGGAGCACCCACGACTTCTGGGGGCAAGTTGTTCCACTGATTAATTGTCCTCACTGTTAAGAAAGTTCTCCTTAATTCCACGTTGCTTCTCTCTTTCATTAGTTTCCATCTGTTGCTTCTTGTCCCGCCTTCTGGTGCTTTGGAGAATAAGTTGCCCTCCTTTCCTTTGCCCCCCCCCCAAAAAAATTTTGGAATATTGTTATAGTAATAGCAGTTCGACTTATATACCGCTTCATAGGGCTTTCAGCCCTCTCTAAGCGGTTTACAGAGTCAGCATATCGCCCCCACAGTCTGGGTCCTCATTTCACCCACCTCGGAAGGATGGAAGGCTGAGTCAACCTTGAGCCGGTGAGATTAGAACCGCTGAACAGTCAGCTGAAGTGGCCTGCAGTACTGCAGTACTGCAGTACCCCAACCACTGTGCCACCTCGGCTCCTTATCATCGTTATCATGTCTTCCCTATTCTTTCTTTTCATTAAACTAAACATCTCCAGTGCCTGCAACCGTTCTTCATATGTTTTAGCCTCCAGTCCCCTAATCCTCTTTGTTGCTCTTCTCTGCACTCTTTCCAGAGTCTCCACATCTTATTTATATTGCGGCGACCAAAGCTGGCCGCAGTATTCTAAGTATGGCCTTATAAAGTACTTATAAAATTCCCCTGGTTCTCCAGGGAACATTTTCTACGTTCTAAGTTGGTTCTCAAGCTCTGGGATTTCCTGGTGGAGCTCCATCCAATAGAGCCTTAGTATTCTGACCTTGGCTTCCCAAGATCATGAAGCCGACTCCTCGCCCCAATAAAACCTCTTTCACGTAGGTTAAAGGGAATTCCTCTCCACCAAAGTCCCGGCTAACAGTCTTTCATGAGATTTCACAACTGCAGGCCTTTATCTTCCAAACTCCACGCTGTAGCAGCAATTTCTTGGCAAGAAGTCGGGAACAGATCTTCACTCTAATGAATGGAACTCCTGCAAACTCCACTCCCCTTTTGCTCCTCTTTTATTCCCCATTGGAGGGGCCATTCACCGTCCACCTATGGCCTTACTCCCAAGTCGACCCCTGTTCTTTAGCTGTGCCCTACGTCTGGCAACTCTGCGCATGCGCACATTGGGAACAGGCTCCAGTTGTTCTGCCCCACTGATCTCCGACTCCGAAGGCAGCTGATAACTGTCAGACGGCCCTGGCCCCCTCTCTGCCTCCGACACAGAGCCCTCACCAGGGCCTTCCCCAGACTCCAGGACTGGCCCGTGTTCCTCCCCAACCTCCGAATCTGCTGCCAGATCCGCTGGCGGGCCACAACACTTAAGATTCTTGGCGACCTGATTTTGATCATCCGCCCCGTTGATGTGAGCGTTGAGAGACCATCAGATCCTCTTCTTTCTCTGCAGGCCTTCACGCGTTACTATCTGGACAAGAGACCACAAGAAATTTTGAGATGTGAACTGGAAACGAAGGCCGGTCTTCTTTCACCAGGTGGGAGATCTGAATTTTTTGATAAATATTAAAAAAAAAAGGGAGAATTGAAAGTTGTACAAAAATCGAGCTACTGGTGGGGGTGATATTTCATCCCTCCTGATTGGTCTCCAGCCATTCCCAGCCTGTTGATCTTCCGGTGCTGGACTCAGAATTCTGGGAAATGAAGTCCAAAAGAGAAATGGGCTGATCGAAGAGAATTTGACTGCTCCCTTCCCACCCACCCCTATTGTCCAAAATCTAACATCAGATATGAGTTGAGGGCTGAAAGCAATGTTTCTCAACCTTGGCGGTTTTAATAAAGGTGGGCTTCAACTCCCAGAATTCCCCAGCCATCTTGCTTTAACATGGGTGGACTTCAACTCCCAGAATTCCCCAACCAGCATCCTTTAACATGGGTGGACTTCAACTCCCAGAATTCCCCAGCCAGCATGCTTTAAGATGGGTGGACTTCAACTCCCAGAATTCCCCAATGGGAAAGCCAGATTCACTTAATAACCAGTTGACCAAGTTAACAACTTCAGAGATTCACTTAAGAACTGTGGCAAGAAAGATCGTAAGATGGGGCAAAATTCCCTTATCAGTCTTGCTTAGCAGCGGAAATATTGGGCTTCAACACTGGTCGTAAGTTGAGGACTTACCTGTATACATTTTTGAGCCTGATTTAAAAGCCTGCTATAATATTATTTATCAGTGTTAGCACTAAGAGAAAAAGAAAGTGGCAAAACCCCCAAGAGACAGATATTTCATTTCTGTTTTCCGTTTTGTTGTCTCGTAACAAAACGTTTGCAGAGCCTGGCTTAATATTTTGAAATAATACAAAAATTAGCTAGGCGTATCTCCCTGAATTGCTGTCATGGCAGGAATGTATAATCTTATCTCCAGGATGTGAGGCTATGAATCTCGTTCTCTTAATTGCAACTTTTGCTTCTAAAATCTTAATTTTGAACACTGCGTAAAGGGGAAAGGGTTAGGTACACAGAGAATGAGTATGAGTCATCAGGCCTGGTTGAAAATAAATCAGAGTGGAATCTCTGAGCGACCAAGAGAAAATGCTTAGAAAGGGAGGAAGGGAAAGAAAGGATTTACTAGCAGAATAAAATGAAAAGTGTTAACATTATTAATGGTATGACGCTCATTATGATGGGAGGGAACTATGCTAACAAGATTAATTGTGGATAACTAACTAGTGAAATGCTTATGATATAAAAAAACTGAATTTGAGGATATCTGCTGCTTATAGTAAAATAGAATAACAGATGGGAATGAAATGATAAATTTGGTTAACTTTGAAGGGGCATGTAAGGATATGGATAAGACATTGAAAGGAAATAAAATTCGAACTAGAAATATGATGTGAAGTGAACTAGGCACATGAGAATATGTTAATGCATATAAAGAGGATATATAATGTATTAATACAGATGGACTCGGAAACAGAATTAGTTAAAGATTGTATGATAAAGTGGGCTCAAAATATTGAAGAACCAATAATGTTGGATACATGGGAAAGAATATGGGTAAGAAATGTGAAATTCACACAAGCTCAAAACCTGAGAGAAAATTTTTATAAGATGTTCTATAGATGGCATTTAGATCCTAAAAAGCTGGCTTCTATGTATCCGAATGTACAGCCTAAATGTTGGAGGTGTGGTTCTCTCGATGCTACATATTTTCATATATGGTGGACCTGCCAAAAGGTTAAGGCATTCTGGATAAAAATATGGTGGATTATGCAAAATATCTTTAAAAGAAGGATAAAGTTTACTCCTCAGTTATTCTTATTAGGTATATGTACTGATTTTACAGTGGTAGAGAGTAACTTGATTCTGCACCTAATAACGGCAGCAAGACTGTTGGTGGCGCAATACTGGAAGAAGGAAGACTTGCCTACAACTCAAGAATGGACATTGAAAGTTACAAACTTAGCCGAGATGGCTAAAATATCGGCATATATTATACTCAAATGAGAGATATAAACGAGATGGGAAAAAACGGATTGATTATATACAAAATAAATACGGGAGCAAGAAATTCCAGTTAGCCTATGCTTAAGATCAGAAATGATTTAAATTGTTTAAAGTTAGTTCAGCAAGAAGAAGCTAAGGTCAATGTAGAATGTCATTAATTTCTTTATTTTTTTCCCCAATAGATTTTAGACTGTGTTTGTTAAAAATCCATACCGTGTACGGGTTCTGGGAAATCGGGGGGAGGAGGGTGGAGGGAGGGAGGGAGGGGTATGCATTAGGCTAGACAAGAATTTGGTGGTAAACTAGAATTATTTTGACATACAAAAAATTGTACTTCGATGTCTTACTGATTGAGGAATGATGAAATGTTTGTTTTAAAAGAAATAAAACTTTTGAACACAAAAGAGAATATGTTAAAGGGGAAAGCCCATGCAACACTTTGTTTATAAAAAAAAGAATTAAAAATGTGTAACAAAAAAATAAATAAAAATATTGTTTAAAAAAGAGAGAAAATAAATCAAATTGCATATGATTTGTCCCTAAATGACATTCCAGCAATCACCACCACCAGTCCGAACAAGTAAAATTCCAGAGTTATAAATAGGCTTTTGGGTGGGGTGAGAGAGAGGAAGATGTAGATTTGGGAACGAGCCTAGAAGAAACCTCTTCGATGTCCCTTAAAATTAGTCCTCCATTTGCAACCTCCGTTGGGAGCAGAATTTCCTCTGCCAAGCACAGCAGTTGCTAAGCGAGTTGCCTCCTACTTAGATGACTATCTTTGCCACGGTGGTTAAGCAGATCGGTGCCGTTGGTAAGTGAATCGCAGGGCCAGCAAACAAATTTGACACCCACATACACACCGACTTCGCTTGTCACTGAATGTTGAATGTGTGACCACATTCAAAAACGGTCATTAAGTGTTGCAACTGTTGTAACTCGAGTAGTTGTCACGTATAAATTCCAGTTGCCGAGCACCTGGATGTTCCCAGGGACGTTATGATTGTTGTAAGTGTGAGGACCAGTTGTAAGTCACTTTTTTTCAGTGCCTTGGAATGGACGCTAAATGAATCCTTGTAAGCCGAGATTTGCCTGCATTCCGATTTATGGAAAGTTTGTAAGCTGAAAAGTTATGGGACCTGAAGACCATTTCCCCCAACAACGCTCGAGGATCCTTGGTTTTACGCATAGTCCTCAACATATGACCACAATTGGACCCCCGATTTCTGCTGCTAAGCAAGATAATTGTACATTTTGCCCCATTTTATGACCTTTCTTCCCACCGTTGTTAAGTGAATCACTGCAGCTATTAAATTGGCCACATGGTTGTAAAGTGAATCTGGGATAAATAGCAGCCAGTTGCTCCCGTCATAAATCGGAGCCAGTGGTAACCATCATAAATAGGAACCCGATTTCTGTAGCTAAGCAAGATAGTTGTGAATTTTGCCCCATTTTATTGTCTTCCTTCCCATCGTTGTTAAGTGAATCACTGCAGCTATTAAATTGGCCACATGGTTGTAAAGTGAATCTGGGATAAATAGCAGCCAGTTGCTACCGTCATAAATAGGAACCTGATTTCTGTTGCTAAGCAAGATAGTTGTGAATTTTGCCCCATTTTATTGTCTTCCTTCCCATCGTTGTTAAGTGAATCACTGCAGCTATTAAATTGGCCGCATGGTTGTAAAGTGAATCTGGCATGAATAGGAGCCAATTGCCAAGCGCCTGAATTTCGATCCCATGACCAGAGGGAGGCTTCCATGGTCGTAAGTGTGAAAAAAAACGGTCATAAGTCATTTGTTTCAGCGTTGCGACTTTGAACGGTCACTAAATGGTCACCGTTGTAAGTCGAGGACTACCAGAAGCTTTACCAACGGCGTTTGATTTTGATGGGCTTTTGCTTTTATGTCTCTTCAGAGGATGGCTCCGCTCTTGTGGCAGACAGTTCCAAGGGAGAACCACTCCCCGTGAAGAACGGAAAGGCCATAGTCGCGGAGCAGGGCGGCTCGGCTTGCCTGCCAGAGATTATGAACGGGGGGAGTGGGGTGGGCATGGATGCCCCCAGCCCCTCCCTTTTCGGTGTGCTCAAGAAGGTAAGAACCATTTGATTTACCGATGGTTAGATAATAAAACTAGAAATTGGAAGAATACTATTATATGTAAGCAAATAATATCATTATCGCTATTATTATATATATGTAAAATGACCCAGGCAGTACACCCATTGGAATGAATGACTGCTACATTCCACTTAACAACTGCCGCAGAATAACTCAGAAAATTGGGTTGATGAAACGTTTGCCTCGACTTACGACCGTCATGCCTTACGACAGATACGCCAGGCTCCCTTGTGGTCGTATTTCAAGGACTGCCTTTATATTGGGGCTCCGTTGGCTCTGGAACCGTGCTCCATTGAATGCTACTTGAAAAGAGACCACAGGGTGATCCAGATATTGAACGTGGTTCGTGTCTCAGTGCAGATTCTGTTTTTCCCGCTTCAGATTTGGCTGCTGGCCCTCTCCATCGTTATGGACTTCTCCATTACCCTCTCGGTGTTTCCGGCTATTACCACGAGAATCGTCAGTTCCTCTCGGGATGAGTCTTGGCGTGAGTGATGGGTCATTTAATGACAGGTGCAGGGGGGGGTGGGACAGTTCCTGGTTAGCCTTGGCTGGAGCTGGGACAGGGATGAGATGGGGATTTGGGGCGGGGGATCCACTCCTCAACGCATCTCCAAGTTGAAGATCAGGTGGTAAGTAAGAGACGCCCCCGAGGCGGTCCTTGACGCTCTCTGACCTTGGTGGTTTTCTTGCAGACGTTTCATGACTCAACTAGGTAACATCATCAGTGCTAGAAGGGAGTAGGATTTGCAGAATGGAGGAGGAGGAGGAGAGAATTGTGGGGTCCTTGACGCTCTCTGAGCTTGGTGGTTTTCTTACAGACGTTTCATGACCCCACTAGATAACACCATCAGTGCTAGTAGGGAGTGGGGTTTGTAGAGAGGAGGAGGAGGACTGTGGGGTTCTTGATTCTCCCTGAGATTGAAAGGAGGAGGAGAGGAAGACTAGGAGGAGGAGAACCACAACTGTGGGGTCTTGATGCTCTCTGAGCTTGGTGGTTTTCTTGCAGACGTTTCGTGACCCAGCTAGGTAACGTCATCAATGCTAGAAGGGAGTGGAGGAGGAGGGGTATGAGGAAAAATATTGGCTCTTGGTGGTCTCTGAGCTCAGTTTTCTTGCAGACATTTCAGGACCCAACTAGGGAACAATATCAGTGCTGGAAGGGAAGTTTGGGAGGGAGGAGGAAGAGATAGTGGTGGTGGTGGTGGAGGAGGGGGGGGTCCTTGGGGCTCTCTGAGCTGGATTATTTTTTCCAAGACATTTCATGACCTTACTAGGGAACATCATCCGTTTGCTAAAAGGGGAGGACTGTGGAGTCCTTGGTTGTTTCCTTGAAGACTTTTCATGACCCAACTAGGTAACATCATCAGCGCCAGTAGGGAGTGAGGGTGGTCTCCCTGAAGCCTCCTGGAACCAAAAACAGGCTGTGGGAAGGCGAACCCCGCCCCCTGTTGGCCCGTTTTGGTCCTAGCAGGCCTCCCTGAAGCCTCCTGGAACCAAAAACAGGCTGTGGGAAGGCGAACCCCGCCCCCTGTTGGCCCGTTTTGGTCCTAGCAGGCCTCCCTGAAGCCTCCTGGAACCAAAAACAGGCTGTGGGAAGGCGAACCCCGCCCCCTGTTGGCCCGTTTTGGTCCTAGCAGGCCTCCCTGAAGCCTCCTGGAACCAAAAACGGGCCGTGGGAAGGTGAAGCCCTAGCAGGCCTCCCTGCAGCCTCCTGGGAGCAGAAATGGGGCACAGGGGGCGTGCCGCCCTCCCCATGCTCCCCTCACTCCCAGTGCATGCTTGAGTGACACCCCCCCCGTGCATGTGTGTGTCTCCCACGTACACGTCAGAGACCTGAAAATCAGCTGGCTGGCGGGAGGTGCACTCATGCTCAATGATTGGTTTGGTGGGTGGCTTTCAAATTGGAAAGATTTAGCAAGATTTGCCGTATTAGCATCCCGAGCTCTCATGTTTTTACCATGCTTGATTCCTCTCGTACAAATGTTAATAAAAAGGGAGTATGAGCATCAGGACCTTAATAACTACATCAATCGCAAACGGAAAGAAAGAATCTATGCTGATAATGAAAGTGGGGAAGCAGGGGATGGAGAACTCCAAATGCCAAAAATTTGCTTCCATATGAAACTTAGGAGAAGTCAGGACATTATGAATTATTGTAGGTATAAAAGAGTAAGTTACCGAGAAGAGAAGAAGTGAGGATTGAAGGAAATGGCATGAAGTTACTCTTTTATAAAAACATTAAAAGGTTGATTTTGTATTCTTTTGCAGTCTTAAATGTACAATCCATTATATTCTCTGCCTAATATGTGTAGGGCTATTGTGCTTTTACTAACTACAGAATGTGTGAAGTAAACAGGACAAGATAAAACTTTGTTTTCCCAAGGCTACGTACCGAAAGGCACCAGAAAAGAGATAGGGGCCTCTCAAGAGAGTGTCAAGTTGACTTGACTCACAAGACAAGGTCTAACTCTTCTCTGGGTTCCCCCCGTCCCCCCCTTTAGAGAAATTCTTCACTCCTGTTTGCTGCTTCCTGCTCTTCAACGTGATGGACTGGTTGGGCCGCAGTTCGACTTCCTACTTCCTCTGGGTGAGCAATTGGTGGCAGCAGTGGGATACATTTTATTTTATTTTTAATGTTTTCTATTGAACACAAATTAAAACATCGGCCACAGTGCAACCCTCCTAGCAAAAGTCTTCGTCACACATACTAAGATATAAAGTTGTGCATTATAAACCACCAGGCTTATTGACATGTGGTCTATTATTCAGTATTCACAAATATAAAAATATCGTATTTCCAACCATGTTGCTTTATTTATATACATTTTTCCCAGTTATAGTTTCATACGTAATTCTAATCTCCATTCTATAAACCTAAGTCTTTGCTAATTCCTTTTTTGTTCCAATCATCGATAATATTTGTCCCAGACCTTATAATATTCTGATTTGCCTTTATGCTTCAATTCCCACGTCAATTTATCCATTTTAACACAAGTCAGAATTTTCCTAATTATTTCCTCTTCTTGTGGAATCTCCCTGTTTTTCCAGTTTTGGGCAAAGACCATTTTTGTTGCCTTAATAATATGTAATTAATATAATTAAATAACCTCCTTGTTATATTTATTGTTTATGATTCCCAAAAGAAATAATTCTGGTGTGAATCCTATTTCCTCTTCGGTTATCTCTATGAGCTACCTTTGAATTTTCCGCCAATATTATTTTGGTTTTTTTGCCACGACCGCCACATAGGGTAGTACGTGCTTAATTTATGATGACATTTCCAGCAATTTGGCGCTACAGAAGTGGAATAGATTTCTCATCTATGCTGTTTCCCATGGAGGGGATGATCAGACATCGTCTTAAAGGAATCGGGGTGGGTTGGGGAGATCAGGGGCAGGTCTACAGGTAATCCTCGACTTATAACCGTTCATTTAGTGGCCGAAGTTGGTTCACCGACAAAAGGGCGACCGACAAAAGCGCAGCCGATTAAATTGCAGTGATAAAACCGCGAGTTCTGAACTGCGCCGATGAATGAGCGACCCGAACCGTGTCGCTAAAACCACGACATCATCAACACGCTGACAACAGCACGCCGACAGAAGGGCGCTGTAAACCTAAACCTAACCCTAACCCTAAACATAACGCTAACCCTAAACCTAACCCTAAACCTAACCCTTACCTTAACTTAAATCGCCCTTCTGTCGACGCGCTGTTGTCGGCGTGTTGATGACGTCGTGGTTTTAGCGACACGCTTTTGTTGTGCGCGCTTTTGTTGGGTCACGGTCGAAGTTACAACCGCCCTGCGACAAGTGACTTTTTTCACCCTTACGACTCCTGCAAGCACCCTTACGTGATCAGAGTTCGAATGCTTGGAAACTGACTTGTATTTACGACAGTCGCCGCATCCCAGGGGCAGGGGAATCACCTTTGGTGACCTGCTGACCCGCAGAGTCAACGCGGGAAGCCGGATTCGTTTAACGAACCCTGCGACTAACTTCACAGCTGCGGCGATTCACTTAACGGCTGTGGCAAGAACAGTCCTGAAATGGGGCAAAGCTCCCTTAACAACTGTCTCGCTTAGCAGCAGAAATTTGGGGCTCAGTTTTTTTTAAGCTCCCTTACAGTTTAGGGTTAAGGGGATAAGAAATTAAAAGTTTGTTTTCCTGGTTGAGGCACCACGCTAGAAATTAGGAGACTGTGAGTTCTAGTCCCACTTTACCCATGGAAGCCAGCTGGGTGATTATGGGCCAGTCACCAGGAGACTGTGAGTTCTAGTCCCTCCTTAGACACAAAGAGACCTGGGTGATTTGGGGCCAGTCGCTAGGAGACTCTGAGTTCTAGTCCTTCCTTAGACACAAAGACATCTGGGTGATTTTGGGCCAGTCGCCAGGAGACTGAGTTCTAGTCCCTCCTTAGACACAAAGAGACCTGGGTGATTTTGGGTCAGTCACCAGGAGACGGTGAGTTCTAGTCTCACCTCAGCTACAAAAGACACCTGTGTGATTTGGGGCCCATCACCAGGAGAAGGTGAGTTCTAGTCCCACTTTAGGCAGGAAAGCCGGCTGCGTGACTTTGGGCCAATCACCAGCAGACGGTTAGTTCTAGCCTTAGTTACGAAAACCAACTGGGTGACTTTGAGCCAATCACAAGGAGACCGCGAGTTCAAATCCCGCCTTAGGCATCCAAACCAGCTGGATGACATGGGCCAGTCCCTCTCTTTCTCATCCCAACCCGCCTCACAGGGCTGTTGTTAATAGGGGGAAAAATAGGGGGAAGAAGCTGTATTGGATATGTTTGCCGTCCTGAGTTATTCGTAAAAATAAAGGCGGGGTATAAATAAACGGGTGTTTTATGTACAAGCTTTGTTGAAACTGGGTTTTTTTCTCTCGCCAGCCACAGAAGCACCTTCGTCTCCTTCCCGCCGCGGTGGGACTCCGAGTCTTCCTCATCCCCATGTTCCTTCTGTGCAACATCCAGAGACAGAGTGCGTGGCCTGTGCTGTTCCACCACGACGCCTGGTTTGTGGTCCTGATGGTGGTTTTTTCTCTGTCCAACGGCTACTTCGTCTCCCTCACCATGTGCCTGGCCCCCAAGTGAGTAGCTTTGTTCCTCCATACTTGTTTCCTTACACTTAAGAATAGAATAGAGTTTGAAGGGACCTTGGAGGTCTTCTAGTCCAACCCCCTGCCTACACAGGAAACCCTACACCACTTCAGACAAATGGCTATCCAATATCTTCTTAAAGACTTCCAGTGTTGGGGCATTCACAACTTCTGGAGGCAAATTCTGTTCCACTGATTAATTGTCCTCACTGTCAGGAAATTTCTCCTTAGTTCCAAGTTGCTTCTCTCCTTGATTAGTTTCCACCCATTGCTTCTTTTTTTATTTTTTTATTTTTAGTTTTCAAAACAGACACAACACAAAAAATCCTCTTTCTTTACATACTGTAGAAAGTGTATCAGTTGGTTACAATAAATTTTCGTGCATTTCTTTCACAGTCACCCATGATTCATATTAATTCTAGCATTTTAAATCAAATATATTTGTACCTATTACCATCATCCTACCCCCCCTTCTCGTTTGACTATAACTGTTTAAACGTCCTTCATCATAAAACATACCAAAACTCAAGACATAATCACATACTGGCATCTCATTTGCTATTTCTAGTATCCCAATAACACTATTCCCTATGGCCTTTTCTAGCTAAACATCAATAACATTTAGTAACAAAGGTTTCAAATCTTCCTTTCCAAATCATTGTTTGCAATTTACATCCAATTTCCCCATGTTGTACCCATACCTATATATACATTGTTATTATTATCTCTCCTTTATTTGACTATATCCATTATCATAATTCATTTTTTTCCATTAATCTATGTATAGATTAATGTAATCTATGTAAGATTAATATATTAAACTTTTCATTAATATATGTAACCAAACTATTTCTCACCTTCCTTTCATAGGCACCATTCAATATTCATATCCAATTACTACTTGTTATACCAATACATATGTATACATTATTATCATTTTCAGTTCTTTATTTAACCATATCTACTGTCACTAAATTTCACTAAGTCCAACTAGTTTTAGATTAAACACTTTCATCTATCAGCCTGTAATCTTTCCAATTAGCTAAACATCCATAATATTTGATAACAAAGTTTTCTAATCCTCCTTTCCAAATCACTGTTTAAAGTTTACATCCCATTCCACCCATTGCTTCTTGTCCTACCCTCCGGTGCTTTGGAGAATAGCTTGACTCCCTCTTCTTTGGGGCAGCACCCTTGTTGACAAGTAAATAAATTGTTGACAAGTAAATAAATAAATAAATAAATAAAAATGGTGGAAAAAAGTGAGGCTCTACACTTAGGCAAGGAAACCGAAATCCACAGGTACAGTATAGGTGGTACCTTGCTCAATAGTAGCAATTGTGAAAGGGATCTTGGAGTCCTAATGGAGAACCATTTAAATAGGAGCCAGCCGTGTGCAGCAGCTGCCAAAAAAGCCAACACAGTTCTAGGCTGCATCAACAGAGGGATAGAATCAAATCACGTGAAGTGTTAGTACCACTTTATAAGCCCTTTATAAGGCCATACTTGGAATCCTGCATCCAGTTTTGGTCGCCACAATGTAAAAAAGATGTGGAGACTCTGGAAAGAGTGCAGAGAAGAGCAACAAAGAGGATTAGGGGACTGGAGGCTAAAACATATGAAGAACAGTTGCAGGAACTGGGTACGTCTAGTTTAATGAAAAGAAAGACCAGGGGAGACATGATAGCAGTGTTCCAATATCTCAGGGGCTGCCGCAAAGAAGAGGGAGTCAAGCTATTCTCCAAAGCACCTGAGGACAGGAGAAGAAGCAATGGGTGGAAACTAATCAAGGAGAGAAGCAACGTAGAACTGAGGAGAAATTTCCTGACAGTAAGAATAATTAACCAGCGGAACTACTTGCCTCCAGAAGTCGTGGGAGCTCCATCCCTGCAGGGTTTTAAGATCGGACAGCCATTTCTCTGGAATCAATGTTTCACAACCTTGGCAGTTTTCCAGGTGGGAGGACTTCAACTCCCAGAATTTCCCAAACAACAATTGCTGGCTGGGGAATTCTGGGAGTTGAAGTCCACCCATCTGGAAAACTGCCCAGAGGGAGAAACGCTGGTCTAGAGTCTCCTGCTTGAGCAGGGGGTTGGACTAGAAGACCTCTGAGGTCCCTTCCAGTCCGGTGATTCTATACGTTGCTGTCTACAATCCATAATTCCGCATCCTTTCTTTGAAGCAGTGCCTGCCCTCTGGAATTAGGTCCTTCCCCAGAAGATTGGGGTTCCCATCCCAAAAATGTTCCAGAAATCTTTAAAAACCTGGCTTTGCGATGAGGCAGATGGGTGTCCCAGTTGTGAAGTTTGGTGTTTGCTGTGTTATCGGATGTTGTGATTACAGATAGTCCTTGACTTATAACAGCAATTGGGATTGGAATTTCTGTCCCTAAGCAATATGGTTGTAAAGTTTAGTGTCCCCCTTAGTGACGGCAGTCGCTGTAGTTCTGGTTGCCATTGTTAACCGAATCACAGCTTTAGTCAGCGACGTGATTTCCTTCTGGCTTCCCACAGTCATTCAGTGGGGAAGCCGGCAGGAAGTGGCAAATGCCACTTCCGAGCTACCCAGTATAAGCTGGAGTTGGGTAGAGGAAGGGAAGAGAAGGAAGGAAGAAAAGATAGAGAAGGAAGAAAGAGGGAATGAGGGAGGGATGGAAGAAAGAAAAGGATAGAAGAAAGAAAAAGATGGAGGGAAAGAAGGAAGAAAAAAGGAGGGAGGGAGGAGAGGGGAAAGAGAAACAGGGAGGGAGAGAAGGAAGGAAGGAAGGGAGCCGAGGTGGCGCAGTGGTTAAATGCAGCACTGCAGGCTACTTCAGCTGACTGCAGTTCTGCAGTTCGGCTGTTCAAATCTCACTGGCTCAAGGTTGACTCAGCCTTCCATCCTTCCGAGGTGGGTAAAATGAGGACCCGGATTGTTGTTGGGGGCAATATGCTGACTCTGTAAACCGCTTAGGGATGGCTGAAAGCCCTATGAAGCGGTATATAAGTCTAACAAAAAAAAGAAGAAGAAGAAAAGAAGGGAAAAGATAGAGAAGGAAGAAAGAAAGAATGAAGGAGGGATGGAAGAAAGAAAAAGAAAAGAAGGGAAGGAAAGAAGAAAGAAAAAGAAAAGGAGGAAAGAAGGAAACGATAGAGAAGGAAGAAAAAGTGAGGGAGAGATAAAGAAAGAAAAAGATGAAGGGAAGGAAGAGGGAGGGAGGAAAAGATAGAGGAAAGAAAAAGGGAGGGAAGGAAGGAAGAAACAGGGAGGGAGAGAAGGAAGGGGAAAGATAGAGAAGGAAGAATGAGGGAGGGATGGAAGAGAGAAAAAGATGGAGGGAAGGAAAGAAGATAGAAAAAGGGATGGAGGAAGGAAGGAAAAGATAGAGAAGGAAGAAAAAGCGAGGGAGAGATGAAGGAAGGGAAAAAAAGAATGGAAGGAGGGAGGAAGAGACAGAAGAAAGAAAAAGAGGGAGGGAAGGAAAGGATTGACTCACTTCTATGACCTTTAAATCTGGGCCTTAATTCTCTCCCCCAGGCAGGTCCAGCCGGAAGAGAGCGAGCTGGCGGGGGCCATCATGACCTTTTTCCTGGCATTGGGACTCTCCTGCGGGGCAGCCCTCTCCTTCCTCCTCAAGCTGCTCCTTTGATGGCCTCCCTCCTGCCCCTCCAACACCCGGCAAGCGCATCAAGATTGCAAAGGTTTGGCCTCTGTCTCTCTTGAAGGCTCCATGGGTAGCGAACGGATTCCCCTGGCATGATTTTCCCCCAACCCCCCCTCCTTGTGGCAGCTAGGCAAACAGGTGGCTCAGCGGTTAAAGACACTGAGCTTGTCAATCAAAAAGATCGGCAGTTCAGCGGTGCAAATCCCTAGCGCCGTGTAACGGAGTGAGCTCCCGTGACTTGTCCCAGCTTCTGCCAACGTAGCAGTTCGAAAGCAGGTAAAAAATGAAAGTAGAAAAATAGGAACCACCTTTGGTGGGAAGATAACAGCGTTCTATGCGCCTTCGGCATTGAGTCATGCTGGCCACATGACCACGGAGACGTCTTCGAACAGCGCTGGCTCTTCGGCTTTGAAACGGAGATGAGCACCGCCCCCTAGAGTCGGGAACGACTAGCACGTATATGCGAGGGAAAGCTTTACCTTTAAAGAAGGCGACATTATGGTTTGTTTTTTTCTGCAGACATCTGAATGTATTGGGAAAGAAAGATTCTGGATTTTTGCAATTGGCACTTCTGCAAAATGTTTGGCAAACAATTTTTTAGGCCACTTCATCGGGCAGCTTCTCGTGATGGAAAGTGTGATTTTATTCTGCTCCGTTTTGTTTTTTTTAATTCAGCATTTATTATTTTGTGATGGACTCGGTTGCATACATGACTGGAGGGCCTGCCGAAGAGAGAGAGAAAAAATACTTCGGGATAGTTTTTAGTATCAAAGCAATCCACATTCTCTTGTTTCCTCCCTTGTTTGCGTTATTTGGCACCCTGGAATGTATTGCCGAACCTACAGGACTAGTAACTTGGATGACAAAAAGGGACCGGGTTTTTTGGAGGAGGAGGGGGGGAAGGAAACAAGTCTTAACTTTTCCAGGAAGGAAGGGAAGAATTAATTGTGATAACAGGGACCGCCCCAAAGAAGAGGGAGTCAAACTATTCTCCAAGGCACCTGAGGGTAGAACAAGAAGCAATGGGTGGAAACTAATCAAGGAGAGAAGCAACTTAGAATTAAGGAGAAATTTCCTGACAGTCAGAACAATTAATCAGTGGAACAGAAGTTGCCTCCAGAAGTTGTGAATGCTCCAACACTGGAAGTTTTTAAGAAGATGTTGGATAACCATTTGTCTGAAGTGGTGTAGGGTTTCCTGCCTAAGCAGGGGGTTGGACTAGAAGACCTCCAAGGTCCCTTCCAACTGTGTGATTCTATTGTAACTCCTTAAATTTGTCTCATTTTGCTGGAGATCCAGAAGATATTAGATAATTCAGAGCAGAGCTAATTCTACATGCCTCGTTCTCCCTTACATGGTAGGCTGGGCTGAAACAGTTTGAAAAAGGGTGAAAGCAGAAATCCTCAGGTGAACTGAAAATGAAGAGGGCCCAGAATACATTGGAAAAGCACCTTGGCATAAAGAACAGGGCTGGGTCTCATATTATGGGATAACTTTTCTGGGTTCAGCCAGAAGGGGGATTGGACAGCTTTAAGTAGCACTGATCCGATTTCATTTGGCATTTGAATAAAAATAGAATTCAGACTGTTCACCACTCTGCATGTAAACAGAAAAGTGGTTACTCTGAATTAGAAAGGGAACTACGGAGTAACTCTGGTTACTCGGTCTCTACCTCTCATTCGTTCCGCTTAGTGAATATTAGCTGCTTTTTTTTCAACTAAAGCTGTTTTTTTTCCCAGGGGGGTGAGAAAAACATCCGTATATAGCCGTTACCTGTACTGTGATTCGCTCAAGGGAAGGTTTTAAACCAGGGATGTGCAACTTTGAAGACTTCTGGACTTCAACTCCCAGAATTCTCCGCGTTGGCTGAGGCATTCTGGGAGTTGAAGTCCACGGGTCTTAAAGTGGCAAGATTGGACAGTCCTGGTTTAAACGATAATTTCCTTTGGGAAACATATGGCCTAAATCCTGCCCTAGCAGCAGTTCCTGGCTAAGTTTAGATCAGTCTCGTCAAAGTCCTTGTCTTTTAGATGTGTGGGAACTGCAACTCCCAGAATCCCCTTGTCCTTAGGCAAATTAGCTAAGAATTCTGGGAAATGCTGTAAAGGATTTCCTAGAGAAGGCAGTAGATTCCTTCACAGGGATGCTGGTTTGGTCGAGGTTTGGAATCTCAGAGGACTTCCAGATTTAAACCATAGCCTCTTACATCGTCAGCGTCGTCATGATATTAAGTGTACCTTTATCCCTATTGTGGCCTAATGATGGTTAGATGGCTCCGAAGATGGCAAAAATTGCAAAGAGGGACATGACCTTTGTCTTTTGAAAAGATCTAGTAAGTGAGCCAGTTTATATCAGAGCAAAAACTTAAAAGTGTGTCCCTTCAGTGTTTTCAAAAGGGAAATCTTCTTTTCATGTACATTATATCGTGTGTGTATGTTTTTTTTTTTAAAGATAATTATTTTGCTCTTATTTCGGGGAGTGGCTAATGGGAAACATATTACGCGCTAATAAAAAAAATTTTTTTTTGACGTGTCGGTTTTTATTGAATTAACATCCCTAGAAAAATGGAGGTTGGGGGGGGGAAGCATCTCCACTTGGAGAGATTAAACAAGAATGGTTTGTCAAAATTGGTCTGGCGTTTGATGTGTTTTTCAAAAAATCCGCAGAGGCAGCTACTGTACAGCTGAAAAATTACAGAGAGAACATTGTGTCCCCTTAGCAGAAGAAGGACGTTGTGCAAATTTGGAAAAAAAACGGGGTTGTGTAAAGTCGTGGTTAACCGTGGATTTCTGAATAGAATCAGTGTCTTCCTCAACTTTGCACATCACTCGGAGAGCTTTTTCTGCCAAAGAAAACGCTTCGAAATAATTTTGCCCTCTCAAGTTGCGTGGCTTTTTAAGATTCGTCTGAAAAAAAGCAAATTGACGAATAAAAGAATATATGGATGAAAAGGGCTGGTTTGTTTTTGTAAGATTAAACATTGTGCATCGTTTCTTCCACTGAATGTAGTTTGATATCGCTTCCTACGCTATACATAAAGGCGTGCAAATCCCCTTTTAATGAGCTAAAAGACGCTCCCAGCATTGGAATACATGCTGATATCTATTTAGTTATAACATGACTCACTGTTGTATCCAGCCCGCTCAGTTCCTGGCAAATAGATGGGGAAGAAATGGAGGGAGGGACAGATTTTATTTTCCTGGGCTCCAAGATCACAGCAGATGGGAACTGCAGCCAAGGAATTAAAAGAGGCTTGTTCCTGGGGAGGAAAGTTATGGCAAATCTAGACAGCATCCTAAAAAGCAGAGACATCACCCTGCCAATCAAAAGTGTGTCTAGTCAAGGCTGTGGTTTCCCCAGTTGCAATGGATGGCTGTGAAGGTTGGACCACAAGGAAGGCTG